>NC_136070.1:1216092666-1216692666 GCF_964261635.1 Lissotriton helveticus | reverse complement strand
TTTTCAAACATCACTAATAGAAATACCCACTAAGTCAGACCATAATTCTATATTATTAAAAAGAATTATTTTGTTATGTGAATAATGGAAACAGAAGAAATACTCGCCGATACTGCACTAACCAGGAAGTGTTCTGCGTTAAGCGGCCATTTTGGGTTAGCGTGCTAGTGTTTGAAACTACCGCATGGTGATGACATTGCAAAACCAGCTCTCTCCTTTAAAAAAGATGAGAACTGGGTGAAGCCGATTTTTCCTTGGAGCCTGATGGGAGGATGCGGCTTTATTTATTCTTTCAGTTGACCGCGTTGAAAACCCTCGCTTTTGCCTGCTCATGAGGCATGCAACTTGGACCTGAAAAGTATGTATATCCATGTTTTCTTTGACCCATCTTTCAATTGCAATCTCAACTCCGAAAACGAGTAATTCGATCGCAAAAAAAATTCTCTTTTTGTCCCAGGACACTCATTTCACGGGTACCTTCATTTAAGCATTGAGTCATTTGTGTGTGTCAAGATTCTGTGTTTTCATTCACAATTGATAGGCTCCAAAGAAGGAGCATACAACCATTGGAAAGAAATCGCTGCACAATTCTACTGCTTTTTCCAATGCATTTCAAATGTATACACGTAAACAGTTATCTCACTAATAATGGTAACACGAAAAAATGAGGACGGTGTGAACTATATGCCACATATGTATGTGTTTATAGTTTCCCCCTTTTTCCCCTTTTCTCTTAAAATCAGGTCTTACCATCTGCACAATATATGGATCAAATCTTGATGATCCCCTAGTGTTTAGTGATCTAGAAATAGAATTGGCCTCTTGGCCCGGCCCTCTTATCCTTTGTGGAGATTTTAACATCGCTTTAGGCACCTTTATAGATAACCAATTACCTCTGAAGTATAAAGGACGTAAGCCTAAGGTATATAGGGCCCTACGCCAATTGATGGATACCCACAATCTACTTGATGTCTGGGATTTGAGGAAAAAAAATGACTTCGGATTTACGTATTTCTCATACCCGCTCAACAAGTATGTCCGAATTGACTATATTATGACATCTTTAGCGGATTCGGATTTGTTGGATATAATTAAGTCTCCAAAAACGATTTCAGATCACAACGCACTTACCCTTATTTTTGATTTGTCCAGTTTTGTAAGACCTAAGCCCCAATGGTCCTTTGATAGAAAGCTCCTTGTTAACTCAGAATATATAACCTCTTGGGACCAGGGCTTCTTTGACTGCAATCAATTTAGCGCACCCAGATTGATTGTTTGGGACTACTTTAAAGCCGCATTAAGGGGTGAAACTATATCGTTTGTGTCCAGGTGTAAAAAGATAGAGGATAACCACCTGAAACTTAAGCTGGAATTATCTAATCTCGAGGCTTATCATGCCACCCAGATCCATCAAGGAGATTTATCTACTGACACTCTTCAAAAAATATTAGTGCTGAAGACTGAAATTAATAGCTCCTTGATCCGGAAAGCTGCTGAAACATATCAAGCAAATAAAAGTAGCATATATGAATCCGGAGAAAATGTAGGCAGGCAATTAGCCCTTCGAGCGCGCCAAAAACAATCTTATAATAAGATAAAGCTGATTGAGTATGAGGGCCAGCAATACACCTCCTCGCAGGATATTGTAGGGGCTTTCCGGAAGTATTATCAGAAGTTATATCAAAGTGAAGATCTCCATTCCGGTAGGGATATAAAAACTTTCCTTAACAGTTGGAATCCAGACCTAGACCCCAATCTCCTGATTGAGGAATCAGTCAAAGAAGATCTTGAAAGAGATCTCAATCACGGAGCTGGAGCTTGCACTTTCTGATCTTGCAAACGGTAAAGCTGCAGGCCCCGATAAAATCCCTTTGGACCTGTGAGAAGTTGGCCTGATGTGCAGTGCTCACTATTCTAGTGATCACTATATATCAGTCCAAACAACCCTTATTGATGATTGGTTGTAAGTCAACCTTATAGACCAGCTATCCTAGTAGCATGGATACGAGCAGTCTAAGGCTAAGACTCTAGAGGGCGTGTTAAGCCAGCTGTTTTACCATCACATTACCCCTTGAACACCCAGTGAAAGGACACCACACAAGTGTTATGAAAATAAACAATGTATTTATTAGAATCACAACAACCCTGTACTCTTTGAGGACAGGGTGCTAGGCACACAACAAAACTCTTACGAAAATACTTAAGTTAGCACAGTATATACAAATGCCCGAGGGGCACGAAAAACCATATACTCTAAAAGTGGAATGCGAAATTACTAGCAGGTAAGTACAATACTAATAGGCTTTGGAATCGCTAGGACTTGACTACAGAATCGTTAGATTACTTCTAGGAGGCCTAGGGGACTCGGGTGCAGAGTGTGCACTCTCACGCGGGATGCGGGACAAAGTCTATGGTAACTAGTAAAGTTAAAGTTAGTGTTCACGGGCGAACCCGACCTGGTAGGGAGAAAACGACCGTGGATCCTGACCCTTGGATAGTGAGGCTATGCTGAGGCACCGAAATGCCGAAGTTACCTAGCCATGGGGCTGCAGCTGCATAGGTCTCAAAAGATGTCGGGAATCCTCGTTGACGGACCAGGAGCCTGGAAGAAAGAAGTTGCTGGCAGGCGACCAGTGAAGATTGTTCGAGTGATCCAAGCCTGGATCGAAGATGGATGACACCTGAAAGCAGAGGGGACCAAGTTCGTGACTACTAGCCAGTAGTCAGTGGGCACCAGGAGGGCACCGGATGGTAGTCACCTCGACTAGGTGAGTGGGCGACGCTGTGCTCTGCAGATCTCACGGACCAGGAGGCGTCGTCGGCGACCAGGATGGAGAGGTGAGCTGTCCCACGATGGATGAAGCTGTCGGCGTCGAAGAACCCAGGATTGGGCAACAAAGCCTTGGCTAATTCAAGCCCACGCGGTGGACTCAAAATGGCGTCTGGAGTGGACCAGGAGGGTCTGGGGCGCTCCTCTTCTGGAAGGGAGCAAGGACCAGTCTGGAGCAACCAGACCAGCAGCGGTGATGTCGTCGGGCGTCGTTAGGAAGGCCACAAGCCAGCGGGCTAGTAGCCAAACAACGCGGTGAGCAGCAAAAAGCAGAAGGGCCCCACGCAGATCGTGGAGATGCTGGGAGGCTGGACTTCGGTGCTGGAGCTGCTCAGGGTCGGGGCTTCTCGGACCCCAAAGCACTCACCAGAGGATGACTCGGCGGGCTTGCTGTGCAGAAGTCGTGCAGTCTTGGCAATAGTCGGTCCCTTGAGGTCTCGTCGCACTCACGGTTCTCAGCTTGGCTGTAGAGGTGAGTAGAGGTCGGAGGTGCCAGGGAAGCCGGGTCTTGTCGAGCTGGGCAGTCGGATTCCGGAGGAAGGACTTACAGCAGACCGCAGTGTTCTTGCGATGTTGCCTGCAGATGCAGGGTGACTACTCCTTAGCCACAAGGGAGAATCTTGAAGAAGAAATCTTGATGTCCTTTCGCAGAAAGTCGTGTCTTGATTCCAAAGATGATCTGATTTGGAAGGGGGCCAGTCCCTACCTTTATCTGGGAAAAGGGGGCTGGCACGCGACTAAGTCCTGCCCTATGGGTGGGACCAGGAGGGGGGTGGTTACACCCCTCTCCTTTGGCGGGCTTTCCCCAGGCCAGGGTCTGGTGTGCCCCTGGAACTGGTTCAGGCCGGCCTATATACAGTGAGCACCGGGGTGCCCCGTGCAGTCACCTTCCTCTGAAGCCCTGCCTACCTAGAATACACAAAATCCTGTCTGGGACGGTGCTGGCACCGCCCCGGGCAGGAAACCCTTTGTCCTTATCTCCTGCTCTGGGAGGACTCCCAGCAGCAGGAGGGCAGACTTGTGTCTCGGTGGCAGCATCCATTTTGTGGAGCTGAGGCTCTGTTTGACTTTAACCGGGGTTATAGGTTACAGGCATGTCGTGTCCCTCTAGAAGGGTGGAATGCTAACCCCGTCGCCAGAATTGGTGAGGGGTTAGTATTCCAATTCGTATGACACCTTACTCGACATGTTTTGATAAAGCGATACCAGAGTTGCCATTTAACCGCGAGGATTATAATGCACTTAAGAGTATATGGTATGCGATATCATGGAAACGGCTAAGGGATGGATCCCGAAAGCCGCAGACAGGCTCAGCTCATGCCAGAGCACCATCTCACACGATTCCAAGCACTCTGCCTTCAGGATTGTTAAGGCCTGCCATAGGAGTGACTGATAGGAGATCTGTGTGTCCATTTTAGGGTTAGATATAGGTATACTATATCTAAAGCAAAGGGTGAGTACACCACCTTGCCCCAGCTGTCGTGCAGCCAGTTGTGTCAGTTTAGTTAGTCAGCCCAGGGGTGGCATAATACATGCTTCAGCCCCTGGGAGACTTCTGGGTACACCTCAGCCCTGGGTACAGGGACTTGGAGAGGGCCCAGTGCCAATTCAGTACCTGAGTACAATTTGGATAGAGAGAACAGCAAGGCTGTGGGTCTGATTAGCAGGCCCACAGCCAGGGAAAGTCGTAAACCAGTGCAGCAAAAAGCAAAAATCTGGGTGATCATAGGATTGCAGACCCTACTCTCCTACAGGACCTTTATAAGGTTCTGGGTAAACAAATACTTCCCTATTTACTGGATCTGTTTCTGGGGGTCTTCCCTAAAAAAGGCAAGCCGCCACAGCTTCCATCTTCATACCGGCCTATATCTCTTATAAACTCTGACTCAAAACTATACGCCAAGGTCCTAGCTAATCGGCTGAGTGGGGTTGTCGAACGTCTTGTCTCCCCGTGGCAGCATGGCTTTATTCCCGGGAAGGGTACCACGGATCATACCCGGAGAGTCATTACCCTATTTGATATCATGGGTGCCATGGGGGGTGAGATGACGATGATCCTTCTCGATGCTGAGAAGGCATTTGACCGTGTCTCTTGGCAATTCTTGTGGAACATCCTGGAACTTAATAACTTTGGGCACAAGTTCATCAAAGCTATAAAGGCCCTATATGTTGATCCAAAGGCTAAACTTTCCATCTGGTGTTCTGAGTCGGAGTTTATTGAGATACAAAGAGGCACGAGGCAGGGTTGCCCCTGCTCCCCGATATTATTTTCCCTTTAATAATAATAATACAGAGTTTTATAAAGCGCGATCAGCTACCTCACGAGGAGGTGTCCCGGCGCTGTGAGAACAAGATGTTATGACCGTAGAAACTGGAGAAGAAGACATCTAATGTGGCTGGGCAAAGAGCCAGGTTTTCAGCAAGCGCTTAAAACAGGATTCGGATGGGGCCTGTTGGAGAGCAGGGGGCAGCGAATTCCATAGTGTCGCCACATTGGCCGAAAAAGTTCGTCCACCCAGCCGGGCTCTTTTTGCTCTAGGGACTGCAATTCGAGCATGGTTGTTGGATCTAAGGGAGCGGACTTGAGTGTATCTTGGTAGTCGGGCTTTCAGGTAGTTAGGGCAGTTGCCGTATAGAGATCTGAAGGCCAGAGTAGGTGCTTTAAATATATCAATCCCCTAATCTTAAAGTTGCTTTCTTCACCTATTATTCAACCTGTTAAGGTGGGTCTGTTTTCAACAAAAATCCTGGCGTATGCCGACGATGTGGCTATTTTAACTACTAATCCTGCTGATGCAATCGAGGAAATTGAATTAGCCACCCAGACCTTCGGTTCCTTCTCAGGTTATTCCCTTAACAGGGACAAAACAATGGTTTTATGCACAAAAACACTATATTTGAGAGTCCCTATAGAGTGAAACAGGCTACTTATTTAGGTGTTTGCATGTCCTCTGATGAAATCAACCATCTTAATTACACTCCCTTGATTAATAAAATAAAAGATGACCTTAGGAGAGTCGATAATTTACATCTTTCTATAATTGGAAGTGCTAATTACCTAAAAATGACTGTCTTCCCAAGGATACTTTACTTGTTTCGAGCAATTCCGCTATTGGCTGGAGGCAGTTTTATTCAGATCCTTGACTCCTCCATGTCTAAATTCATCTGGAGTTTTGGAAAGATTAGAAGAGCCTTACCACTTTTGACTCTACCCCAAGATAGGGGGGGGGGTTAGCTATCCCTAGCCTAACTTTATATCTATGGGCAACACTTATTCAACATATGGGCCCTCTGTTAAATTGCAAAGCAGTCACCTCAACTACTATGGCACTTTATATCCCTTCCATTTATGAGTTGAGTCTTGGGGACTGTTGGACCTGGGGTCACCAATTCACCTAGGGTAGCTTGACACTAAGCAGTAAGGCTCATCTCAGGGCATTTGTGTGAAGTTTGCGTTCCACCCATTCAGTAACTCAGTGCACATCCATCCCAAAAATGACACTACACCTTAATTTTTATAAAAGTAGAAAAAGCTTTATATTTTCTCTTGTTGTCAGTTACTTATTTCTTGGGCTCATTTGCTGTTTCAGTATCACATTTACAATGCAAATTAGGGAATACACTTCTTAATCTTGTAAACTTTTTCTCTCCTCCTTATCTAACTTATTACTGTACTTTTGACTTTACATTAGACATTCTCTGCAGTTGATTGGTTACCCTCTTTACTTTACACTCTGCGAACATTTAGGTTTCATACACTTAGGTTGGCACCTTGGCACCCAAAGGGTGACACTCTCTCCCCTCGAGCAGGTGAATACTCCAGGATTTCCTAGGTCAGGAACAGTGCTTAACTCAGCTTATGTATCACAGCCTAATGCACTTAAACAAGCAGGCCCAGAGCTTCTCTCCCCCCTCCCGCCTCTGAAAGAGAATGCAGGACTATAATACAATCCCCACTCTTGTCAGCCTCACAGGGGTTCAAGTAAACTTTACTGGGCGGTTGCCACCTTTAGTCTCACTGTTTCCTCTCTTTGTTGGTTCACTTAGCCCTCAGTCACAGTCTCCTCTCCTCGTGCCTCTCAATTACCCAAGTACTGGCAGGCTAAAAGGAACCACCCCTCCTCTGTGGCACACGGGTGTTCCCCAGTCAAACGTCAGCCCCCTTTTCCACCTTACTTGGGCTGGATGTCATTGCCACTGCAACCGGAGCTTCCTTCGGGATTGGTGCCTCCCACATGGGCTGGGTCACTTGCCCAGCAACCCCGCAACACAGGAGGATTTCTTGCTGTCACCGGAGACTCGGTGACACCATTCGCCTCCACTCTCTCCTCACGAGTGGTCACACTTACACACAGGTGCGATGGGGCTGTGTCCCCGCTGGGCGCCGCCTCAACCGCTGCCTCCGGCGCCGCCTACCACACTTCTTGGGCAGCCGCGTTACCGCACATGTGCAAAGGAGCAATGTCTCCGCCGGGCGCCGTCTTGCGTATACTCCAGCGCCGCCTACCTCACTCCTTAGGCGGCCGCGCTGAGAACCAGGCGCGAAGGAGCAGTGTCTCCACTCGGCACCGCCTCCACACTCCTCACGATCACCGCGCCTCTGGGCATGCGCGAGGGAGCGGTGTCTCCCGCTTCAGTCGGCGCTATTCTCCACACCACTCTGGAGGGTGATGCACCTCCTCAGACCCACGCAGGATTCCAGTGCCTCCTTCACTATTATGCCTCCCCAGTGCCCTTCGTGGATTCGCGCTTCGCTTCCCACGAGGCTGGTAAGTCAGTCTTTTGGAAGCCTTGAAAAAGGGGGGGGGGAATGATCAGGAGGGACCCGAGGGGGGCCAGCAGGAACTTGAAGGGCCACTTCCCTCAGGGGTCATGTACCATACCAGGGCTCAGTCAAAGGGGCTCGGGGGGACGTCCCCAAGAGAAGGTTGTCAGCCTTAAAGGAAACTAACCACTACTTGTGCGCCACCCTCCCCGGGCCACAGCCTCACTCCTCAGGTTCTATGGTCATTACAAAATGGCCGGCCTCTCACCAGCCTTTATATAGGCTGACCTCATAAGGTCCAGAAGAGACCGGAAGGTTCTAGAAGGTTCCTATTGTGCTCTATGGGCCCAGTCCCAGTGTTGGCAGTTGTGGCAGTTAACCCCTTCAGTGCGGCGCGAATTTCGCTGCAGTGCTGAAGGGTTTAAAACCGTATTGGCTCATGACGGAAATGTTCCGTCATCAGCACCGGAGCACCGACGCTGATGACGGAACCGTTCCGTCATGAGCATGGAAGGGGTTAATAGCCACCATTTTGTGTGTCATGTAAATCCAGACAGAAAGGCGCCTAGGCCTCTAAAGACTATGAGGGCAAAGAGCACCTAACCCCTGTCAACACCTCAAAAAAGTCAGTGAACATGAAAAAATAAAGAAAGGTTTGAGGGGCAAAAAGGGGACAAAATAAATAATTAATTAGGAGGGACTACCCAAAG
Source organism: Lissotriton helveticus (assembly GCF_964261635.1). NCBI lineage: Eukaryota > Metazoa > Chordata > Amphibia > Caudata > Salamandridae > Lissotriton > Lissotriton helveticus. The sequence goes on along the minus strand of NC_136070.1, from coordinate 1,216,684,361 downwards.
GCAGACAGGTCTAACACGCGTCCCGGCCAGCTGAAAGTGGGGAGAGCTACCCAACCCCTTGGGAGTCCTCATCACTAAGGCGGAAATACCTAGAGAGACCGTCTGCATTGGCGTGGTCCACTCCAGGCCGATGTTCCACCCGGAAGTCCATTCCCTGTAGGGAGATGGACCACCTCAACAACTTGGGATTTTCCCCCTTCATTTGCATCAGCCAACGAAGGGGTCGGTGGTCAGTCTGAACCAGGAAGTGCGAGCCAAACAGTTATGGCCGCAACTTCTTCAGAGTCCACACCACCGCAAAAGCCTCCCGCTCAATTGCACTCCACCTCCGTTCCCGGGGAAGCAGTCTCCTGGACAAGAAGACTACAGGCTGATCCAGACCCTCTTCATTGAGTTGCGATAACACTGCCCCAATGCCATGTTCTGATGCGTCTGTCTGGACAATGAACTCCTTGGAGAAGTCTGGGGCCCACCTCCCATTGGATAACATGGCTAAGAACTGCTCAGGGCAGGTGTTAGTTTTTGGAGATATTCGCGCTTAGCGCGAATATCTCCAAAAGTTGGTAATAGGAGATAGCGATGTTAGCGACTGTTTCCAGTCGCTAACATCTTGGCACGCCCACTTTGCATGTCAGTGATATTTATCACTAATGACATGCAAAGTGGGGCCCAAGATGGTCGCTATCTCCTACTAGCTGTCGCTAACTGGTGTTAGCGACAGCTAGGTAATAGGGAGATAATTTTATCTCCGCTTTCTTGGCTTTTAAAGCCAAAAAAGCGGAGATAAACCCCCTTGATAATATGCCCCAAAGTAGTTATTTGGCTGTCCAAAAGAGTTGGTAATATGCAGCACCTTCACAACAAAATACGGTCTCATGAGAAGGAAGGTCTATATTGTAATAAACTTTCGAAACCCCCACTTTCACAGTTAACTCCTTAAAAAGGCTTTCCTCCATACAAAGTCTTGATGACAAAATTAAACCCTTAAACTTGGGATTCTTTTATAGACCGGAGCATTACAGAATTGGAGGTGAGACACACTTTTACAAGGGGCAGCTAAGGGATACAGAACAGATTTATAACGTCACTACTTATAAATTGACTTCCCATGTGGAATTCATTAACAGCTTAGATTGACTTGCCAAGGGTTGGCCTGAGGTAGTTCCTTTCATCACTGACCATAAGAATACCATTGCTCTACAGGGAACAAGTTTGGACATTGGTCAGCTGGTTAAGGCCTCGACCCAGTTTAAAGGCCAATGCAATAATGATCTCATGGAATGTTACAGGCATATCAAGCAAAGTGAATATTATGGCATGGGTAAAATTTATTTCTGAATTTTAGATAGGCTTTCGGCAAGCACGGGCAGGTGGTAACTTTCACATTAAAGGTTTTCTGGCTTTTTGGACACCTGCCATACCATCAAGTACACGAAGGGTGAAAGGGGGGCTTCCTGCTATGGATTCTATTTTACTACCGGCAACTGTCTTGAAGAGTTATAGACTGATATAATTAACTGGTAATAGTGGCTACAGAGGATAACCCCGGTTCTAGTTATAGTTGACATATAATAAAAGATTTGACTTAAACCACAACTGTTGCTAATACTCTTGAGAAGGAAATGGATACATTTTTATTATCTTGGGCCAGGGACGTCTTTTTAGTATAGCCGGGTTTTTTTTTTTAATAACAGTTGTTCTGTAGTAGGGGATCTCTGTGTATAGTCATAATCTAGTGAATAGTCCCGCCCATGTGCGTGGACCCCGGAGCAATCAAAAATAATCTCTTAGTGTCAAAAAATGCAGAAATGCATAGACACTTAAGAGAGAATTTAAAGACAGATAATGCAGCCAAAAAGGCTACACTGTCCAGTACTTCAACTAGAAATTCCACCATAAAATCCACAAAACAGCAAAGCCTGTACAGATTTCCCTTGCTTAACAGCAAAATCCCTCAGGAATGATAGAGAGAAGAACCTGGACAGACAAGCCCCATAGGCTGCCATTATGTGGCTTAAATAGGATACTGTGCCTTTAAGGAACCTTCCAGAACCTTCTCCCAGTATCCCAGAATGCATAGCAGGTCCAACTTAGTTTCAGTTCTTTTTTCCGGCTCCTGCAAGCAGGACCCTGGAGCATTGAGCTCTCCCTTTTCAAGGGTTTTTGTTGGTGTTTTACACTAAATTCGATTTTTGGTGCTTTTAAAGTACTTTGGTGACTTTCTTCTTGAGTTTCTGCACTCTTTTATTGTCCATAATGCCAGCATTATTTGACAAATGCCCGGAGTGCTCCAGGAAGAAGGCCAAGTCAGACCCCCATGAGGTCTGTATTCTCTGCCTTCCCTCTTCCCACATCCCTGAGGACTGTGTGATCTGTAGAGGCTTCTCTGGAAGGACCCTGAAGGAAAGAGGAAAAATCAGACTTCAGGGACTTGAAGAAAGAAGATTGAAGGCACAAGGTGGGTCAGGAGGGGCTCCTTCTGCCCATGCTGAGGCCTCTGGGGGGCTCCCCAGGGGCAGGAAGTCCAGCCCGCGACCAAAATCTCCGTCTGGGTCAGTTGCGATGACCACGACGTCGAGAGGAAGGTCCTCGGCCAGTTCCCGGTCTCCCCAGGGCTCTGGGTTGAGAAAACGTCGCCCGTCGAGGGACGTGTTCCGACCGCCGTCGAAGCCGGTGTCGATCTCCTCGTCGTCGCTGTCGGCGTTGAGTGGTCGACATCGGAGGGCCCGGCGTCGGCGCTCGCCGTCGAGGCGACACCGCCGTTCGCCGTCGAGGACATCGTCGTCGAGGGGATCCTCGTCGTCGAGGTCGCCGTCGAGACGGGAGAAGTCTCCGGCGCCGAAGACGTCGAAACATTCAAAGGGATCGACGTCGAGACGTTCGAAGAGATCGACGTCGAGACGATCCAAGAGGTCGACGTCGAGGCACCATCGCCCGTCGTCGAGGTTTCGTGGTTCGTCCATCTGGTCGGGGTCGACGTCGAGACATAGACACCGTTCGACGTCGAAGGGTGAGAAACGGTCGACGCCGAAGGGCCGCTCGACGTCGAAGGATCCACGGTCGTCGTCTGGGCACCGATCTTCGGCGTCTGGAGGTCGTAAGGACAGGCCCAGGACTGGGGGGGGCTCCCCACAGTCCGGACAGGATGATGGCTCGCCGGGAACGGCGTATTCCGAGGTATATACCCCGAAGAAGCCCTCTGCGCCTCCTTCGCGGCCTCCTTTACCGAAGGGTCCGCCTCCGAAGGCTCCGACCCCTCCTCCGTTGCCGGCTCCGCAGGCCCCGCGTCCGGTTACTCCTCCACCCCCGGTTCCGCCGAGGGCGGTGTCGATGCCCAAGTATCCGACGCCACCGAAGAAGACTCCTAGGAAGCCTAGGGCTCCTGAACCGGGGAGGCCAACGGAACGTCCGAGACCCAAGAGATCGAGGTCTCGCTCGGGGAGAAGGGACAGATCTAGGAGTGGACGTGGATCTTCATCGAGATCCAGGCATCGCCATAGGAGGCGTCGGTCCAGGTCACGTTCTGCTTCTGGGACCCGTTCTTACTCGCCCACGCTGTCTGATTCGCCGGAGACTAGGGTGTCTCCTATAGACGATATTGGCACATTCCAGGAGGTTCTCCTGCGTGGAGCGGCGAGGTTGGGGATCAAGGTTGAAGCGCCTACGCCTTCGACTTCTGTGATTTTTGAGACATTACACAAAAAACACATGTCTCGGCCCCTGTTACCTCTGGTGCCGGGGCTCCTTGAGCCGGCTGAACAGCTTTTCCTGACGCCGGCAGTGGTGAAGTCTGCGCCTTCCAGGATCCTCAAAAAGTACAGGGCTCCGGACTCGGACCCAGCCTTCTTGAGGAAGGACCCGGTACCGGATTCGGTGATCGTGACGGCGGCCCGGAAGCTTCATGCCACCTCCCCTGCGTCCACGGTGCCTCCGGACAAAGAGAGCCGCTGGATCGACCCTGCTGGTCGTAAAGCGTGTGGTACGTCCTCCTCTTCAATGAAGGCCGCCAGTGACTCGGCGTTGCTGGGGCGTTACGACCGGGCACTGTGGGACTCGATGGAGCAGTTTGCGGACCTTGTTCCTCGAGACCGCAGAGAGGACTTCATGGAGATCGTCCAGGAGGGGATGCTGGTCTCTAACCAGGCCATCAGCGCCGCGGCGGATATCTCTTTGCTGTCAGCGCACGGATACTGCCACGGGATTAACCAAAGACGCCATGCTTGGCTCAGGTTGACGTCGCTGAAACCGGAAGCGCAACAACGTGTGGCGAATCTCCCGTTTTCCGGAGATACCCTCTTCGGAAAACACGCTGATGACGAGATGGCCCGGATGAAGGCCGAGGCGGAGACCCTGACGGCGGTGGGCTTGGAGAAGCCCAAGGAGAAGAAACCCTACCGACAGTTCCAACGGGGGTTTGGGTCGCAGGGTCGTGGAAGGGGACAGTCTGCTGGACAACATCAACAGCAGCAACAGCAGCAGCAGTACAGGAGGCCCTTCCAGAAACGCCAGGGGGGTAGAGGTAGACAACAGTCCTCTACCGCGACCAAGGGCCCGGCCGGGTCTCGACCCTGAGCGGTTACTTCCCCCTCGTCCGTTACCCGCTCCGGTGGGGGGAAGCGTTCAATTTTTTCTGGCAGAGTGGAGAAAAATTACTCGGGACAAGTGGGTGCTGAATATTGTTTGCAATGGATACAGTCTTCGGTTCATCAGCCCTCCTCCATCGATTCCTCCGATCGGCTCGCAGTATCAGCTACGTGAGCTCCAGGCGGAGGCCGATATCCTGTTAAGGAAAAGGGCGATAGAAGATGTACCTCTGTCTCAAAGAGGAAGAGGTCTTTACTCTCGGTTCTTTCTCGTCCGCAAGAAGGACAAGAACGAGTTTAGGCCCATTCTGGACTTGCGACAGGCAAACAAGTGGATTCGCAGAGAAAAGTTTCGCATGCTGTCGTTACATCAGATCTATCCTCAGCTGCAACGAGGAGACTGGATGTGTGCCATAGATCTACAGGACGCATACTTCCATGTGCCAATTGCGTGCAAACACAGGAAGTTTCTGCGCTTTCAAGTCGGCACCAACCACTATCAGTACACGGTGCTTCCCTTCGGGCTGAAGTCGGCACCCAGGACATTCTCGAAATGCATGGCAGTGGTAGCGGCACACCTACGGAAGAACAAGGTGTTTGTCTACCCGTACCTGGACGATTGGTTGATCAAGGCCTCCTCCTTCTCGGAAGCTCAAGCACACTTCCAGAAGACGTGCGTTCTATTGAACAAGCTGGGGTTGCACATCAACATGTCCAAGTCTGTCCCGACTCCGGTCCAGTGCATCCAGTACTTGGGAGCCTCCATCAATACGCTGTCAGCAAGCGTGTCTCCTTCGGAAGAGCGACGTTTATCACTCCTTCGGAAGGCTCAGGCTCTCATGACCACTCCATCTACGACAGTGAGGACGGTGTCTTCTCTACTGGGATCGATGGCCTCTTGCATCTTCCTGACGCCACATGCGCGGCTGCACATGAGACCTTTGCAGGAGTGCTTGGAGGATCAGTGGGACCAGAGGAGAGGATCTTGGGACGACAAGATACGACTGTCTCTACATGCTCTTCAGTCTCTGAAGTGGTGGTGCTCGAAGGAGAATCTCCTCAGAGGGGTTCCCTTCCACAAGGACATTCCCACACAGACCATCGTGACGGATGCGTCTCTCCAAGGCTGGGGAGCGCACTCCGGAGACCTACAAAATCAAGGGACGTGGTCCCCGACGGAGTCCACGTACCACATCAATTTCCTGGAACTCAGAGCTGTTCACTTGGCACTGAAGGCCTTTCATCCGTCCTTTCAGACCAACTCTCTGCTTGTTCAGACGGACAACACGACAACGATGTATTACCTCAACAAGCAGGGGGGCTCGAGATCACGCACGCTGTCGCAGGAGGTGCAGGCGATCTGGCACTGGCTTCTGGCTCGAGGACTGTCGATAACGGCTACCCATCTGCCAGGTGTGCAGAATGTTCAGGCCGACGAACTGAGCAGACTCATTCAGGAAAACCACGAATGGGTCATAAACGACGAAGTACTAGGAGAAGTCTTCGCAAGGTGGGGAACTCCAGACGTAGATCTGTTCGCCACCGCCGAAAACAGCAAATGCCGAGGCTTCGCCTCCAGGTACTACCAGCCGGGGATGCTGGGGAACGCGTTATGGATCAACTGGTCGAACAGCTTTCTGTACGCTTTTCCACCAATTCCCCTGATTCCGGCGGTTCTCATCAAGCTGTCCCAGTCCAGGGCGAGAATGATTCTGATTGCCCCGGAATGGCCGACAGTGGTGGTTCACGGACCTGCTTCACCGGTCTCTCCTTCCTCACATGAAGCTGCCGTGCAGGCCGGACCTTCTCACGAAGTTCGGGGGGGGGGATGGTGCACCCCAACCTCTCGTCTTTGAGTTTGGCGGCATGGCTCCTGAAATAGTGCAATATGGCCATCTGAATCTCCCAGAGGATTGTATGGACATACTGAAGGAGGCTAAGCGACCTTCCACTAGGACTTCTTATGCTTACAAGTGGAAGAGGTTTTGCATCTGGTGCAAGTCTAAGAACTATGACCCTACGACATGCAAGGAAGATGTCATCCTTCCATATCTGCTACATCTGGCGCAGTCGGGCCTTAATGTCCATTCCATTAAGGTTCATCTGGCTGCTTTGACTGCCTACAGGAAAGGCCCTTCACAGACTTCTTTTTTCCAGATCCCTGTGATCAAAGATTTTTTGGAAGGCTTGAAGAAAGTATTCCCTCCTGTCAGGCTTCCTTCGCCTTCATGGGACCTGAATGTGGTGCTGTCCAGATTGATGAAGGAGCCTTTTGAACCCATTCATAAGGCTTCGTTGCAGCACCTGTCCTGGAAGGCGGCGTTCCTCGTGGCCATTACATCGGCCCGCAGGGTGAGTGAGATTCAGGCATTGTGTTGCCAAGAACCTTATACTGTATTTCATAATGCTAAGGTTGTTATGCGTACTCACCCTAAGTTTCTTCCCAAGGTTGTTTCTGATTTTCATATCAATCAGACTATCACTTTGCCTACGTTCTTTCAGAATCCTTCATCTCCAGCGGAAAGGTCTTTACATTCCCTGGATGTGAGGAGGGTGCTGAAGTTTTATCTTGATAAGACTAAGGATATTCGTAGGTCAGACCAATTGTTCATCAATTATGGCTCAGTCAGGACTGGTCTTGCTACCTCTAAACAGTCCATCTCGAGGTGGATTGTGTCTTGCATACAGTTGTGTTACTGCAAAGCTAATAAGACCTTAGGGGGCAAACCTAAGGCTCATTCCACCAGGGGCAAAGCTGCTACGACAGCTATGCTCCGTAATGTTCCCATTGCAGAGATCTGCAAGGCGGCCACTTGGAAGTCGGTCCATACCTTTGCTAAGCATTACTGCCTGGACACTGATGCCAGGGCAGACGCTCAAGTTGGGCAGGCTTCGCTGCGGAATCTGTTCGCACAATAGTGGCGTAATTTTTTATTCTCCACCACCGCTTGGTGTGGGGATGGGCTTGCCATTCTATTCACTAGATTATGACTATACACAGAGATCCCCTACTACAGAAGGAGTAGTTTCTGTCCTGTAACTCCAGTTCTGTAGTAGGGGTATCTCTGTTATAGTCATAAGCGCCCTCCCGCCTCCCCGGTGGAGAGTTATTCATGTTCATAATGCTACAGGTCTGGCGTTTTTTACGCCTTCAAAAAGAACTGAAACTAAGTTGGACCCGCTATGCATTCTGGGATACTGGGAGAAGGTTCTGGAAGGTTCCTTAAAGGCACAGTATCCTATTTAAGCCACATAATGGCAGCCTATGGGGCTTGTCTGTCCAGGTTCTTCTCTCTATCATTCCTGAGGGATTTTGCTGTTAAGCAAGGGAAATCTGTACAGGCTTTGCTGTTTTGTGGATTTTATGGTGGAATTTCTAGTTGAAGTACTGGACAGTGTAGCCTTTTTGGCTGCATTATCTGTCTTTAAATTCTCTCTTAAGTGTCTATGCATTTCTGCATTTTTTGACACTGTAAGAGATTATTTTTGATTGCTCCGGGGTCCACGCACATGGGCGGGACTATTCACTAGATTATGACTATAACAGAGATACCCCTACTACAGAACTGGAGTTACAGGACAGAAACTACTCCCTCATTCCCTCCTAAAGAGATTTGTGGGATAGTAGATGCCCAAAGAAAGGGACAATTTAATGTCTTACACAATTGATATGGTGATTCTTTTAACAAAGTACTTGTTACATTTGGGGGCGCTAGAGGGCGCACGAGCTGAATGGCCGCGCTCTAGTGTGGCTCCGGCTGCCTGGCATTCTTATCCTTCCTTTTATCCTTTAAAACTGCGCCCACCCGCCCGAAAACGGTCTGGGGGATTGAGATATAGCTACTGCATACTCTGTCTGAGTTTGGAGAGCCTACGACCTTCAGGGACGGAGCTAGATCGAGGTCAGTCTGAAGCGGGAGAGACCGAGAGCTAAGACATCGCTGTAAGCGGCGGGGTGCCGCACGCAACGCCCAGGACTGACACGAGGCGAGTAGGCCGCACTACGCCTCGCGCACCACCGCCTGGCAGGCCTGGCCCTTCTAACTCGCAGCGGGACCCTACCCCGGTGGCTTGCTTTCTGCACTGAAGATATTCTGTTGTACAACTGCACGGCACCGTCCTATATTGGACAGTAGACGTCGGAACCGACCCACTGCCGTGGTTGCCCACGCGTGCGCCTCCTCGTGGAGCGATTTGACACAGAGGTGCGCTTGTTCGCTTGCCTGGCATGGGGAAACCAGATGCCCGGCAGCCCAGGCTGCAATTTGAACCAGCGGCGCACAAACGGGGGACGAAGCAGATGGGGGATGGTGCGCCACCGAGGAGCCCGGCGGCAGAGGTTACCCCCCTGGTCCCGGAGATGGCAACTATGCTTCAGGAGATGCGGCAGGGTTTCGCCACAGTGGTGGACAAGGTGGACCAGCTCTCCGCCCGGATGGATGGCATCGTCCAACGAATAGATGTACACGACGAGCGGCTGACGGAGGCTGAACGCCGCATTTCCGAAACGGAGGACGCCACAACATCGCAGGCCACGCGACTATCCCGCATGGATAACATTTTACGGGTGATCGCCGCCAAGAACGAAGAATTGGAAGCGAGGGGCAGGCGGAACAACGTCCGGATTACGGGAATTCCGGAATCCACAAACACGGGACGTATGGAGTTGTATATAGAACGTTTGCTCATGGCCACTGTGGGAGAGGAGGCTCTCTCCAAACAGTTTATAGTGGAGAGGGCCCATCGTTCCCTTGGACCTCAACCTCAACCAGGCACTCCACCGAGGCCCATCATAGCACGCCTGCTGAACTACCGTGATCGGGATGCGGCATTGAAAGCAGCGAGGGCGAATCAAAACCTAAACTATGAGGGAGTGTCCTTCTCCATTTATCCGGACTTTACTCCGCTTGTTCAGGAACAGCGGAGGAAGTTTCTAGCTGTGAAACGAAAACTGAGGGGACTGAACGTTGACTATGCTCTGCTTTATCCTGCCAAGCTCCGCGTGACCCACCAGGGCACGCAACGTTTTTTCTTGGACCCGCAACAGGTCGAGGAGTACATCAAGACCCTGCCGAAAAGGGACAAGAGAGCTGCACAGGCGGAGGGCGGACACGATTCTGGTGCGGAATGAACTGGGTTCGTCGCCTTCGTTATTGCTGACTCGTTGATCTATGTTTTATTTTTCTCTTTGGATTACTGCTCCTGATATGGCCCCCAGGAGTGTAGGGCTGGGTGGTGCTGCAGGTTCTGTAGCGTGCCGGGCCCCCACCCCCCCTATGCTGACTCACCCGCCCGGACAAAGACGGTAAGAATGGCGGCAACTGAGGTGAGGAAAGGCGGGGGTGGAAGACGGTGCACCTCTAGAACCCCGAATGGGTGTACCCCACTGGACTTGCTTAACGCACTATTACTGTTGGGTTGTTGCGGGATAGATCGGGGAGGGGGGTGGGCACAGGGTACTGGCGAGTTGGGGGCGCTTCAGTGGGTGGGGGAGGAGGGAAGTTCTTTAAGGGGTCAGTTCGTGCTGATCTGGTCCATGTTCTTCGCTATCCTCGAACTGGGCCTGTGGCCCCGAGTAATAATGCTGGGGTTACCGGCTCCTCTCTCTCTGTGTCGCTACTCGAGAGGGGACAACTGGGAGGCCTCATGGTTGGCACTGTACGTGGGCCTGTTTGCTGACTGGCAACGGTTACGATTTCTAGTGTTAGATGCCTGGGTTTGCACTGGGTTTAAGTTTTCGTCTTGTAATCGAGCAAGTGCACATTTACCTCTTCGACCTTCCACTCGTCCTGGGGTGGGCTGGTCTCCTGTCTTTGCTATGAGGGGGGGGATAAGGGACTGCCATTTGTGGTGGCCGGGGTTACTATTGGCCGCTAGTAATTCTAAATGTGTGGACTGTTGGGGCAGTCGGATTGTTCTATTATATGATAAGATGTTGGGATGGGGGACACTTGTCTGAATGTTCTTACTTGGAATGTGCGGGGCTTGGGGGATCATCGGAAGAGACGCCAGGTTCTGGGGTATTTAGACAGGCATAATGTTCACATAGCGTTTCTACAGGAGACGCACTTTGCACCCCACAGGTTGCCAGCCTTTGGTGGTAGATGGGCCTCAAGTACTGTGTTCTCCTCGTATTCCTCCTATGCCCGTGGTACTGCAATCCTGATTAAAAAGTCAACGCCCTTCCACATGGCTGGCATGAAATCAGATGTACAAGGGAGATATTGCCTGCTATGGGGCAGATTGGGCCGTGTGACGGTCACCCTTGCGTGTTGTTATGGCCCTAATGTGGACGACCCGCAATACTTTGAGTCACTCTGGGCTGCTATACTTGAGGCGGGGTCACAACACATAATATGGGGGGGGGACTTCAATGTCACTGTGAACCCGACCCTGGACCGCTCACACCCGGCCCCACATCACTACACGAAAGGGCGGGAGGTGCTGCGCGCCATTTTGGAGGAGAATCACCTAGTGGATGCTTGGCGAGCGCACTGCGGGCCGAGGGGGGAGGGAACGCATTTCACGGCACAGGCCAGGTCCTGGGCTAGGCTTGATTATTTTTTTCTGACCACGCACATGTATGCCACTGTCACATCTGCAAGACACCTCCCCCGGACTTATTCGGACCATGCCCCGGTTCTGGTCGTCATGCGCGGAGCTGAGCTAGGCCCTCCTATTGCCGCGTGGCGCATGCAGGCCGCAATGCTGTTAGATGAGGAATTTAGAGAGACGCTGCGCGAGGAATGCTTAGATTTTTTTGCAAGAAATAAGGGGTCTGTGGATGCAGTGGAGACAGTCTGGGACGCCTTCAAGGTCACGCTAAGGGGTTTCTGCATTGCGAAGGGCTCGGGGGTGCTGAAAGCTATCCTGAACCGTTTGAAGGCGCTAGAAGTAAAACTGGGCCAGGCGGAAGAGACCCTCCGAGCGCGCCCAACTGGCGACACTCTTGCAGAGATTCGAGATTTGATTACTGAATATTCCGAGGAGGCTGCACGTGAGGCAAAATTTAGACATAAATACTGGGTGGCGCGGAAATATGGAGAAGGAGATAGGCCTGGGAAGGTGTTGGCGGCTACGGTCCGGCTTGCGAGGGCGCCTACTAATATACTAGAGCTAGAAACAGCCGAGGGGCTGCTGCTCCGCGACTCCACGCAAATCCTTAACGAGTTCGTGGGCCATTACAGTAAGCTGTACACCTCTAGGGGACTGGGGGGCCCGCCGTTGGACGACTACCTCGCGGATGTCGCGCTTGGTTGGCTGAGTGACGCTCAACAGGCGTTTTTGAGTGCCCCATTTGAGCTGGACGAGGTAAAAGAGGCGATTATGAGTATGCAATCAGGCAAGGCCACGGGCCTAGATGGCATCCCTATTGAATTCTACAAGACATACATTGAATTCATGGCCCCGGTACTGCGGGAGGTCTATGTGGACGCTCTGGAGGTGGGGCATCTCCCCGCATCAATGAGAACTGCGCTTATCATTTCTTTACTCAAGCCCGGGAAATCTGCATCGCACTGCGACTCCTATAGACCCCTCTCTTTGTTGACGTGTGATGTGAAAATTCTCGCAAAGCTCATTGCCACCCGCATTAGCTTATTGCTGCCTAACCTGATACTCCCGGATCAGGCGGGCTTTGTCCCAGGGAGGGCTACATCCCACAATCTACGCACCTTTTTTTCTGTATACGACTCGGTGCATGAGGACCTGCCCATGGCGGCCGTCTTTTTGGATGCCACCAAGGCATTTGATTCCCTGGAATGGGATTACGTCGTTGGGGTACTATGCCGCATGGGATTCCCGGCCGTCTTCGTTTCTTGGATCAAACTGCTCTACACACGGCCCACGGCCAAAGTCCTTATTAATGGGCAGCTTTCCCCTGAATTTGAGATCTCTAGGGGTACAAGGCAGGGGTGCCCTCTATCCCCCCTGCTCTTTGCAATCGCCACGGAACCCCTTGCTGCCAAACTGCGGCAACATTATAGGGATAGTGCGCTGCGCTGTTTCCAGCGACAAATACTCATCTCCATGTACGCGGACGATATCACGTTGTATGTCCGGCACCCTCGGGACAACCTACACCCCATACTTAGGGAATTCATTAGATTCGGGACGCTCTCGGGAGTGCAGATAAATTGGGCCAAATCGTGCATTTTCCCACTCACGGCGGCCACACAGGCCTTCCCATTGGAATATCCGCTCACTTGGACTGAAGGTGATTTTAAGTACCTTGGGGTTCACATTGAGAGGGACCGGGAAGCGCTTATGAGAGCGAACTATGGCACTGCCATTAGTAGGATTGAAGACCAGGTCAAGAGGTGGGTGTCACTTCCCCTGTCGATGGCGGGCAGGGCTTCTTTGCTTAAAATGGTCGTACTGCCACAGCTGCTTTACCTGTTTCTCAACATACCCTTTCATCCTGGTCCATACTTCTTTAAGAGACTGAGGTCTGAAATGCTCAAATTGGTGTGGGGTGGAAAGCAAGCTAGGCTCCAATGGGAGATTTTGACACGGCCCTATGTGCGGGGAGGGTTCGGTGTCCCTGATTTTGAGCTGTACTTCAGGGCGGCGCAGGCGCACTATGCTTACTTCTGGGTCAGACAGCCGAGATACATGCCACAACTGGCTGCGGAGCACTGGCTGGCGCACCCCACGCCTATCGAGGGAGCCCTGTATGCCGTTGTGGAGGGGAGGGATAAGACCCCGAACACTTTATCTAGCACTATCACGGCCTGGTTACACATTTGTACCTCCCTGGGGCTGCAGTTCCTCTACGCTCCATGTATGCCCCTGGCTTATCACCCACAATTGCAGCTGCTGCAGGAAACTGGTTTCCAGCGTTTACTGTCTAAAATACGTGTCAGAACATGGGGGGATCTATATCATGATGGCGAGTTCCGCACGAGGGATCATTTGTTTGGTACCATACTCCCTACCTCACTAGAGGTGTTTTACTACATGCGCCTGCGACATGGGCTGCGGGCCCTTACACCTGACTTTCCGCGCGAGCCACCGCTCCTCATACCCCTGCAACACATGATGCAACTTGCGACTCCGTACAAGCTTGTGTCCACGTTGTACGGATCTGTTAGAACACACACTGACTTCACCACACTTCCTGCCAAAGCGAAATGGGATCAAGAGCTGCCTGCCCCACTTACCGATCAGCAATGGGAATTTAGCTTACTGCAGACAGAACGTGTCTCCTCCAGCAGCAGGTACAGGATTATTCATTACAAATTTGTGCACCGATTGTATTATACCCCGGCTCGATTACACAGATTTGGGTTGAGAGACACTGATAATTGCGATCGGTGTGGAGCCCCTGGAGCTGACTTTCTGCATCTTGCCTGGGACTGTGCCACTGTACGGCAGTATTGGGATCTAGTATTTCAGGCCCTCTCTACAATGATCAATGATACGGTGCCGCCAACTCCTGAGATGGCACTATTGGGTTGGGTCGTACCCCTGCAGGCGGCACACCGCAAGTATGCCGCGTTAGCCTTGTTGCTGGCCAAGCGGAGGGTGGCCTGTAGATGGGGCAGAGGCAGGGCGCCCAAATTTAAGGAATGGATACGGGACCTGGTGTATTGTCAGGAACAACTGCACACGTATGCGGAGTTGCTGCCACTGTCATCCAGGCCGTCTGATATCTGGGCCCCGCTGCAATGCTACCTGATAACGGAAGCACCGAGTGACGATGAATTGTGATCTGTACCGTTGCTCTGGGTGTAATGACGACGGGGTGTTGTACTGCTTTGGACCTACCTGCAACTTTGTGTGCCTTGGGACTGCACTATGCACTTTACCCCCCTTGCCATATCTCCGACCTGTCCTTGTTGCTTAACTCAACTGTATGCCTTACCCACCCATGATCCACCTGGTTGCTGCGGGATGCTGTCCCCCCCCCCCCCCCCCCCCCTCTCCGGAATCTGATTGTTTGTGGTGTGCACGCTCGTGACGATGCTGTTTTGTTTGTTTTCGTTGTTCTTATTGTTAACCAAACATCGATAAACGTAAGACGCATTTATATGCTTCCTGTACCTGTGCTGTTACTGCTGCCTTCTTTTTATGTATACGGCTCTGCAACACGATGCTGACTTTTTACTGATGCTTATTCGTGACTACTGACATGTGCTATAGCAGCCGGCCTCCGGGTTGTGGCAGTATGCTGTGTATACTTAACGGTACTAAATAAACGTCTTGCACCAAAAAAAAAAAAAAAAAAAAGTACTTGTTACATTTAATTTGTCAATGGCAGGTGACTTATGTTCCTATTCTCCTAAATGATTACCCATGTTTACTGGAAGGGGTGCGTTGAACACAATTTACTTTATAGTGGTTTCCTCTAGTAACCCAAGCTCGATTTCACAGTAGGTCCACCTGACCAAAATCCCATATTGGTAACCCTACAACTATTTATGAAAACCTTTTCCGGATTTGACTATAGTGAAAAATATTGAGGTGGTTAGAACAAACTGGGCGGGAGTGGATCAAACTATTTTTCTTTTATCCCTAATTAAACAAGCATTTGCAAAGCCAATAGCTCTCCCCTATGTGAAACCTATTGGTTTTGCCATTGTGTTTTAGCCATGTTGTAGAGCATGGAGTGCTCCCCAGTCACTTATGCTCTTGTTTGCTGAATGCCATAGCACTAGAATAGGGCCCAATCTGAACCGCTGTGATCGTGCTACTCTTTCGAAGTAACTGTCTATTCCTTTGTGCAGCTGCACTTCTTACATAAGTACTTTCAGGCAGGGCCGGACTGGGAACCAAAACCGGCCCTGGCAAAGTGCTCGGCCGGGCCCCCCTGGGGGGGGGGCGAGCGCTTTGCCAGGGCCGCTTTTCGGCCGATTTTGTTACAGGGCCGATTTTGCAGCTATGCTGCTGTCACGGGTCCAGCCCCCAGGAGCCTGTTACGGAAGACTGGTGGTCCGCCACCCCCCTTACACCCTGCACCTTTTCCCCACAGCCACAAGTCGGTACATGGTATGGAAACCCCGATGACATCACGAAGGAATGGTCCGAGGAGAATGAGTGCGGTTCCTTTAAGGCTTGGGACCTTGAGCCTGGAACTCCACCCCGATGACGTCAAAAGCAGGAAGTACCGACACGAAGACGGACGGCGATTCCCAGGCAGCGAAGGAGGACGCAGGACGAGGACGAGGACGAGGACGAGAAGAAGACGGAGACGACAAGCCAGGAGGCCCCCGGTTGGACGCTTCGCCCTGCCACGCGCCCACGGGAGGAGCGTGGCTGCGAGAGGTACGGGGCCGGGTCGCGGGCTGGGTTGGGAGGCGGAGGCAGCCACCCCCGTAGACATCTCCCGCACAGAACCCTTTCCCCGAGCTCGAGCACTCCTAGCCACAACCAGTATCTCGAGCACTGTGCACTGGGTGCGTTCCCTCACTCCCGGCCCCTGTAGACATTCCCGAGTTTGGAGTATAACTCGTTGCTTTCTTTTTCTTTCTGGGTTCACCGCGAGACGCCTGGGGCAACACCTTCCTGAAAGTGGAACTACCAAGACCACAAGGCATCGCGACGGGACCAATTATCAATAGACTTTGCTGTGATATCCATGAAAAGAACCTTCATTCCAATAAAACCTTCCTTAAAACCTCTCTTGAAGGAACCGGTATTTCTATTTAACCCTCCAGAACCCCCTCAGGTGGTCGCTATCCCTGTAAACCCGGCACCCCCGGGACAGCTGCAAAAACGGCTCTGTAACAAAAACGGCCCCCAGGGCCCAAAACCGGCCCCCACCCTTGCGGCCGACCGGGGGATTGCCCGGTGACCGCAACGGCCAGTCCGGGCCTGCTTTCAGGAAATGGCTAAAAGGGACCGATTAACTCCAATCACAATGTAGAAGATTTTTGTACTTCACTGAGGATCATCTATCCTTGTGCCCCCTCATCCCTAAACAATCCACTATGCAACATCTAATCTGTGGATGCTTTAAGTGGGATAAAAAAGGTGTTCGTGGGGAGAGAGTTAAGCATCTGAAAGAAACGTGGTAAAAAGGTAACCAGACATCTTTTGCAAGAGATGTGGTCTATGGTATTCAGGGCGCATCTGAAAAACATGATCTAGGATACTGCGCTTAATGCACAAGTTACTACTTGTGTAACGATAGATCTGTAAGAGACATTAGTTAGTGATAGATTCCTTACCTTAGAATATCCCCAGGCGTCAGACTGGATCCGGAAATTTTTGCGTAGCAATACCCCTGCGCGCTGGTAGGCGTCGTCCGCGGCTCCGCGTCCGTCGTCTGCGTCGTTAGCGCCGGAATGACGTCGTCGGAGTACTTAGACGCCGCCCATGCGCGCTGACGTCAGTTCTGATACACAACTTTTCCGCGCCAGATACGCAGAGCCATGATAGAACCAACACTGGTGCCAAGAAACTAGGGCCCTGAAAGGGGATGACCTTAACCCTAGATATCGGTTCGCAGAACGGGAAGGATGGGTGGGTCGGTAAGGAAGCTATCACTAACTAATGTCTATTACAGATATATCGTTACAGAAGTAGTAACTTGTGCATCTGAAAGAGACACGTTAGTGATAGATTCCTTACCTTAGAATAGATACCCCAGCAATACCAACCCCGGTGGTGGGTCTGCGAACCAATAATCACACCAGAAAGTCCTGGAGGACAGAACGGCCATAGAAGCCATCCCTCCGGACTTGACTGTCCAGGCAGTAGTGTCTTGCGAACGTGTGCAGCGAGGCCCACGTAGCTGCCTGGCAAATGTCCTGCAAGGGCACTCCCCGGCCCAGGGCGGTAGTAGTCGCCGTGGCCCGAGTGGAATGAGCCCTCAATCCAACAGGGGGGCTCCTTCTTAGCCATGGAGTAACATGCCTGGATACACAAGATGATCCACCGGGAGATGGTCCGCTTGTGCACCGCTTTCCCCTTCTTAGCGCCCACGTAACCAACAAAGAGTTGGTCATCCACCCGGAACTGGCGTGTGTGATCCAAGTAGAATGAGAGCGCATATTTTGGGTCCAGACGGTGGAGCCGCTCTTCCTCTTTAGAGGGATGCGGAGGCGGAAAGAAGGTAGGCAATGTGATGGACTGCCCGATGTGGAAGGCTGAGACAGCCTTGGGCAGGAAAGATGGCTTAGTACGCAGCACAACCTTGTCCGGATGGACAGAAAGAAAAGGTGGAGTACAAGAAAGGGCCTGGAGCTCACTCACTCTCCTGGCAGAGGTGATGGCAACCAGGAAAGCAGTCTTTAGAGTTAGAAGGCGAAGAGGACAGTTGTGAAGTGGCTCAAAGGGAGCGCACATCAGGAAAGTAAGAACAAGGTTCAAGTCCCACTGAGGCATCACGAAGGGAACATGTGTGTGATGCCCTTAAGAAATCTATTTACAATAGGGGACTTGAACAGAGAAGGCTGATCAGGTAGCCTTAAGAATGCAGAAAGGGCAGACAGATAGCCCTTGACAGTGCCCAGAGCAGAGCCCTGCTGGGCAAGAGAAAGAAGAAAGAGGAGAACCTCAGAAAGGGGGGCAGAGAGTGGGTCCACAGCATTTGCTGTGCACCATGCCACAAATCTGTTCCACCTGCAGGCGTATACCGACTTTGTGGAGGGACGCCTGGCTGCCAGAATGACATTACAGACTTCGGGAGGCAAGTCAAATGGCCTCAACTGTCGCCGCTCAATCTCCAAGCTTGTAGGTGGAGACTGGACAGGTTCGGGTGGAGGACCGTCCCCTGCTGCTGCGACAGAAAACCTCCCGAAGAGGCAGACGAATCGGGGGATCGATTGACATGCTGAGTAGCTCGGGATACCAGTATCTTCGTGCCCAGTCCGGAGCCACAAGGATAACCTGGGCCCGGTCGCGCCTGATCTTCTTCAGCACTCTGGGCAGAAGTGGTATAGGCGGAAAGGCGTACAACAGACCGCAACTCCACTCGCGACGAAAAGCGTCTCCGAGCGAGTGCCGCCTTGGAAATTCCAACACGCAGAACTGATGACATTGCACGTTCTCTTCGGTGGCGAATAGATCTAACCAAGGCTCTCCCCACTGCTGAAAGAGGCCTTGCGCCACGTTTGAGCTCAGACGCCATTCGTGATCCATCATGCACCGACGGCTGAGTTCGTCCGCCCTGGCATTCAGAGAACCTGCCAGGTGTTGAACCACCAGGGTCACGCCCTGACGTTCCAGCCACTGCCAGAGGCGCAGAGCCTCCTGGCATAGGGTCCACGACCCCACCCCGCCCTGTTTGTTGCAGTACCACATGGCGGTGGTGTTGTCCGTGAACACCTGCACTACACTCCCCCGGACAGAGGGGAGGAATGCCTTCAGTGCTAGACGAATCGCCCGTAACTCCAACAGGTTGATGTGGAGCCGGGCCTCCGCCGGAGACCAGAGTCCTCTGATCTCCGCCTCTCCCATGTGGCCACCCCAGCCCTGGAGGGACGCGTCCGTCACAACTACGTGCTCCGGGTGGGGTAGGGAGAGGGATCTGCCACTGACCCAATCGCGGTCCGTGAGCCACCACTGCAACTGTCTCGCAGTGCCCTCCGAGATCAAGACGTGATCGGACAAGTTGCCCTGATGCTGGGCCCACTGAAATTTCAGGTCCCACTGCAGAGCCCGCATCCGCCACCGGGCGTGACGCACCAGAAGGATGCAGGAGGCCATCAGTACCAGAAGCCGCAGCGTCAACCTGACCGAGACTCGGGATAAAGGCTGGAAGATTGGAATCAGAGCCTGAATATCCCGAACCCGCTGTTCGGGAGGGTAAAACCGAAACTGCGCCGAGTCTAGAACCGCTCCGATGAAGAGGAGCTTCTGAGAGGGACACAGGTGCGACTTCGGCACATTGATGGAGAACCCCAGCAAGTGCAGGAGGTCGGCCGTAGTCTGGAGGGGCCTGACGACTGTCCGGGGCGAGCCCGCCTTCAACAACCAGTCCTCGAGGTAGGGGAAGACTGACACCCCTAAACTGCGCAGATGAGCTGCGACCACCGGCATCACTTTCGTGAACACCCGTGGGGCGCTGGTAAGGCCGAAGGGGAGCACGGTAAACTGAAAGTGCTCGTGGCCTACCGTGAACCGCAGGTAGCGCCGGTGGGCCGGCAGGACGGGGATGTGAAAATAAGCGTCCTGCAAGTCCAACGCTACCATCCAGTCTCCGGGGTCCAGGGCAGCTAAGACCTGAGCCAAAGTCAGCATCTTGAACTTCTCTTGTCAGAGGAAGCCGTTGACGTTCCGCAGGTCCAAGATAGGGCGCAGGCCCCCTTTGCCCTTCTTGGGCACCAGAAAGTAGTGGGAGTAACATCCACACCCTACTTCTGGCCCAGGAACGCGCTCGATGGCCCCCTTGGCCAAGAGGGACGTGACTTCCCCTTGCAGAAGTTGCAAGTGATCCCCCGACACGCGGTGGAATTGCGGTGGCATGGCTGGAGGGGTCGCCTCGAAGGGG
Organism: Lissotriton helveticus; assembly: GCF_964261635.1. Lineage (NCBI taxonomy): Eukaryota > Metazoa > Chordata > Amphibia > Caudata > Salamandridae > Lissotriton > Lissotriton helveticus. Next base: position 1,216,664,342 of record NC_136070.1, on the reverse strand, counting down.
AGGGAGTAGCCCCTTCGGACGATTTGCAGCACCCACCTGTCCGATGTGACAGTGCGCCAGTGGGAGTGGTGATGGCGAACCCTGCCTCCCACAGGCGTCACATGGGCCTGAAAGCTCGGACTAGGAAGGTTTTGAGGCAGGTGCTGCGGAGGGAGGTGTGGACTGGCCTCGCCGCTGACCCCGACCGCCGCCACGGCGGTTTCCACGGCCGCCACCGTGCTGCTGGACATTCTGCGGTGCGTGGCAGCACGTGTGGGGACACCCCTTCCGTGGCCACGAAAGGACGAAAGGCACCCGATTGCTGGCGCGTGGCCGAGAGGCCTAAGGACTTGGCCGTAGCCCTGGAGTCCTTAGAGCGCTCCAGCGCATGGTCTGCCTTGTCGCCAAAAAGGCGACGGCCATCGAACGGCATGTCCAGAAGAGTGGCCTGGACATCGGCCGAAAAATTGGCGGACCTCAACCAGGCGTGGCGTCTAACCGCCACCGTCATTGCCATCGCCCTGCCCAGTGAGTCCGTGGTATCCAGCCCACACCGGATAGAGTATCGTGCCGCATCTCGACCCTCCACAAGGGCTGGCCGAGTTTAGCCCGAACCTCCTCCGGGCATTGTGGCAGCACGTCCGCGACCGTGTCCCACAGGGTGTGGGTGTAGCGGCCCAAGAGACACGCGGTATTGACAGACCGCAGACCCAAACTCAGGGACGAGAACACTTTCTTCCCGAACTGTTCATATCTCTTGGATTCCCGATCGGGCGGGGCCGTCGGGAATGCGGTCTGGGAAGTGGAGGCCTGGATAACCAGGCTCTCGGGGGTGGGATGGGTGGACAAAAAGCAAGGGTCGCCCGGAGCCGGGCGGTAGCGTCTGGCCACGTTCCTATCCACAGGCGGACCTGTGGTGGGCTTGGACCAAGTGCCCACCAGAACGTCACATAAGGCTTCATTAAACAGCAGCAGAGGCTCACTGGAGCTTGCCTGCGGTTTAAGAACCTCAGTGAGGAGGTTAGTCCTCAGGGCCGCGACGGGGAGCTCAAGGCCCAAGGCCTTGGCTGCCCTCGTCAACACTACGCTGTAAGCAGCCCCCTCCTCCGTAGCCACGGTGGGAGGGGAGACAAATCCAGTGTCTGGCGAGGTGTCAATACCACTGGCCTCCCCAAGCTCATATGTCCAGTCCTCTTGAGACTGACACTCCTGTGTCAGAGGGTCCTCAGACCCCTCCCAATCACCTCCGTCACCAGTCTCCTGTAACCCAGGGTCAACAGACTGGACCTCCTCATGGAAATAGAAATCTCCAAAGGCCGTCTGAAGCGGCGCCCAACGGCGCCATTCCGGCGCCAGAGTCGGACCGAAGGGAAGATTGGGGACGGCGTCCACAATGGGCGCCGGGGCGACACCCTCGGGGCCGGTGCCGGTGAGGTCGTGAGGTCGACCGGCGACGACCCGGATCCGGAAGCGGATCGGTGAGGACCTGCGGCGCCGGGACCGAAGTCGCCGGCGGCCGAAGCACCCGGCGGCGTCGGGGCCGAAGCGCCCGACCCGCTAGGGCCTCCAGCCGGGACCGCTGGGCCCGGAGGCGCCGCGGGACCCGGCTGAGGAGGGAGGGACCTCATGGCCATGAGGTACCGCTCGACCTCCTCCGGCGTCGCGCCGTGCCCAGGGACCCGAAGGTGTGGGGCAGGCGGCGACGCTTGCGACTCTCTTGGAGCAGCGTGGGTGGTGTCGCCCGAACCCCCGGCCGCATCGTGCGAGCGTCGGGGTGGGTCGGAGGAGCGATGATGCCGCTCCGACCTCTCATGCCTCTTACCTGAGGACTTGGATGCCGACGACCGATGTCCACTCCCGGAGCTGCGAGGACTCCGACCCCGCGACCGGTTCCTCGACCTCCCGTGGGACCGGGACCTGGAATGGCGCGGGGCCGACTGCCGGAGCTCGAGCCGCTTGCGGGACCGCTCCCGCCTAGCCTTCGACGTCAGGGCCCGGCAGTCGGGGCAGGTGCGGTCGTCGTGGTCGAGGCCTAAGCACTTCAGGCACCGGAGATGGGGGTCCGTGACCGACATCAGTCGGTCGCACTTCGAACAGGGCTTGAACCCGGGCATCCCTACCGGCACCGATAGAGTCGAAGGCTCAAGAAAGAAATGATCAAAAAGATCAAAAAGTTTAGTCAAAAAATTACTAGGGGTAGAGCTTCTCCGGATCTGCGCTAGCTGGCGCGGAAAAAAGAAGAACTGACGTCAGCGCGCATGGGCGGCGTCTAAGTACTCCGACGACGTCATTCCGGCGCTAACGACGGACGCGGAGCCGCGGACGACGCCTACCGAAGCGCAGGGGTATTGCTACGCAAAAATTTCCGGATCCAGTCAGACGCCTGGGGATATTCTAAGGTAAGGAATCTATCACTAACGTGTCTCTTTCAGATCCAGTGTTGCACCCGGTCTGCTCCTTTGTCACACTTTCTGATGTCTCTTCATCTTCCTCGCAATATTTTAACTCCATGTTGTTCCTTTTGTCTCTTCACCATCTTCTCTCACAATGACCATCTCCACCAGTGAATAAGTTACCATCAATGTGCGTGCTGCAAAGAGGATAACGTTTAAATGAGAATGTATTAAGTGATAAGCACCTAAAATATTGCACTGCTTTGAATGATGTCTGATCATGTCCACACCTTCACACTATGCATCCAATAACCCTGAAGTGACTCAATCTGTTATTCATGATTCATGGGGACACACACTACACAATCAAATCTGGGATAAGGAAATGCTCTTTGTGTCCTTTTACCCCCACAAAAAGGATGCCCATTTGCATTGCAGAGTTAGACTGATTTGTGGGTGCAGATGTACTAGTTTATTAGGATTCACCCATATTGCCAGAGGAATACTGGAAAGCTGCACCAGATGCAACTTTTAAGGTGTACTTCTGATTATCTCTTGTAACTATGCCCTGTATGGAGTTTTCAGAGAAGAAGTCTAAATAGGGACACACATTTGTTTGTTTTTCTTGTGGAGACTGCTCTTCCCAGTAGCTCACCACCAAATGTCGAAGAGATCCTTTCCACCCTGGAAGGAGAGTTATTCCACGCCTTTGGAGTAAATCTCTTGACCATTTCCAGGGTTGAACAGGAAAGGATGAATTTAGGAATGCCTGCAAACATACATGTTTGTTTGTTCCCAAACTTCCAAAGCAGACCACTCATTGAGTTAGATTTATTAATTTGTCTGCACTCGTAAATGCATGTATGGAGGTCTAGAAAATACAATTTTGGTCGTCCAAATTTAGCTTTGTGAATTTGCTTGTTGAGGGATAAAGGACATACATTTAGCATTGTGAATCCGCCTGTTGGGGAATAAGGGGCATACATTTAGCTCTGTGAATCCGCCTGTTGAAAAATGAGAACATAAATTTAGCTCTGTGAATCTGCCGGTGGTGAATAAGGGACATACATTTAGCTCTGTAAAGCTGCTTGTTGGTGAATAAGGGACATAAATTTAGCTTTGTGAATCTGTCTGTTGGTGAATAAGGGACATACATTTTGCTTTCTGAATCCGCCTGTTGGGGAATAAATTTAGCTTTGTGAATCCCCCCGTTGAACAATAAGGGACATACATTTAGCTTTCTGAATCCGCCTGTTGAAGAATAAGGGACATAAATTTAGCTTTGTGAATCTGCATGTTGAATAATAAGGAGCATACATTTAGCTTTGTGAATCCCCCTGTTGAAGAATAAGGGACATCAATTTAGCTTTGTGAATCTGCATGTTGAATAATAAGGGACATACATTTAGCTGTGTGAGTTGGCCTGTTGGGTAGTAGGGTTCACCCATGCCATGCAACTAGAAGCACAATGTAGACAGACTGGATTGGGAGTTGGCTCATTTTAAAGGTTCCTAAGCTCGTTATCTTTACTGCTCAATTTGTGAGATATTCCCAGAAAAGCTTCACTTTCCATTGTTTACATTTCTGCACATTTCAAAAACTTGAAGCTTCTAAAGTACCTCGTATTTTGCTCTCAATGGTGATAAAATCATGAGGTTGCATCAGGTCGTCGCCGAAATGTCCACTTTGGTGAGGGGAAGTGGGTAGATATTAGAGAAAAGTTTCCTTTTTGATCATTTGTTTGGAAATGGGGATTTTAGATTTGTAAAACTTGTTCAATTAATCACTAGTCACAATTCACAGAATTGTCTTTAAAGCGATACTTTTGAGGTTGTAATAGAATTTGTACTGCTTTAAATACTTTCTTACTGTTTGAAGTACACTGCTGGTTCTGTTGAATAGAAATCAGACATAGAAAGTCTTGGGCTCAGATCACTCCCATAAACAGCCTTCTTGAACGGTTTATTATAAATCAGCTATATTAAAATACGGGGTACACAGACATGCCTGCTCCTACTTATCCTGATTCTTCACAATATTGTGGTGGCAGTGGGCTTCTGCAATACGTTAATGGCTATTGCTCACAGTGCAATGAGTATTCAGAAGAAACTCCAACAATTAGATGTACAAATAAAAACTTCTAATTTGGAAGTATTCAGGTTACATTTTCTCTATAAACGATAAAAAGATAAACCAGCATTCTATTGACAGTATTGACAGAGCGCATTTCTCCTGAGGCGGAAGCCGGGAGCACCATTTCTCGATAACTTTTAAAGTGTGTCTTTTAAATATTTTGCTTGCTTACTTTGCACATCCCACTTACCCCTTCCTGATTATTCATTTTGCCTCTCCCTCTGCAGCCGATTAGGTGCTGTTGAGGGGAACTGACTGAAAGCTTAGCCGCCATCTTAGGGGTAGGTTCTGGTTGACGGTGCAGTTGGCCGGCCGCTCCCACCCCTGTCAGTATTTAAGTCGCGCTCTTAGCCTGCGCGCAGTATTGACAGAGCGCATTTCTCCTGAGGCGGAAGCTGGGAGCACCATTTCTCGCTAACTTTTAAAAAGTGTGTCTTTTAAATATTTTGCTTGCTTACTTTGCACATCCCACTTACCCCTTCCTGATTATTCATTTTGCCTCTCCCTCTGCAGCCGATTAGGTGCTGTTGAGGGAAACTGACTGAAAGCTTAGCCGCCATCTTAGGGGTAGGTTCTGGTTGACGGTGCAGTTGGCCGGCCGCTCCCACCCCTGTCAGTATATGATGATTACATCATCCCGGCCGCACAGCGGCCGCGCCTCTGGCGTGCCTCTGGCGCGCCAAAGGCAAGCCCGTCTGTGCCCGTCCGCGCCCGGTCGGGACCCGGGGCCCATCACAATGCCCGATTTCTAACCTACTCCTCTACACAACTACACGCTTGCCAAGGTAATTGGCCTCTCAGTGTTCCCACCCTGGCCCGAATTGAATATCTTGGCATATTACAGCCAGTTCATATTTCATTATTGTCTCCCACGTCTGGACTACAGACATCATCATCGTCAACTGCCCATTCAGAGTATCCCTCCCAGCCCCTTCCTAACCCTCCTGCTGTGGCTAAGGCCTACCTACTTAATACCCGCTCAGCGGTCAAACATCAACTGGAGCTTTTTAACCTCCTGGACACAGCCAAGCCTGATTTCCTGTTTCTGACCGAAACATGGTTCTCACCAGATTCCTTGCCTGATGTCCTAGCGGCCCTTCCTGACTCTTATTTTACTCTCTGAGCCGATCGCCCGGATGGGAAGGCCGGAGGTGGAGTCGCTATGATAGCTCACTCCAACCTCCAGTTCCAACTTCTCTCCTACCCCTCTATCACCGCAGTTGACTTCCTAGTTGTCCGCTCTGTCATTCTAGCGGCTTCTCTCACCGGTGCGCTTTTCTACCGACCTCCTCAAGCCATGCCTTACTTTATTCCATCTATGCAGGAATTGCTGGCCACCTTGGTGGTCAACAATTCCTCTGTTCTGATACTGGGTGATTTTAATTTTTGGCCTAGTGACCCTCAGGAGGACCACACATCTAAAGATTTTACAGACTCTCTTCACTGCTTAAATTTCACTCCTCAGATTCACCCTCCTACCCATACACACGGTCATATCCTTCACCAGATCTGGTCAGCCAATTTGCCCATTTTCTCCCCCTCAGTCCTTCCTTGCACCTGGTCTGATCACTCCTTGATCTCCTTTTCCCTCGCACTTGGGGCCGTCAATAAGCCCTCCCTTCCTAAAAACGTTTGGGCTCGGAATTGGAACCGCGTGGATCCGGCTGCACTCTGCTCTTCCCTAGCGGCCTCGCCCCCCTGTTTGGCCCGATGCCTCCCCTGACTCTCAGGTGGCCGCCATTAACAGCTGGCTCTCTGCTTCCTGCGACTTAGTTGGTCAGAACGTGTCGCTCTCACAAGGCTAACAGATGGTTCACTAACGATCTTAAGGCTCTCAAACTTGCACTCAGGCAGGTTGAACGCCACTAGAGGCACGGGTACTGTCCCACTCTTAAGACACAATACTTGGCTCTCCTCCGGGACTATAAAAAAGCCATTCTCTTAGCCAAAACGGAATACTTTTCCTCTAAGATTCTCCTTGTGGCAAATAAACCCAAGGAGATCTTTACCACTGTCCACGACCTAGCAGCTTCTGACAGAGCTGCCCCCAAGCCAACCCCCTCTCAATCCCTCTGCAACACCCTCAATGTTTATTTCATTGAGAAGATTGCTATTATCAAATGCAATATTCCCTTGCCTTCCCCTTCCTCTCCCCAACTGCCTCCTACCTCTTCTTTCCTCGACCAACTCTCTCTGATCTCCAAGGAGGTCTTTTTCACTTTGCTTAAGAAAGTGAAATCGGGGTCACCCTCCGACTGCTGCCCCGCCTACATTCTGAGGGAGGTTTTTTCCAGCTGCCCGAACCCCCGTTAACCCTCCTCAACACTTCCATCACTCAGGGAATTGTCCCAGATTCATTCAAATCAGCCACAGTTATTCCTATCTTAAAAAAACCTGGGGCTGATCCTACCTCTCTCTCCATTTCCGACCTATCTCTTTGCTCCCGTTCCTGGGAAAGATCCTGGAGAGCCACGTCACCTCCTGTCTTTCTGCTTTTATTGAAGAGAACCACCTACTGGCCTCTCATCAGGCCAGCTTTCGCCCAGCTCACTCGACGGAATCTGTCATCCTTTCCGTCCTGGACGAGCTCAGGAGAAGTGCTGATATCAACTCTCCTCAGGCCTTGGTCCTCCTCGACTTGTCTGCCGCCTTCGACACGGTCAATCATTCCATTCTTCTCGATCGTGTCGGGGGCGCCGGCATTCGGGGGTCAACTTTGGCCTGGCTCACCTCTTTCTTACAAGATCGCACTCAGGCCGTCCAGCTGGAGGGTTTTTCTGCCCCCTCTTGTTCTGTCTCTTGCGGGGTCCCCCAGGGCTCTTCTCTTTCTCCCCTTCTTTTCAATCTTTACATCTATTCCCTAATAGCCGCTCTGCAAAAAAAATGGAGGTCACGATATTTAACTATGCCGATGACCTTCAGCTTATCTTTAACCTCTCTTCTTCCCCTGATTCTATCTTTAAGTTCCAAACTACACTGTCGTTCAACTATGACTGGATGAATCATAATCATTTAAACTTAACCCTGATAAGACGGAGTTGGTCCTTACCGGTGGCCCTTCTAGCCCCTGGACCTCTGCCTTCTGGCCTCCTGCCCTTGGCTCTCCTCCCCAACCCTCTGTCTCTGTTAAAACTTTGGGCATCAAAATCAGTCAAGATCTCACCATGCGTCCCCAGATCAGTGCTGTTGTTTCATCTTGTTTTCTGTCTCTCAGAATCATACGTAAAATCTCTCATTTTTTTCTGTTGAAGCCCTTAAACACATCCTCCTGGCTATGATTTTATCCCGCCTGGATTACGGCAGTGGCCTGTATGTAGGTATTCCGGCTTACGAACTTCGGCGCTTACAAATAATTCAGAACCAAGCAGCACGTCTTATCTATAGGCTTCCTAAGTCCCATCGAGTTACCTCTTTGTTAAAAACTCTTCATTGGCTGCCAATCCTGGAGCGATCTCTATTCAAGATGGGTTGCCTGATCTTCATGGCCCTGGCTGGCACTGCTCCAGTCTTCATCAACTCGAAGATCAGTGCCTACGTTCCTAGCAGATGCCTTCGCTCCTCCACTCAGTCCCTCCTGAGCGTTCCTCGCTTTCGGAGGAAAACATTTGGAGGCATGAGGTTCTCCATCCTTGACCCCCACTTCTGGAATGCCCTTCCCTTTTCCATCAGGTCCACCCCCACCTATATGGACTTTCGTAAAGCCCTAAAAACTCATCTATTTTCCCAAGCATTTCCATCGCAGTAACCCTCCTGTTGCCCCTCAGTGCGGTCATATCATAGCGCCAAGAAACCGTATGGTATTAGAGCGCTTTATAAAACTTTTCAACTTCAACTTCAACTTCTAATGGTCTTACTGTAAAGTCCACTTCATCCTTCGTAAAGAACAGTGGTATTGAGACTGCCATTTTGAGTCCAGACTGTTCCAAAAATCCAAGACTTTGAGTAAAACTGGTTTTAAGCCATACTGAGTAGGGTAAGCTTGGTGCTCAATCGGCTCATTCTTACCTGCACTCTAAGGCACAGACATCGGTCTATGAACTGCAGGATGCTCCATGTGACTGCAGGCTGTAAATCAGCAGTGGTCACTGCTCCTTGGACCAGATTTACCAATTTCTCACACAGAGCAGTGCAAACAAGTTTAGTGCTGGAAAGAAAATTAAACAGAAAGATTTTGCACAGATTTGCCACACTTTTGTGACGCAAACACGGCATACATTTTTTGTAAATCTGCCCTCTTGCGTTAAAGGTGATGGCTATTAAAGCTTTATCAAACATCGGATATAATTATTAGCCAATTTCTAAAGAAAGGTATACATGGGTACCTCTGCACCTCGTTGATTTCGTCTCTACACTGCTTTACAGGAAGGAGGCACACGTCACTAGTACAATACCAGTGCAGATATTGCCTTAGTAGGAATGGCTAGATGACCTTCCTTGACATGTTGACGGGGGTGAAAGTCACTCCTCCTAAAACCAATATTAAACCTTAGAGGTGAATTCATGACCTTGTCACCCAGCGTAGCAAGTCACCTTGCTGTGCTGCACTGCATGACGGAATGGGCAGGAATGCCATTTCCCCTGCGCAGGTGCCCTTTTGGTAGCCTAGCGCCAATTCAGGTACCCTTGCACCATGGTGCAAGGGTACCTACGTTGCAAGCAGGATTGTTTTTGTGCAGGAAGGTGCACTCCTGAGTGGCATATCCCTATTTCTATGTGTGCTGTAAATGTTAAATGTAAATTGATACTTGTATAGCACACTACTCACCCGCAAGGGTCTCAAGGCGCTTGTATGAATACCGCTGTGGAACCCATCCTGGCTTTCCCTGTGAGGTGTCCACTCCTGGGCACCCCCAAGGTGGAGGCCAGGCATCCTTAGCGTTGTGGGGGCCGTTGTGGAGATTAAGCAAGCTATTGCCCAGAGTTGCAGAGTGGGACACATGATTAGAGTAGGCACCGAGGCGAGAATTATCAGGTCCGTGGAATTTTGAGCCCAAGACCCGCCGAGGCGGGGAATTGAACCCTGGTCCCGGGCTAGACCTCTGCATCAGGGTCTGCCGCTCTAACCATTGAGCCACACTTCTCCCCTGCAGAATGCAGCACACATAAAAGAGGAAGTAACAAGGAAAACTAAAGATATTTCTCCTTGTTGCGCCTTTCCTGGGAAGGAGTATCTTTTTTGGCACATTCCCAGGTTTACAAGTTCTGGTAGGTCTGGGAGTGCATCAAAAACCATGAGTTGCTTGGGACACACAAGCAACAACTCCCTTGTACAGAATAAGGCTTTACTGCAGATTTATGAAGCCACACAGTGGCCCTGCGTTTCTTTTTATTTTTATTTTCTTTTTTATATATATTTTTATTAATTATAACACAAGAGTAAAAATATACATATCGGGCATCATTCGGAGGAACATATCGTAATGGTGGACGGGCAAATGAATTAGGAAAATACACAACAATTATAGGCATCCGAAAGACATCAATAGCCGCGTAGGGCAGAGGTGAAACAATACGTTACAGTTAACCTAAGCAAACATCAGCGAGTCCCGCCCACTCAGAATACAGGATATGAAGACCAGACACTCGATACCCAAATATGAGAATAAAAATCAGGAGAATACGCCACATCTCTTGTGAAGAAGGGAAAAGGGAAAAAGAAAGGTCATAGAACAAAAAAAAGGAAAAATAACAAACCCCCCCTCAACCCCCCACCCTGCACCCCTGCGGATGGCTACAACCTAACCCACTAGCAGCGTGCCTGTCGCCCACTAAACTAACCCCAAGGAAGGGAAAAGATGGAGGAGGGAATGTCGTAAAAGCAAACACACCCCCGGTCTCCCGTACCCCCCGCCAGCAGTGACCACCCCGAGACATAATCGAACCAACATTTAGCAAAATATACAAACCAATCGGGGGAGTATAACAAAGCACCACCCAACTCCCAGCACAGTACATGTGACAATCCCGTCATTGAGTCAAGCCATATTATCAAGTCCAAGCTCTCAAGTTCAACCCTGACCAGTACGGTATTTCGGGAGAGTCTCTTTCACTCGAACAACCATCACAAAGGAAAAGGCGGAACGTTCATTAAAGTCCACATCCGTGTTGCAGGATCGACAAAAGGATAGAAAGTCAAGATAGCCACAAAACGAGTGAGGGAATGTGTCCAGAAATAGCAAATCTCCCCAACAGTCACTTTGGAATTTGTCACAGCACAGAAGACTGTCCATATCTGTGCGAGGCGGCAGCAGGATCGAGCAGGGAACGATAGCGACAATCACGGGCTCACTGAGTGTGAATTGGGGGCCGACAAAGCACATTGAATCCAGGTTCTGCCCGGGGACCTCGATCTCTGGCGTACATTGCACCGCTGGTACCACAGATGTATTAGGACTAAACGGAGAGTCGTGTGCCGGTCCCAAGAGACTGTCCACTTGCACGATCAGTGTCCGGAATACAGCGGTGGATTGTGAATGGAGCGCCTCAATGGCGGCCATGACGGCCTGTAGCGATGGCGTACTTTCCGTCCGCCCCATCTCCTCTCACGAAGAGGCAGAGCAGGATTCGAACCCCGGAGGCCGGCTTCTCCGGGGTAACAGGCCACGCAAATCCGATGACAGTAATGGGCGCACTTCGTCGTGCCAGATCGACACCTTCGCCGGCAGCGAGGGCCCCGGCCCGTCAACCCCGGGAAGGGGCAGGGTCTCCGGGCGTTGGACCCCCGAACACGGCAACCGGTGCGGTACGCTGTTGTCTCCACGGTGTAGACCGCTCACAAAGTCAGCATCAAACAAGCAGTTTACGATGCACTCCGGGGGACCGGGCTCAGTCCAGGTCCAGCGGCCGTTGTTGATCAACTCCAACCCGGATAGGCCAGAAATCGAGGCCCCGGCTTCCACACGATGTTAGGCCGAGAATGGGAACACGGCATATCTTTGACATCCAACAAGATAAAAAGCTCGGGATTACACCTTTAGAAGCAGGAACACTTCACGAACCCGGGAGACCGGTGCGAATTCAGGATTGAGAACAGGATATACGAGCTGCTGGCGGAGGTCGACGGAGCCTGGAGCTTACGCGGCCATCTTGGTTGCTGGCGTAGCTCCTCCTCCGCGTTTCTTAATACATTTCACATAAGGTTTGCGTCGTGCATGTACCACATTGCGTGGTGCAAACTGCCTTGTGAATTGGCCCCTTAGTACCCAGGCCAAACGTAATGCAGTAATGCTTTGGTTCTGGTTCTCCCACCACTGCCTTCCTCAAAGATTAATGTAGGCAGCTGGGAGATCTGCCAGAATGTCTCTGGTGCCCAACAAACCTGCAGTGGCTGGGAGAAAGAAAACGTGTCATACAAGCTGCCCACTGCTGCTGGCAGGCCCTCTTAAACCCTGACCCACTCGGGTTTGGAAGTATTGCATTTGAAGTGACTGCCCCTGGACTGTCGATTTCTGACCCACGTGGGTTACAATGGGGTGCCGGATCTCGGCCTACGGCACACCTAACCACATGAAACCGTACAAACCTCAACAGGTGTAACGCAACCTCAATTGTGCTTTAAACAGTTATTACGTATACCTCTAACCCACCCCCCAGTCACCCAAATTGGCAATATCATCCTTCACCTTGTACTCATTTAAGTTCACACCCCTTTCCGGCCAGACAATGGAACAAAATAACCACAGGTTTGCAGGACAACATCCCAACGATAGAGACCCTGAAAGAAAATCTTGATTGGGACTCGGAGATTTTATTTGACAAACCGTCCCCTATGGGTTTGTAATAAAAAAATAAAATAAAAAAAGGTATAAAGGCTAACAATGGTTTAACAATTATCTGGCTGAACGTAAACAGGGCTCCTAATTTAGATCGACAGTGGCTCAGATCTTCAACCGGAAGTGGTAGAATAAAATAGAGGATCACATAGAATACGTCTAGGTTGTCATAAGAGCGTATAAGAACCAAGGGTTCGATGTATGGGGAAATGCGATGATCTATTAGGACCAAAGCTGTATTAGTGTGGCATCAGTTCAAATCATAGAATCAAAGAATCAAATCAAAGAATAATACATCCCAAACTGCATTAAATACATTCCCATTGTTACCCAGCAAAAGTGAAAGCCTTCTGCTGTACATCCTAATGCAAACTTGCATATCCATCATGACCAAGCCACAGCCATCACTGCCCCAGTCCTATATAATGTTCCAATAAGCTCCCATACCTCAGACTCATGGAAAAGAAGACCACGAAGTTAGTTCACAATCTTAAAAGCATCACACCAGCAGGCTGAGCCTTGGATGGCATTTCGCAAGAAATCCTTCTTTCTAGCACTTGACTTCTCAACTCAGGTGTCAGGCCTGTGGAACGGGAGGGTAAGATGAAGGTAGCTGTTGTCCTTGGCACTACAGCAGCCAGAAAACACGGAGTGCTCGCTGAAAGGCCAAGTAACTTCTGTTTAGGTCAGGCCTTTGACTTTCAGGGTGAGCTGGCCAAATAGTCGAGGTTTACTCCTGAAGTTGGTTGTGGACTGAACATTAAATTCAAACAGCATATGCATCAATCATAACAAATCAACGCCTAAGCAGTGTTCTCTTTTTTGGGTTGAAATAGGCCATTTTATATACGCCTAAGCAGTGTTCTTTTTTGGGTTGAAAAAATAGGCAATTTTATATTAAACATATTTTGTCTAGTAATGTAGTTTCTAGCAAAGGCCATGGAAATACGTGGCAGTGGGTGACGTTATATTTCAGGGTTAACCAAATTATGCGTAAAGAAAAGCAAATTATGCCACGCCTGGTGTGGTTGTACTAACTCGCCGTTTTATCATTTTAAAGCATGCAGACACGAATGGGACCTCAAAACGAACAATATTTAGGTTTCTTTGGAGGAAAAAAATATATGCATTAACCACGCTCAGTTGAAAAGCCTATTCATTGACAAATGATCATTCTATCAAAGAATACCTTTCCCTTTAACTTTAGTGACGCAATTGGTGTAAAACAAGACGTTTTGTGCTGTGGAAAATAACGGTAGATGTGCAATTAAAGGCGCGCCTCTTATTCGGCACGTCCCAGTTATATCTTAGAACTGGTCTTAAGTTTGTGTTTTACTGTGTCCACACCACGGGCCTATTAAAGCATCTGTTTCAATTAAGAAAAAACCTGGTAGAACAATAATTTACATTACACATATACGTTACAAAAAGGCATTGTATTATTCAAGGCATCAGACCTTAAACAGAGGTATAAAATGTGTATTTCAGTACAGTGATTGCCCTCATGAAATAACTGCTTTTTAGGTCTGGCCTAAAACAGCACATGAGTTGTATCTTATGAGACATGTTAGTCTACAGTGGGCTTAGACACCATGTGTTGCTTATCATTGGTTGGCTTCTTCGTCCCTCTCATATGTTTGCTTCTTATTAGTCAGCTTCCCTTCCTCTTCTTGTGTTTGTCCCTCCCATGGAGCATGGGTGCATTACTTGTGTATTTCCATTGCTCATTTTTCAGGCACTACTTTTTGAGCAGTGGCTTAGACGCGGCATTGAAGGGGCCTTCTGCTTCTAGTGGAGTCAAGGCTTGTTGATGGTTTGGGGGCTCTACAGATGACAAGGGGTCAACACACTTGGTCAGGTTACATCCAAGGCCTTCATTTGGTACCATCCAGTGCCTGAAGGCTACAGCAGTTTGTGTACCGGGCTCAATGCCCGACTTGCTCAGGAGCCCTCCGGTGAGGCCAGCGGTATTTACTACCCTCGCAAAGGTGTTAATTCAACGGCCTCTGGACTGGAGCCTCTGAAAAAGATGGCATCTGGGCCAGGTGATAGCAGATTGGGTGAATGCCCAAAGGGCCAGTGTCCTCTCCTTCCTTGACCCCAAATGGGTCCTGTTCATGAAAGATGTAAGGTGTGTCGGCGGAAGATTGCTGGTACGTTTTGTGGTTTGTCCAATGCCTCTCCCTTTGGTACCACAGAGCTTCTTCGACCAGAAGGCAAGGTAAGCTTCACATGAGGCATCATTGAAGTCTGAAGAGAGGCAGAGATTACAAACCTTGTGATGATCCAACGACTGGTACTTTGCATGACAATGGGTGAAATACTGAACAGTTGTCTATTCCATTAACCTGTGAGGGAATGCTTTCTCCAATGTAGTAGTTGTCAACGTGAGGGGGCAGGCGGACCCTGGTGTTGGGGGATAGGATCAATTGTGTCAGTCTTTGGATTGTGTCAAGAGAAGAAACACAGATGATGAAGGTTTTTCCGAGTGTGGGATTCACCTTGCAGGCCCAAAGAAGTGTGAACCTGTTGAGTCTCGAAGCCCCGTCGGTACACATCCAAACCCGATAGAGGGCAAAAACAATATCACCTGGTGGAGGGGCTCATGTACATTACCCACTAAGGGAGGAGTCGCAGTGCATCCCGGGGCTTGAAAGATTTTCAAAGACAAACTACTAACATTTTTCTGAGCATGCGCATCTATATAGTCACAGAAAAAAACAAATGTTAAAGTGGCATTATAGTTAGGTGGTAATACCTTAACTTATGTTAAAAAACAAACAGAAATTCACTGAAAAAACACTTTGGTTTACCATCAAGTCAGGTTCCCCAACTGACCCTTGCCCAGCCACTGTCTCAAAACTGATTCCCGAGCTACTAGCCCCAAACCTAACAGACATCTGCAATGCCATGTTCAACACCGGCATCTATTCTGCCACATGGAAAAAGGCGATAAACAAACCTCTGCTGAAGAAGCAGCACCTTGACCCGCTAGACACAAAAAATTACAGCCCTATCACAAGCCTTCTTTTCCCAGCAAAAATTCGAGAAATTAATGAATGCACAACTAGCTCATTACATCGAAGAAAATAACCTCCTGGATGAGACACAATTCGCCTTTAGGAAAGGTCATGGCACAGAAACGGCCCTCATCAAAGCAGCAGACTAAATCAGAACAATTCTAGACCGAGGTGGGGGCTCAGTGTTAGTGCTGCTGGATCTATCAGCGGCCTGTGACATGCCGCTGATAGATCCAGCACGCTACACTGAACGATCGTGTCTCAAACATGTGCATCAAACTAAAGGCCAAAGCACTACTAGCTTTGTTTCTGTCCAACCGCACACAACTAGTGAGTCTTGGCGACTACAAGTCCTCTCCATTCACCCTCCCGTGTGGTGTGCCACAAGGATCATCCTTGAGTCCGACACTGTTTAACATCTATGTGTCAGACCTGGCTAAGGTCATCAAGGCCCACGGGATGGGACTTAAATCATACGCCGACGACACACAGCTGGTGCTCGCAATTAACAATGATGGAGGAGCTATTGCGGCCAGCTTCCAAGATGGAATGCTCGCCATCAGCTCCTGGATGGCTAACAATGGCTTAAAGTTAAACTCTGACAAAACTGAGATTCTGGTTTTTGGCAAGCTACACCCGTTATGGTCCCCTACTTGGTGACCCATATTAAATCCTGCCCAACCTTACCCGCTTTAACTAAACTGATAAAAACCTGGCTTTTCAACCAATAAGCACCACACCACTGGCTAGATCCTCTTCACAGTCCTCAGCGCCGAGACACCCAAGGGTATTTGAGCGCTCTACAAATTGCTTAAATAAATAAAATATGGTTAAAGTGGCGTTTAGTTAGGTGTTGGAATGAGACACCAGCTAGAGCGAACATGAAAAAGCCACTGAAATACGCCAGTTACAGTAAAGTGTGTTACCTTTAATTTTTGCCCCATCATGCACTGCTTATAACCTCATATATTACATCACTCATGTTATGGTAAAGAACATCATAGAAGACAACTCCTAACATCTCAGTCCTAGCACTCAGCCAGACCCTCCATCCAATCCGCATCAATACTTGGACTCTGTTCCTGGGCTCTGACAAGGCCCTGCACCCAACCTCCACAAGCATTAAACCTCCACTGCAAACGATCTTCAGCAATATGTAAGGCAAGTATGACACAGGGCTTAGCCTGTGGCAAGGGTCTGCACCCACCCCTCCACAAGCAGTCAACCCCCAGTATGCACAGCATTTGGACATATATACACCGTGGGGGTTATATGCAAGGCCGTTTCACACTAGACCCTGTATCCACCATATACAAGGGTTTGTGTCATGGGCTTGTCCTATGGCCAGGCCCTGGAACCACCCCTCCATAACCACCGAACATTCTACTTGCTCAGTCTTCAACTCCTTCACAGCAAATGTTGACCAAAGGGTCTACTATTCAATGATATTCAGTGTCCAACTCTGAGCTAGAGACATATACCCACTGCACCCATCCTTTGGGAGAATGCAAGTAAAAAGATAATGACAGCAATATGCTTCACTTCTAAAGTATGCAATTTCACATATTTTGAAAGCTTACAGACAAGCGTTATAAGAGTCCAACCATTGATTTAGGTTTTTGTATTTCTCCTCATTCACAAAATCTTTAGCACACTGTCAAAATTATTGGTTGACCTTAATAGTAATTTCAATAATGCTCTCATTTCAATATAATTAGTGATGTCGACAGATATAATTTAATTTGTAATGGTCATGAGCAGTGCATTATGGGTCACAAGTTATAGTTCGTACACTAAAGTAAACAGGTGTATTTCAGTGCTTTTTGGGTTTTGTAAAGTACATTCATGTCTCATTTCAACACTTCACTTTAACGCAATTTTACTGGTGCTTTTTTTCGGTGAATGAATAAAATTACCTACTGACAGTCGCCAGTAGGTATGTTTCCATAGGAAAAGCGTTTGACGTGCCTATAACTTTGACGCCGTTTGACAAATCTGCACGAAATTTCCCAAAAAAGTGAGCCAGTGATTCTTGTTGTGCATGGAAACGTTCAGGGTGATCGGTCAAGCGGGGGCAGAAAAAAAGAGGGGGATGAAGGGGTGGAAAAAAAGTGTTTTTCCATTGTTAATTTCCATAAAGATTTTAGATACGACTACAGCCAGAACGGCTGGATGTAATTACACCAAATTTGGCCAGAAGAACCCTTTTTTGTTATTTAGTGTAAATCTGTTCAGTAGTTTTTGGCTTATTAAAAGAAATCCAAATCCATACTAATATTATAAAGAGAGAGCCCAAACCTTTGAGGCGGGTAATCTCAGTAACCACAGCACCAATCACAACACCCAATACAGCGTTGGAAAGGGCAGTTGCAGCAGAAGGACATAGACTATGCAGACGGCCACCATATTTTTATTTTTTTGAATTTTTTTTTGCAGAGTTTTATATAGCGCGAACTTGACCCGAACTGAATCAGGTATCAGAGCGCTTTACATAGCACCAGTTACGTTACATGAGGACACACATTCATTTTTGTAAGGCATGGGGAGATTAAGTGATTTGCCCAGAATACAGGATGTTTGGCGTCGTTACCAAGACTCGAACCCAGATCTCCGAGGTTGAGCGCCTTAGCCGGTAGGCCAACTTCTCTATACATTTAAAAGGTAAAAGAACCGTGCCAGCAAAGTAGTCCCTTGTGGGCGTGTCTGCGTTGTGCTGTGGGCGTGACTAACACTGGGGGCGTGTGGTACGGCCATCACATCGTGGGCTGGACAAACGCTGGGGGCGTGACACACGCTGGGGGCTTGTGTCCGCCCTTCATGCCATGTGAGTCGTACATACAAGCGCCAATTACGTTGCTGCGCAGCATCAAGGGGCACGCTGGGGGCGTGACACGCTGGGGGCGTGAGAAACGCTGGGGGCGTGTGTCCGGCTTTCATACCATGTGAACGTAATTGCGCCGCATCAAGGGGCACGCTGGGGACGTGAGAAATGTTGGGGGCGTGTGGTTCGTTCCGCCCTTCATGCCATGTGGGTCGTACATTAATCAGAAGATCGTCTGCTGTGGCCGTGTGCTGGGGCGTGACAAACGCGTTCACCTGGAGGCCTGGTAAGTAACGTTACTGCAGCCTCTCCTGCGCGCTGTTACTGAACTCTCTCATTCAACGAAATTACACGCGCCTGCTACCATCAACCAGGGCTCTAGCCGGGATCAGGCGGCGGATCAGTACACTAATTACACGCACCTGATTTTTTTTATTTTAAAGACCTTTATTGTACAGTTTGCAAATGATACAGCATATAGCCTACAACCTCCTTGGGCCGGCTGCATTGAATGTAGCTTGTATGCAACGTTATCGGGATAACACAGCCGTTGAGCCGACAACCCTGGGGTCCGGCGGCGTGGTAGAATAAAACGTATACACATCATACATTGTATGTCTCGAAAAATAGACAGGTCTATGGCTTTTCTATTTTTATGGATGATGATTCTTTGGTATCGTATATATGCAATCGGCAGTCCGTGATCACAAGCATCTATGGGTAGCATCTATGGCAACAATAAACAGTGAAAACGGAAATATGAAAATCATACATCAGTCACATGTGACACACCACTATAGCGAATAGTTAGGTCAATGGTGAATTGCACCAAGGCAAAGGAGTAGGCGCGTGTAGTGGTGTAATCAGGAAGAGGTCGTCGTGGCCGTAGCTGGTGTGTCCAGTGTCTCGACATGTGCGTCACCCTCCAGTATTGGTGATGATGCTAGTGGGGGTCAGGATTAGTAGTTGCAGCGTGGGACTGTCTGCGCGTCCCGGAATAACATGTTCCTCAGTTATACCCCACAGGCCACGTGTGGTGCACCGTGTGTCATGTGAGCTCAAAGGAATCATTTAGTGTCAGTGGAAGTGCAATTACCAATATCATCTATGCAGAATTTATGGTGCTTTACTAACAGTACAAAATGTCCTGAGTTGGAAACAGAACCAGCGTGTAAACAAGAACGCAAACTATATCAGGGGGAAGTAGGAGGAAAAGGACTAACAAAGGGTGAGGCGTTCGTCTGCATGGGAATAGGGGGGGGGAGCCGTAGCAGGAGATAGGGTCCGATAATGTGAGATCGAGGTGAGGCGAGAGCGCAGTGGGGGCGCGAGGAGGGCAGCTGCAAGAGCGTATGGGTGGTGTCAACAGGGTGCGGCAATTGCGCCAGCTACACGTAAGGCATGGGACGGGGCTCCCGTCTCGTGGGAGACGGGAGAGGGGAGAAACCGCACGACTGTGTCAGACGTCCAAAAAAAGAAAAAAGAAACGCTAGTAACCCGGAGGATGAGGAACGACAGGTGTGGCGTGATTCGTGTGTGTGTATCTCAACTGCTGTACAAGTATGTAAGTTGTGGCACAGGTTCTGTTACTGAAGGGGAAGGGGACAATGGGTACATTAAGTCGCTGTTGCATCCTGTGTCAGCGAGTTGGTCCTAGTGGAGGCCACCTCAGGTGATTCCCTGTTCCAAACTAGCCTGCTGAAGGGATTTCAGAATGTCATCCCAGAGCTGCGCGATGGGGAATTTCCTGAGTCCCGCCGTTTCCTCTCGGTGGAGTACTGTGCTCTCCGCCTGCGCCCAGTTGGTAAAAGATGTGTACCAATGCTGGATATGTGGGGGTTCACTGGCCTTCCAGCGTTTGGTGAGTAGGCGTTTGGCTGTAATAAGTCCCAGGTCCCAAAATCTAGTCGGTACCTTGTTTAGTTTGGTTCGTTTATAGAGTCCCAGGATGCAGGCCTCCCACGTGTGCGGTACGTTTTCGTTTGTGCATTGTGTGAGCAGTGCTGTGATCGCGTCCCAGTATGCCTGGATGTTGGGGCATAGCCAGAGCATATGTAAGAACTCCGCTCCAACTAGGGTAATTACACGCGCCTGATAACATCAAACAGGCCTGCATCTGGGCCTCAAACGGGGGAACACGCAAATGAGCGTGTCTGCGGGGACAATTACTGCAGCCTCTCCTACTCGCTGTCACTCAACTCTCTCATTAAACGGATTTACCCGCGGCTGATAATTCTCTCATTCAACGACATTACACGTGCCTGCTAACATCAACCAGGGCTGTAGCCGGGCTCAGGCGGCGGATCACTACACCAATTACACGCGCATGCTAACATCAACCAGGGCTGCAGCTGGGCCTTCTCCGTCCCTATTCTAATGAAACAAAAAATGTTGTCTACCGCGAGATTTTAAAATAAATTGCCCTTGCCAAATACACACATTACACACATTCTATTTCATACCCGGACAACGTCGGACGGGCTGCTAGTTTGTATATATAGGGACACGGATCCTCCGACGATCCGATATTCCCCGTGCTCAGATCCGATTGGCTACCAACACTTCAACCAGAAAGTGTTGGCAACAAATCTTGGGACTTGGCTTCAGCCTAGTCCCACAAAAAAAAGTTTAAAAAAAGTTAAAAGGTAGGAATACCATGACCACTTAGCTCTGGTCATGGGGTCCCAGAAGGATCCCGTCAGGGCATAAAAGCATTTATTTGTACAATTGTGCCACAAAAACGTGATAGAGCCATGAATCTGCAGCAAACCCCCCCCCCCCCCCCAAAAACGAGCATAGGCTCCTGTGCTTGTTTTGAATAGAGCCTGGGTGAGCCAGGTACCAAGGGCATTTTTCTAAAATAAAATTTAAAAAAGCAGAGTGCCCCGTTCTATGGCTCATTGAGCCCTGTGGACCACCACCTTTGTTTTGCAACATGGAGGGGAACCACATAGACACCCCGCCTAGGCTTTTAAGAAGCCCAAGGGAGCTCCACTTCCCCGTGGCAATAAAACAATTTTGCGGGGGGCCACATGGACCCCACCCCTCCCCGGATCCTGGAGACCACCACCTCCCCTCCTTTAGCCAATTATGGCCCTGGGGACTGCCACCCTCCAGGGCCAGTTCCTGCTCCCCTGAAACATAGCTGTTTGAGCTGACTTGGCCGGAGATATGACAGCTCTCACCAAATCAAAGCAAACACTAACTCCGCTCTCAGCAAGCGGTAGCTGTGAAACTGCTCTTGCTTGCTGAGAGTGGAGTTTTTGCCTGTTTCCCTGCCAGTTGTCAGGTGAGCAGGGAAAAAGATGAAAGAATTTCTCAGACAGGGAGCTGCATGTTTAGCAGCTCCGTGTCTGTAAGAGCAATGTCGGCTCCCTCAGGAGGCGGCGAGCCGGCAGGCACCATGGGGGCCTTGAGGCTCCCCCCCCCGCGGTGGTGACTGGGTGGGCTCCAGGGCTTCCACAGTGAAGAGGCTGGGCCCTGGAACCCCAGGGCCGAACTCAGCTAGGGGAGGGGACCCGTGCCCCCCATTGTTTTCTGACAGGACCCCAGGGGACTGGCTCCCTGGGGCCAAAATTGCAACGGGGAGGGGTACACATGTCCCCTCTCCTGTATTGAATTAAGGCCAGGTCCTGGGGGATGAGATTTCCCTGAACCCAAATCGGCCTGGGGGGGGGGAAAAGGCCCTCCCACTGTATTTGGCACAGGGAGGGAACTCCAGGGGGCCCGCATAACTTTAAAGTTATCCCCGGGGAGGTGACATATGAAAACCGCCGGAAGGCAGGGGGGGGGGGGGGGCTGTGTGACTCCCCTCCTTTGGTAAAAAAAAACATAAAGCCCTGGGGAAGTGGTGGTCCATTTAGCTCTTAGAGCTAAATGTAGAGGGTCCCCGCAGGCTCCCTCCTTAATATCAGTAAAGCCCCGGGGAGGTAGGGGTCCCCGGGGCTTTTAATTGGGAAAACTGAGGGCAGAAAAATAAGCAGGGAAGACAAAACAGAGGGCAGAAAAACGAGTAGGAAAGGCAAAACAGAGATAAATAAAAAACAGCAGGAAAGGCAAAGCAGATCAGAAAAGGCAAAACCGAGGGGAGAAAATCACATGTAGAGAGCACGCTTGACGTCAAGTGTGTGAAGTTGCTCTGATACCCAGTCAGGATGGGAGAAGACTGGGAGCTCAATTGTTTCATTAAAGTGGAAAGGTGAGACCACCATAGGCAGGAACATGGAGTCGGTTCTAAGGACAGCACTGTTATTGTAGGTCTGAAAAATAAGCTTTTGTAGTGTTGAGGGCCTGTAGCTCATTAAATATCTTTAAGGGACGATGTTGCTACTAATACATTGACTTCCCAGGAATTAAACTGTAAGGCGCAAGGGTGCAGTAGTTCAAATGGAGTTATCAGTCTGGTGAGGAGAATGTTGAAGTTCAAGACTGGGGCAGACAACACTAAGTGTAGCCAAATCAATGTGTAGGCTAGTCCTGATTTCTGCTAATGTAAGACGTAACACATGATGTCTTGTACTGTAGGTTTAAGGAGGTTTATGTGGTATGCAGTACAGTAGTGAACTAACCTCTTCCACTTAGTAGCATAGCAACTGTATGTGGTAGACATTCAAGTTTCCTTTAGTATGTTCTTGCAATCTTGAAGCAAGTTGAGAGGACTGAACTCTAGGACCTCAGGAGCCAGATTGCTAGATTTAACTACCTGGGGTCTGGGTGTCTGACTCTGCCTTGGTTGTGAGTGAGAAGGTCCAGCCTGTTGGGGAGCTTTTCGTGAGGGCGATAGACGTCTCTAGAAGGGCTGAGAACCATGGTTCTGCGGCCCACATGAGAACCACCAGGATAACGGGAAGCGATGTTTGCCGCAGTTTCCTTGCCATGTATGTTAGAAGTGGGAGAGGAGGAAAAGCATATGCTAAGATCCCGGACCAATTCCTCCACAGAGAGCTGCCCAGGAACTGGAGAGATGTGAAAATCTGGAGTTGAATGTTGGGTTTTTGAGTTTTCAAGTGTGGCAAAGAGGTCTATGACTCCCATGATTCTCTCTCCCAACTGACAAAAGTAAGGGAGTAGGAGTTGTGGGTGGAGTTGACACTCATTGACTTGTTGCTACATCCTGCTAAGCAGGTCTGTAAAGCCATTGTTCACCCCCGGGAGGTACTCCGCTAGGAGATGTACTTGGTGGTGGATTGTCTAATGCCGAATTCCCTGCACTAATGCTAAAATTTGAAGAGAGTATGTGCCGCCTTGCTTTCATGGATAAAACATGGCAGTCAATTGGCTGTCTGTATCAGGGCCACCTTGCCCCAAATGTCTTGGTGAAAAGCTTTAAGGGCTAGGTGTATGGCTTAAACATCCAGATAGCTGATGTGGAGACCTTGTGATGGGGTGGCCGCAGACCCTGGACTTCATATTGTAGAGGTGTACCTCCCCCCCCAACCCTGCAAGTGTTGTGTCCGTGGTGATGGTCATCTGAGGAACAGGGTCTTTAAAAGAACCTGCCTTCCAATAGGTTGTTGTGGATCCACCACTGCAGTGTGATCTGTGCCTACTCCTATCAACACAAGATCTTCACAGTGACCCTCTGCTTGTGAGCACTGTGCCACGAGACTCTCTTGAAGCAGACATATAAGGAGACTTGCGTCAGGGAAAAATTGCGGTGCATGAGGCCATCTTACCCAAGAAGTGCATAACTGTTCAAACTGTGAGAGAATAGAGTGGCAGAAAAAGAGGCAGTAGCTGCCGGAAAGTCACCACCACCATTTGATCATTTTGGTGGCTTTGCCCAAGACTGCATTTAGGACTGATTCCTGGAAGTGTTGGATAATGATGTGGATTGAGGTGGGACTTGGAGTTGAATGTAAACCCGAATATGTGGATGAGGGAGATGGCCACTTGGGTGTGGGCTAGGCTGTCTTGTCTGCTTCTACGCATTTTTTTCATTTTGGAAACCTTTTGTTAGTCTGCTTTGTCTGCTTAGTTGTCTAAATAGAGTAAGACGTGAGTCCCGACAACTTTTTCTGAAGTGGGCGCTACTGCAGTGACTACGAAGGGTAGCATCAATGGGGCTGGATGGATGGAGAAGTGAAAGTAGGTGTCCTTTAAGTCAATTGTGGCCATTAAGTTGCTTTGTTGCAGAAGGGGGATGATATCCTGTTGGGTGACTATGTGGAAATGATCTGAGCAGTTATATCTGTTGCATGTCTTAGGTAGAGTGTTGGCCTGAGTGAGCTGTCCTTTTTGGAATAAGGCAGATCAGGGAGTTGTCACCTTTGCCGTAGTGCTGAGGGGGCACAGGCTCCATGGCCCCTTTGAGAAGGAGTGCCAGGACCTCTTCTTGCGGTACGGTGAAAAGTTCTAGGCTGAGGGTGTGTTCACGAGGTTGCATACTTGGTGGGGATGAGATGAGCTTGAGGCAGTAGCCATGCTCGATGGTACTTACACCCACCAGTCTGTGGTGATTTCTTCCGTGCAGTGTAGTGGGATCGTGGGGGATGTGGAGCAAGTCAATGTTTTGAGGTAGAGGCTCCCTCCGAGAGACTGCCTCTTCATCAACCCTTGGGAGTTGCTACTCTGGAAGGTACCTCATGGGTAAGCCTTACCTCTCTGCTGGTGACAGGCCTGCTGCTGATATAACTGCATTGGGTCAGGTGCAGTAGTCTTGGACCAACCTTTTGTCTGCGGACTCTGAATGGAGCTCCTGGTTAAATAGACTTGAGGACTCCTATGGCCCTAGCAGAAACAGTGACCTTCTTTAGCTTTTCCAAAATCAACACCCTGCAGCCCGAACAGGTGTTCTCCATCGGAGAGCAGGTTGATGAGATTTTGCGGGACCTCTGATCGGAAAAAACATACAGCCAAGAGTAGCAGCAGAGGATCAAAGAGGTGTACACAACTCTGGTAGCAGTCTCAGCAGAGTCTAAGGTACACTGGATGATGGCGATGTATATGGATTTCCCCTCTTCTACAATCTCTTCTCCCCTCTTTTTGTATTGGTCAGGAAGCTGTTGCAGCCTCCATTTCTTCCCATTGGACCCTGTCGTAGCAAGAAAGGACTCCTACAGAATTTACGATCTTCCTGTGTGTGGCAGCATCTGCTACTTTCTTTCCAGCCACATTAATGCGTTTGGCTTGGGCTGCTCCTCCCTCCTGAGCAGTGCAAATGACCAAGCAGTCTGGAAGGCCATGGCCTCTGATTTAGATATGATCAGATGGCGCAGGCTTTTTTTTCCTACTCAATCCTAGGTGCTGCCACTCAGAATTTTACGGGCTCCCTGAAAATTTGTGGGGCATATTTTACCATACCCTTTAGCATAGGGTGGAAACTAGAGGGAACACTGGAGAGCATCTTCACCAGGAAGTCATCATCGTCCAGGGTGACATACATGTCTAACTTGTGAGCTGCACATAGGATGACACAGTTTTAAGCGGCGATGTCGTCTCGTGAAGAAGCCCTAACAGAGATGTGGTCACGGTCAGGGTCCTCCCAAAGATCGTTCGTAGGCCATTAAATCTAAATCCTCTCCTGAGGAAGAAGGACAAGGGCTACCAGTATCCGAATAGGACTCAGTGACCTCTGAGGGGAACTGTCCGGAAGTGAGGGAGGAGGTGGAGGAAGTGATGTTGGTGGTTGTGGTGTAGGAGGGCTAGTAGCTTTATCCTTAGGCCTTGGAGGAGAGGAGTCCGCTGTGGAGCGTCCTCGAAGGAGAGTCTGCGCTTTTCAGGCTAAGCTTATCCTGGGGCAAAGATCTTGCCTGTGCGGGGGTAGATCATGCACCGTTGCCTTTCATCAAGCTTCTTCTGGATGGGCTTTTCTGCGGAGTCAGGAGTTGAGTGTTTCGGAGCGATGATAGTTTCAGCCCCAGCAGGGCCTTTGGGCTTTGACGGCTGTGTGACGACATGTGGTCTCAGACTTGTAGGCTGGTGGGTGTTGAGGCTCTTAGCTGAATCCTATCTCGGTCCAGCCGCCTTTCATTGATGCCGACCTGAGCACGAAGGTAGTGGCAGTGGTTTATGAACAAAACTCTACACCTGACCACCGAGGAGGCGGTGCTTGACCTCGAACTAGTGTGTCAACCGTACTCATGCGTCTGGGAATAGACTCGGTACGAGGTCCGGTGTCGGTCAGGTAGATGGGGAGTCTTTGCGCGCCTTTTTCTCCTCTCAAACCTCCTCCTCCTCTGAGGAGTCAAATGCCATGATCTTGGTGCTGAGTTGCTGGGCCGAAATGTCAGCTGGCTCACCATATTTCTCCTCTTTGGAGCTGAGCAGGTCTTCTTCGTCAAAGAAGTCTGGCGTCTCAGAGGAAAAACGGTACATCTTGTTGTGGGCCCAGTGCTTGTCTCTCTGCTTTTGAAGGTCTTCTTGTCCGTGAAGGTCGAGCAGGGCACACAGCGGGTGTTGTCATGCTCTGGGGAGAGTCGCAGATTACAGATGGCGTGGAGGTCTGCTCAGGGATACTCTGAGTGCCACTGAGGGCATTCCTTGAAGGGCGTCAGGTCCATTACCCTTTGCCCATCTTCATTCTCCAGCGTCAGAAGATGCAGGGCCCTGAAGTGTGGAGGACCCAAGGGCAAGAAGGCCCGATTCTTTGACAACAATTTTACGGATGGGCGCGAGCAAAGAAAAGTAGAAGAAATTGCACAATCATCGGAGTAGAATTATTCTCGGAGATGGGAAGAGAAGCAACAGGACCAAAGACCATGATGGTCGGTGCCGACAGCATGGAGACATGGAGAAACTACGATACACGTTTGTTTCCGTTGGCAGAGAAAAATAATCTAACAATGGAGTCTGTGCTAATTTGCGCTCACTACTAGGAGTCACCAATACCTCATGACTCAAAAGACTTCTTCGACGAATAGAAGTTGCAGCAGTCCGAGCCCAACACTAGGTTGCAGGACTATGCAGATTATGGATCTCTACTGCCACACGATATCAAATTATATATATATATATATATATATATATATATATATATATATATATATATATATAAACGCTCCAATTCTCCTTCGCTTTAACAAAAGAAGACAAAGCAGCACTCGAGGGTTAAATGCCAACCACGCTAGATTTTATTCGCGAGGAAGCTCACACAGACGCGTTTCGGCGTGCTGCCTTCGTCAGTGTATGTTACACAGAAACAGACACCGGCATGTTGATAAAGTTTTCCAATGATCATGAAAACTAACAAAGGACTAACCCCACTCTGATCATAGTGCGCGCCATCTTGGAATGATGTACAATACATCATATTATTCAACATTTAAATGCTTTTAGATGTTTTTAAGCCCACAGATGGGCAAAGGCACCTAGGAAAAAGGCGGGATGTTAATATTATTTAAATAGTTTGCAACATAAGCAAAAAATCAAGCCGTGGATCGGCTAATATCCTTCATCATTTCATGTCAACAAATATCTATGTACTCACAGATACATATCTATTTCATACCGGGAAAGAATAAATACTTAGAATGCGTCATATTATGGCAGCAAAAAATCGCATGTAAATTCTACAATTCAACTCCATCATGAGTTCTATCTCTGCAGACTCTCACTAAGCATTAATTCATTCTTATAAGAAAATCAAAGAGTTTATGTGCTTAAGTGGCTGCATTTGAGAGAAAAAAAGAGACCTTATTTGACTAAGACAAATTCATATATATGAGAAACATTCTGAATCTAATAAACATATTAATAACATAATTGATGTGTACTCAGATGTTCATCATAAAAATTCCAAAAGTTCATAGATAACAGATCAGAAATTCATGAATCTCCAGAACAAAGATTCAAGGTGGCTGAAAAAGAACAGACAGACAAAATAATACCCTTGGACAGGGGTACAGTCACTGCAGAGGTAAGGTAGGGCTAGCTGAAAACCGTACTACCATTCCCTCTTTCTGTGATATTTAAGTTTTTCCTGCAATGCTGTAGAGTATATCTTTTATTTTTCTAGATGGAATGCCATCTCTTCCCCACTATTTAGACCTTTCGGATGTTTCGTAGAAAGGTCTATTATATACCTTGACTCCAATCTCCGGAGTCGCCTTAGGCGGTCACCGCCCCTCACACTTGGTGGCACAATATCTAATCCAAAATACTGCAGTTTGTTGCGGTCCCGCCCATGTGCTTCAGCAAAGTGGCGAGCCACCGGGTAGGCAGGGTCTGCTTTGTCTATGGCTCTAAGATGTTCCAATATTCTTAGTTTCAGCTCTTTGATTGTACTGCCGATGTAGCGAAGGCCACAAGGGCAATGCAAACAATAGACCGCGTATTGCGTACTACAGGTGATGAACTTGTTGATGGTTATTTTCTTCCCCGTTTCAGATATTATGTACGTTAAGACCCTTTTACTACCTGCGCACGCTTTACAGCGGCCGCAGGGGTAAAAGCCTTTCTGTTCCCGTAAGGTGTTAGTTCTCGGACCAGGTTTTTCCAAGTGGCTGGTGACAAGCATGTCACCAACTGATCTCGCCTTGCTGAATGTCAATAATGGGTAAGATGGTAAATCCTCCTTGAGCACATTGTCTGTCAATAGAATGTGCCAGTTCTTTCTGAGCATCACTCTGAGGTCTTTCGCCCCTGATGAATATGGGGTGATAAGCCTGAATTTCCCTTTATTGCTGGCTATCTCTTTCCCACGTCCTCCCCGGATGGGTTTGGCAGTGAGTAGAGTCCCTCTTTTGATCTTCCTTACTTTTTTCAGTGTCTTCTGCAGCAAGTCATTGCCATATCCCCTGATCTTAAAGCGAATAATGCATTCCGAGGCAGCCGCCTCGAAATCGGAATCTCTGGAGCAATTCCTTCTGAGCCTCATTAGCTCTCCATACGGAATGCTGTTGATGAGTTGGGGAGGGTGGCTACTGCTGGCAAAGAGTGTTGAATTGCCAGCAGTCTCCTTCCTATACAGGTTCGTGTGAAGTTGTTCTCCCTCTATAAATATCATCAGATCCAAGTACTCCGCTGCCACCGGACTAATTGAACCTGAGAAATGCAGATTCAAATTGTTGTTGTTTAATACCTTCACATATTCCTCTGCTGTGTTTCTACCACCGTTCCATACGATGAATAAATCATCGATGTAACGATGCCAACACACCATTGCTCCCTCCTCTTGTCCAACCCTACAGCTCCTGTGTCGTGTATTTCTATAGGTTCTGAATCAGTCCCCCTATTCCTGACCCTATTCTGGTTAAACTAACTATCAAGTTAACTAACAGTCAGCCCATGAGGCATGAAAACCCCCATGATGCAGATACCGTTATCTGACGCAGTCACACTACGGCACAGGAACGTGTTATCTGATTAGGTCATAACGCTTGAGATCTAATTAGACAAGCGACATTCCTCCAGCCCCTGATAAGGCATACGACGTTCTCATAACAAATCAAACCTATGACAACCTGGATAATCCGTGCGGCCATTGTTTTGATTTCACAGAGAACTTTTGCAAAAGAATGTGCTAACGAGCAAGTCGTATGACATCTTTATTGACGTACCTATGTCCATCCTTACGTCAATCTCGGCACCTTTAAGGTATAAATATTGCCGACCTTGCCCTATGCAAACACACGCGTGGTGACAAGACGGAGCAGCCATACTTGCCGAAGCCGAGAGCAGAAGCAGACCCCGCCGGCAGCAGCCCCGCCTTCCTGACGCGCTGAGAGACGCGCTGCTATCTCAAGCCGAGAGACCCAGCACCGGCGCTTTCGGGCAGCCCTCGCAGGCAGCCTGGAATATCGAGAGCAGAGAAAGAGATACCATTCCTCATTCATCCTAAATTCCAGGTACAGAACTGAATAACCCCTCACAGAGAATTCTTTAGTTATTCACTTGGCAAAAACAAACTTAACTTAAACTGTAACTTTCTATTCCCGCCCACGCATTAGACTTAGGTCAGGTACACGGGGTAGGCGTATTTAGAAACACCAGTTGAGTACGTTTAGTCAAATGTATATGTGTATGTAAATATATTTTAATCATTTTAAACATCATATGGCTCAGAAACCATATCAATGTTTTTACAGTATTATTTTATACTATTGCTTTTAATGTATGCACTTTACTTAACTATAAGTATTGCAATAATATCGATCCATTTCTCATGTATGAGAAAAGAGACTGATCAATAAATAACACCTTTTTATTGAACACGCCCGTCTCTTCCTTTTCTCTACATTCTGATGAGACTAAGAATGCACGTACTGACTGAGTAAAATAATTGCCTTGTGCTCACACGACTCTTGAGATTGACTCTTGATTAGGGGAGAGCAAAGTTGTCATGTTCTATGGTTGTCAGAAACTAAATCCCTTCTTGTCTAATCAGGGGAGTTAATTCCTTCCTTGAACATTCGAGAAAGTTTCTAGCGAACTCTGAGCTTAGCTGGCAAACCCAAAAATTAAGTCTAGTATCGACAGTAGTAGACCTAGTTAACGTCTGGTCTAGGCCTTTACTGCTGTAGGTACTATTCCAATGCGCAGAGCCTATTGGGAAGATAGGAACTACACTACATGGCGCCCAACGCGTTTGGAAAGGGCGATAAAACTAACGTAAGACATTTAGAGTAACTCAGTCGTGCTTTCTCACTCAGACCCCTTTTCCCGAATACTCCAAAGACGTCTGGAGTGGGTGAAAGGTTATATCCTCCAAAACCTCGCAGGAGGGAACTCCTATGTATGGTTCTTGGTCAAGTCAACGTTGAAGGATAAACAGTGTTCCAAAATATTGTGCATCTAATCTCTGTTTCCATAAAGAAACCTGATCTGCAAATTAACATAATACCATCCTGTCTGTAAAATGGCAGAGAGTGATGATGAAAGAGAGGCAGTTAGATTAGCAGCTGAAATAGCAGCAGCTGATACTACAGCACTCGGTGCAGACCCGGATATAATACTCATCCAGGTCGCAAAAAGAAGATCTATAACCTTAAAACTTATAGAAAATGGACTGACACCTAGAGGTGGCACAGTCATATTCGTAATCGAGGCACACGAATATCGGCAGACAGAGGTATACTATTCATGGATACATTTTCCAGCAGCAAATGCTGTAACAAAGTACTTCCACTATTACAAAGTAGAGGAACCTCCTGAAACGTACACTCCTTTCGAGGAGGTGGAAGTACCACTCAAATTCCAAGAGCATTTGCTCTTATTTGATGGCGCCCTAAAACATAACAATCACATTACAAGGCTCGGTCCTTTAGGAAGACCAGGAGCAACGTGGCCGGTCTTAGCCGGATACACACCACATCCAGACATCGACGAGATGCCTGCCCCACAGCTGTTAACACAGCTAAAACAATTACTAAAAATTCACAGACAATTAGTTCAGTATGTAATGCGGACTTCAACAATTCAGCCAGCGATTAAACTTCCACAGCTGACCCCTCACCAGGGGAACACAAATAAAATTACACCACAGAACATCCAATCCTGCCTAGGTAAAGTTCCAGCTAAACGGGAACAGATACCATTCTGGTTGGCACAGAAAATCACCCAAACAGAGGCGGTGTTTCCTGACACCACCCCGCTGAAAAAACACAGGATTCTGACTATATGTCTCCCAATGGGAATCGCACCACACATTGAGGACTGTGACACTTGGGGTACAGTCTTTGCTTCCATCTACACAAAAACGCACGGTGTCCCATCCATTTCGGTGATACCAGATGTGCTAAAACAAATTCAAGATGAATACGGTCCAGAACCTGCTTTAACTCTTGGTATGAAATTACTAAAAGACTTCAAACAGGTTTCGGCTATATTACTAGCCAACATAAAAGGTGAAGCAGCAAACGTGGCGATACGCCAGAGGTTAAAAGAGACAGATATAGCAGACCAACCAGCTGAAATTGCCAGAATCATAGAAAAATCCTATGAAGAACTAGGCAGAGATAGTCTAGGTGGAATACCAGTAAAACCGCAACTGACTACAAGTCCAGAAAAAATATTTTTTAATAATAATAATTCACCAAAAAAGAACTGGGATGGAAATAAACAATCCAATCCTAAAGAAAAGAAATTCCAGTCCAGAGGAAAGTCTCCGAGGCGAAGAGAGAAATCTCCAAACCAAAGACAGAGGTCACCACAGAGTGACCCCTCTGGGAATAGATATAACCTTAGAAATAGGGATAATATTAAAAAACCTGATAGATATCAAGACATTGATACGCGTCCCTCTCAATCTTTTCAGAATTCCTCGCAGAAATCGGAAAGAAGAGGACGATCAGAAGAGCACGCCAAGTCCAAAGACAAGGAACCTGCTCAACTGAAAAAGAAATTACAATTTCCAAAAAAGAAGGTAGCCAGTATCAAGGTAGTTAACAATGCCGAGAATACTGAGGACACAACTGAAAAACGGAGAATGGGCTCAGACAATGCTAGACAGCGCAGCAGAGGTGAGCATAGCTCGCAAAGTCCTTATGAATCATCTGGAGACAGTGGACACGAATGAATACCTTCAAGTGGAAACTGCAGACACCAGAGTTAGCAAGCCCCACAAGATATACGAGATAACATTACGTATAGAGGGAGATAAGACTAGGAAAATAAGGGGACTATTTTGGGATAACCTCTCCAAAGGCTATGACATCCTTCTAGCTGAAAAAGACTGGCCACCAGAGTTTGTCAGGGAGTGCCCTCATGGCGAAGAAGTAATTATGCCTGCCTTCTCGAATCAAATACCGATTCATAAAAAATATACACTTGCTAGAAAGTGGCCAGTGGCCTTAGCACCTGCTTTATATAAAAATCATGTAGGATGGGATGAGGACTCCCCTCCTCACAAAATCCAGTTAAAATCACAACCTACTGCACAAAGGCAGTACCCAATTAAGCAAGAAGCTAAAAAACAAGTAAATGAAATACTAGATCAGCTAGAATACCAGGGGGTGATTGAAACTTGCACCTCACAAATGAACAATCCTTTGTTTCCGGTCTCCAAACCAGACAATTCATATCGTCTAGTTTTGGATTACCGACACCTTAACACATGTTGTAAAACTTTTGCAGTGCAAAACTCACACAGTGCTGCACTAATGAATAACATAGTGCGCAAAAAATACAAAACAACCTTGGACATCTCCAATGGATTCTTTTGTCAAAACATAGCACCAGAAAGCAGATATTTAACTGCATTCTCAGTAAATGGCACTCAAAAACAATTCTGTCGGTTAGCCCAGGGGTACAAGAACAGCCCGGGGGTATTCTCAGCGAGAGTAACAGAATTACTACAACAATATGATGATGAAGCATTATCTTATGTTGATGACATTTACCTAACAGATGATGACTTGGAGACTCACTTGAAAAGAGTGAACACCATAATACTTGGGTTCGCTGCAGAGGGTTACAAATTCAACTTCAAAAAATCCAGAATTGCCCATCTAAAAATTCTATACGAAGGATATGAATTATCAAGTATAGCCTGGTTGACAATTTTTTAAGAACTAGATGAATTAAAAAATCTAAAATATGAAAAGACGTATCCTCTGCCAATCGACATTCTGCCTCTACGACATTACGCCTGTGTAATCTATACAGACGGACATGCTAAACCCTCCGTTTGGGGAGAACATGCATACAACCCCACATGTGAGATTACAAAAGAAGTGTGGCGCGGAGGTAAACTAAGACCTCTATTAACAAAATCACACTCAGTAGAAACTAATTCAGAACTACAAACTGAAATAATAGCTTTGAAAATGGCGCTAGATAATGCGGATCGCGAATTCCCGACGCTTATAGTGTCAGATTCATATTACTGCGTCAAAGCATATAACAAGGATTTGCAGACATGGATTCAGAATGGTTACAAAGATGACACAGATGCACCAATAAAGCAGAGACTGCTCTGGGAACAAGTAGCTCTTTTGAAAAAAGAACTACCAAAGACTCACGTGACTCACTCACTGAGTCATCAACGTGATGGCGTTCACGTTGTAGGGAATTCATTGGCTGAGACAGCCGCAGCGGCAGCCACTAAATCGGCTCCCGTAGATCGAAAAAAGCGTACATTAAAATACATTGACGGTGAAACAATGCTGGCGGTGAAAACGTCATCAAAAGGCGACTGCTCAGCGTTACCGATCAACTATCCACTCAATTATACATACATAATCGATGCAAACTCCGTCCCTTTTGCTCGAATCCCTGGAGTGGGGGATAGAGTGATTCCAAACATGGACAGGAGAAGCTTGTTAATCGCAGACGCACACATGGGCGAGGGTCACAGACACCTTAAATTAAAAGATTCTCTGGAAGAATTACAATCACGGTACTGGTGGCCAGGCATGAGCCTGCACTACACCATGTTTGTAAAAAACTGCCCAAACTGCAACAGAGATCGCAGTGGGGAGAGAAACAGTTTAATACCTCGTCGTATCAAGGCAGATAATATTACCAGCAAAAAGAAGGGCTTGCGATTAACATATACAGGCTAGTTTCCACTTATAATGTAGATTACCAGCACTCGGCTGACGTCCGGACTATTATACAAGATTTGCGAGTCTAAATGGCATATACGCTAAGAGCATGCTACGTTCGACCATTGTTTTCACTCAGGCAATCCAGCCTGGGGGGGAAACATGGCCAAATGAGCACAGCCCAGCGGGAATCTTCTCACTTCCTTCCTGAGGGTACGGGATGGTGTAAAGAAAAAACCAAGGCAGAAAGCAATCTATAATAGAAAGGATATTAGGTTCGGGAGCTGGGTGGGTCAAACATCTAATAAGTGTCCAACGTAGTCTAAATAACTTGCCAAGAAATTCTCTGAAGGGATTCAGTCCGTACGAATTATTATTCGGAACTAGGATGTTGATCTCTGACCTTGATAGTCAGACTTCAGTGGTAATAGAAAAAACCTTTGATGTCAAAGACCGTTTGGCTATTTTGCAGGACTTAAACAAAACGAGAATAGACCTGAGCAACATACAGTTGAAACAACAGCCAACGACCACTGAAGAATCACCACCTGTCCCAGCAAGACCTGTCTGGATTCCAAAAGTCGGGGATCTAGTCAGGGAGAAGATCGCGGTAAAGAAGGAATTTGGGCCTTCTTACAGAAAAGCAGTTCCTGTCTTGTCTGTCAACGGGACAAGATCAGTTGTACTACCGCCACTTGCTGGAAAAAAGGAGAACCGAGTTGTATCCATCGACCTGGTAAAACCACAACATGTGGCCGATAACAAACAGTAGGCCAAGTGGACTCCCAATAAGTAGCAGAACACCAAGGTTTGCTACCAGTACAGAGGTCCTAACAAAAAGGCTCATCACATTCGAAACGCCTACAGAAGAACAAGAAGGACTATGCAACAATGCAATAGAACTCAGACCTCTGAAAACCCAAATAAAGACATTTAGCCGAGACACACCAATCTATACTGAAGTACCAAGTGAAAATGCAAGGAACAAAAATCCTGAAGCAATTGGAACAATTGACAGAACTGCATCCGGTTACTTCATCAACTTCGATGATTCCTCTGAAAGCCTCAGTGAATCAAAGACACAGCCATCATCAAAATCCTTTAAAGACAAAGCGAAGGAACTTTTGAAACAACTGAAAGAAACATATCTGGTTTCTCCATGGATTGAATTTTGGGTGGGTTTTGGTGCATTTATCCTCATACTTTGGCTCATCATGGTATTTACTTTGGGACGCTTCATTGAGGGAAAATATGCTAAAATGGACACAGCAAGTCAGAACATCAACTTGATCCTCAAACCACACACATCTTCACACGTCGAGAAAAGAGAACTTTCTCCAGAACTTTCATCAGCCAACTTCACAGCCAATCCGATACCTGGTGGGGTAGCCTGGGACAACACTGACTATGAAATTTATGGTCCGGTCGAGATCCTGAAATATCCACACCAAATCAAGATCTCTTTGAGTGACTTTGCAAAACCAAACTCATTTGCTGATGATTGGGACTTCGAGAGTATTAACAATATGATGTCTGACTTAGTAATGTCTGCTAAATTTACAAAACATGATTATTTGCAAGGTTCTACAAATTATGAAAGTATGTATTGCTATAACCATTATGGTAACCATTTTTTGCATAAATCTGCACAACCTAGAAATGTTTTAAATTATAATCAATGGGAACATTGTGCTACACCTCCAAAAGGAAGCTCTAGAACCGTTTACGACAAATATTCATATTTTTCAGGTTTTAACACAAGTAATGCTGAAACATTTTATTTTAAATTGTCAAACAAGACAGGGATGAAAACCATGATAACCAACACAAAATTGATATATTCAGATTCATTCTTTGAAAAAATGAATACTTTTGGATTTGATTATTGGGACAAAAATGTTGATTTGAAAAGTGTTTGGGGTACAAAAGAATGGCAAGTACAGGGTTTAGAAGCTTTGTTTAGAGCCTGCATGATCCCAGAACAAATGATATTTTTAAATGACACTGTTCAACAAACCACCTGTCTTGGCTTAGCCAAAATCAAAGATTTAAATAACCCGTCTATTCCAAAGCCAACAATGTTTAGCAATAGCTCTGATACAGATGAGGAGATAGACGTAAACCATATACTTAACCAAAACAGAACACATCCTGATTGGAAACAATGGTTGATCTGGCCCACAGATACAAATAACTGTCAAGATAGATTCCTGAATAAAACACAGGGTTTCAAAATGACCAGGCCAGACCCTAGATATCCCCAAAGACATCACCCAGGGATAATAACAACCTACAGTGTGGGCAAATTATGCCTTCAATGGCTACAGTCTTCCACACTGCCTGAAATTAAGCAACACCTAACTTTACTTACTGATGGTGCTGACTTGCGTGATTTCATACTGGGACCACGCAAACAGCGTCAAAAGCGTTTCATAGCAGCCTCTGTATATGCAGCATACAATGAGGCCTGGAAGGTTACTCAAATTGAGACAGCAGAAAGAATACGGGAAATTGAGCGTATCAATTTGGAAAAATCACTTTCTGTAGTGGACAATGGGTTAATGACTCTGTACTCCAGAATTTTTTCATTGGACAGCATTGTGTCTTCAGCAATCGATATATTATCGCAAGACTTACTGTTATTACAACATGGTCAGTCACAATTGCGTTCCATTGTACAGCTTGGCTGGACGTTACAAAATCTGCGTTTAGGCTATGTGCCTTGGCGTTTAATCAACACAACGTCACTATTCCAAATCTTTAACCTTACTGATAGACAAATCGGTATGGCGCAAAAGGGTGCTGATTATACAATCTTGAGCATTGAAAAACTAGAAAGATTACCAATGACAATGTCAGAACGACCTGTCAGTGAATGGATAATCCACGGAATCATAAATATTCCAATCTCAACCTTCAGGTTTCAATACTGCCAAAAATATATACAGGCTGGCATGTACGAGAAATTGGGAAAGGGGTACCTTAAAACAACTTGGAACCTGCCCTATTCACATGCATGTGTCAGTAATAAAGGACAGAAAGTGTTTCTTAGTGGCAACAATTGTGCTATGTCACTAAGCGGCACGCTTCTGTGTAACGGTATTAGTTTGCACGGAGCCTGTGAAGGGAATTCATACAACCTTTCATGTCACCAGCAAGGCGCACCTGCAACTGAAATAGAACCATTCTTCCAAAGACTCTATAATGGGAGTTACATTCTTATTGTAGACCGCAGATGTTGTAGTCTTATGCCCGGGACTCCTTATCTCGTCACTACGACGGCGAAGGTCAAGTGCTGTGGACGTTCTTTGTTCCCCAGCTCCTTTCCAGACAGGGAGGCGAGGGCATGGCCCAGTTTGAAAATTACTTCTATTCGAATAGACACTTTAAGCAGAATGAAAACAGTGCTTCTTCAGACGCCTACAAGGCTCACGTCATCAAAAGAAACGTATGATCTACAAGTCGCAAGGACGACTGCAGAGATACATACATTATTATCAACCAATTCCCCCGTACATTTCACGGAAATCCTGAGCGAAATCTTAAATATTTCTGATACCACAGGGGTCTCAAAGGTATTTAAGACAGTATTTTCGATGGCATTAACACCATTCAAAGCCATACTGGGTATTTTTCCAGATTTCGTCCATTCGATTTTTGGCGGACTTCCCCTGATCCTGGGACTAATTGCAGGAATCCTATTCCTAGTCCTTATTTTTCGTTATGGCAACCCATGTCACAGATCAAACTCTCGCGACAATGGAAGATACGATCCTAGCCATTGGATACCGGGACCGGATATCAAAAATCCTGGGACTCTCCCGGCTTAGAGACCTGAACATGACTTGGTTTCTATCATTTCGACCAATGTGGCAAAGGTGTGTTTTACCTGTACTAAGGTGTCTGCTATGCGGAGAAGAATGCGTGTTAGACACCTGTCTGACGCTACAATCGGATGCGCCGGTGGATGCAGATACACTGTTGGTTCCTACCAAGGTTCACGCTTTGTGCTGCCCTCAAAGGCTGCCAATCCTGATGACGGCATTCCTGGAATCTTCACCACTACGATTGAAGAGTAGTGAAGTTCAAGATGAAAGCAGCATCGAACAGGTACGACCTTCTGTCAGCAATGCAAATCAGAATGTCAATGGAGACAATCATGCGCACGAATGCATGGTTACCCCTATTTCCGACTTAGTGGAACTTTCCCATGAAGCTGTTGACAGTTTTTTCGAAAGCCTGAATGATATGATGTTCTCTCCGGAACAGAAATAGAGACTTTTGAGTAAACTCGCACACGGCGTTCCCTGAATTCGGCCTTCAACTTTAAAAATAAAGTCACATGAACAATTACAATCCAGTTCACGGACAGCAATTTTTTCAGCAAGCCCCTAAAATATTTTTCTATATATTTTTTTCCCGGGACACTGATCTTCTGCTTAAAGTAAGAAACTATTCCTAGAGAACTAAGATTTCTATTTTTAGATACTTTATATAGACTTTAGCTGCCCGCTGGTAGGTTCACAAATATTTTATTATGTGATGAAATGGTCTCGAACTTCCTTTCTGTATAGCCATATTAAGAGCCATTTCATGTGTATTTCTCATATACCAATAAGCAATAATGCATAAAAATGCGTGTTTACTTTTGCATTTAATTCATAGCTTAAGTGCATACAATATATATGACTGCAATTTTTCAGTATATTTGAAAATTTCGAAATGCATTTATGTATTTTGGGGTGGTAAGGTATACACTATACTCTATAGTATGTTGTACTATGTTATACTATGCATAGATTAGTAGATATGACCATAGTTAGCGTGGAGTGGGTGTCGTGTATTTCTATAGGTTCTGAATCAGTCCCCCTATTCCTGACCCTATTCTGGTTAAACTAACTATCAAGTTAACTAACAGTCAGCCCATGAGGCATGAAAACCCCCATGATGCAGATACCGTTATCTGACGCAGTCACACTACGGCACAGGAACGTGTTATCTGATTAGGTCATAACGCTTGAGATCTAATTAGACAAGCGACATTCCTCCAGCCCCTGATAAGGCATACGACGTTCTCATAACAAATCAAACCTATGACAACCTGGATAATCCGTGCGGCCATTGTTTTGATTTCACAGAGAACTTTTGCAAAAGAATGTGCTAACGAGCAAGTCGTATGACATCTTTATTGACGTACCTATGTCCATCCTTACGTCAATCTCGGCACCTTTAAGGTATAAATATTGCCGACCTTGCCCTATGCAAACACACGCGTGGTGACAAGACGGAGCAGCCATACTTGCCGAAGCCGAGAGCAGAAGCAGACCCCGCTGGCAGCAGCCCCGCCTTCCTGACGCGCTGAGAGACGCGCTGCTATCTCAAGCCGAGAGACCCAGCACCGGCGCTTTCGGGCAGCCCTCGCAGGCAGCCTGGAATATCGAGAGCAGAGAAAGAGATACCATTCCTCATTCATCCTAAATTCCAGGTACAGAACTGAATAACCCCTCACAGAGAATTCTTTAGTTATTCACTTGGCAAAAACAAACTTAACTTAAACTGTAACTTTCTATTCCCGCCCACGCATTAGACTTAGGTCAGGTACACGGGGTAGGCGTATTTAGAAACACCAGTTGAGTACGTTTAGTCAAATGTATATGTGTATGTAAATATATTTTAATCATTTTAAACATCATATGGCTCAGAAACCATATCAATGTTTTTACAGTATTATTTTATACTATTGCTTTTAATGTATGCACTTTACTTAACTATAAGTATTGCAATAATATCGATCCATTTCTCATGTATGAGAAAAGAGACTGATCAATAAATAACACCTTTTTATTGAACACGCCCGTCTCTTCCTTTTCTCTACATTCTGATGAGACTAAGAATGCACGTACTGACTGAGTAAAATAATTGCCTTGTGCTCACACGACTCTTGAGATTGACTCTTGATTAGGGGAGAGCAAAGTTGTCATGTTCTATGGTTGTCAGAAACTAAATCCCTTCTTGTCTAATCAGGGGAGTTAATTCCTTCCTTGAACATTCGAGAAAGTTTCTAGCGAACTCTGAGCTTAGCTGGCAAACCCAAACATTAAGTCTAGTATCGACAGTAGTAGACCTAGTTAACGTCTGGTCTAGGCCTTTACTGCTGTAGGTACTATTCCAATGCGCAGAGCCTATTGGGAAGATAGGAACTACACTACACCTGGGCACCTGCTCCTCCCACCAGCCCACAAACAAGTTTGCGTAGCTGGGGGCAAAGCAGCTGCCCATCGCTGTCCCTGACCTCTGTAGGTATAATTGGTCCTCAAATAGGAATATATTGTTGGTCAGACAAAACTCCACAAATTCCAAGATCATGGTGTTATGTCTTGCGAAACGCAGTTGACGCTGTTCTAAGGCATGTTTAACTGCTTCTAGGCCATAACGGTGTTTAATGCTTGTATATAAGCTAGTTATATCCAATACCATTAGCAGATACCCCGAGTCCCATTCCAGATCTTGTATTTTTACCAAAAAATCTTTTGTATCCTTGATGTATGATTTCAAATTTAACACCAGGGGAAACAGGATATTATCCACAAATCGAGACATATTCTCGGTTAAAGTG
The DNA here is from genome assembly GCF_964261635.1 of Lissotriton helveticus. NCBI lineage: Eukaryota > Metazoa > Chordata > Amphibia > Caudata > Salamandridae > Lissotriton > Lissotriton helveticus. The sequence goes on along the minus strand of NC_136070.1, from coordinate 1,216,623,184 downwards.
CCAATGGAGGAAATAATTGGACGGCCTGGAGGACAGTCTCTGTTTTTATGCAGTTTAGGGAGGTGGTAAAATGTCGGTGTCATGGGACAGTTGTTCCGCAAAAACAAATGTTCGTCTTTGCCTAGCATCTGGAGGTCGTACCATTTCTGAATCAATACACCATACTCTCTTATGCTTTGTTGGTAGGCATCGGTGGTACATTTTGTGTAAAAGTTCTCATCTGAGAGTTGCCTCAGAGCTTCGTTCTTATAGTAGTCCCTGCTCATTAAAACCACGTTCCCCCCCTTTATCCGAGGGTTTCACCACAATGCTTTTATCTGTCATTAGGGTTTTTAAGGCAGTCTTCTGTTGTTCTGTGATATTGTATTCCTGATTATGGTGGTCCGCTTTCCGATATTTCATTAAGTCATTGTTATATATATATATATATGAAGTACTTCTGACTTAGTTAATTCAATGTTTATAGTTTTCACATTAAAATCACTCAAATGTACATAAAATTCCACTTGGTTTGCAGTGTGCGTGTGCCATTGGTAAGTACTACTGGGGACAAATATAGTGGAGTGAATTGACCTGTGCAAATGCGGGCATAGTTTCTGATCCTTGAAGGTTAGCCATTAGCTGGTCATATAAAAGAGTTTAGGTACTGTTATTCAGATCGATAGATAGGTTCCCCTGCCAATGGCTGTCTTTAGCATATAGAACTGCATTATACTAGGGATTTATAGAGTGGCTACTCTTAGGCCAAGCATACTTGCTATTTCAGTTACCAAGCCAATAAATCAGGCATTATACCTAATTTCAATCCTTAAGTGTATCAGACCGAAAGGACATACTTGTTGAGGGTGGTGTCTGCTCCTTGTATCCTGTTCAGACAATGTTGTTGCATTTTGCACAGCATAGTGTGACCAATCTCTCCTGTAACACTACCTGAAGGGACTCGGTCCTAGTACCCATATGTCATCCATTCTCACTCAAATTGAATGTCATTCTGGCCCAAAATGCTGAAGAGAGGCCCCTAGGACAGAGGCAGGTAGGCTTGTCAAATTGAAGATGGGACAACACCTTAAACATTTTAAAAATTAGCATCTTTTGGTATCACCAAACTCCCCTTTCAATGGATATCCACAACGGGTGTTATCCAGCCAGAAGACACATACACTCCTGATGTTTCAGCGGTTCTTGATAAAATCGCCCATACTTAATACCCCTCAGTCTCAATATGCACAAATACGTGGAAATGAATTACTGGAGTTAAAAGGAGCAATCAGATTCACTTTCGAGTTGTGTCAGGCTTGGTGAATAAATGACAGTCACATCCATATCTTGCTTGTTTAATGTTAATCCTTTATTAGATCAATACAAATCATACAACTTGGACATTCTCAGATTTGGATAATATCAGTGACCAGCAAATGATTCACAGCACACAATGAAAAGGAGAAAAAGCGAAGAACAAGAATGCCACTGAATGTGTGACGTATAGAATGCATTGCTGAAGAACATTCCACACCTAACTATTTAATTCGCACACTAAAAGGCCTGTGCACGATTTATGGATTAGCCATTCTTTACTGGACATTTCTACCTGGTTACACCGTTTGCAGTTCCCAGCTCTCTTTTGGTTCATTTACGTCTCTTGTTCGGGTAACATCGTCTGGTAAGAGTGGAGTGTTTTTTTTTTAAACACTACAATGTTACTTTACCATTCTGACGGTGATTGAGAGGAGTGCTAAAACCACGTCTTAATGTTTCCTTACATGTAAATACATACAGTCCACCTGATGTATGTGTCCACATCTTAGTCTTGAGGAGCCAAGATTTGATACGAGACATATATATTCTGTGCTTGAGCAATTCTTGGGGGGCCGGGGGGGGGGGGGGATAGGCCCTTATTATCTTTTAGCAGCCAGGTGTCCTTATTTCAGATACTAGACATCAAGAAAGAATGTAAATATAGTAACACCTTATACCTGATCTAAACTACAGAGGCTTGTATGGATATGAAGATTTCACCTTAATTAAAGTTTTCAAATCATGGTTCATGCTCGTTGAAAAGTCTCTGACTTATGGAAATGGCGCTCACACCCGAATTATTATTTGCGCCCTCAAGCACATACTCAAATTCACATGTATTATAAAGAGACATGTTCTGCCAATGCTGAGAAATCGAAAACAAATTTGTTTGCTGATACCTACATTTATTTTTGGGTGGACTAACTATTCCCAGCATATGTTTCTTTCCGATTGTTAAGTATGTTGCGGCAACTTCTCATGCAGTAGTTGAGTTACGCAGAAATGAAAGGCTATGCAAAGCAAGCAGGATGATTCGCTTGAAAGATAGCAGCATAAAACACAACGTGTAGTCCAACTGCTTGCAGGCTCACACATACGTTTTCAGCATTCATGACGGGCCGTTTGCACACATACAGAGAACAATATTCACAGATCTCTTAGGCCACCTTGGTTCAGTTGCTGTATTGCTGGCACCTCCTCCTCACAAGCATAAAAAAAGTGTAAGCGGCACCAAGCAAGCATACTTAGATGAGCAAATCGGCAATTCACATGGTAGTCCACAGCCCAGAGCAATGGGCAGAAGAAAATGCAAACAAGCTATTCCCAGCAAACTCATTTAAGTTCCATTAAAGAAAACACCCTGCCCCACAGAGGAAGGTGTGTTAAAGGATTATCTATGCAAGCCAGCTGTAAATTAAAGGCAAGGATAATGTCATGGGAAAATTTACCTTCTCTGACCTCTATAAATTAACTTTCTCTGACCTCTCTATCAGACTTAAAAGTGCATTAGATTTGATCACCGAGCCATTACCGATAAGTGACAGTCTTAAATCAACCAACAGCATCAAGTAGGTAAGGACATGCTTACTGTAACTTCAGCATGTTACATTCATTATCTACGACTTAAGAAGCCCACAAGCCTGCAGAATCAAATTGCACGCAAGAGCCACAAGGCACTTCTTACTGTCACTGGGTTACCACTTGTAACCAAAAAGTTTCATTTTATGCTCTCACAAAGTTACAGGCCATCAATAAAGAGTGGTGTTCTGAGAAAGCCGACCACGAGGCAGCCACCTGTATACGTAGACTACGAGGGAGCACTTTCAACAGAATCGAAGCTATGTTGGCACATAAGAACCACAGAGAAAGAAAATCCAATATAGAAGATGAGCCTCCCCAAAAATTAATTTGAAGGAGATAAAAAATTACTGTAAACGGAAAGATATAGCATATCTTGGTGTCAAAGGTAATCAAAAAGTGGCCAGACTGGATGGTCCTGGAGTTACATAGTAAATGTTTTAAAGTGCATGAAGACCAGACAGATGTTGGATTATGCTTCCTAATAAAGGTTAGAAACAGGGTGCAGAATGTGTCAAGGTGATTTCTCAGCTAAAGACTCATATTCACCAGTCCAGAACATAAAGCATTCATAAACCTACATCCAAGCCAAATGGTCAATAATACGATTTTTCTTAAATATAACTTTTGCAGTTAGCATCCATACCAACACCTAAACATATTTTAAGCCATTAATCTTTTTGTGGTTAGTCTCTGATCTTTTATTTTGAAATTCCTTTTAGTTCAATGCGAATACCCTACACAGCTGTGATGATCAGCATAAAAGAACAGTCAATTGTGCTGTGTACTCTTTTTGAATACATATTTCGAGCAGTAGTTTTGTCCAGGACACACACTACACTCCAACGAGCCACAGACACTCTCACTGCGTCAGTTGTTTCTTTCGGGTCCTTTGCAGTAACTTCTACATTTCACAGTAATTCATTTATTGTTTTATTGCCAAGGGTCCTAGGTAGAATGCTAATTCTCCAATGGAAAATCAAAGAGAAAAATTCAGATTCTGGGATCTGCAAACATTTTCAGAGTGCATTTTATTAGCAGGTGTAGTGGGCGTTTTAATATGTATTTGAAGATGGCAGAAAATGATGAATTCTAAATTAATGATTGCAACTTTATAAGTATAAGGGTAATGTATGGGTACCTTGCCATGCAGTCTAGTTGCACCCTACTCTTTAAGGTTCAGCTCTGATGTACAATATGTTGCAATTGACTGCGTTGGTCGTCCTGGCCCATTTTCTTGAAAGTGAGCCAGAGGGTACCTTGTTTGCAAAAAGCAAATGTTTAGAAGGTCAGAACTCTGTTCCTAAGCAGAAATGTCTTCACAAATCATTTAAAGTGCTATGAATAAGGCCCCATCTTCAGTGTTTTCTCAATCTTCTCAGTGAATCTCACAAACAGCGCAAGTCCCAGTTTAACTAAATTCCATCAGTTCAACACCTGAAATCGATGTTGAATCTTTCTGGATGCTCTCGAAGAGTGACGCCATTTCCGGGTTGGCACTAATGTAGGAGGTGAAGTCTGACATCCCTGGACTCTTCTCCACTTCTGGGATTGTGAGCAAAGCGGCCACAGTTCTCATTGCCGAGCGCTTCAGTTCATCCTGCTTTTCAAACTCCTGTTTCACTGATCCAGCTTTCACCTGTAAATAAAGAAAATATGTAGGAATGCATAAAAAACTTGTGTATTGTTTGGTTCAGCCTCCACCTTTAAGTATTCATCCCTGGTCATCGGGCTCTGTTCATGAAACCTTTGTAAGGTCTCTGTTACGTGGTCTTGTCTGTTCTGGTTCAAATCGACAAAAATAATATTTAAATATAGATTCTTGTATTTTTAGGTCCTGCTTCTAAGCTTTCGCAAGCTGTTTGATTGCAAAATACCTTTTGTGGGCTTCCCAAAAACGTATAATGAGCTTACAGCCTGCCAATTACTTACCGGTGATTTGCTTTATTGACACTATCATGTTCTTGCATCTTATTTGGTGGCTTGCCTTCCTTCCTCTTCTTGTGTTTGTCCCTCAGCTGCAGCTTACCATCTTTACCATCCATTTGATTGGCTGACTTGTATTCTTCCTCTACTAACTTTTTATGTAACTTTTTTATTTTTTGTTAAGCATTCCATGAGAGTGCATGTATTGTCCAGCTCTCCGCTTGTGTGCTTCTCTTCCTTGCCAAATATCAGCCACACCTGCACTCTGAGTTGCTTTTTTGTGTGCTTCTAACATACCAGACCCAACCACTCTTATGCTCAGAGCTGCCTGCTCCCTTGTGTGCTTTTCCCTGCCCGAGTTGATCTCTCGCACCATCGTTGTTTTTTATCTCCCCCCTCACCTAGGTTTATTGTTTTATTATTCCACCCCACTCACTCCTCCATTCCACCCCAAAGTCCTTTTTAGGTTTCGCCTGGCGATCCGCTGCGCAGCAGCGTTCGCGCAGGCGAAATCTTATGTTTTTACAGTATGGGGCTTTGTCCCGCCTTCTCTTCCATTGGCTAGCTCCATAAATGGAGGCTAGCCATTGGAAGAGAGATCTGTCCGTCATTGCCGGAGCAGATTCGTGGGCGTTACGGCGATTTTACTCATCCTGCCCCCTTGTGATCGTCATTGCGGCGGTGGTTTATTTTATAGGTTTTTTTGGGTCATTCCTCCAGGCCGACCGCCGCCGGAAGAAGTCCTGGTGAGTGCTCCCCTCCCCTCCCGCTGTCCGTTTGCCCATTCCCGTTCCCGCCCCCCCTCCCGCTGTCCGTATGCCCGTTCCCGCCTCCCTCCCGCTGTCCATATGTCCGTTCCCACCCCCCTCCCGCTGTCCGTGTCTCCGGCCCCACTTGTAAATGCTTGTTCTTTCAGTGCGCGCGTGGGGCATGTTTACCCAGAGAGCAGCCGAGGATTACATGAACACGCTGCAAACAAACGTCTGAAGTTTGAGACTTTCCGACCTCCGCCCTTGCAAAAGCAGTCTTGAGTCCCGTCCCACTCGTCAGAGCGGATGCACCTTTGTCTGAGTGTGAGGACGTAGAGCGCACAACCATTTGTCGCCTCTAGGCGCTCGCTGGATGAAGAAAGACCGGCTGTGGAAAGGGCGCATCTTCGCGTGTCGTGTCACGGATTTCAAACTGATCGCCTCCTCACAGCACACAAGACTGCCAACTGCGTAGGAGAGAACTGCGTGAAAAAAAGCCTCAAGTCATTCGACCTTTGGAGCCGAGTATAGCGAACAGTGTTGGGTCTTCCCAAACAGTGTCCGGTCTGCGGAAAATAATTTTAACCGATTCTCACAGAACTTATTGCATTTCTGATGATTAACGACGAGTTTTAGGAGGACGACCTCAACATGCAGCATCTGCAAGTGACATGATAAGTCCGCTTGTGTGGAATGTGGTGCGCTTAGACTTAACTACACATTTTTGGGGGTTCAGAGCAAGAAGTTGAGTTCCTCGAGCTGTGGAGTATTGGGTCGCCTCAGTATATGATCATGCTGTTGGCTCGCGCAGAATCACGTGGTCGTACCTCCTAGCGGGCCTATCTTTCCTGTGTGCAGACAAGTTACGAAGCAAGTACTATGGAACCCGTGCCCGACCCTGCTGTCGCTTCTGCAAGGTTTTAGGATTTGATTTGTTAAAGAGGGAATGTAGACTCGACTGGAGGCCTCTCCCTGGTGCAACAAGATGCACTTTTTCCGGAGTTACAGCTATCAGATCCACCTGGAGCAAGACACGGGGAAGCAGCCCAGAATACAAGGAATACGATGGGTATGTGCATAATTTCACCAGATTATAGAACCTTTTGTTGGGTATTATTCTTGTCACCCAAATGTACAATGCTTGACAAACAACAAGTTTTTTTTGGTCCAAGCCCATCCCTAGTATGGGCCACTGATGTGCTGTCTTATTCTGTAAGGAGCCTGTTCTGCACAAGGATTAGTAGGACTGGTTGCCTCACACATAAACTATGGGATTGTGTTTGTATCTCCCAGTAGATCTATCTCTCTCTGTTCTTGGAAGATCAGACCCTACTTGGGCTCAACTGTACCCTTCTCTACTAAGCCTTTCTATTGTCTTTTGTACATCTTGGGCCTTCTAATTTAAGTAGTGTGTTTGGCTCTGTTTCTGCTGAACAATTGTTCTCTACTAGGGCGCCCCTATCTGGGGAAAAAAGTAATTGGTTTGTCAATGCGCTAAAAACGAACAGAGCAGAAGTAGGATAGAAGAGATGTATACTGGTGACACCACCAAACTGTGGCTCCAGCCTGTTTACTAGCAGTCGGTGAGGGACCTCCGAGCTATGTTAGGGAGACCGAAGAACATGTAAGCCCGTTGAGCCCCCCCCATTCCAATGAAGAACTCCATGCAAGACTCACTATTGTAGGATATGAGAATCAAATTCTCAGGTAAGATTTATTTACAAACAAGATTAAATCAGTCACTGAATTCTAAGGTTCTAAACATTTTACACATCAATTAGTGAAAGAAAAGCTAGGCATTTGATCTCTGAAGTAGCAGATTCTCCAAAGTCAACCACCTAGTTTGCCCTTCTAATATCAGCTTATTGACTTCAGGTCCCTGTCGCTACTACTCGGACCCCAGTAACTGTTTGATGTAATCCATGTCATCATGTTATATGATTCACAAATTAATTTCCTAGTCTCTTGTCATCAACAGGCAAGCGTATAATGTGGGGCTCTGTGTGGGTGTGGGGCTCTGTGTGGGGCTCTCTGTGGGTGTGTGTGTGTGTGTGGCTGTGTGTGTGTGGCTCTCTGTATGTATATGTGTGGCTGTGTGTGTGGCTCTCTGTATGTGTGTGTGTGGCTCTCTGTATGTGTGTGGCTGTGTGTGTGTGTGTGTGGCTGTGTGTGTGTGGGAGAGACAGCAGTGTGAGAGCGACAGCAGTGTGAGAGAGACAGCAGTGTGAGTGTTCTAGGGAGAGCATGGTGTGTGGGAGAGCATGGTGTGTGAGAGGCAGCAGTGTGTGAGAGACAGCAGTGTGAGAGACCTTTTATTTATGTTTTGGTTTTTGAAACATAAATAAAACGCATTGTTATCTGCAATATCATTAGCTCAAACTCGTGTAAATACGCGACCTATTGCATTGCAAATGCTATAGGTCTCGCATTTGCGAGAGATTAAGCTCTTGGCATTGTAAATGACAATGCCATTTATTTTTTTATTTTCAAAACCAACACATAAATAAAAATTTTGTCATTTACAATGCCAATAGCTCAAACTTTTCAAAAGGCGAAACCATTGCATTGTAAATGCTTGTTTCAATTTTGTATGAAGGACATTGCAGCAAATTGCCTTACAAAAAAGCACTTTCGAGCTACTCCAATTCTTTTTTTTTAATTTACAGATCCATTTGGATTGGTATAACAAAATTTGCCTGCATCCTTTCAAATGTGTGTGCATATGTTGTGACGAATATGCGCATTTGCATGATGATGTATGCACATGCATACATCATCATGCATGTCCTTGCATACTGCCTCATAGTTTGTCTTCTCTTTTTTCCCCTTTGGCTTAATCTGCAAGGTGCATCTTATTGGCTTTGCAGTGCTAGTTTTATTTGTTTTTTTTGTAAAGCACTACAAATCACCATCTGGTAGCCTCAGAAGGTTTTGGGTCAAATATATCAGTCTGGCATACTATCAACAGTTGTATTTAACTGACAGCTAGCAGCAAAAAACCTTTGCTGGAACGGTAAAGCCTCAACTAAAAGTCAATGGAGTCTGACAAGGACTTGGAAAGATGGACAGTAGCTGGATTTAGACATCTAACCAGAAAGACTGGGTTCGAATGGACACCAGAGGCGATAACAATACGCTTATTATACGTCTGCCTGAATAGGTAGGTTTTCTCAGAACGTTGCTAAAATGTGTGTCCTGTCTTAGATGCCGTAGGATAGAGCTCCACAAAGACAATCCTTTTGCATAAAGCGATTTTCCTCCAAACCTCTTGTTGCAGAATGACCAAGAGCCGAGTAAGCTGTGATTTGTAGATTCTAATCTTCAATATGGAAGATATAGGATGAACAACTTAGCCACATAATCCTCTGCTGGGCTATGGAGCCCTTCATGGAAGAGACAAAGGAATATTTTACTGGCAGCCAATGGAGGATCTTTAGAACAGCCACAATATGGTCATAATGCTTCAGGTTACGATTGAATGGTATGGATGAAGAAAAGCGGTACCATCCAGCCCCTTTTTGACTTTTCTTGACCTGTCTGTTGTTTGTTCCTCACTGGAAATGAAAACGTGCCAGTACATTGAGGCTGTTGCATGTTTTGCTCCTCGACCAGCAGAGCTCCATTTTATGCTGGTCAGAGAGCACACCTGAGTGTACCTGCACATACAGTGGAAGGTGGTCTCCTTACCATGCTACAGAGAAAGTGACGGCAACAATTTATCGATCCCCTGTGGAATTCCTATCAGTCTCCACTAACTGGGTTTTATTTACTTTCCTTCTTCATAAATATGGTGGGTTATGACACATACAGGTTGCTTGCGATGTGTGTTCTATGTTTGAGTCCTGATGCTAGGTCAATGTTTCCCCCTCCACGAGGAAACAAATATTGTAACATAAGTTTGAGTTCTTTGTTTAGGTTTTCTTTTGTGTCCTACAGTGCCTATAGAATACCGGGCTCTACATTGATTGGAGCAAATCGGTAGCCTACCCTCTGATGGACTGGACCCCCCCAAGAGGCCCACCCATTCCGCTGTGAGCCCAATGGTTTTAAATACCTGGCACATACATTACGACTGACAGGGAGCTGGTCCTCCATGTGTACTTAGGGAGGATTGTGGAGACTTTTAAGAAGACCGTGTTCACTGGGGATTCCTGCTGTTGTCGATACTGGGTACTTGCAAACACAACAGTGATGGACAGAATGTGGATCAATGTCACACATTCACCCCAGTCCAAAGATCTGGGCCCAAATCCATCGTTTTTCCACTCCACACCACCCTGGGTTAGACAATGGCGATATGCAAATCAGCGCTGACCCTGTGCCCCATGGGAACAGTCCAGTCCGAACTACAAAAGCCATGTCCTTCCCAGAACGGAAACAAGCATCCGAGGACCGGCCCGGTTTCGAGGTAACACCTCTCATCAGCCCGGCTAGCTTGATTCCAGTGGTGTGGAGTGCCTGGGACTCACGTCTGAGCATCCCCAGTACACTTAGAGCGGTAATTGCAAACACAACAGTGATGGACAGAATGTGGATCAATGTCACACATTCACCCCAGTCCAAAGATCTGGGCCCAAATCCATCGTTTTTCCACTCCACACCACCCTGGGTTAGACAATGGCGATATGCAAATCAGCGCTGACCCTGTGCCCCATGGGAACAGTCCAGTCCGAACTACAAAAGCCATGTCCTTCCCAGAACGGAAACAAGCATCCGAGGACCGGCCCGGTTTCGAGGTAACACCTCTCATCAGCCCGGCTAGCTTGATTCCAGTGGTGTGGAGTGCCTGGGACTCACGTCTGAGCATCCCCAGTACACTTAGAGCGGTAATTGCAAACACAACAGTGATGGACAGAATGTGGATCAATGTCACACATTCACCCCAGTCCAAAGATCTGGGCCCAAATCCATCGTTTTTCCACTCCACACCACCCTGGGTTAGACAATGGCGATATGCAAATCAGCGCTGACCCTGTGCCCCATGGGAACAGTCCAGTCCGAACTACAAAAGCCATGTCCTTCCCAGAACGGAAACAAGCATCCGAGGACCGGCCCGGTTTCGAGGTAACACCTCTCATCAGCCCGGCTAGCTTGATTCCAGTGGTGTGGAGTGCCTGGGACTCACGTCTGAGCATCCCCAGTACACTTAGAGCGGTAATTGCAAACACAACAGTGATGGACAGAATGTGGATCAATGTCACACATTCACCCCAGTCCAAAGATCTGGGCCCAAATCCATCGTTTTTCCACTCCACACCACCCTGGGTTAGACAATGGCGATATGCAAATCAGCGCTGACCCTGTGCCCCATGGGAACAGTCCAGTCCGAACTACAAAAGCCATGTCCTTCCCAGAACGGAAACAAGCATCCGAGGACCGGCCCGGTTTCGAGGTAACACCTCTCATCAGCCCGGCTAGCTTGATTCCAGTGGTGTGGAGTGCCTGGGACTCACGTCTGAGCATCCCCAGTACACTTAGAGCGGTAATTGCAAACACAACAGTGATGGACAGAATGTGGATCAATGTCACACATTCACCCCAGTCCAAAGATCTGGGCCCAAATCCATCGTTTTTCCACTCCACACCACCCTGGGTTAGACAATGGCAATATGCAAATCAGCGCTGACCCTGTGCCCCATGGGAACAGTCCAGTCCGAACTACAAAAGCCATGTCCTTCCCAGAACGGAAACAAGCATCCGAGGACCGGCCCGGTTTCGAGGTAACACCTCTCATCAGCCCGGCTAGCTTGATTCCAGTGGTGTGGAGTGCCTGGGACTCACGTCTGAGCATCCCCAGTACACTTAGAGCGGTAATTGCAAACACAACAGTGATGGACAGAATGTGGATCAATGTCACACATTCACCCCAGTCCAAAGATCTGGGCCCAAATCCATCGTTTTTCCACTCCACACCACCCTGGGTTAGACAATGGCGATATGCAAATCAGCGCTGACCCTGTGCCCCATGGGAACAGTCCAGTCCGAACTACAAAAGCCATGTCCTTCCCAGAACGGAAACAAGCATCCGAGGACCGGCCCGGTTTCGAGGTAACACCTCTCATCAGCCCGGCTAGCTTGATTCCAGTGGTGTGGAGTGCCTGGGACTCACGTCTGAGCATCCCCAGTACACTTAGAGCGGTAATTGCAAACACAACAGTGATGGACAGAATGTGGATCAATGTCACACATTCACCCCAGTCCAAAGATCTGGGCCCAAATCCATCGTTTTTCCACTCCACACCACCCTGGGTTAGACAATGGCGATATGCAAATCAGCGCTGACCCTGTGCCCCATGGGAACAGTCCAGTCCGAACTACAAAAGCCATGTCCTTCCCAGAACGGAAACAAGCATCCGAGGACCGGCCCGGTTTCGATACTGGGTACGGCGGCGCTTTATAACATGATATACCGAACCAAATTCCTTTACGACCACCAAAACACACCATACCTCGTACCAGACAGTTTTCTCCAACAGGTGGACAAGGTCACGAGAACACTGCTCTGTGATGAGGGAGCCCCACTGCTTAATTTGTAAAAATATAAGTGCCAGGGCTCTCACCAGGAGGCCACCACAGCTTGCACCACCCACTGCCAATGCCAGTTCTGCAAATGATAGTACCTACACAACTACAAACTATCACACTGCTACAAGTGGGACATTTCAGACTGTTCGATGCCCTCAAAGTCATAAGAATGGATTGGGCGACTGGAATTAGTTGTTGCAATGTATACTGAATTAATAAACAACTGTTGTTCTGATCATATTTTAATTGCACAAACAGTGCCACCATGTGGCAGCTGTCACAAGGGATTGTGTTAACGATCAAGTGCTGGTGCCGTGCATCAGAAACCACCAGCTCAAATTAAGTACTGGGGAGTCCCCGTCCCCGAATCACCCTCAAACGCTGACAAGGAACACATGGGGCGGAGGCATTGCCCTGCCTAATCTGAAACTGTACTACTGGGTGGCTCATTTTGTGCTCCGAAAAACAGGGTCTTCTCTGATCAAAGGGAGCCTTCCCTTTTGGGAGATAGGAGGGCACTGGAGCCTCCGAGTTACTTGCGCACCTATACGGGAGGAGGAGGATGCAAGAGCTTCCACCACCAACAGCCATATTGGTGGATATCTGGAGGAATGCCAAAAGATCCATAGGCTGGAGGGGGAGATTCACAATGGCAACACCTCTGTGGAAGTCAGAGGCCCTAAAGGAGCATAGAGAGATTGAGGGACATGAGAGATGGGTCACGCTGGGTATTTCTGTGGTGGGGAATGTCTGGAAGGAAGGGAGCATGATTCCCTTCACAGAGCTACAGGCAGACTATGAAATGTCAGGTACGCAATACCTTAGATACTTGATGATGCAGCATATCCTTAAGAAACATGAGGCCCTCCTTTTAGACCTGCCAGAGGAATCTCCCCTGGAGTTCCAGGTGCTGGCCTCTATTTTACATGTGCATGCCATATTACTAATATACGCCACACTACTGACCCATAGCCTCTCCCTGTTAGACACACTTAGAAAAAGGTGGGAAGGCAGAATGATGTTGAATGGGGATAGGCCTGCCGCTTTCCACGGGAGGTGGAAAAACAGGCGGGCTTCAGCCTGGTGCAGCTAAAATTGCTGCATAAAGCATACTACACAAGGGAGAAACTATAAAAAATGGGGCATAGTGAGTATGACCTATGCCTGAGGGGATGTGGCCAGTGAGCTACCTTGTTATACACAATCTAGGGATGCCTGCCGGTACGGAGATACTGGGAGGGAGTTTGAGTGCGCATATCTGAGGTAACAGGTACAACTCACGCCTCAATTGATTACCCTGGGCATTTGGGGAGGAGTAAACCGTAGACAGATACACGCTGCTCTTTTGCAAAGAAGCCCTAACAGTGCCACAATGAGATATTGTCAGGTGATGGGGGAGCCCCACCACACCCACAGCATGGGAATGGGAAATGAATCCTGGCTGGTGCAGGAGAGCAGAGGAATTAGTGTACAAAGCCCAAGGTTGAGAAAAATATATAACACCTGGTGGTCGGTCAAGAATTAAGACTAAAGTAGGGCTAGAAAGGGGTCATTGCTATGACTCACACTCGGGCGGGAGACCAACTGAAGGGATAGAAGTCGTCGGCCATGGGAGAATGAGACCACGCCTGAAGACTGGGGGACCCTGGTTGGGCTACTGCTATAGGCACCCACATGTGTTCTACACAAGTGCTGACATCAGAGCAAAGGAGCTAGTTCTTGGTGACTCACACAGATGCCGAATAATTGACGCCGTCTGTGTGGTATATAAATAAATAATACCGGATCTAGGTTTTACTGGACATAGCAATAACAGATAGCTCAATAAATAAGAGTCAAGATTCGAGGTAGAAGGAGTTTGCAGGTTTAATACAGCATAAAGGACAGGAACAGGATAACCTGCACGGGAACAGGATGGCAGCGCTGCCGGGGGCAGGATCAGAATCGGCGTAACCTTTAATAATAATGTACAACATATATATACTGAGACAATTACATTACAGTGAATTACAGTAGGCGGAGCAGTGGGTGTGGTCAATAGCAGTCGCGAAAGATAAGGCATAAAAGTGGGTGTAACAGGGCGTATACATAGACATGTGATGCAAACGTAACAGAATATGTCATAAATGGGGCGGAAACATGGAGGGGGCTACCTAAGGAGCCGGGACCTCTAACCTAATGGTGCGCGCAAACTGACAATGACGTGTTACTAGGAGAAGCTGGGGGCTATGAACTCTGTGCTAGGAGTAGAGACTGAAGTCTGGAGAGTCAGGGCGACATGTACTTAAACAGTATCTAGTATCTGATGTTTAGAGAACATGTTGATAGAATCCAAAAGTTATCGGGGTAAAGGCTAACAGACTCTAAGACTGGAGCATACATTATTCTACATGTAGTGCGTGATGAATATTAAATGACCATTAAATGCAGTATTTCTCTTACATGGAGACGTAAAGGCTAGACAATGACGGAAACTATTGATGCGATTCAGTAGCTTAGGAATGCAGAGAAGGAGGGCTGGACTGATAACTAGAATCATAACATACTCTTGGCAGACTCGTAGGCAGAGCCAGGCTGAGCCGGGCACTGTGAGGCAGGAAGTAAGTGAAGGGTCAAGGATACAGGTGGGGGCTGTATCGCTCCTCAGCGAGGCTCAGGAGACAGAAGCTGAATCTGGTGTCCGGGCCCTTTTGAGGCCTAGAAACGGGGACTTTACAATGAAATAACGTGCACACTGAGAAACGTGGCAACGCAACTTTACATAGGCCTAATACTCGTAGCTTTCACGAGGACTGGGAACTGGCATACTAGAGGTGGACACAACTGTAATTGCGTCTTTAATCAAACATGGGGGATACATATGCATATTTAATCATGCACACATAACATAAGATGGAGGACACGTAGGGACACAGAACATGGCAAAATTTACTTTTCCACATTCCCTCCTTGTCACTACGTTTCCATCAGGAAACATCAATATTCATGATACCATCTATCATTTCATACAGTATCATTTGCTCGTCTCGAATTGTCTTGGAACGGGATTTAGGACGGGACTTGGGACTAGGAATACAAGAGGTAGCACAAATGCCGCAAATCGCAGGGCCACATTGTAAACAGAGGCAGCAACTGAATATGATCGCTACTGCAATACCTAGAAATGACAATACTTTCCATCCCCAGGCGGAAATTGTATTCCAGAACCAACCGGACCATGTCCAGGTGCCTGGATTTTGGTGTAACATATGGGCAATATTATGGAGTCTGGTAATAGCTGAATAAACAGATGGTGCGTTATTAGGAATGAAAATGCAGCAACTAGATCCGATGACTCTACATGCCCCGCCCCTATCGGCCAGTATGACGTCAAGGACGAGACGATTCTGGAGCACGACAATTCTCATAAAGGATTGCTCTTCGGTTAAGTTACCTAGAGCAGAAGTAGTCTCAATCACTACTGCTTCAAGTGTTCTGGTTAATCTACGTATCAGTTTACTATTTACAACAGTACCTAAGTAGGGGAAGACACCTTTATTGATATCTATGTATTGTTCTAGAGCAGTTTCAGTATAATCGACAATCGGGAGGTTTCTCTTGTGTCTAGTATGTACTAGGTGGGAATTCCTATGATAGTCAGGTGGGGCTAGGAAAACTGGTGGCAGTAGGAAGGCAATGTAACATGTACCATCCCAATCAAGGGGCAGACGAACATATGCGGTCTGACCACAAACAAAATAAGAATGACGTGAAGCTTTGAAAATAGATTTCCCACTGTCACTATACTTGACAATAGTAGTACAATCACTATGGCCTACATGTACGGAACCATTATTTCGGACACATAATTCACCTTTGACTGGTAATACTGACATAGCAGGTAAGTCTGGAGTAGAATCAGACTGAACATTCAGGACCATGAAATTCGAAGAATAATTACCCAAGTTATAAACTTCATTTTCTAGATCTAACCCTGTTCTGTGGGGAAGACCTTGCTTGTCTGAGAAACATGTACTGTTAAGTAGGGACATATCATTTGAGGATGACGTTAACGTGGACCATGCTCCACACGAACCATTATGTGAAAATGGATAAGGAAAGAGTGGCAGAACTCCCTTCGGTGTCTGGAAAGGGGGGAGTCGACCACACACCCAACAATTAGTGGCATTGCTGGTCTGGTGTGAATAATGTAACATGCGGATAAAAGAATTATTACGCATAGCAAGACGATAAGAGAGTTCATGAGGAGGCAGATCACTAAACGTGTGCTCTACTGTAACATTAGCAGACTTATTTACATGAGAAACTGAAAAACACAAATAAAATGCATAACTGGTGCAGGAAATCATAATGCTAAAATATAGCAGAAAACATAAAATAATAGTGCAACTTCTAGAGTTCTCACTAACTCTCTCTCTGTGGGGGTCTATTATATACATGTCAGAAACCGGTCTAACCGTTTCACCTAGGGGAGGACTTAGACAATCAAACTGGCTGACTTATTTTACTAGACCTTAGTTTAAGCTTATACTCCTGTTGCGGAGTTTTCTCTAACAGGGAAGGGTTCGTAGCAATGTCTTTTGCGGGACAGTCCTTAAGAATAGTACTTTGGCAGTTTTTAGAATCCTCGGGAATGTTCTTTGAAACTGGTTTCAGTCCATAAAATCTTTTCACATGTGACAGGTGGACCCAGCCCTTCCTGCCTTCCAACTTGACGGCTGTACGGGTGGTTAGGAGGACCAGTCGGGGTTCCTTCCAGCGAGGCTCCAGCGGACTTGAACGATCAAAGTTCCTCACGAGAACCATGGATCCGGGAACGATTTCATGCGGTGCCACCTCGGTATTGTCTGGAAAGGCGGCGGCAACCTGTGAACGACAAGAGTGTAGGGCAGACATCAAGGAAGCTAGGTAATCTGTCAGCATATTACTTGAAACATCGGTAATACTTCGGGGTCTAGGTGTACCCCACATATTAGGGGGGCGGCCGAATACGACCTCGTACGGGGACAGACCTGATCTGGAATGTGCGACCATGCGCATATAAAACAAGGCAACTGGCAGAGCTACTATCCAGTCCACACCTTTCTCTTTACATACTTTTGCAATTCGGATTTTCAGGGTCTGATTATGTCTCTCTACGAGACCGGCTGCTTCTGGATGGCGTACACAATGAAACTTCCACTGGTACCCTAACAAAAGGGAAATATGTTTCATGAGCTCAGATGAGAATGGCTGGCCGTTGTCAGAATACACGACTCTAGGGAGTCCGTAGCGGGGGAAGAATTCACGAACCAACTGCTTAGCAGTGGTCGCGGCTGTGTAATCTGGGACTGGATATGCTTCTGTCCACCTGGACAAAGCGCATACAACTACAAGGACATACTTGAAACCTCGACATCGCTCCATCTGGATGTAATCCATTTGGAGGACTTCAAAAGGGTGGTCAGGGGGCTGGAATCCACCTTGTTCCACCGGGACACTTTTACCTGGATTGAACTGGCAACATATCATACAGGTACGGACTTTCTGCTTGGCTGCAGCTCGTAAATGCTTGTTGGACCAAATGTTCTGGATACTATCTAACATAGCTTTTTCTCCTAAGTGTGCTGGACTATGTGCGGTATTGATAATGACTTGAACCATAGAGTCGGGGAGAAACCATGTGGCTTTACCCTTCGTTACCCATCCCTGATCTGTCTGGACCCCTCCTTGTTCGGACCATTTCTTGATTTCATCGGGAGTAGCATGTAACTGGATATCTATGACATCTTGAGTAGGGTCCTTAACTGTCATACAGGTAGTTGGATCTGGAGTGTGTGTCGGTGTCTTATTAACTGGAATGTCTGGTGTCTGTGCTGTAAGCTTGGCTGTGCGATCTGCTAGATCATTACCTTGGGAAATAGTGTCAGTAACTTTCGTATGTGCTTTGCATTTCATGATAGCAATAGATGTCGGTAAATGTATGGCATCTAACAGAGCTTGAATAAGGAGACCATGCTGAATCTTGGTTCCATGAGAAGTCATGAAACCTCTCTCCTGCCAGAGCACTCCAAAGTCGTGTGCGACTCCAAATGCGTAGCGTGAATCTGTGTAAACATTAACTTTCAGGTTCTTGGCGTGTATGCAGGCTTGTGTCAGAGCAACTAGCTCTGCTGCTTGAGCAGACAGGGTGTCAATACGGTATGTTTCAATAACTTCAGTGTCAGTAGTCACAGCATACGCGGCTACTAGTTCTCCTGTACTTGTTCTCATACATGAACCATCCACATAAAGTGTCAGGTCGGGATCTGGTAATGGAATATCTGTCAGATCTTGTCTTGGCTTAGTCATAGTGTTAACTACTTCCACACAGTCATGTGTGGCAGGATTTGAAATAACTGATGGTAACAGTGTAGCAGGATTTAAAACGTTGCAGCGTCTGATTTCTATGTGTGGCTGGAACAGTGTCAATTCATAACCTGTTAAACGTGCAATTGTCAAGTGCTGAGTCTGTGTTCGGTTTAAAAGAACTTCCACGGAGTGTGGAACTTGTACTGTCAAGGAATGTCCTAATACTATGGAATCACTTTGTCTGATAGCTAGTGCTGTGGCTGCAACTGACTTGAGGCACGCAGGCAGAGCCTGGGCTACAGGATCTAATGTGCTCGAAAAATAAGCACAGGGCTTGTATTGTCCTGCTTGATCTTGTGTGAGAACAGATAATGCTGTACCTTCACGTTCAGTGACGAAAAGTGTAAAAGGCTTACTGTAGTTCGGTGTAGCTAGAACTGGAGCTTGGCATAGGGCTTTCTTTAACTCATTAAAACTAAGTGTATGTTCAGATGTCCAAGGGAGGACAGTCGATACGGCTGCCTCGTGTGTCGTTAACTGTATCAGTGGCTTGGCTAGAAATGCATACTGAGGAATCCATTGTCTGCAATAAGAAGTGAGGCCAATAAAGGCACGTACCTCCTTCTGGGTCTTGGGCTGAGGAAGACTCGCTATTAACTGGATACGGTCAGGTGTCAACTGCCTACCCCTCTTGGACAGTAAGTGGCCTAAATAGATCACTTGCTGGACACAGAATTGAAGCTTAGAAGGGGACACCTTGTGCCCCATCTCGGCAAGGAAATACAAGACTGTAAGGGATGCTCGCTCGCAAGCACGTTCAGAACGGGCTGTGATCAGTAGATCATCGACATACTGGAGCAGGGCAGTGTCAGTTGGCATGTGAATATTGTCTAGTTGTCTCTTAAGTGCTTGACTGTAAATACTTGGACTTTCTGTGAAACCTTGAGGAGCTCGTGTGAACATATAGCTCCTTCCATTTAAACAAAATCCGAAAAGAAACTGGCTGTCTGGATGAATGGGGACACTGAAAAACGCGTTCTTGAGGTCTATGACTGTAAAAAATGAGGCTTCAGAATCAATGGCTGTCAATAGGGAAGAGATATCTGGGACAACTGGGTACTGGGGAATGATACATTTATTAAGCTCTCGGAGATCAATCACTAATCGATATACTGGGGGTGCATTTGGATCAGTACGTTTCATGACTGGAATGATCGGAGAATTACATACATTGGAGTCAGTTTCTACAACTACTCCTTGAGCCATGAGCTCGTCAATAATTTTGGATAAGGCTGCTACAGCCTCAGGTGGCAATCTGTACTGTCTGATTCGTGGTAACACTACACCTGGCTTGAGAGTCACACGATGGGGTGTGATTTGCATATAACCAACATCAGTTGGACCTTGCGCCCATAAATGCTGCGGAACATTAGACAATCTCGGATCAAAATCTCGTAATACATAGTGACCCTTGAAGTCACGTAAGAACAGTCGTATTCCCTCTGGGGAGCAGCAAATAACTGCACCTAATTCTTTCAGTGTTTTAATACCTAACAGATTTTCTGGGCATGACTTCGTAAGTAACAGATCAGTAGTGCGGGACAATGGACCTACTTCTAGAGTAACTGGCTTTGATATCTCATTTACAATAGGCTTTCCTGAAAATCCAAGGGAAACATTTCTAGAGCCTGAGAGCGGAGCCCCTGGAACTTCGGCGTGACTGATGGTGGTCCTACTTGCCCCTGTATCAATCAGAAACTTTCTGTCTTTCCCTAATACTTGACTATGAACATAGGGACCCTCTTGATCTACAGGTATCTCGATGAGAGGCAAGCCTACCTCCCTCTCTAGGCTGTTTCATGAATATGGCTGATATTCTGGATACTCGGACTGTGCATACTGGTACATCTGCTGTGTAACATGCTGTGTTGCAGCAATAGGCTGCGGTGCTGTAACTGTCTGTTGTGCATTCTGTGGCTGAGAAGTCTGTGAAACTTGTTCTTGTCTAGGCGGACGTGGTCTTTCTTTAGTCTTACCAGTAGCTATATTATGTTTCAGAACTGCACACTCGTTTATAAAATGACCTGGCTGTTTACAATAATTGCATGTCCCTTTAACGGGAACTGCAGGATGACTGGCTTGATTCGTACCCCTCTTCTGACTGTCTTGAGGAACAGATTGTGCAACTAGTACTTTCATTTTCGTGTCTTTCATACGTTTTCTCTCGTGATCTTGCTCTTCTCTGATTCTATTCTGGTGGTATTGAAGCATCTGTAACATCTGGGACGGGGTATTAGCTTGCCAGGTACTTTCGACTTTCAAAACTCGGTTCTTAACTTGTGGACTTGAATTCTCAACTAATTTAGTAACAAAAAGATGAGGGTATGACTCGCTACTTGTCTTGAGGCCACTGTTAATACTAAAGCATTTCTCAAATCTAGAATAAAAATCACTAGTGTCTTCATCTTGTTTCTGTTTACAGGCTGAGATTGCATCCCAGTCTTCCTTTTTAGTGGCTAATAATCTTGGCAAAACTTGTATTAATAGTTCTGGTAATTCTTTACATTTTTCTCCTAGACCGGTACCTGGTACTCGTATCTTGTCTTCAGCTTCTAGAACTGCCCAATCGATCTTTTTCTCTCCCACCTCCCAATCTTTTTCCTTGAGTTTTTCATATACCCCTGCGGGCAACAGGACCTTTAACATTTTAATAATATCTGGATACGTGTATTCTCCCATACGGAGCATGTCTTTTAATTCTCGGTGGAACCCTGCTGGATCTTTGTCATGACAGGGAATTAATTTCTTCATCTCTAAGAGTTCCATCTTTGTAATCGGAGTGTAAACAAACACTCGTTGCATTTCACCATCTGTTGTCCTGACTGGGTGTACTTCACGTAACGGATTCTGTCTGTCTATGTAAAAGGGTTTACTTTCTGGGGGTGAGACATGAACAAAATGCGGGTTCAAAAACATACTATATTTGTGGCGCTGTTCTAGAATGACACTAATTAAATCGGTACCTAGACCTTTCCATCTATACTGGAGTAACTCGTTCAGGACATCGTGTAACGGACCTGGATCAGAATGCTGACCTTCATACAGAGTAATGAGGTGCTGGATCATATACATACCCACCAGTCGCTGCTCGGCTGGGGGCAGTTTCAGAAACATTTGTGCCACTATTTCGTCTGGAAAAGTGGTAGAATCAGTAATCCATCGGACTGCTGATCGGGCTAGTTCTTGTTCATGCATAGTACTTAATTCACTGTAACCGATTCGTGATTTCAGAATGTGATCGGTAGCTTGAAATACTTGTTCTAGAGAACCTTGTTCTGGTGCTGGATGAGGAACCGTTTTCTTGTAATCTAGACGTGAATGTCGGTCGGAAAGTCTAGTTCTACCTACATACGCTATTCTAGTGAGATTCTCGTCCTCTACCTCTTCAGTAGAGTCATTTTCTTTCTCGCTTACTTGTGCTGCTTTACGTTGTTCGTGTAACTTTAGTATTTCCTTACGAATTTTCTTGTACATACTCTCTATACTACTGATAGTCTTGTGCTTACCCTCGGCTATATTATCACTCCACCTTGTCAGGATTCTCATTTCGGCCGGATCTTTAGTCGGGTAATCTTGTTCTCTTATTAGACAATTAATCAGAAACTTTAATATCATGAGCTGGATCTCAGTTTTCCTTTGAGACATGGCTTCGCCAATACTTTCTGGATCATCCCCTGTACGGATGAAACGATATATTCTGTCTAGATCTCCTTTCATATCTGGTAGGGTGTCCAAATACCCGGTCACCCGTCTTACACGGATGGAATATATTACTGTACTATCATCACCTGCAACTGGATCATAGCGGCATTCAGTAAGAGCTCGTCGGATTTCTGCAACGGACTTAAATTTGGGCGTACGCTGTAACGCACATTCATGTAACTCGGCCAACGTTCTACGTTGGTGCGGTGGCGGGGTACCAGGAGGACCTCCTCCTGCGGCCCCTAAACTGGAATCGTCGACTGACATTCTTCGTGCTGGCAGAGTGGGAAATTGTAATGTTGACTGGACCGGGGGTACCGTAGCAGGTACTGCAAGAGGTGCCCCGGTGTCTGGAGGAGCTGGATTTACATTATTTACAGGGACTGGCGGAACAGGATTTGCATATTCTGGGACTGTGTCGTCCAAATAGGACGAAATAAAAATATCAGCTGCGGTCGGTTTGTGACGTAACTTGGTCGGAACTAATGGTGGCGGAAAATTTCTGGATGCCTCCGGGGTCGCTTTTGGCAAGCCCTCGGCAAGAAGAGGGTACATACCCTTAATGAGGGCATTCCTCTGTCTGTCTGATTGTTCTGTTTTAACTCGTTCACCTATCTCGATCAATTCCTTTTCCTGGGCTCGTTCCAAGGATTCTCTACTTAGTTCTGACTTTCTGATTTCTTTTTCGGTTCTTTTATGAGATTCTTTGCGCCATAACTCGATGGCATCCTTCTGTGACTGTCTGGCTTTCTTTTTCCATAATGCTTCTTCTACTCTCATGATGCACTCGGCATCCCACGTACCTGATACGGGCCATCTATACTTTTCTTCTAACTCTTTGGTATACTCTACCCATAAATCTAGATATAATATGGCACTTATGCCATGCTTCTGATACATAAAATGACCTGGACTGTCCCTAGGCGGGACAGGAACTGCTGCTTCTAGCAGACCTTTTCTAGTTTTTAACTGACGTAATTTAGAAAATAAGGGCATGACTGAACTGTAATCTAGACACAATACAATACACAATGAACACGATAATTACTCCACATTCATACCACGACATTAAAATACATGAAGAACATTTAAAATAACAGTTCGAACAGATTACTACCTGGAATACTGAAAACGGAATACATGGATCTTCTCGAGAACAGAACTGACTAGAACAGAAACTAGATGCACTGCTAAAACAGTACGAAACTTACCGGTCTCATAAAGAGACACGTCAGGACCCGCATCCACCGAAGTGGACACTTCGTTTTGGGTCTGTGTACCACCAACCCACGGACCAGAGACAATTAGATTGACCCTGTCTAGATACTACCCCAGCAACGGTACTCACCGGGCAGCAAGAACGGAAGGCCTCGGACTGGACTGGACTGCTTCGACGCCGGGCGGACGAACTTCGGACTTCTGTTACGGGTGGGCCTCCGGATACCTCGGACCTTGGACTCTCGGCTTGGGCTCTGGTCGGGACTCGCCGCGTTCCTCCACCGCCTCGTCTGGATGCTGGACCGCCACCTCCGTCTCCTCCGTGGGCCTGAGGGATACTTGAAGCAGAAATATCTGCACGTGCACGGTATGGTTCCGTCACGGCTGCAGAGGGTCAGGGGGCCGGCGTGGCTTCACCGGCGCGTGGGGAAAGGGCAAGTCCCTGTTCGGGCGCCATTATGTGGTATATAAATAAATAATACCGGATCTAGGTTTTACTGGACATAGCAATAACAGATAGCTCAATAAATAAGAGTCAAGATTCGAGGTAGAAGGAGTTTGCAGGTTTAATACAGCATAAAGGACAGGAACAGGATAACCTGCACGGGAACAGGATGGCAGCGCTGCCGGGGGCAGGATCAGAATCGGCGTAACCTTTAATAATAATGTACAACATATATATACTGAGACAATTACATTACAGTGAATTACAGTAGGCGGAGCAGTGGGTGTGGTCAATAGCAGTCGCGAAAGATAAGGCATAAAAGTGGGTGTAACAGGGCGTATACATAGACATGTGATGCAAACGTAACAGAATATGTCATAAATGGGGCGGAAACATGGAGGGGGCTACCTAAGGAGCCGGGACCTCTAACCTAATGGTGCGCGCAAACTGACAATGACGTGTTACTAGGAGAAGCTGGGGGCTATGAACTCTGTGCTAGGAGTAGAGACTGAAGTCTGGAGAGTCAGGGCGACATGTACTTAAACAGTATCTAGTATCTGATGTTTAGAGAACATGTTGATAGAATCCAAAAGTTATCGGGGTAAAGGCTAACAGACTCTAAGACTGGAGCATACATTATTCTACATGTAGTGCGTGATGAATATTAAATGACCATTAAATGCAGTATTTCTCTTACATGGAGACGTAAAGGCTAGACAATGACGGAAACTATTGATGCGATTCAGTAGCTTAGGAATGCAGAGAAGGAGGGCTGGACTGATAACTAGAATCATAACATACTCTTGGCAGACTCGTAGGCAGAGCCAGGCTGAGCCGGGCACTGTGAGGCAGGAAGTAAGTGAAGGGTCAAGGATACAGGTGGGGGCTGTATCGCTCCTCAGCGAGGCTCAGGAGACAGAAGCTGAATCTGGTGTCCGGGCCCTTTTGAGGCCTAGAAACGGGGACTTTACAATGAAATAACGTGCACACTGAGAAACGTGGCAACGCAACTTTACATAGGCCTAATACTCGTAGCTTTCACGAGGACTGGGAACTGGCATACTAGAGGTGGACACAACTGTAATTGCGTCTTTAATCAAACATGGGGGATACATATGCATATTTAATCATGCACACATAACATAAGATGGAGGACACGTAGGGACACAGAACATGGCAAAATTTACTTTTCCACATCTGGACAATGTTCATGTTGGGAAGGGGGGTTTCTTTGGCTTGTTTGAAATTGTCGGGGATAGTAATGTGCTGTCCAATAGGTGAGTAGCACTACTGTTCGCAGTGGTGCGATGAAAACGTACTGTATGTTACTTGTTGAAATGTCCAATAAAAAGATTTATATTTATATGTTTTGCGATTTCTTTTTTTACATCAACCAATTTTTAAAAGATATTTAAACATACACTGGGAACACGAGACAAATGAACAAAACATTAAATGACACAGTATATCAGTTTTTTGTCTAAAAGACAACCAAGTTAGATAATGCTCGGAGGTACTGGTTGTTTCTGCAACTGCGGTTAAAGAATTTGTACAGAACCTGAGCTATATTTATGTTATTGTAATGTAATGTGTTATGTTTGTATATCGACAATATATTGTGTCACTTAATGTTTTTTCATTTGTCTTGTGCTGTTCCCAGTGTATGTTTAAATATCTTTTAAAAAATTGGTTGATGTCAAAAAAATGTTTGCAAAAAACTATCCAAAATGAACATAATTAACTACAATCAGATTAGATTGATTAGGTTTTTTGATCTTTGCTTGAAAGGATTAATGAATGATCATCAGTATTGGCATTTTTTATGGTGGTTTCTAGTTAGGTGGGTTGGCCTTACTGATTAAGGACAAAACCCTTTAGTGTATTGAGCTATAAATGCTCTGCATGATGAATATGTGGCGAGAAAGGCTCCCTATGGCAAATGTTCTGAACTTTGAAGGCTTTGCATGGTGACTTTGATGTGCTTTCAATCGATAGCATGTTCATGGGCTGACTACATTTGGCTAAAGGAATTCTTCAAGTTCTTGTATTCTTCATGGTCAGGGTTTGTGACTTTGCAAAGTCAAAGACTCATACCCTGCATGATCGCAGTCTGTGTCCCTTCAAGGTCAGTGCCTGAGACTCTGTGTGGTCAGTGTTTATGTTTTTTCATGATCACAGTTGTTGGATGCTGGGTGTTAGTAGCCTCATAACCAGCATGGCTGCAGTCTCAGTCCTTGAATGGTCACAGACCTGGAATTATCACAGCTCAAGTGCCTGCAGACGTGGGGATGTGTTGCGCGGTTGCAGCTAAACCCTCCGCGTGTGCTTTAATAAAATGTAAGTACAATTATCGTGTTGGACTAGGCTTGGTCTGCACAACTGCTGACGTGCAGTAAGTAGTCTGCATTGTTATTTATTTTACTAAGCTAACCCTGCATATCAGCATAGTTAGTGGTCTGCACTGTAAAGGCTCTTAGTTACTGTACACAATACATACCTTTGCGGTGCAGGTTGCCCTCAGAGGCTCAATCAGTCGGTCCAGTCTTTGCAGCACTGCATTGGGGCACAATGTAGATAACCGTGCCAGCATAATGAATGTCAGCATCTGTGCAAAAGAAGAAGTGATACTAAATACATGCTCAAGAATAGATATAGGTGCTAGTTTTTACAGTCTGAGTCTGAACGAGTGCGGCTGAAGGATGGCCATTCCAATGCACGTGGTGTGGAGGATGTCTGTGTCATGTGTTGTCTTTGAGGAGATCATATTAGTTACGGGAATACATTGGAGAAAAGGGAGCAGGGTCCTCAGAGAAATGCCTACCTGCCACACTTGATGCCTGAAAAAGGCTAGACGGTCACTACCAGTCACACGCAACTATCCCTAATAAAATGATGGTGTGTTACTGAATGGATGATGCCTTTTACCAACAGCAGTTAATCAATGATGTGCTCCACAGGCAGTATACATAGATACTTTTTCCTTTTTTTCACAATCTGTTCTTCTACAGGGCTCAGTGAGGGGTATACTGAAGGTTAAAGGATTCATGCACTTCCTGTTATGTGCCCACTCAGTTAAAAAAACAAAACATTCCTGTCATTACATCTAATGATGCAATTTTATTATCCACATATCCTGGGAATAAAGTTTTTCCAAAGTTGATGAAATAAAGCTGCGCTTTGAATGACAGATATTAAGAGACAACACTGAACATGATCACATGCTGCTACTGTAGGCCAAAACCCAATGTACGCATGTGGCCAACCTGGAAACAACACATGTGGAATAATGTCCAATCTCAGGCACAATCTGAAGAAAATCCCTTTAAGTGGGACAAATGTTATTGCTACATGTTATCTACTGATTTCATGCAAATAAAGTATTATGTGCAGTAATAGGAATAAAGCATTATTTTCATACTTATTAGCAGCTGTGTTTTCAGTTCTTTCTGTAGCATGCCTGAATTATTTCCGATGCGGGTGCTTTTCTGTCCAGCATTTAATTCATTTTAATTTCTCCTTGTTATTCCAGACATTTACTGCTGGCATGCTTGTCGTTTTCTGATAATGAACTTATAATAATTAGCCAGAAATGGTTTGCCAGCTACCTTAGAAACAGTTTTGTGATGTAGTAACTGACCAGGGCACGTAAGAGGGAACTGAGGTGTAGACAGTCAAGTTCCTTTTGTGATTGTGAGCAGGGGATGGGCAGATCCTGTCAAAATGAACTGTAAAGTTAGTAGTGTCCTAGTTACTTCATAGAACACTAGTTCTCCAAGTTTAAATTATTTAGGCTGTCTCGTTACCAGTGCCAGAAGACACACATTTATAATAGCACCTTTTGCAGTCTGTTCACTTCAAAATGTGAACTGCTAGGCAGCAAATGAGGTGGAAAGGCTTTGACCTCCAATCCCCGTAAAGGCTACCAGAGCTTCAATGTGTAAAGCACTAAAAGTGAAATATATCAAAGTTTAATATAAAAGGAGGAAAGAGTACTGCATGTAAAACTATCAAAACCACCAAAGCTAGAGAATGTAGTTAGAAGTCTGTAACTTTCTATTCTTTAGCAGTGGGGTTTTCTTAGGAGTCAAATGCAAGAATTAGGACAAACAAGCAGCAGCAGAAAACAGCAGAAGGCAGGAATGAATATTGATGAAAAAGTTTTCTATGCAATAGCTATCATACTCTTGTTTTGGATCTGCATGCCAGATCCATGCAGTAGTGTTCAGGTCCCCCTGTTTTGCTCTGCCGCGGCACAGCGTTATGCATGTCGTTATCCAGCTCCCTGGATCACATGTATGACTTTGTTGTTACGTTCAAAGGCAATGTAATGTTCATACGATCTGCCAAAGTTTTTGATTCTAGTTATGTGATACATATTTTAATATCCAGTGTGTGAGTAGAGTCATTTCAACTGGAGTAACAGGGTTTTGGAAGCATTCACAGCACAAATTTGAAATCGACGCTGCGATTGAATGTGCTCAAATGGAGAAGCCAAAAACCTACCAAGGACAGTATTCAGTTTTCATGTTAAGGAAGAAGCCAAAACCCACTGCAAATTCAGATTAGGACTGCATGAATTCTTTGACATTGAGCTGGCAAGCATGTTGACTGTATTACGAAGTTTTAAAAAAATTAAGTGAGAAGTGGATGTCAGATGGAATCTGACAGAAGAGTATTTGAGTCCTATTTTTGGCAAATGTGACATGCTGATAAATGGTGAGGCTCCACCAACACCTACATTCTTGGTCTTCAGCAGGAGTCAGCTGGATTGTGGTGCAGCACTGAGATGCAACACATGGCGTGTGTCCCCGGCCAAAGAGAGGGGGGTGCACCTTGAGTATGAATGGTGCGTCAGTCAACATGCTCAGGACTGTGCACCAGTACTTCACTGCACTGCAATTGCTGAGGTGATGAGAATGAGGGTCCAGCTCTCTTCAATTGCAGCATGGCTGTGTAATCAGACTATTCAGTTGCACATCCCCACGGGTTATGACAAGCATTTGGAGCTTGCGGACACTGTAAATATGTCTATCGCAGTTCTGTTCCACTGTCGAAAAATAATATTCAGCTGTTTACCATCATCATTGATAACTTTATTGCGGTCATAGACCATAAAAGCACAGATAAAATGTGTATATACACAAGATAAAATAGATAAATAATTAAAAGTACATGGTTTAAAAATTATTAAACAGTAAGTTATCAAGGGAAAGGTAGCAAACATCACAATTAATCACAATTAATTAAAGCGAGCCTTCTATGCCACATACCATGTAAAAACCGTGAGACCGCAAACACAATAAGAGGGGAGGTGTCATATCTTAAAATTCTAGCAGCTTGTACACATTGCCTTAGGCCAAGACTTCTGCATAACGGTACCAGCCAGCATCTCCGTATTGTACTATAGGCTGGGCAGAAGAATAAGATGTGAACTGTATCCTCTTTAGTATTGTTACACGCTGGGCAAGTTCCTTCCTTTCGTCCATCCCATTTGCAAGTGAAAGCCCCAATAGGTAAGCACCCATGTCTTAATTGTGTATAGAGTTTTCTTGCAAGGGGAGGCTGTATTAAGTCCAAAAACTCCTCCCTCTTGGACACGAGTTTTACCTGCAAAAATTCTGTGGACAATCTGCCCAAAGTTACTGAGCTATACAGGAGACTTAAGTTGTAAGGTCTCAGGGAAGCCAAAAGCTCTATTCTTTTCACTTCCGGGCAGCTCTTTTCCGGGGTCTCCCATAATTGGGGCATACCAATTTGATGTACAAGGGTTTTAATGTGGATCAGCCATGGAATGTTCATGTTCTTCAACCGCCCCCAGACTGCAGTGAATTCAGCTCTATAATCCTCGAGCTCAGGTACTGTCCAAAGCCTTCTCCAATACAGGAGGAGTCGAGCAGCTAGCAGTTCTATGATGGATTCTAAACCTAGGTCTAATCTCAGGGGTATGAGCGGGGTGCTCTGGGGGAGGCCTATCAAGTTCCACATAAAGGCCTGCTCCACCTTAAGAAGGCTTGGTGTGCTCATATGGCCCCAGAGTTCTGCACCGTACGTCACAGCTGGTCTAGCTTGTGTCCCATAGATTTCAAGGGCTGGGGCAAGTGGCTTGAACAGGGTTGATCTCTGGAACTTGCCAATGCCCCCTACGATCTGCAACAATCTCATAGCTGATTTGGATACCTGTGGACCCCAACCGAAATCTTCAGTCAGGGTAACGCCCAGGTACACAAAAGTTCTCACCCTTTCCAGTGGGACACCATTTAATACAGGGTTAGGGCGTGTGCGCTTTGGGGGGTGAAAAATCATAAATTTCGTCTTTGAGAGAATCATTTCCAATCCCCTCAAAGCGCAGAATGCTACGAAACCGTCTAGGACCCTCTGGATACCTGATGATGTTCGAGACAACAACAGGGTGTCGTCTGCGAACATCAGAGCAGGCACCCGACCAGTGGCCAACCATGGAGCGTCACTGTCCTTGACATTGTCCAGTTTACCCACCAGGCCATTTATATAGAGACTAAAGAGCGTGGGAGCCAGGGCGCATGAGGTGATGAGAATGAGGGTCCAGCTCTCTTCAATTGCAGCATGGCTGTGTAATCAGACTATTCAGTTGCACATCCCCACGGGTTATGACAAGCATTTGGAGCTTGCGGACACTGTAAATATGTCTATCGCAGTTCTGTTCCACTGTCGAAAAATAATATTCAGCTGTTTACTGTCCAGCTGCCATCTGAGATAAAGTCAAGACACACTACACATCCCAGACTGGCATGGCAGAAGAGTCTATGGAAAATACTTTCCTGCCCAAGTGCAGGGGAAAACTTGCATAACAATAAAGAAACCTTATGATTTTACTAGTTTCATAGTGGCAAAACCAAGAGATTCACTTAATCGCACTACTCTCACAGAAGATCTCTTAGCATACAGCAGTAATTATATATCATACCAGTCTGAACTGCTGAACTGGGGTGCCCGACTCTTGAGGGTATGACTTATTGTCATCTCAGTCTTCACTAAGACAATTTTACAATAATTCAATCAGTCAGGAAAGACTGTGCCAAACAGCTGTATGAAAACAAATTACAAACAGTGCTAATTATCATACCTATGTACTTGTCTTTAGTCTAATGCCATTGGCATAAGCATGTCTGCCTTTAATTATGACAAATACTGGAAGGCAGACACGTGAAGTGATTTAAGGCCAGAGGAACATTCACTGTTATTCTTCTTAAGAAAGTGGTTCTTAGACAAGGGGAGGTGTTCTCAGAGTGAGTTCAGCTGCTCTGTTCCTCCTATAACTGGATTTCAGGCTTGGGAATCTTCCTATATGTACAACTGAAGGGACGGAAATTTGAATACGTAAATGTTACTCACCGTAGAAGCTCCTGTTTCTAAGCTGCACAGCACTTTCAATCACGCAATCTTCTGAACATTCCTTGCCCATTCCAGGCCGTAAATTAGTTTCCAGTGCCAGCTGAAGAAAAAGACCTCTGAAAGGACAGTACTACAGTCTCTGGTGTTGCTGCTTGGCTTCTTAGCTCTCCTTGTGTGTTAAGGCACATCCTTTAGAAAATGAGCTTGCACCGTTCGTGCTGTTAATACCATTAATGAACAATTAAAAAAAATGCTTGTGCTCCATTTTCAAACAACTATACGTGGAAAGGTGAGAGGGGTTGGCCTAACGGCTAAGGCGCTCGACCTCGGACCTGGGGAACTCGGTTCGAGTCTCGGTAACGACGCCAAAAACCCTCTGTGATTCTGGGCAAATCACTTACAGCCTGATTCATCAAGGGGACGTTTTGCGTGGCCCTAATAGCGATTCATAGCGAATCGCTATCAAGGACAGGCAAAGCGGTATTCATGTAGGAATTGCTAAATAAATAGCGATTCCTACACATTCCTTATTTGCGAGTAGCAAATTGCTACTCGCAAATAAGGAATAACTCCCCATTCATTCCTATGGGCCAAAAGGCCCATAGGAATGAATGGGGAGTATTCCTTATTTGCGAGTAGCAATTTGCTACTCGCAAATAAGATAGCGATTGAAAGGGTGCCAGGGGTGTCCAAAGGACACCCTGTAGCACCCCTGAAATGCAAATTTAAACAGGTGTTGCGCACACACATGTCCAAGGGACATGTGTGTGTGCAACATGCAACTTAGAAAAATGCTTTTAAAAGCATTTTTCTAAGTTTTTGCTATTTACCGAGAGGTCTGACCTCTCGGTAAATAGCGGCCCAAAATTGCAAATTCGCAATTTTTAAATGTGTCATGAATAGCATTTAAGGAATCTCTAATAGAGATTCCTTAAATGCTAATCCTCGCATATTTGCTAATTCTTTATTAGCGATTTTTGCATTTGGGATGATGAATCCCAAATGCAAAAATTGCACTCGCAAAGGGCCAGATTCTGAGAATCTGGCCCTTTTGCGAGTGCATTTAGCTTCATGAATCAGGCCGTTAATCTCCCCGTGCCTAAAATGAAACGTGTCCTCATGTAACGTAACTGGTGCTATGTAAAGCGGTCTGATAACTGATTCGGTTCGGTTCTAGTTCGCGCTATATAAAACTCTGCAAAAAAAAAAAAAAAAAAAAAAAAAAGGTCTCTTGGTTTATAGACCACTTCGGGCCAAAACTCCTCTGATTCAGCTATTAAGCCTGTTCTTAGAATTCAGCCGTAAAAGACTCAGACTTTACCATCCTGGGCAATTTTAATTTACACTTAGAAAAGAGCTCCGATAGAAATACAATAACATTGACTGATGCAATGTCCAACATATCCATGGAGCAGATTGTTAAGCAAGACACGCATGTGGGATCTGCACCTCAAACACTAACATCGAGTTTGTGGAAATACTGCCCGTTACTTGGTCAGACAACAAAGTAATAAAATTTACTTTAAAGCTGGAGCAGGTCACAGATTTTACTGCTCCCCAGCCTAGGTATGTCACCATCCAGGACTGGGCTAAGATTGACACTCCTAAACTACAGGAGCAACCCTCCACGACCATTCCAGAACTAGAGTTAGACAGCAACCTAGCCGCCAATCAGATTTTCAGTTGGGTAACCTCAGCAGTTAACAGTCCCTTTGAGAAAGATCACCTCGAGGAGAAAAAACCCATCACAACCATGGTTCTCAGACAAACTGAAGGTGCAAAAACAAAATTGCAGAAGGGCAGAAAGAAAATGGAGATTCAATTACAAACAACAGTTGAAAGAAGAATACAGAACCCCCCCTAGCAATTTACAAAAAACTAATCCTAGAAGAAAAAAGTAATTATTTTATACGAAAAATAAAGGAGGCCAAGAATTCCAGCAAGGAACTATTTACCACAGTAAAAAACTAACAAACCTTAATTCAAACAAACAGATAGAGGGCAGCACTGAACTATGCAACAGTTTAGGTCAGTTCTTCATAGACAAAGTCAACTCTGTCTACGAGTCTTTTAAAATGACCGACAAGTCCGCTACCTCACAATCATACATAGAACCCAAACAGGGGCCGGTTACCGGGATCCTCAATTCGGGGTTCAATTTTGTGTCCCCATCTGTTGAACAGATTAAACAGGTGGTAATGACTATTAGGTCTGGGGGCCTATCCGACCTGTGTCCCCCAAGGTGATGCACTTGGTTCCAGATCTACTGAGCGACCAACTAGCTCTGGTCTTTACACACATAATTAAATCTAGCTGTTTCCCAGAGGCCTGGAAAACGGCCTCAGTTCTTCTGCTGCTCAAGAAGCCAAATTTAGATCCGTAGGATCCTGGAAACTATAGACCAATAGAGAATTCCCTTCCCAGCCAAAGTACTGGAAAAATTAATGAATAAGCAACTATCACAATTTTTAACATCTGTAAATGCACTAGATCACTCACAATATGGGTTTCGAGAGGAACATGGAACGGAAACAGCACTGCTTATGGCATTGGAGGAACTCAGGAGTGTACTAGACGCTGGAGGGAAGGCCGCCTTGATTTTATTAGATCTCTCGGCGGCCTTCGACAAGGTAAACCATGATACACTCCTGACCAGACTAGCCGAAGTAGGAGTCCATGATATGGCACTTAAGCTGCTAGCCTCCTATTTAACCAATATACATTTTACAGTTAAATTAGGAGAGGCTACATCTAAACCTTTTAACTCACCGTGCGGCATACCACAAGGGTCTTCCTTAAGCCCTACTCTTTTTAATTTCTATGTGGCCCCACTAGCAGCTATAATAAGGAACTGTAGTTTCCTACCAGTATCCTATGCAGATGACACCCAAATAGTGGTATCTGTCTCAAACAATTTAGAAGAAACAGCAGGCAGATTCAACAACTGAACAACTAAACAACTGTATGAGACAAATTAATCACTGGATGCAGTGTTACTGCTTAAAACTAAACGGTGAGAAAGAAAACAAGTTACTTACCTGTAACTACAGTTATCCAGTATTGGTATCTTTCATAGATTCACATGCCTGAATCATTCCCCGTCGACGAGGCGGGAGTCCCACGGTAAAAAATATATACAATAGCAGTGACTAAACATTGTTTGTAGTAGGCTGGAAAGGACTATAGGCCCAACTAGGCCCAAAACTTAGCAGCCTATCTACCTCATTATGTAAAAAGAACTGAAACTGTAGCCTCAGCCAATCAGCTGTCCTCACCCTCTAGAACCTTCCCAGCTCAGGCAGTTCTCCTCAGATTTTCCCAGCACAAGTGAGAAGTAGTATCCATAACAAAGAAACTGCCCTTCCGGAGAGGAGGGTGGGTGCATGTGAATCTATGAAAGATACCAATACTGGATAACTGTAGTTACAGGTAAGTAACTTGTTTTCTTATCCAGTATTGGGGTATCTTTCATAGATTCACATGCCTGAATCAGAATAGCAAGCAGTAATACCATGTCTGTCGGTAGAGGAAGGTGGGAGACAAAGAAAATGCACATATTCCCACACAACCTGGAAGGTTATAGAGCACAAACACGTTTCATAACATATGCATAAAAAACCTTCATATAATACAGTGTAAAATAAGACAGCTTTGAAAAATAGTATAACACTATAGACTTGTGCTAATAAACTCTCAGTTGCATCCAATATTTGTTAACAGAGGCTTGAGAATGCAAACTTTCAAAGTTAAAACATGAGTTATAAGAACTAAAGAGACATGCATAGTAAGGTTCATACGTGAATATGTAAGTCTCATACACATCCAATATACATTCTAGAGTATATATAAATATAACATGTTAAAATCGCATAACCTTTTGCATATCATGAATAATGGCAAGCATAGATAATATTTAAAAAACCAAAGGGTCACCGAAACTGGTATTAACGAAAAGAGGTAGCGTAGGACAACTTGCCCAGCTGCCGAACCCTTTTGACATGCAGACTGAAGGCAGTACTGTCTCGTGAACGTTGATACTGCTCTAGTCGGAGAGAGCTTCGACTTTCCTCTGCAAAGGTTTGTTAGCCTTGTCATGGCAGAAAAGATGCTAATCATCTGGCTATTCTTGCCTTTGTTACAGCCGTTCTAAGAGTTGCTTGACCATAAGCCACGAACAGCTGGCCGGATCATCTAATATCCTTAGTTTTCTACAGTTAGAATTTTTAAAACAGCGTTAAACATCCAGTGAGCGTATTGCTCTTTCAGCTGGAGCAGATGGATCCGGAAAGAATGTCTTTAATCTTACCGGTTCGTTAAAGTGAAATTGTGTTGGTACCCTAGGAATGGACCAATGTACACTTCATTAACTGCGCTAGCAATGCTCAGTTCCCATTCTGGAAGGATGCTCGCACTGGAGAGAAGGCTCGGAAAAGCCCTTTCATAAACTGTTTGGCAAGTGACAAAGAGCAGAAAAAAGGAAATCTTAACATTTCCTAAATCTGGAAAGAGCATCAAGACACATTTAGACCGACGAAAAACTAAGCCCAGACTTGGCTAGAAGAGCAGATAATGGAGAACTTGTTCTGCAGTAACTATAATTGAGTGAATAGCATTCACCTCACACCAACCGCAATATCGCTTCCATTTGAGGCGATAAGCCTTGATTGTGCCCTGGGCACGAGATTTTCCCAATATTTCACAACAGTTCTTTGAAATGTTGATGCCCTTTGAAATGTTGATGCCCTTAAACTCTAACAAATGATAAGCTGTACGTGCAAGTGCAGTGCCTGTGGGTCCGGACGAACCACTTGGCCTCCGTCCCCTGACTTGCCTGGAAACAATAGCAGAAGTTCTGAGAACCAATATTGGCCAACGGGGTGCAATCTGAAGTAGACGGTAACCTTCCAGCTTCATTCTACAGAACACCTTCGGAATCAATGGTATTGGGGGAAGAAGCGTACGCACAAATCCCAGACCATTGCATGGACAGGGCATTCCCTCTTGAACCCTGTTGAGGGAACCTGCTGGCATAATATCGGCCGTCCATGTTCTCTCAGAATGCAAATAGATCCCGTGCCGGCTTAACCCAAACTTGGAACACTGGGTTCACCTGACCCTTTTACGGCTTCCACTCGTGACAATCCGACTGAGACATGCTCAGAGCATTGAGCGGGGACGCAAAGTCGCTCTTGTGCACCAGGCGCTTAATAAATGATTTTTATTATTATTGTGGAGAGCATTGTCGTGTTCAGCTCTCAAAACATCTTGTGAAATGTGACACCTTCTCACAATTCCTAAACCTCCTGCGAGAGTGTAGCTGAATTAGTTCCTCATTGTTTATTGATATAATACACGCTGATGGTATTGTCGGCCTGGACTAGCTCAGGAGGAATGTTTGGGGGGACCGAACAGCGTTGTGGAGCTCAAGCCTGTCGATTTGCTGTTGTCTTTGAGACCATTTACTTTGAATTCTGCAATTCCTGCCAATGCCCTCCGCATCCTTCCATGGAGGCATCAGTCATTAAAACTAACCCTGGAAGGGTTTGCAGGAACGTGAGACCCTGGGTTATATTCCCTGTCTGCGACCAGCAATGTACAGAATTTATCATGCACGGCGTAACCTTGATGGTGTCGTCGAACGAACCCATTGTTTTTTGGTCCATAGACTGTAGTCCTTCCTGAGAAGATCTCATTTTGAGTCATGCTAAGGGTATGAGACGTATCGCTGAAGAGCACATCCTCAGGAACGAAGCAAATATTTGAACTGAAACTGACCCTTGAAGTTAACCTTGCCAATTTTTGAAAACGCAACTGGCGGTCGTGTGACAAGAATGCTTTGTTCTGGATGGTGTGTAACCCTGTTCCGCGAAAATACATTTACTCGGAGAGGACTTAACAGCAATGTGCTGTCGTAGAGAATCAGCCCCAGAGAAAAGACGAGATGGGTACATCTACCGTGGCAATCTTGGTTTCGTGTTCTGAAGGACCTTTGAACAGCCAATCGTCTAGAGCGGGGAATACTTGCATTCCTCAAGATCTCAATACTGCTGCCACTGGTACCAAGTACTTCGTGAGAAGCTCTTGGGGACGATCTTAGCCCAAACGGGAGCACTTTGCACCTATAATGGGCGTCAGCCACCTGAAAGCGAAAATATTTGTGCTGTTTGGGGTGGATAGGTATGTGGAAATTCGCATCCTCTCTATCCACACAAGCCCTAAAATATCTTTCGTTGAAATAACTTAATTGTTGTGAAAACGAGGGGGAGGGGAACCCCTGGGCGGAGTAGTATATGACCGTTTGATAAATTCCAGGGAGTGACCATTGGTTACTAGGTTAGAACCCAAGGTCCTGACATAGTTCCCTGTCACTTGAAAACAAAAACCTGGAATCTTCGGGCCCATGCGAGAAGAGGGTAAAATGGTTGGAGCCCTGTGGAGATCATGGCTTCCTGTTAGCGTCTCGGGCTTGATACTGAAATCTCTTTCGACCACCCTGATGGGAGAAACGAGACGTAGATTATCTACGGCAAGTTGTCTAGCTGCAAGGCTGTATTGAGATTGATACTGCTTATTCAGTTGGTTTTGGTATCCTCCTCTTGATGAAAAACCCCTTCATCTAGCTCCTCTGAAAGATCAGCGCCCATATTGAAGGGTGCTTAATGATCGTGCAGTATCAGTGCCAGATTTTATAACTAAGAGGGCTTCATTAAAATGTTTACCAACCAAAAAACTCTTCATCATAGGCATGCCTAGAATCTTTGCTCAGGTCTGAAGGTAGCGGATTTAAGCCATCCCTGGCGTCCAAGCATTGCCTCCCCTGCTAAACGACGGAGGTTGGTGGTCACAATGTCTAAGGCGTAATCTAAAGTTTCTGATTCTGCATCCTTTCAACAGAATCTTTCCTGCATTCCGCCTTCGGTCCTCAGTAATGAAGTCATTGAAACTCGCTATGTCTGACCACATTTGACGGTCATAACAGCCGATCATGGATAAAGGATTGCCAGCTCTACTAGAGGCCCCTGCCAAAGTAGAGAATTTGTTCCCCATAAGCCCAAGACAATATCCTTTTTTGTCAGGCGTTGTGGTGATCGGCGCTGCAGGATTTTAGATTGCCGTTGACCGGCCTGTGATGTGGCCGAACGGTGGGCTATCAGACCGGATGGGCTACTAGTAGGTACACAATATCTTTTTATGCACAGAAACACTGCTGGAATAGACCTTGTCTATTATAGGTACCACTCTCATGATCTTCCTGCATGCCTCCTCGAAACCATGAAGGAGATATTCTGTCTCCTCACCTGTAGCTGGCAGTCAAAATCTAGCTGCTGCCCACTGCATTAAAAGTATATATGCTGCTGTTACCGCTAAGGCCATCGCAGCTAATCCCAATACAGACTTTTTTTTTTTTTTTTTTTTATAAAACATGGTTATATATATGCGAGGTTATTGCAGACTAGAACGACGACATAGATAACCGTCATGAGCAACCATCCTAAATGAGGCGGTCATAGACGACCACCATAAACAATGCCATTGAAGATGAGGCAATCCTAAATGAGGGCATCCGTAGATAAGGGTAACATAAATGACACCATTCGCCCTTTGTAAATGAGGCCATTGGCAGATCAAGCCATCGGTAGATGAGGGCAATGGAAGATAAGGCCATTGGCAGACGAGGCCATTGGCAGACGAGGCCATTGGTAGACGAGGCCCTTGGTAGACGAGGCCATTGGTAGACGAGGCCATTGGTAGACGAGGCCATTGGGGTAGACTAGGTCATTAGTAGACTAGGCCATTGGTAGAGTAGGCCATTGGTAGACAAGGCCAGTGGTAGAGAAAGATGCTGTCATAGAAGACAGTCGTAACAAAACCATCATAGATGAGGTTAAAAAAGGTGATATCATCCGTAAAAGAGGTACTCATAGATGAGGCAATTGAATGATGGCCATCCATAGATGATACCTTTCATAGATGGTGACGAGTGTAGCGTAGGCCATTCACAGATGAGGCCATATGTATAGGAGGCTACCTTGGTAAGGCTGTCATAGACTACCGTCGTAGCTAGGCATTGCCATTGTAGATGACACTATCAAAGATAAAGCAGTCATAGACGGTCGCCTTAGATGAGATAGTCGTCGACGACCGTTGTTCGTCGACGACCGACATAGATGAATGAGGCCGTCGTTGATGACCGTCGCAGACGAGTTCATCGTCGACGACCGTCGCAGACGAGGCCAGTCGTAGACGACCATCATAGATGAAGCCATCGTCAACGACTCTCTGAGGCCATTGTCAACGACCCTCGAAGATGAGGCTGTCGTCGACGATCATCGTAGATGAGGATCTTAAAAGGTGAAGGCAGTAATAGACGACCGTCGTAGACGAGGCCCGTCGTAGACGAGACCCGTCGTCGACGACCGCCGTAGACGAGGCCCGTCGTCGACGACCGTCGTAGACGAGGCCCGTCGCAGACGAGCCCAGTCGTCGACGACCGTCGTAGACGAGGCCCGTCGTAGACGACCATCATAGATGAAGCCATCGTCAACGACTCTCTGAGGCCATTGTCGACGACCCTCGAAGATGAGGCTGTCGTCGACGATCATCGTAGATGAGGATCTTAAAAGGTGAAGGCAGTAATAGAAGACATGGAGTTATGATATATACTCCTAATGTCAGGTCAAGAGGACTTCCCTGATGTAGTGTCAGGGATAAAAGGGAGTTGCATACTCTGCGAGAAATGCCTATAAAGACTCAAAGTGAATCTTATGGCTTTAATGCGCGCCCTCTTTAATCTCCTGGTGCGACTTCTCCCTTTGACCTCTCCTTATCCTCGTTGTCCTCCTCAGAAGTGGCAGGTTAAAGTCTCTGACCCAAAATAGCCTCATCTCTCAGAACGTGAGAGTTATTGAGGAAAAGGTTAGACATAAATCATAGTCTATTACCTTGTTTACTGCCATACTGCCATATTACTGCCTTAAAAGGGTCCGAGAAATGAAGTATAATTCCAAAAAGATGTAAAGCTGGAGAAAAAACTGAGCAGAGCTCAGGGAGACTCCATTAACCCACGACGTGCGGTGAAAATCTGAGGAGAACTGCCTGAGCTGGGAAGGTTCTAGAGGGTGAGGACAGCTGATTGGCTGAGGCTACAGTTTCAGTTCTTTTTACATAATGAGGTAGATAGGCTGCTAAGTTTTGGGCCTAGTTGGGCCTATAGTCCTTTCCAGCCTACTACAAACAATGTTTAGGCACTGCTATTGTATATATTTTTTACCGTGGGACTCCCGCCTCGTCGACGGAGAATGATTCAGGCATGTGAATCTATGAAAGATACCCCAATACTGGATAAACCGAAATCATGCTGTTGGGGACAGACACAATAGTCTGGTCCCCGAAATGGTGGCCAGACAACCTAGGGGACTGCCCCTCCCCAGTGAACAAAGTCAGAAATCTAGGAATAATACTGGATAACAAACGATCCTTTGACGCTCAGACTAACTAAATTGTCTTCTACAGTATTGTATGTCCTCAAAATGATAAAAAAAACGACTGCCGTTTATTCCCCAGGACTCATGTAGATGGGGGAGAAGTGTCCTGCTCCAGGCAGCCAAGACCTGGAACCTTCTCCCTATTACAATCAAAAACAGCACATCTCTGCTAACATTCAGGAAAGAGGTAAAAACCTGTTTTTTCACTGCTTAGGTAGAGCACTGGACCCGGCAGTCCATCGAATTAGCGCCAAGACGGGCTATCGTGTGCTTATTAAATTCACAAATCAAATCAAATCAAATCTCCGGGCCAGAAACCGCCTGCCCATAGCATTATTTAAACGAAATCCGAATTTCATGGCAACAATACTGCTTCCTAAGTTTAAACATATCACAGAATGTGGGTCTATTTCTCAAATTTTGACGTGGTGCATACTCGTACCACTTTGTAAAAAAAAGGGACCACCGAACAATTATTAATTAATCACACTGCTTGCTGCTGCTGAAAGCAACTGTTTGCTACGATAATTAGATGAAGACTGAATAACCTGCCCCCCACTGGTTATAGGTCTTGTGCAGCCACAATAGAGAACATAATTACACTCAGAAGCGCAGCTGGACTGCCCGCTCACCTCCGCACAAGCACTCGGCCTGATCGGGACACAACAGTGTGATCCAAAGGTTCCTGGTGTCATTTGCCAGCTCCCTCGTGGCCAGATGAATGCTCAGGTGGCAGAATTAGGAGGATTCAAGGAGCGAGGAGGGTGCTTACTCAAAATGCTCCATCCAGCATGCCGGTTAGCCCCACCCCTCCAGATTACTTGCATTAAAATAATTTGCATAGTACTCATTATATTAACATTCAAGAATGTGAGGTTGAGTGTACAAACTGATAATTCGTTGACGAAGAAGTATGCAATAGATTCATTTACTCTCTGAGCTATTTTACAGACTTGTCACAGAGCTGTGATGTTACTAATTGTGT
This sequence comes from Lissotriton helveticus, assembly GCF_964261635.1. Lineage (NCBI taxonomy): Eukaryota > Metazoa > Chordata > Amphibia > Caudata > Salamandridae > Lissotriton > Lissotriton helveticus. The sequence goes on along the minus strand of NC_136070.1, from coordinate 1,216,581,514 downwards.
ATTGCATCCCCTTCTCTTGTTTATTGATTGGTTTCAGTGCTTGCCAAAGTGTAAATGGAAATCCAGCAAGGGCCCAAGCCTGGTGGTGGGAGACAGTCACGTATATACTCAACAACTCTCCAGTGATCTAAGTTACTCATTAAAGTGAGAATGTTAGAGCTCACCATCTAACCCATGTACAGGATTTCACAGGTCAGCGGGGCATGCAATCGCAAGCATGCTCTTGGCAACCATGCAATAGCCCTGCACGCGGGTTTGAGGAAAGCAGATTACCCTGATGTCATAATGATCCTTCAGCCCATCCTCCACGTGGTTTAAGTATTCGTAGATATCCAACCTGTCCATACAGCTCTCAAGCAATGTGTACATACACTCGAAGGCGGCTTTCCGTACATCCAGACCATCATCCACTGTGTGCTTGAAAGGTCCCATCTCCACCTGTAAAAAAGATAGCAGGTTATGGTAAGTTCCAAAATGTGCATCTGGAGTTATTTATGCATACTTTCCATAATGTTTGGCAGATACACTACACTACTAAAGGTTTGTAAGACCTATGCTTTGGGAAAGCCTGTGAACAACTTGATCCTCCTCACACAATCCCAACTACATCAATATGTCTTCCTCCGAGTTTTTTTTTTTAAATGTGTTCATATGCCCGAGATTAAGAGCCTCGGATTGTGGCTTGACCAAAACCTCACTATGTACACCCAAGCAAGGAAAACGGCTGGAGTCTGCTATGGTCTCCTGCGCACTGTCCGTAAGATCCTCCCGTTGCTCCCTTTTCAGTCGAGAAAACTCCTTGTCCAGGGCCTCATTTTCTCCAGGCTGGACTACGGGAACGCCTTGTATCTTGGCGCACCGAGGAAAGTGACAACTAAACTCCAGGTAGCGCAAAATGCCGCCGCCCGGATTCTTACCAACACCAAGAGTCGCTGCTCGGCCAAACCGGCCATCAGAGCATTGCATTGGTTGCCCGTCTTGGGAAGAGTCAGTTTAAGGCGCTCTGCCTAACCCACAAAATTCTCAAGGGGAAAGCTCCCCCTATCCTCAAAGACCTTATAGTTCCCTACACCACCTCCAGAACCCTCCGATCCTCTAATGCCTATCTGACTCTGCCACCCAGGATCAAGAAGGCACGATCAGGAGGCCGGCGTTTTTCCTATAACGCTTCCAAACTATGGAACTCACTCCCCTCTGATCTCCGTGCCCAACCCAATCTCTTGTCATTCCGCAAATCTCTAAAGACCTGGCTGTTCCCGTAATCTCTTTCTCAAGCTATTGCCTGTACTTCTGTCAGCGCTGGGACGCTTACGGGCAGCCATGCGCTTTAGAAATCTTTTAACATTTAACATTTAACATGCCAGGTTTCTAGCTGATGCAAGCACAGCTTTTGGGAACAAAAAAATAAAGCAGTATTAGCTTTTATGATTAATGATCGAAGTGGAGGAGGTATAAATATTTATTTACCTATGCTTAGGAGTACCACAAAACACTGCATGTGTGGCAGGGTGGAGAAGGTGCAAAAAGAAAACGTTACTTATCTGCAGTAACTGTCTTTCTGGTGGATATTCTATTTACTCTCAGATTCCTCACCTGAAGTACAATCCAAGGCATCAGACTGGATCCAGAAAACTTCAAAACTCTCAAGTCGGTGGTAAAGGGCCCCTAGACCCGGTCGACGCCAGACGTGATGTCAGGCGGCATCACCAAAACCCTGGAGCACCCACCCCTGTGCAGCATCAGTTTCCCTCTGTTTTTTCCCAGCCTTTGAGGTGAGAGGGTAGATGGACAGTGATGAAATGAAAAATTGCAACACCAAAATATATATATAATGGGATCCTATTATCTTTCCCTATAACTCATCCATCAAATGGGGAGGCAGTTGGGTCAGTGAGAAATCTGCAGATTGATAAGTATCCACCAGTAATATCCCTACTACAGGTAAATAACATTTTCTTCTGATGGATAATTCTACCTAGAGATTCCTCATCTGGAGTACAGATTTCACAGTAATAACCTGCCAGGAGGAGGATTGATGTATGGTTAAATGTGAAAAGCCCGCAGAATGGACAGGGCAAAGTTTGTGTCCCTGCACACCTCTGACCCAGTTGCCACCTTACAGATGCCTGCAACTGGAAATCCTATGCAAAATGCAGAAGTGGTCCATTAGCCGTGGTGAAATGGGCTATGATCCCCTCAGGAGGCTCTTACTTGGCTAAGGCGTGACAGATCTTGATGCAGAGGATGTTCCTACACAAGACCCTCTTTTTTACAGCCTTACCTTTTTTGGCACCACAGTACCCGACAACAGCTGGTCATCCTGACAAAATTTCTTGGGGAGGTCCAAATAGTAATTAACTGCCTGACTAGGATACAACCAATACAACCGGTTCTCTTCTTTCGTAGGATGAGAGGGAGGAGGGAGGTTGGATGGGTAATGGATTGGCAGAGATGGAAAGGTGTCACCACCTTGGAAGGAAAGTAGCTCTGGGTCGCAACACCAACTTATCTGGAAAAAGTGTTGAATGGAGGGTGACAGTTAAGGGCCTGCAGTTCACTAACCCTTCTAGTCGAAGTGATGACAAACAAAAACTAAGGGCCTGATTCACAAGGGTAAACTGAGATGAAAATCTAACTTTACGACTTTCGGTATTCACAAAGGGCATTTACGAGTGGTAAAGTTAGACTTTTGTCTCCGTTTTGATCTCAGGCGAACTTAAGACCAAAACTTAAGTTTAACTGAGACAAAAGTCTAACTTTACTACTCATAAATGCCCTTTGTGAATACCAAAAGTCGTAAAGTTAGACTTTCGTCTCAGTTTACTTTTGTGAATCAGGCCCTACGTTTTGTGAGTTAACATTTGTACGGTACAACTCTGAAGGAGCTCAAGCACATAAGAGAGGTGAGAACTACATTCAGATCCCACTAGGGAACCACAAAGGGAGGGGGTGGAAACACATTTGTCAGACCTTTGAGCAATCTCAATAGTATAAGGGACTTAAAAGACAGAACTGACAGACATAAAAATGCAGACAAGGCAGCCAAATACCCCTTGATAGTACTAATAGCACAACCCCTCTGAGCAATGGAAAGCACAAATTTGAACACCTACAACAACATGGCCTGTACAGTGTACACCATTGTCTGCACACCATGCAAAAAAGTTGCTCAATATACTTGAGCAAGCAAACTTGGTGGAGGGGTGACGTGCTGCCAAGATTAGGTTTAGCACCACTGGTGGTAGCTGAAAAGAGCTCAGTTGTCCTGTCATGCCTGTTTACATGGAGCGGGATCCGTGTTAGCAACGAACGATGTGGTTGGCGAAACAGACGTGGTTGGCAAGAACGCCCCATCCGACGGCGGGAGTACTGCGCATGCGCAGGATGATTCTCGGGGCATTTAGGTCCGCCTTACTAGCCCGGAAGCGCTTCGCGATTAGCTAGTGTTCCTGATTCGTTCCGGGTCACGGGTGAAACGTCCGAGGAGTTAGCGGTTGGCGTTTTCCACCATCGGCGTTTTCGGCGGTTCGTGAGTGCCGGGATTCATTTCCCTTTTAATTCTTTTGTCAGTCTGGTTGTTTTCTTTAGGGTGTCGAGTCGGTTGGTTCGTCACGATTATTTGCCTTTATTTCATTATTTCGAGTGTGCCCTTTGGTTCTTAGTGAACTTTAGTCGAGCCTCTTTGTGAAGACTTATCCCTGTTGTAGCTCTCAGGAGTTTATTTTTCCTTTAATCTCGTTGGCGTCTGGTTCTAGTCAGCACCCTGATATTGTTTTGGAGACTTTCTTTCCTTGTGGCATTTGAACAAGGAATTGGACATTATTGGTTATTCTTTAGCGAATCCTCTGATGCTAAGAGGTACATTGCAAATACAACGCTATAGTATTTATAACCTAGATATCTCCTGGCTATACCTAATATTCTGTGATCTTATTTCTAGGTACAATAATAGGACGATCAAGACTTTCCTTATCCCAGGGGACATAGCTTATATACACAACTTCCCATAGGTATACTATACACATAGCCAGCATTAAAACACTCATGGTTAGGAAAATGGGAATAGAACTATATTAATCATTTGCTTTGTCTTATAGATACAGTTCCGGTGAAGTAGAAACCTGTCCTGTTAAGACGAGTGCAGACTGCAGTGTCTTCCCCTTCTTTCCTTGTTGTGTTCCCCTGTTTTCCCCAAGTCATCGCTTATGTGTTAGTTGTCATTCCTAACACTGGGAGGTGATAAGGGGCGAGACTGAGGGCTAGGCATCAGGCTCCGTGGCACTCCTGCGACAATTGGAAGCAAGCACGACATGTCCCTGCTATGTAAGTGGAGGTCACAGAGACTGGAGTGCAGAACCATGCCACAAGAGTGGGAGAGAAGCTCCGGTCTGAACAGGAGGCAAAGCGGCAAGACACATGGAGAAGCACAGAGGGATTGCATACCACACCCTTTTCGTGGCCAATTTGGGGTGATGAGAATATCTTGGCGACTCTTCCTCGGAACTCGCGGAATCAAGTGTATAAGGGAAATGAGGACCAAGGCTGAAAGTTCCACCTCAACTTAAACACATCCCCCAAGGTTCCCTTCAACGGATGCTAGAGGACGCAGAACTGCTAGCACTGATCATTTTCCAAGGAGGCAAATAAGTCCACCTAAGGAGTGCACCACTGGGAGATGTCCTGGACTACCTCTGGCAGAAGACGCAACTCGTGATGGGCAAAGTGGCGTTGGCTCAGGCTGTTGGCTCGGACATTCAGAGACCCCGTTAAGTGATTGGCGTTGAGCCAGATCCCTTGGCGGTGAGCCCCAAACAACCGTCACAACACTTCCAGGCAAAGGAGGTGAGACCCTACTCCACTTTGCTTGTTCACCTACCACATTGCAGTTTTGTTGTCCGTCAAGCTCTGAACAGACCGACCCACGATGGAGCTGAGGAAGGCCTTGAACACCAGTCAAATTACCCACAGTTCTAGCAGGCTGATATGATGAACCAGCTCTTCAGGAGACCAGACGCCCCTGACCTTCACATTCTCCAGTTGGGCTCCCCACCCTTTGGTGGAGGCATCCATTACTACCATGGTAATTGTCTGAGGGGGAGTGGAGGCCATCCCGCAAGTTAGGTTTCCCTCGCCCGCCCCCACCAAGCAACTTCCACTGCAGCAATAGGGACACCATGATGGAGGCCGTCAATTCTCCCTCGTACTGGAGCCACTGCCTGCAGAGGCACCACTGTAGGGATCCTCATGTGCCAACATGCATGCGTGACTAGGAGAATGCAGGAAGCCAGCAGACCCAGGGATGGTAGGACCATCAGGACTCAGACTCTTGTGCCTTGCTGGAAAGATTAACCATCTCTTGAATGTCTCTGATCATTTGTGACGGAGGGAAGGCGTGGAGAAGGGTGGTGTCCAGTACCAACTCCTATGAACTGGAGTCTTTGAGAGGGTCATAGATGTGATTTGGGCTGGTGGATCGAAAAACCCAGGCCAGGTGCCAATGTGAAGCCAAAGGGTAGTGTGTAGAACCCACCAACAAATTGCAAACACTTCTGGTTCGATCACAGGATCAAGATGTTAAAGTAGACATCTTGCAGGTCGACACCATCGGGTCTCCAAGCTCCAACGCCAGTAAAACTTGAGCCAGGGTCAGCATCTTGAACTTCTCCTTTTTGAGGAAGATGTTCAGGTTCCTGAGGTGTCCTCCTTGGGCACCAGAAAGAAACATGCACAACAACCCTAGTCATTTTCTTGCTGTGGTTCCTACTTCACCGCTCCTTTGAGGAGGAGAGCTGCCACCTCCTGCTGAAGAATGGCCAAATGGTCTGAGGATGGAGAGGTTGGGTCGAAACCTGAAGGAAGGGAAAGGTGTAGCCCCTTTCTATGATTTGAAGGACTTACTGGTCCGAAGTAATGGCCTTCCAGGCTGGAAAAAAAGTGAGGTGCCTGCCCTCATACAGGCATTGTGTGGGGTTGGGAAAGTAAACTATACATGCTTTCCTAGTGATGCAGAGGAAAAGGAATAGGAGAAAGGTTGCAAGGTGGATCCACGGCCCTTCCCTCTACTTTGGCCTCTGTTCTGTCTGATTAGGGTGTTAGGCTGTTGCTGCAGTGCCAAGTGCTTTTACCTTGAACAAAAGGAAAAACCTTTTCCAAAGCCATGAAAGCGACAAAATGACTAGTAGTTATTGGTCGGAGGCAGAAGCAGTAGGCCTAGAGATCTTGCTGTGGCCTTGCAGATTTACAACTGCGCCACAGCAGTCTGCTTCTCTCCAAAAAGAAGCACCCCAACAAAACGGGAGGTCCATTACTTTGGCTTGGACATCAGAGTAAAAGTTGGAATTCTGAAGCCAAGCATGTGTTCAGATTGTCCATTGCAAAGGTCAGTGCCGTTTAGATTCCTTGTCAGATATGGCTCTAGGAAAGGCACCTCCTGATTAAGAACTAGAACAGGAGGCGTGAACAACGAGGCTCTCTGGTGAAGGATGGGCTCACAGAAAGACTAGGTGACCAGGAGTCGGACAATAGCGACAGCCTTCAACGCGGTTGACTGCTGGGGTAGACGAAGGTTACTCCCATACTACCATAATGGATTCTAGTAGAGCCTTATTAAAGGAGAGAAGAGGTTCAGATGAGGCTGAAGCGGGAAGGAGAACTTCAGTGAGGACATTAGCTTTTACCAGGACAGCAACTCACTCTTGTTTGGTCTTTCTAGTAAAAACACGATTTCTTCGTTTTTTTTAGGAATGGGTCCGATTCCCCTGTGATATTAAACTATATCAAGATACACAGGTGAACTTAGGTTGTATTGAACCAACCTTTTTCTTTTGAGACCTTCTATTTAGTTTCTTACACATTTAATACACTATATTGCAGTAGCTACTCCATTTGTTTAGGTCCTGATGAAAGCCTGGATTAGTGAATCCATAGGCTGAAACATGTAGACCTGTCATTTGTATTGAACTCTTACAGTTATTCTTTCAAACTGTACACGCACTGTTTTAGTTTTGATACCAGGATAGCGTTTATTAAAACTGTTGAGTATCCTGGTAGTCAATTTTAAAATTCACTTTTTCACAAATGTATTTACATGCACTGCAATGACCATCATCACCCATCTCTAACTAGAATTCTATTTCATCACTTGTGGGATCATAGTGATTTCCAGCATAGGCCACTAATTAAGATATTTGGAAGCTCCCTTCCACTTTTGGGAAGGTTTTAGCCCTTGATTGCATTAGGATCTGCATTTAAGAGGACATCCCAGATGATGAAATATGCCCCCTTGGTGGGTTGATGGGATTCTGTCCTTTTTGAAGGGACTTCTCTGACCAAAAAATGTTAGTTTGTTGTTCTTGTAGTATTTTTCCTTTAGACCAACGGTTTTTTGTTTGTTATGTAAAGTTCGGTTTGGGGATAGAATACCGTTGGGTCTTTAAATATTTTCCCCGGGACCCCCTGTTTAAATAATTTGTGATATGCAAGTTTGATGATATTTTTCAGAAAAAGACAAAGCTTCAAAATCAATGAAGTAGAGAGTGCATGAGCGTATGCCAGTACGTGACTAGGCATACCAAATTGCCTAAGTGTCTCAATACAAGAATGCTACCAAGGAAATAACCTTGTAGGTCAGTTAATTTGTAGGTAGGAATTCCAACAATTTAAATGGTGACCAATGTATCTTCTGCAACACCAATGATAAATTACATAGAGAAACCTGAAGACTGCTTAGTGAAATAAATAACAAAAATTCTTTCAGTAACCTCTTTATGAAAGGATACCCCTATGATCAACCAAAACAAGGCAGGCGGTTCAGGTGGCAGCACAGTGTATATTAAGGTTAGCAAAGGTAATACCTTATGAAACTCATTTAATGCAAAATGAAAGATCATTGGGTGGGGCAAAAAGATTCAAGGACCTACCAGTGTGCTGAGTATCAAAGGTGACCAAGTGGTGGCTATATTCTCGCTGTGTAGTGTGTTGTAGATAGTTGAATCACCTATGTCACTTCTTTATACATTCCTAACTTTTTTAAATCCTAATCTTTCAGCCTGCAAACTGAAAGTCATAGAAGAACAAGTTACTTACCTTTGTCCACCAGAGGTAGCATTGCCAATCTATCTACCTGCATATTCCTCACCTCTGAAGACCGTGGCGCCAGACTGGAAAGGGAAACTTTACAGCAGTGCTACTGCATACCACTAAGTGGCGCATTGCAGTTCCACGCTGGTTCCATCCAGACCTGGAGTGACAGAGTGGAACTGCATGTAAATACCATCCCTAAATGCTGATATCAGCGCTTTTCTTCCTGTACCTTCTGACGCGGATCCAGCACTCCTCAGGCAAATTTGATAGGTTTTAAGCAATGCTGTGACTGCAGGAAGCAGATATTGATCACAAACACGCACAACGCGTGTCTCTGGTGGCTAAGCTCATCCCATGACTAAGTTGTGTGATAAGTGTAGCCTCATGCACCCGAAGGTGATCCGAGACCAGGAGGCCACGCTGTGGTGGCTGAAAACAAAAAGAAGTTGAAAGCACATCTCTCTGCAGCTGACTGTTAGTTCCAGCCTTTGTAAATTATCACAACAGGTACTTTTTCCCAGTTTACCGTTTCTTTTATCTAGAGCAGTGATACTTGCTTGCGGCCCTCTTGACCTTTACATGCGACCCCCCCTTGGTGAACAGCAGCACGAGCTGCTGTTCAGTTGCTGAGCAATAATATTTAGGATTTTCTTTTCAAATATGGTTGCAAGCATTTATTAACCTGTAAATAAATGCTTGCCCGTTTATTTAACATGTTTTTAGATCTCCTTGCACAATCCCTGACCCACATAGACCCCCTACCACCACCCTGCTGGCATCAGTGCGGCCCTCGGTCACACTGTCCCTCTTCTTATCTGCATTGATATGCTTTAAATGAAAGCAACTAACATTATGCTATTAAAAGCCATGGTAGACACAGATGATTATTGTAACTAAGATAACAGATCAGTACAATCAGCATCTTCTTGTGTGTTAATGTATGATTTCTTGAGGTCCTTTAGGAAAGACAAAGCAAAATGTACTAAGTAGACATTGCCTATAATGATAAGTTAGCCTTCACATAGACCTTTTCATCAAAGGCTGCAGATTTTTATGTGTGGCATTCTTTAGTTAAACATCTTCTGCAACAATAGATGCGTGACCTGTAAAGTTAGAGGATTCAGAAAAGGGGGTGGTGATGAACAGAGTGTCTGAATTAAGCAGACCACTCTTACCCAGTCCAAAGATCAGGGCTTGATCCATCACCGTTATTTATCTCACTGCCCCATCCCAGCTCAGAACCTGGCTATATGCAAATTAGTCTGTCCCTGGCCCAGTGCATCATGGGAACAGGGCAGACCAAACTACCAAGCCAATTCTTCACCAGAAAGGAGACAAGCTACCGGGGACCGGTTTCTGGCATTTCAGCCTCTTCGGCCCGGCTTGCTTGAATCCTGATGGAGCAGAGAGAAAGGGACTCATGTCTGAGTATACCCTGCCACACCTATAGTGGCCAAAAACGATTCAGAAAAGGGGGTGGTGATGAACAGAGTGTCTGAATTAAGCAGACCACTCTTACCCAATCCAAAGATCAGGGCTTGATCCATCACCGTTATTTATCTCACTGCCCCATCCCAGCTCAGAACCTGGCTATATGCAAATTAGTCTGTCCCTGGCCCAGTGCATCATGGGAACAGGGCAGACCAAACTACCAAGCCAATTCTTCACCAGAAAGGAGACAAGCTACCGGGGACCGGTTTCTGGCATTTCAGCCTCTTCGGCCCGGCTTGCTTGAATCCTGATGGAGCAGTGAGAAAGGGACTCATGTCTGAGTATACCCTGCCACACCTATAGTGGCCAAAAACGATTCAGAAAAGGGGGTGGTGATGAACAGAGTGTCTGAATTAAGCAGACCACTCTTACCCAGTCCAAAGATCAGGGCTTGATCCATCACCGTTATTTATCTCACTGCCCCATCCCAGCTCAGAACCTGGCTATATGCAAATTAGTCTGTCCCTGGCCCAGTGCATCATGGGAACAGGGCAGACCAAACTACCAAGCCAATTCTTCACCAGAGTCCCTTGCTCATTGCACCATCAGGATTCAAGCAAGCCGGGCCGAAGACGCCTGAAATGGCAGAAACCGGTCCCCGGAAGCTTGTTTCCTTCCCAGTACAAGAATTGGCTTGGTAGTTTGGTTTGCCCTGTTCCCATCATGCACTGGGACAGGAACAGACTAATTTGCATATAGCCAAGTTCTGAGCTGGGATGGTGCAGTGAGCTAAAAAACGGTGATGGATCAAGCCCTGATCTTTGGACTGGGTAAGAGTGGTCTGCTTAATTCAGGCACTCTGTTCATCACCACCCCCTTTTCTGAATCATTTTGTCCACCATAAGCGTGGAAGGGTATACTCAGATGTGAGTCCCTTGCTCATTGCACCATCAGGATTCAAGTAAGCCGGGCCGAAGACGCCTGAAATGGCAGAAACCGGTCCCCGGAAGCTTGTTTCCTTCCCAGTACAAGAATTGGCTTGGTAGTTTGGTTTGCCCTGTTCCCATCATGCACTGGGACAGGAACAGACTAATTTGCATATAGCCAAGTTCTGAGCTGGGATGGTGCAGTGAGCTAAAAAACGGTGATGGATCAAGCCCTGATCTTTGGACTGGGTAAGAGTGGTCTGCTTAATTCAGGCACTCTGTTCATCACCACCCCCTTTTCTGAATCATTTTGTCCACCATAAGCGTGGAAGGGTATACTCAGATGTGAGTCCCTTGCTCATTGCACCATCAGGATTCAAGCAAGCCGGGCCGAAGACGCCTGAAATGGCAGAAACCGGTCCCCGGAAGCTTGTTCCCTTCCCAGTACAAGAATTGGCTTGGTAGTTTGGTTTGCCCTGTTCCCATCATGCACTGGGACAGGAACAGACTAATTTGCATATAGCCAAGTTCTGAGCTGGGATGGTGCAGTGAGCTAAAAAACGGTGATGGATCAAGCCCTGATCTTTGGACTGGGTAAGAGTGGTCTGCTTAATTCAGGCACTCTGTTCATCACCACCCCCTTTTCTGAATCATTTTGTCCACCATAAGCGTGGAAGGGTATACTCAGATGTGAGTCCCTTGCTCATTGCACCATCAGGATTCAAGCAAGCCGGGCCGAAGACGCCTGAAATGGCAGAAACCGGTCCCCGGAAGCTTGTTTCCTTCCCAGTACAAGAATTGGCTTGGTAGTTTGGTTTGCCCTGTTCCCATCATGCACTGGGACAGGAACAGACTAATTTGCATATAGCCAAGTTCTGAGCTGGGATGGTGCAGTGAGCTAAAAAACGGTGATGGATCAAGCCCTGATCTTTGGACTGGGTAAGAGTGGTCTGCTTAATTCAGGCACTCTGTTCATCACCACCCCCTTTTCTGAATCATTTTGTCCACCATAAGCGTGGAAGGGTATACTCAGATGTGAGTCCCTTGCTCATTGCACCATCAGGATTCAAGCAAGCCGGGCCAAAGACGCCTGAAATGGCAGAAACCGGTCCCCGGAAGCTTGTTTCCTTCCCAGTACAAGAATTGGCTTGGTAGTTTGGTTTGCCCTGTTCCCATCATGCACTGGGACAGGAACAGACTAATTTGCATATAGCCAAGTTCTGAGCTGGGGTGGTGCAGGGAGCTAAAAAACGGTGATGGATCAAGCCCTGATCTTTGGACTGGGTAAGAGTGGTCTGCTTAATTCAGGCACTCTGTTCATCACCACCCCCTTTTCTGAATCATTTTGTCCACCATAAGCGTGGAAGGGTATACTCAGATGTGAGTCCCTTGCTCATTGCACCATCAGGATTCAAGCAAACCGGGCCGAAGACGCCTGAAATGGCAGAAACCGGTCCCCGGAAGCTTGTTTCCTTCCCAGTACAAGAATTGGCTTGGTAGTTTGGTTTGCCCTGTTCCCATCATGCACTGGGACAGGAACAGACTAATTTGCATATAGCCAAGTTCTGAGCTGGGATGGTGCAGTGAGCTAAAAAACGGTGATGGATCAAGCCCTGATCTTTGGACTGGGTAAGAGTGGTCTGCTTAATTCAGGCACTCTGTTCATCACCACCCCCTTTTCTGAATCATTTTGTCCACCATAAGCGTGGAAGGGTATACTCAGATGTGAGTCCCTTGCTCATTGCACCATCAGGATTCAAGCAAGCCGGGCCGAAGACGCCTGAAATGGCAGAAACCGGTCCCCGGAAGCTTGTTTCCTTCCCAGTACAAGAATTGGCTTGGTAGTTTGGTTTGCCCTGTTCCCATCATGCACTGGGACAGGAACAGACTAATTTGCATATAGCCAAGTTCTGAGCTGGGATGGTGCAGTGAGCTAAAAAACGGTGATGGATCAAGCCCTGATCTTTGGACTGGGTAAGAGTGGTCTGCTTAATTCATGCACTCTGTTCATCACCACCCCCTTTTCTGAATCATTTTGTCCACCATAAGCGTGGAAGGGTATACTCAGATGTGAGTCCCTTGCTCATTGCACCATCAGGATTCAAGCAAGCCGGGCCGAAGACGCCTGAAATGGCAGAAACCGGTCCCCGGAAGCTTGTTTCCTTCCCAGTACAAGAATTGGCTTGGTAGTTTGGTTTGCCCTGTTCCCATCATGCACTGGGACAGGAACAGACTAATTTGCATATAGCCAAGTTCTGAGCTGGGATGGTGCAGTGAGCTAAAAAACGGTGATGGATCAAGCCCTGATCTTTGGACTGGGTAAGAGTGGTCTGCTTAATTCAGGCACTCTGTTCATCACCACCCCCTTTTCTGAATCATTTTGTCCACCATAAGCGTGGAAGGGTATACTCAGATGTGAGTCCCTTGCTCATTGCACCATCAGGATTCAAGCAAGCCGGGCCGAAGATGCCTGAAATGGCAGAAACCGGTCCCCGGAAGCTTGTTTCCTTCCCAGTACAAGAATTGGCTTGGTAGTTTGGTTTGCCCTGTTCCCATCATGCACTGGGACAGGAACAGACTAATTTGCATATAGCCAAGTTCAGAGCTGGGATGGTGCAGTGAGCTAAAAAACGGTGATGGATCAAGCCCTGTACTTTGGACTGGGTAAGAGTGGTCTGCTTAATTCAGGCACTCTGTTCATCACCACCCCCTTTTCTGAATCATTTTGTCCACCATAAGCGTGGAAGGGTATACTCAGATGTGAGTCCCTTGCTCATTGCACCATCAGGATTCAAGCAAGCCGGGCCGAAGACGCCTGAAATGGCAGAAACCGGTCCCCGGAAGCTTGTTTCCTTCCCAGTACAAGAATTGGCTTGGTAGTTTGGTTTGCCCTGTTCCCATCATGCACTGGGACAGGAACAGACTAATTTGCATATAGCCAAGTTCTGAGCTGGGATGGTGCAGTGAGCTAAAAAACGGTGATGGATCAAGCCCTGATCTTTGGACTGGGTAAGAGTGGTCTGCTTAATTCAGGCACTCTGTTCATCACCACCCCCTTTTCTGAATCTGTAAAGTTAGAGAGCATGACATCGGCATGCATGACATATTACATGTCCACATCTGCCCCTTTACGGGATACATTAGCAACATTAATTTCACAATATCTTGCCACTCCTTGCAAATTGCGTTCTTTAATGATTTATGAAATGGCATTTGTGTTACAGGTCTGACCCCACATGCTTAACAACTCATTATTTCAGCATTTGATTCCTTGACATGAAATGGCATGCACCTCCAAGTGCTGGGCTAAAATGTCCTGCAATCTGTGTCCTTGGACAAACTGTGATTTTTTACTTCAGTGACTTCGCTTCTGAGTGCCATAAAAGGTGCTAGACAGCATTCATTTCAAACGATCTTTTCTCTCCCAGCTACTGCAGACAGTTCGGTCTACCTCACACTAGTATTGTTGGGCTGCCATTGATACAGTGACATCATTTTAGCACAAACTTGCTCTGCTGGCCCTGCCGCTACATATCACGCCAGTAGAGACAGCAATATGCACAACTTCGTGGATGGTTCTTTTCCATTCTGCTCTTTCCACCCCATTGGCTAGTGGAATGGAGATGGACACCTGTTGTTTCAAAAAGCTGCATGTCACCCACTGCTTCACAATGAATACAGTGCCTGTTGCTGTTGCTGGTCCTATCAGTGCCAGAACACCATGTTAAAGGTGCTGTAATATACCATATCTGCCCAGCCTGCTTCCTTGTAGAGTAAGCGATCTGTTGGTTTACAGACCAAAAATTATGAGAGTAATGGGAGGTGTAATTCGTTGTAGGTGGACCCAAATAAAATTTTAAAAAACAATGTGATGAAGCTCAGTGATGAGGAGGTAATTGCTGTTTCTCCATGCTGTGACGCATTAGTTTTTTACTTATAAGATTTTCTCTTACACTGAAGACAGGTTGACTGAATATCTCCAAGCACATGTGAGACCCCGGAACACTTTTCTAAGACTAAGTCCTGCTTTTCAAATTAAGTTAAAAAAACTAGAAATCATGCTAATTTGGACAACTTTTACCTTTCTCTTAGCCAAGCTACAGCACATTTGGCTGAAAAAAACACTGTAAAATTAATACAGAGTACAAATTAAGCGGAAAATGATGTCCTAGTGTAAACAAGGGTAAAATAACGCAAACTGATACTGCCTCTTTAAGAACTCGTAAGACTAAACTGTCCCATCATGCCCAACATGATGTTGGGTAGTATGCGTTTTTTCCACCCATCGTGTGCTTAGTTAAAATGCTATTTTTGTTTCAGTTTATATACTTTGATATCGTCCTCCTTTTTTTGATAATGTTTTCTTGGAGAAAGAGTTTTTTCCTGGCTTTATCAAACTGTATTTCTAGTCTTTTCCACACAGCCATCACATCTTCACTTTTTTACAGGATCTGGGGTGGAAAGAAGCCTGGGCATGATCTCTGTGTGGTTTTTCTTTCTGCAACATTTACAGAAAGATGTTGTAAAGGAGTTTTATGGATATTAAAGGAGAAATATGGAAAAGGATCTTATCAACAGCTTCTACTTCGATTTCTGAGGCAAAAGGGAAGTTTCACCCTAATCAGGAAACCTATTCTGGCTCCTCTTGAAGTAAGTGGGCAGTGAAGAGAGGCCACAGCCACCTGCGGTCAATGTTGAGAGGATCTTTAGACGGATGTTTAAGGTACAAGCATTAAATGTTCAGGCATTACCAAGGTTCGATGTCAGGGGGTTCCGAAAATTGTAGGTAAACATTGAGCTATCTCTCAACTCTGAAAAACGTTGGGACAAGGTGGGCTTCCTGTTCCTCAGGATTTCTACCCCCTCAACCAAAGCTAGGTTACTTGCATCTTGCATGTCTACGTACTTCTCTGTATCACCAGTCCACCCTACTGCAGATGATATTTTGCTCATTCCATCTTTTGAAGATGAGACATCTTAACTATGAGCTACTTCGGTTTTCCCTCAGAGGATAATCTAGTTCCATTTGAGTGTCAAGTCACTAAACGGATTTCAGTTCAGAGGTGTGGAGCGAGCATTTCAGAGGTGGTTCGCTCAAAGCATTCTCAACATAACAGACATGCAAAGTGCCTTATCTTAAGTATGAATCACCATGCAATATGTTGTACAACAAACAGTCCCCCAGACGCACAACTGTGTTGTGCAGTTATGCTTCAAGCAATACACAGTGTCTCTTCTCTTTCAAAATACCACTTTTGTTAATGATATGAATTTCAACATCTTTCCATTTGATTTCGAGTCAGAATGATTCTAAACTGTAAATCATTTATCCATCTTATGACTGAATTTATCAAAATATTCAGTGCATTATAATTCGATAAATTCATAATGCATTTCAGATCAGGAGTCTGATCCAAAATGCAGGTGATATAATAATTAAACCTTGTTCCGGATTCTAGCATGACAATGCACACGTTTTCTCAGCCGACACCATACCAGGGAGGTAATGTAAAATGATGAGGTACCCTTGCAGAATGTTAAGTCTCACATATCTCACAAATATTAATTGGCCTTGGGCAGAACAGGCTTGGTTTGTGTGCCTCCCGAGCTGCAGGGGCTGCAGAGCCATGTGTTAACACATCCCTACACAGTATAACGGCAGATCAACATGCTGATCGAAAGTTGGGAAGGAACCGCTAACCTTTAAACTCCTGAACCAGAAGGTTTGTGGTCCGGTTAAGGTTACTTGGGTACTTTTTTAAACTGATGGCTCTCCTTTTTGAGGCTAGGTTTATGGCTGATTTGCAACAATTCTGTTGAAAGGCTGTTTTGTTGGAGACCATCACTTGCATCAGAAGGGTGACTGAGGTTCAGGCATTATGTTCAGATAATCCAGTCTGTTTTCCATTAAAGTAATATCCTTCCTTCCTTCCCAAGTTACTTCTGATTAATGTGGAGATCAAATCCATTTTTGTTGACTTTTTTTTCCCAAAACCTACTTTTCTGTTGGTAAGGTTGGTGCATACCATTGAGGTCAAGAAGGCTTTATATTACTATCTAGAGAAGACTACAAAACATCTTAAGGACAAGTGGCATACTTAAAGCTTTGGCGCTGTTCATACAAGCGTAGTCTTGTTTATAGCCAAATAAGACAGTCTAATATATTCAAATTTTTATGAGAAAGCTAATCAGCCTTTACCTGGTAAGGCAATATCACACTCTACAAGAGGGAAAGCAGATACTGAGCCTCTGATGAGAAATGTCCCCATTACCAACTCTTGTCTTGATCCATACTTTTCTAAGCACTTTTGTTTGAGTGTTCAGAAAAATACACTGGTGGGACAGGCTTAACGCCACACTTGATATTGTGGCCATGATTGCCACTTTAAGGTTGTGGTGGGTTAGTCTGCGACTCAACCCTACATTTTATGAATTTGAGAGAGAATACCGCACAAAAAAAGGTTGTTACTTGAAAGTCTAGGTCCTCACCATTGAAATCATTCTGAATGTATAAAAAGTTATGCTGGTAGTTGTCACTTTCCCAAAAGCATACTCTCTCATGGGAGAAACAGCAGAGTAAGAACTCTAGAATCTGCCTGCTATAACCAGGTAAGCTGTCCTACCTCTCGTATGAGGTCCTTCCGGATCTTGGTCTCGCTGTACAAGTGTGGCAGGACCATACCGAGAAGATCTCGAACTAAAGATGGCTTGTTGTGAGCAGCAGAGTTAAACATCACCAGTGCAACACGTCGAACATTAAGATCAGAATCCTGGAGCGTCTTTAGGAAATCGCCTGCAGAATAGGAAGAAAAAAATGTAATGCCAATTGTTAAATGGAAACATGGATAGCTGCCATTATGGTGACTTTGTTACTCCTAGCCTGTTAACGGTCTCACATTATCGACATGTGTGTAAGGTGCTGCTTAGTAGGGGGGCTGGGAACTGCTTCTATAGATGTTTTTGTTTGCCTGGTATCACCAAAGCTGGAGTGTACATGCACACACTTGCGTCGTCCCTACTTTACAAAAGGAGCTACTTGGTGATTGTTTTTGACCTCTAACTTAGAGGTTGGCAGAAGGCATTGATACAAGGGGATGAACCTATAAGCATGCTAAAAACAACTTTATCATACTTCTATGACTGACTGCGCACCAAGCATGGCAAATAGAAAGGCAGGAGAAAACAGCACCGGGGCGTGTAGCCTTGGGCAATTAGGCAGAATCTCCTGGCAAAAATGAACACTGCTTTGAAAGGAAACATTGGCAGTTTAATAGCTGCAGAACCTGCGTACCACATATTCTTTGTAACAGAATATGATTAGTAAGCCTACACCGAATTTGCCTTTTGTATAATGGTGTATTCACAGAAATCAGATAGATGGCCCATCTGGTGCAGCAAGTAGCAGTGGGATAAAGTTAATCTAGAATCAGTGGCATTACCCCTTTGCCTCAAAAGTCACAAAACAGCAGGCTTGTGAAATGTACAACCCTGGATCTGTTCAGCTGACATTAAGATTCTATAGTGTTTCTTCAAATGAGAAAGCCAGCAAAAGGTAGGGGGGAAACAAAGGTGGTGTGAGCTCTCATTATTTCCATGAGCACGTAGGTACGGTTCAGACACATAGGGAAGCTATACATTTGCTATACATTTGCCAGGAGAGGAAATTCATGTTGTAGGCTACCATGGGTTGAAAGGGTTTGTACATGACTAAACCAGTTACCAATGTATGGGGTTTGGCCCACTAGAGTCTGCTGAAAGTAGGGCCTCATACATTTTCAGTCAGCCACCAATTCCTAATCATTTTGTAGTGTAGTTCCTATTATCCCAATAGGCTCTGCGCATTGGAATAATATCTTCAATAGTATAGACCTAGGGCCGAGGTTAACTAGGTCTTCTACTGACGATATTAGACTTAAAGTTTTGGGTTTGCCAGCTAGCTCAGAGTTCACTAGAAACTTTCTCGAATAGGCAAGGAGGATTTTAACCTCCCTGGATAGACAAGAAGGGATTTAGTTTCTGACAACCATAGAACATGACAACTTTGCTCTCCCCTAATCAAGAGTGTATCTCTAGAGTCGTGTGAAAACAAAAGACAACTTATTTTACTCAGTCAGTTCAGTGCATTCTTAGTTTCACCAGATTGTAGAGAAAAGGAAGAGACAGGCGTGTTCAATAAAAGATGTTATTTATTGATCAGTCTCTTTTCTCGTACAAGAGAAATGAATCGATATTATTGTAATACTTATGGTTAAGTAAAGTGCATACAATAAAAGCAGAATTATAAAATAATACTGTAAAAGCATTGATATGGTTTCTAAGCCATAAGATATTTAAAATGGATAAAATAGATACATACATATATACATTTGACTAATCGTACTCAACTGGTGCTTCTAACTACGCCTACCCCGGTGTACCTGACCTAAGCCTAATACGTGGGCGGGAGTAGATAAGTAGCAGTTTAAGTTAAGTTTGTTTTGCCAAGTGACTGACTCAAGAATTCTCTGAAAGGGGTTATTCAGTTCTGTACCTGAGATCTAGAATGGTTGAGGGCTGGTATCTCTCGTCTTTGGTCTTGATATTCCAGCTGCCCGCAAGGGCGGCTTGGAAGCGCCGGAGCTGGATTTCTCGGCAGGAGAAAGGCAGCGTGTCCTTCTCAGCGCGTCAGGAAGGCGGGGCAGCGCCAGTGGGCTTCGCTCTGTGCTGGGCTCTTCGGCACGTCTCGCTGCTCCGATCTCGTCACCACCGCGTGTGTTTGCTTAAGGCAATGTCGGTAATATTTATACCTGTAAGGTGCCGAGATTGACGTAAGGATGGACATATATACGTCAATAAGGATGTCATACGAACTGGTCGTTAGCACATTCTTTACTGAAGTTCTCGGTGAAATCAAAACAATGGCTGTAGGGATTTTCCCAGGTTGTCATAGGTTTGATTTGTTTTGAGAACTCCGTATGCCTTATCAGGGGCTGGAGGAATAGTGCTTGCCTAATTAGATGGCAAGCGTTATGACTTAATCAGATAACGCGTTCCTGTGCCGTGGTGTGGCTTAATCAGATAACGGTTTTTGCACCGTGGGATGGCTGCTAGTTAATTATTAACCAGACCAGGGTCAGGAATAGGGGGATCGATACAGAACCTATAGGAATACATCACACCCACTCCACGCAGACTATGTCCATAATTACAAATCTAGGCCTAGTAAATATACTAGTAGAGCACGTGTATACCGTACCACCCCAAAATACATTCATATGCACTTTGAAAACATGAAATATACGAAAAAGATAATTATATGCACCATATGCAATCAAGCAGTATAGTAATGCTAAATCAATTACGCATATTCATACATCATTATTAATAAGATATGAAAATAACACATGAAATGGCTCTTAATACAGAAGAAAAGGTGCGAGTCCATTTCATCACAAAAAAAAAATATTTATGAACATGCCAGAGGGCAGCAAATGTCTCTAAAGTTCCTAAAATAGAATTTTAATTCTCTAAGAATAGTTTCTACTTTAAGCAGAAGATAAGTGTCCCGAAAAATTGCAAAATATTTTGGGGCCTCTGAAAAAATTATGTTTCGCTGTCCGTAAACTGGAGAAAAATTGTTCATGATACTTTATTATCAAAGTTGAAGGCCAAATTCAGGGTGTTGGGAACGCCGTGTGCTAGCTTGCTCAAAAGTCATTATTTCTGCTCTGGTGAGAACATCATATCATTTAGACTGTCGAAAAAACTGTCAACAGCTTCCTGTGAAAGTTCTACTAACTCGGAAAAAGTGGTTACCATGCATTCATGAGCATGATTGCCTTCATTGATGTTTTGATCAGCATAGCTGACAGAAGGTCGTACCTGATCGATGCTGCTTTCATCTTGAACTTCACTACCCCTCAATCGTAGTGGTGAAGTCTCCACGAATGCCGTCATCAGGATTGGTAGCCGCTGGGGACAGCACAATGCATGAGCCGTTACCGGACCCAACAAGGTTTCTGCGTCCATTGGCACATCCGATTGTAGTGTCAGACAGGTGTCCAACACGCATTCTTCTCCGCATAGCAAGCACCTTAATACAGGTAAAACACATCGTTGCCACATCGGTCTAAATGAAAGAAACCAAGACATGTTTAGGTCTCTAAGCCGGGATAGTCCAAGGATTTTAGATATCCGGTCCCAGTATCCAATGGCTAGGATTGTTTCTTCCCTTGTCGCAGGTGTTTTGTCTGTGACACGGTTTGCCATAGCGAAATAACAGGATCAAAAATAGGATTCCTGCCACTAGTCCCAAAAGGAGAGGAAGTCCGCCAAAGATGGAATGGACGAAGTCTGGAAAAATACCCAGAATGGCTTTGAATGGTGTTAATGCCCCCGAAAACACTGTCTTAAATACATTTGAGACTCCACTGGTATCAGAAATATTTAAGATTTCGTTCAGGATTTCTGCGAAATGTATGGGGGAATTAGTTGATAACAATGAATGAATCTCTGCCGTTGTCCTTGCAACTTGAAGATCATACGTTTCTTTTGATGACGTTAGCCTGGTCGGCGTCTGAAGGAGCACTGTCTTCATTCTGCTTAGAGTATCAATTCGAATAGAAGTAATTTTCAATTTGGGCCATAACCTTGCCTCCCTGTCTGGTGAAGCGCTGGGGAACAATACCCGTTCACAGCACATGACCTTCGCAGTCGTAGTTATGAGATAAGGTATTCCGGGCAGCAAACTACAACATCTGCGGTCTACAATCATAATGTAACTCCCGTTCGATAGTCTCCTAAAGAATGGTTCTATTTGTGTTGCAGGTGTGCCTAGCTGGTGACATGAAAGGTTATTTGAGGACCCTTCACAGGCTCCGTGTAAACTAATACCATTACACAGAAGTGTACCGCTTAGTGACATCGCACAATTATTGCCACTAAGAAACACTTTCTGGCCTTTATTACTGACACATGCATGTGAATAGGGCAGGTTCCATGTTGACTTAATGTACCCTTTTCCCAATTTCTCGTACATGCCAGCCTGTATATATTTTTGGCAGTATTGAAACCTGAAAGTAGATATTGGAATATTAATTATCCCATGTATTATCCATTCAATGACAGGTCGTTCTGACATTGTCAATGGTAATCTCTCGAGTTTCTCAATGCTCAGGATTGTATAATCAGCACCCTTCTGTGCCATACTGATTTGTTTATCAGTAAGGTTAAAGATATTGAATAGTGACGTTGTGTTGATTAAACGCCAAGGCACATAGCCTGAACGCAGATTTTGTAACGTCCAGCCAAGCTGTACAATAGAACGCAATTGGGACTGACCGTGTTGTAACAACAGTAAGTCTTGCGATATTATGTCGATTGCTGAAGACACAATGCTGTCCAAAGAGTATATTCTGGAGGACAGAGTCATTAACCCATTGTCCACTACAGAAAGTGAATTTTCCAAATTAATACGGTCAATTTCCCGTATTCTCTCTGCTGTCTCAATTTGAGTTATTTTCCAGGCTTCGTTATAAGCTGCATATACAGAGGCTGCTATGAAGCGTTTTTGACGCTGTTTGCGCGGTCCCATAATGAAATCACGCAAGTCAGCACCATCAGTAAGTAAAGTTAGGTGTTGCTTAATTTCTGCCAGTGTGGATGTTTGTAGCCATTGAAGGCAGAGCTTGCCCACACTGTACGTGGTAATTATCCCTGGGTGTTGTCTTTGGGAATATCTAGGGTCTGGCCTGGTCAATGTGAACCCCTGTATTTTGTTCAGGAATCTGTCTTGACAGTTATTAGTATCTGTGGGCCAGATCAACCATTGTTTCCAATCAGGATGTGTTCTGTTTTGGCTTAATACATGGCTTACGTCTATCTCCTCATCTATAGAGTTATTATTGTTCATTGTTGGCTTTGGAATAGACGGTTTGTTTAAATCTTTGATTTTCGCTAGCCCAAGACAGGTAGTTTGTTGAATAGTGTCATTTAAAAATATAATTTGTTCTGGGATCATGTAGGCTCTAAACAATGATTCTATACCTTGTACTTGCCATTCTTTTGTACCCCAAACACTTTTTACTTCAACATTTTTGTCCCAATAATCAAAATCAAATGTACTCATTTGCTCAAAAAATGAGTCTGAATATATCAATTTAGTGTTTGTAAGCATGGTCTTAGTACCTGTCTTGTTTGACAATTTGAAATAAAATGTTTCTGCATTACTCGTGTTGAACCCTGCAAAATATGAATATTTGTCATAAAAAGTTCTTGAACTACCTTTTGGAGCGGTGGCACAGTGTTCCCATTGATTATAATTTAAAACATTTCTAGGTTGTGCAGATTTATGCAGATAATGGTTACCAAAGTGATTATAGCAGAACATCTTATCATAATTAGACGAACCCTGCAAATAATCATGTTTTGTAAATTTAGCAGACATCACTAGGTCAGACATCATATCATTAATACTTTCAAAGTCCCAATCATCAGCAAATGAGCTTGGTTTTACAAAGTCACTCAATGAGATCTTAATTTGATGTGGATACTTCAGGATTTCAACCGGACCATAGATTTCATAATCAGTATTGTCCCATGCTACCCCACCGGGTATAGGATTGGCTGTGAAGTTGACTGAAGAAAGTTCTCTTTTCTCGACGTGTGAAGATGTGTGTGGTTTGAGGACCAAGTTGATTTACTGGCTTGCTGTGTCCATTTTAACATATTTTCCCTCAATAAAATGTCCCAAACATAGTACCATGATGAGCCAAAGTATGAGGATAAATGCACCTAAGGCCACCCAAAATTCAATCCATGGAGAAATTAGATAGGTTTCTTTCAGATGTTGAAAAAGTTCCTTAGCTTTATCTTTAAAAGTTTTTGTTGATGTCTGTTTCTTTGATTCACTCAGATCTTCAGATGAATCATTGAAGTTGATGAAGTAGCCAGATGCCGTTCTGTCTATTGTTCCAATTGCTTCTGGATTCGTTTTTGTTCTAGAAGTTTCCTTCGTTTCATCAGCATAGTCATATGGTACTTCATTGTAGGTTGGTGTGTCTCGACTAAATGTTTTTATTTGGGTTTTTTAGAGGTTTAAGTTCAATTGCTTTGTTGCATAGTCCTTGTTGATGTTCTGTAGGCATTTCGAATGTGATTAGCCTCTTAGTTTGAACCTCTGTGTTTGTAGCAAACCTTGGTGTTCTACTACTTATCGGGAGTCCACTTGGCCTACTGTTTGTTATCGGCCACATGATTGTGGTTTTATCAGGTCGATGGATACAACTCTGTTCTCCTTTTTACCAGCAAGAGGCGGTAGTACTACTGATCTTGTCCCGTTGATAGACAAGACAGGAACTGCTTTTCTGTAAGAAGGCCCAAATTCCTTCTTTACCGCGATCTTTTCTCTGACTAGATCCCCGACTTTTGGAATCCAGACAGGTCTTGCTGGGACCGGTGGTTTTTCTTCAGTGGTTGTTGGCTGTTGTTTCAACTTTATGTTGCTCAGGTCTTTCCTTGTTTCGTTTAAGTCCTGCAAAATAGCCAAACGGTCTTTGATATCAAAGCTTTTTTCTTTAACCACTGAAGTCTGACTGTCAAGATCTAAGATCATCATTCTAGTCCCAAACAATAATTCGTACGGACTGAATCCCCTCAGAGAATTTCTTGGCAGGTTGTTTAGACTACGTTGGACACTTATTAGATGTTTGACCCACCCAGCTCCCGAACCTAATACCTTCGCCGTTATAGATTGCTTTATGCCTTTGGTTTTTTCTTTACACCATCCCGTTCCCTCAGGTAGGAAGTGAGAAGAGTCCCGCTATGCTATGCTCATTTGGCAATGTTTTTCCACACGCTTTAGGTGCAAGAGGAAAAAATATTAGCCAAACGTAGCATGCTTCTAGCGTATATGCCATTATAGACTCGCAAATCTTTTTATAACAGTCTAGACGTCAGCCGAGTGCTGGGGTCTACATTACAAGTGGAAACTAGTCTTTATATGTTAATTGGACGCATCATTTTTTATTGTTGATCCATTCTGGAGTGAAACGCCATGGTAATATACCGTTTCTCTCGCCACTGCGATCTCTATTGCAGTCTGGGCAGTTCTTTACAAAGATGTGATGATGCAGGCTCATGCCTGGCCACCAGTACACTGATTGTAATTCTTCCAGGGAATCTTTTAGTTTGAGGTGTCTGAGACCCTCACCCATATGTGCGTCTGCTATTAACAAGCTTCTCCTGTCCGTGTTTGGAATTACTCTATCCCCCACTCCAGGGATTCGAGCAAAAGGAACGGAGTTTGCATCGATTATGTATGTATAATTGAGTGGATAGTTGATCGGTAGTGCTGAGCAGTCGCCTTTTGATGACGTTTTCACCGCCAGCACTGTTTCACCGTCAATGTATTTTACTGCACGCTTTTTTCTAACTACGGAAGCCGATTCAGTTGCTGCCGTTGTGGCTGTCTCAGCCAATGAATTCCCTGCAACGTGAACGCCATCACGCTGATGACTCAGTGAGTGTATCACGTGAGTCTTTGGTAGTTCTTTCTGCAAAAGAACTATTTGTTTCCAAAGCACTTTTTGCTTTATTGTTGCACCTGTGTCATCTTTGTAACCGTTTTGAATCCATTTCTGCAAATCGTTGTTATATGATTTGACGCAGTAATATGAATCGGACACTATAAGTGTCGGGAATTCGCGATCTGCATTATCTAGCGCCATTTTTAATGCTATTATTTCAGTTTGTTCTTCTGAATTAGTTTCTACTGAGTGTGTTTTTATTAGCAGAGGTCTCAGTTTCCCTCCGTGCCACACTTCTTTTGTGATTTCACATGTGGGGTTGTATGCTTGTTCTCCCCACCCTGGTGGTTGAGCATGGCCGTCTGTATAGATTACACAGGCGTACTGTCGTAAGGGCAGAATATCGATTGGCAGAGGGTATGTCATTTCATATTCTAGATATTTTAATTCCTTTAATTCTGGATCAAAGTAGTATTTTACTCTGTCCGTTGTAATTGAATTCACCCATTGTATCCCTTCTGGATTCAACGCTGTTGTTGGTAAATTACATGGGGTTGTTAATGCCTCAAAGGCTGATTCTGCTGTTCTGACTGTGATACGTCTACCGTCAGCTTTGTCTTTTTCTCTTGCTATAGCCGTTTGAACTGCATGAACAATGTTTTCTTTAATACTGAACTTCTTTTCAGCTTCTGTGTACAAGTGTGATTTGTATGCAATTGGTACCTTTTCTCCCTCATTAGAGGTCAGGTATGTGAATCCGCATCTTCCTGGGATGACTCGAATCACAAGATTGCGTGTGTTATCACGTGTTTCTAATTTTGTTTTAATTAACATGTCTGTTTGTAAAGATCTCAAAATTTCTGTGTGTTTTTGAGTCCAATTGATTTTTTTAAAATCTGGTTTTATTAGATCATAAAGGGGGTTGACCCTTTCTGCGTAATTTATAATGTAAGTTCTTCCGAAATTTAGGAAGCCTAGAATTGATGGTAAGTTTTTTTTAATGTTTTAGGTGCTTGGATTACAGCACATTTCTCTAGGAAATTGTCAGCCAGGCTTTTGCCTTCACTTGATAATTCATATCCTAAAAACAGGACTGTCAGATGGGCAATTCTTGACTTTTTAAAGTTGAATTTGTAACCCTCTGCTGCGAACCCAAGTATTATGGTGTTCACTCTCTTCAAGTGAGTATCCAAGTCATCATCTGTTAGGTAAATGTCGTCGACATAGGATAATGCCTCGTCATCATATGTTTGTAGTAATTCTGTTACTCTCGCTGAGAATAACCCTGGGCTGTTCTTGTGCTCCTGGGGTAAACGACAGAAATTTTTTTGCGAGCCATTTACTGAGAACGCAGTCAAATATCTGCTCTCTGGTGCTATATTTTGACAAAAGAATCCATTAGAGATGTCTAATGTTGTTTTGTATTTTTTGCGCACTATGTTATTCATTAGTGCAGCACTATGCGAGTTTTGCACTGCAAAAGTTTTGCAACATGAGTTAAGGTGTCTGTAATCCAAAACAAGACGATATGAATTGTCTGGTTTGGAGACAGGAAACAAAGGGTTGTTCATTTGTGAGGTGCAAGTTTCAATCACCCCCTGGTATTCAAGTTGATCTAGGATCTCTTTTACCTGTTTTTTAGCTTCTTGCTTAATTGGGTACTGTCTCTGTGCAGTAGGTTGTGATTTTAACTGGATTTTATGAGGAGGAGAGTCCTTATCCCATCCTACATGATTTTTATATAAAGCAGGAGCTAGAGCTACTGCCCACTTTCTTGCAAGTGTATATTTTTTATGAATTGGAATATGATTTGAGAAGGCAGGCATAATTATTTCTTCGCCATGAGGGCACTCCCTGACAAACTCGGGTGGCCAGTCTCGTTCAGCTAGAAGGATGTCATAGCCCTCGGAGAGATTATCCCAAAATAGACCCCTTATTTTTCTAGTCTTATCCCCCTCTATACGTAATGTTATTTCATATATTTTGTGAGGTTTGCTAACTCTGGTATCGGCAGTTTCCACCTGAATGTATTCATTCGTGTCCAATGTCTCCAGATGATTCATAAGGACTTTGCGAGCTATGCTCACTTCTGCTGCGCTGTCTAGCATTGTCTGAGCCCATTCTCCGTTTTTCAGCTGTGCCCTCAGTATTCTCGGCATTGTTTATTACTTTAATACTGGCTACCTTCTTTTTTGGAAATTGTAACTTTTTATTTGGATGAGCAGGTTCCTTGTCTTTGGACTTGACGTGCTCTTCCCTGTGTTCTGATCGTCCTCTTCTTTCCGATTTCTGCGAGGAAGTCTGAAAAGATTGAGAGGGACGTGTATCATTATCTTGATATCTATCAGGTTTCTTTATATTATCCCTATTTCTAAGGTTGTATTTTTTCACAGAGGGCTCCCTTTGGGGAGACTTGCGTCCTTGGTCAGGAGATCTTTCTCTCCGCCGAGGAGACCTTCCTCTGGACTGGAATCTTTTTTCTTTAGGATTGGATTGTTTGTTTCCATCCCAGTTCTTTTTTTGAGTGAATAGAGTATTTTTAATAAATATTTTTTCTGGACTTTCAATTAGTTGGGGTTTTACCGGTATTCCGCCCAAACTATCTCTACCTAATTCTTCATAGGATTTTTCTATAATTCTGGCAATTTCAGCAGGTTGGTCTGCTATGTTTGTCTCTTTTAACCTCTGGCGGATCGCCACATTCGCTGCTTCTCCCTTTATGTTGGCTAGTAATATTGCCGAGACCTGCTTGAAGTCTTTCAGTAATTTCATACCAAGAGTTAAAGCGGGTTCTGGACCGTATTCATCTTGAATTTGTTTTAGCACATCTGGTATTACTGACATGGATGGTACACCATGTGTTTTTGTGTAAATGGAAGCAAAGACTGTACCCCAAGTGTCACAGTCCTCCACGTGTGGTGCGATTCCCATTGGAAGACAGATAGTCAGAATCCTGTGTTTCTCAAGAGGAGTGGTTTCTGGAAATACCGCCTCTATTTGAGTGATTTTTTGTGCTAACCAGAATGGAATTTGTTCCCGTTTAGCTGGTACTTTACCTAGGCAGGACTGTATGTTCTGTGGTGTCATTTTATTTGTGTTCCCCTGTTGAGGGGTCAGCTGTGGAATTTTTGTTACTGGTTGGACAGTAGAAGTCCGCATTACATATTGGACTAATTGTCTATGTATTTTTATTAATTGTTTTAGCTGTATTAAAAGCTCTGCTGCAGGCATTTCTTCAATGTCTGGATGTGGTGTGTATCCGGCTAGGACCGGCCACGTTGCACCTGGTCTACCTAGTGGACCGAGCCTGGTGATGTGATTATTATGTTTTAGGGCGCCATTAAAAAAGAGCAGGTGCTCTTGGAATTTTGAGTGGTACTTCCACCTCCTCGAAAGGAGTGTACTCATCAGGTGGTTCCTCTATTTTGTAATAGTGGAAGTCCTTTGTTACAGCGTTTGCTGCTGGAAAGTGTATCCATGAATAGAATACCTCTGTCTGCCGATATTCGTGTGCCTCAATTACGAATATGACTGTACCACCTCTCGATGTCAGTCCATTTTTTATAAGTTTTAAAGTTATAGATTTTCTTATGTTGACCGGGATGAGTATTATATCCGGGTCATTTTCCTGCAGAGTAGTATCAGCTGCTATGAGTTCAGCTGTTATTCTAGCTGTCTCTCTTTCTTCTTCACTGTCTACCATTTTACCGACAGGAAGGTTATTCCGTTTGTTTGCAGATCAGGTTTCTTATGGAAACAAAGATTAGATGCACAATATTTTGGAACAGTGTATCCTTCAACGTTGACTAAACCAAGAACCATACATAGGAGTCTCCTCCTGCGAGGTTTGGCGGATATGACCTTTCACCCACTCCAGACGTCTTTGGAGTATTATGGGAAAAAAGGGGTTCTGTGTGAAAAAGCACGACTGAGTTACTCTAATGTCTTGCGTTAGTTTTATCGCCTATCCAAACGTTTGGGCGCCATTTAGTGTAGTTCCTATTATCCCAATAGGCTCTGCGCATTGGAATAATACCTTCAATAGTATAGACCTAGGGCCGAGGTTAACTAGGTCTTCTACTGACGATATTAGACTTAAAGTTTTGGGTTTGCCAGCTAGCTCAGAGTTCACTAGAAACTTTCTCGAATAGGCAAGGAGGATTTTAACCTCCCTGGATAGACAAGAAGGGATTTAGTTTCTGACAACCATAGAACATGACAACTTTGCTCTCCCCTAATCAAGAGTGTATCTCTAGAGTCGTGTGAAAACAAAAGACAACTTATTTTACTCAGTCAGTTCAGTGCATTCTTAGTTTCACCAGATTGTAGAGAAAAGGAAGAGACGGGCGTGTTCAATAAAAGATGTTATTTATTGATCAGTCTCTTTTCTCGTACAAGAGAAATGAATCGATATTATTGTAATACTTATGGTTAAGTAAAGTGCATACAATAAAAGCAGAATTATAAAATAATACTGTAAAAGAATTGATATGGTTTCTAAGCCATAAGATGGATCACTGAAAGAATATCGACGGACAGAATATCGACCATCAAAAATATCGTTGAGAAAATATCGACAGTCAAAATATCGAGTTTCTATCTACAAACAGGTAAGTACAAAAATATCGAGTTAAAAATATCGTTTACAAAAATATAGTTGTAAAAAATATCGTATTTACTAAAAACAGTGTTAAATTAAATTAATATTAATAATTAATTACTAAAATATACTTAAAATTACTTAAATTAACTTATAATAATTAAATAATTAATGAAAGTTAAATAAATATTTTTTTATTTCATATTTATTAAACATATATATATAGTAATAAAATATAATAAAATAATACCCAAAAACTGAAAACTGACCCTGAACCCTAAAAATACCCCTTTACCCAAAAACTGAAAACTGACCCTGAACCCTAAAAATACCCCTTTACCCAAAAACTGAAAACTGACCCTGAACCCTAAAAATACCCCTTTACCCAAAAACTGAAAACTGACCCTGAACCCTAAAAATACCCCTTTGCCCAAAAACTGAAAACTGACCCTGAACCCTAAAAATACCCCTATGCCCAAAAACTGACCCTGAACCCTAAAAATACCCCTTTACCCAAAAACCCAAAACTGACCCTGAACCCTAAAAATACCCCTTTACCAAAAAACTGAAAACTGACCCTGAACCCTAAAAATACCCCTTTACCCAAAAACTGAAAACTGACCCTGAACACTAAAAATATCCCTTTACCCAAAAACTGAAAACTGACCCTGAACCCTAAAAATACCCCTTTGCCCAAAAACTGAAAACTGACCCTGAACCCTAAAAATACCCCTTTGCCCAAAAACTGAAAACTGACCCTGAACCCTAAAAATACCCCTTTACCCAAAAACCCAAAACTGACCATGAACCCTAAAAATACCCCTTTACCCAAAAACCCAAAACTGACCCTGAACCCTAAAAATAAAAACGATATTACTTCACTTACCTTAAAAACGATATTACTTCAATTACCTTAAAAACGATATTTTGGCTGTCTATATTCTGTCCTGTCGATATTTTCTTCAAACGATATTTTGGAGTCGATATTATGTCCAAACGATATTTTGGAGTCGATATTATGTCTGTGCACCCCATAAGATATTTAAAATGGATAAAATAGATACATACATATATACATTTGACTAATCGTACTCAACTGGTGCTTCTAACTACGCCTACCCCGGTGTACCTGACCTAAGCCTAATACGTGGGCGGGAGTAGATAAGTAGCAGTTTAAGTTAAGTTTGTTTTGCCAAGTGACTGACTCAAGAATTCTCTGCAAGGGGTTATTCAGTTCTGTACCTGAGATCTAGAATGGTTGAGGGCTGGTATCTCTCGTCTTTGGTCTTGATATTCCAGCTGCCCGCAAGGGCGGCTTGGAAGCGCCGGAGCTGGATTTCTCGGCAGGAGAAAGGCAGCGTGTCCCTCTCAGCGCGTCAGGAAGGCGGGGCAGCGCCAGTGGGCTTCGCTCTGTGCTGGGCTCTTCGGCACGTCTCGCTGCTCCGATCTCGTCACCACCGCGTGTGTTTGCTTAAGGCAATGTCGGTAATATTTATACCTGTAAGGTGCCGAGATTGACGTAAGGATGGACATATATACGTCAATAAGGATGTCATACGAACTGGTCGTTAGCACATTCTTTACTGAAGTTCTCGGTGAAATCAAAACAATGGCTGTAGGGATTTTCCCAGGTTGTCATAGGTTTGATTTGTTTTGAGAACTCCGTATGCCTTATCAGGGGCTGGAGGAATAGTGCTTGCCTAATTAGATGGCAAGCGTTATGACTTAATCAGATAACACGTTCCTGTGCCGTGGTGTGGCTTAATCAGATAACGGTTTTTGCACCGTGGGATGGCTGCTAGTTAATTATTAACCAGACCAGGGTCAGGAATAGGGGATCGATACAGAACCTATAGGAATACATCACAATTTATTCAGAAATATTCCATTATTTTAAAATATCACTGTTCATTTTATCAATTGATCTCATATCATATTCAACAATAAATCATATCCAAATCATGCGATGACCATTTGTGCGAAACACAAGACTTTAAAGGGAGCTCAAGGGATCAGAAACCCTTTTCTGTTTAGGATTTCTTTTGAAATGGGAGTTATTTTGTCCCACTGAGAATATAGGAATATAGGACCTTGTATTCTTTTTATAGAGTTCAAATCTTTCTTAGAGTGATCCCATGAGGTATCGTTGTCCAGATATCCTGTGAAGTGTTCCTCAGTTAATGGTGACTACAATGTGCGTTTTTAATGCACAGGTGGATCTGCGGTTTTTGAAGGTCTTACTCAGGAGTGGGATCCTAACAGCGTTACCCAGTCACTTTTTTCAGTTTTTGTAAAAAAATGTCAGCATCTTTGAAGTTTGTTAACTAGGTACCCATTCTTCCTAGGATTCTGTTGAATTGTTTAGTTTTGTTACTCGTTTTCTGTGAAGGAGCCTGAATTAAAATATGGATTAGATTGTTGCTTCCTTTGTGCAGTTCTTTTTCTCTCTTCGTTTTTAGCATCTTGAGAACTCTTCGTGGAGTTAGGCAGTGTGGTAATGATGATTTTCTGTTATGAAAATCATTACTGCCACACCATCCAGGTCCACTGCTAGTACTAGAACTATGAACTTGTTGTGAACCTGGACAGTATGGCAATGGTAAGTTTCCTTGATGAAAAGCATTGTTGCCTCACCGCCTGGGTTCAATACGAATATGGTTATCCTCTGAAAATTACTATATCTCTTTTAGACATTGCTAGTTGAGTTCCCACGAAAATTGATTGTATGCCTACAATAGGAACTTCAAACGTTTACATGGGAAGGAGGGAGTTTATGAGTGAGCAGGAAGCTCCCTTTTAGGTCCTTTAGAAAAGGGAGGATCTGCACGCCCTGGCCTAGACGGGTACTGCCAGGTTTTAGGTGATGAAGGGCTGGATACCCTTATCTTCTGAGAAGCCTCAGGTTAGACACTCAAAGTGATGGAATCTTAAAAATTGAGAAAGGAGGTATAGGAGTTGGGATGAACAGTGCTCTGCAACACATTGCACTGGAGGTGTCTCTGGTAATGATCTGAGCTATGACGTGTCCAACAGAGGGGGATTGTAGATGGGGATGCAAACAAGAGACTCTGGGATCCCACCATTGTGACTCTGCGTGGAGCAGAGAAATAAACAGTGAATTGATTGCCCCTTGCACCACACCACATCAAACTGTAATAGAGAGGAGTCATGTACTCAAGTGACTATGCACAAACACCCCTTGCAAAGGGGATGGCAGAGGGAATGGGAGACAGGTTTGTGCCATGCATTTTTGCACTCTCCCTGCTAAATATCACTATCACATTAGAGCAGGGGTCTTCACACGTGGGGGCGGGCCTCCCTAGGGGGGCCTGAACTGAACCCAGGGGGGGCGCCAGGCTCTGGTTAAAAATTAATCATCCTGATAGCAGTTCTTTGTTTTCAACGGAAAACAAATGATCAGCAGTAAGCTACTCTGTAATGGGCCAATATTAACATCCTTTGCCCATTATATCTGGCTGGGAGTATGTGTCAAAAGGGAAGGGACTCCGAATATCCTTCAAACCTCCCCATTTCGGATAATCACATTGTGGATACTATCACACGTTAGTAAGGATTGGCTAACCAGAACAGAATGTGTGGCAATCATGTTAACACCATTATTGCATTTTTAAAAGGTTTAACATAACTGTAATGTTTAAATAAGTCTAGGCAAATTTAAACACTGCAAATTTAGTAGAAAAACTGTGAAAAATTCTGGAGGGGCACAAATTAATTTTATTTATACTGGGGGGGGGGGGGCTCGGCATTAAAAAGTTTGAAAACCACTGCATTAGAGCAAACGTGTCCTATATGGGGTTTAAATGAGAAACCCCTGTATCCTCTAAGTGGGGTAATACATTTCACCATTTCACTTCTGTGGGGTAATACATTTCACCATTTCACTTCTGTATCTCTAATGTCAATAGACAGGACCTATGGGATATTCACAAAAATATGCGGGAAGACCTCGCCCTGCGCCACTCCTCCTCTTGTGTGTCATGCTTCATCATCGGTCAATCCGTGCACGCCAGAGAAAGAATCCTCTACTGTAGGGTGGGCCATAGGTTGTGTAGAGGGTACTTAGAGGGAAAAAAGGCTACAGATCCAGATAAAGTGTAAAAATCCTGATCACTTCTGCTATGGATATTGCACTTTAGTAGGCAGGTGGTGAGGACACGATTAAAAAAGAAAGATGGGATGTGCAAGACACCATTATGAGTCTTACATCCATTCAGGTCAACATGTTTCAGCCCTCTTGGTGGCCCAAAGAAGTGACCCAGGGCTTTCTTCAGGACCAAAATCCTACGTTCCCCAAGGTATGTCCCTGTCTCTACATACACATACATCTCCAGCACACATACATGATATACCAATGGCTATTCTCTGCTGGGAGTGAAAATGTGCTTATCAATTGTAATACTGTGAGTCCTACAAACGCCTTCTACGAATTGCTATGAGCCTTTCCAGTCTTGTTCAGTGTTTAACAGGAGTCCCCAACCAAATTCATCCGTATTCCGTCTGACCTAATTTATTTATTCTCCTTCAGTGCTCAGACTACAATGACAACTAACTTTTTGGAGCACTGGCCTGTGTGGTGGAAGGGGTTAAGATGATGACATACTATATAATGTAGCAGAAGTAACCTAAGGACTGTACCTTCAATCAGCGTCCAGTTGATTCTTTGGCACTCACCTATATTTCCCTTGAGAAGTGGGTCAATGGGTTGTGGCTGGTCTGAAATGGTAAATTTGATGGCAGTCACCACAGTGCTGCGTGCATATGGAGAGCCTAAAATTGCACAAAACACAAAACAAAATGTCATGGGAAGAAGAGAAATCAAATATTTGCAGCAGACCTGAATCAATATGGCATTATCTCCAAGCAACCACTGTAGTAACCCCAGAAATTTAAAGTAGGTTGGAATTACACTGGCATTACAATGAAAAAGTACATTGCAAGACATAACTTGTACTACCTATACCTAGTTGGGAAAAAGTGAATGACAATGACCTGACATATATATAATGTGTAAATTAGTGAAACGTAGCAAAGCATGGAAAAAGTTTGGAAATGTTTTGTCAATCAAAGATTTTAATGTGTTGAAGCACTTAACTGCACTGCGTGAGCACTTTCTCACTCTGCACAAGAAATGTTGTTGGAATTTCTGTTCAATGTTGTAGCTAAATAATATAATTGGCACTACAGACACTCAAACAAATTTTGAGCCTTGCGCCTATCATTCATAAAAAGAAACATTTCTGGTTCACTAGCTCTCTAGAAATGTATAAAAGGTGTTGAATTAAATTCGCCAGACCCACATGGGCCTGTGGGTATTTATGGCAGAAGTATTAATGCAGATCCTGTTCTTTCTCCCTCACCCCATCTCAGCTTATCTACTGGGGCTGCTGCAGGTGAAACTGAAGATAGGAGTCTGTACTCCTCTCTGTGACATGCAGCTGTTCCTTCACCAGCCCCTTTGAGAAGTGCACACGTGTTGTGCAGCAACTGCCAAGAAAGTGTGCATTTTAGCCGCATCCCAGAACAGAGAGCCAATTAGGACTGTACTTAATGCACACAGGCTCTCTTCTCGCACTATTTGTTTACAAAATAATGTGCAAATGTGCGAGGGGGTGCTTTTGGAGCAGCAGTTTTGAAAGTAACCTGCTCACCATTTATATTTTAATTACAATCATTAATCTGCTAAAGAGGATAAAATGATCTTCCCCATATCAAACATATACCACAATGAATTTGGTGCTGTGGCACCATACGTATTTGCTAGTAGTAAAAATATACTACTTCAGAAACTCTAGAGTAGAGAGGATGAGTAAATATTTAATATCAAAATCCTTAATTCCTTAAACAAACACAGTAGGCACTCCTTGCTCACCGCTGTCGGTGGCAGGAAAAGTAGCCTTTCATCTGCACTTCGTGCCCCAGCTCCTTTATAATGGACATGTTTGTAAATACATTTTCTATTATAACTGTCATTTTTGCAATAAACAGTTTTGAAACAGCAAAAAGTATTTCCTCAAGAACAGGATCAGAGTACCTCTAGATGAAGTGGGAAAGGACATACTCAGAGGAGGTCACCTGAATGCAGTTATAGGTGGAACACAAGATCCTGATTTAGAGCAGAAGGTTCAGGAACACTTACAACCGAAATGCAAAACTGGTTGGACAAATGGACTGGTCAGACATTTGGAAGGGACAACACTCGGGCGGGCAAGACTTCACTTATCATTCACATGCACATAAGACGGGCACGAGACAACCACTTTTGGGTCTACTCATCACTCCAGAAAGATGTCCTTAACACAGAAATAGGTAGATTACCCTTACAGACCATCACCATGGTACCTGGATACCCTCAAGGGTGATTAGCGCGCTTTACAAAAATAATAAGAAACAATCTTTATAAAAATCCAAACACCAGCTCTCCAAAGTACTGACAGACAGTGGAGGCTCAGATAAAGCAGGTTACAAGAGAAACAATTCAGAGACTCCCTAGCAGAAATATTAAGATTGTACTAAGCAGAAAACAATAGGCGGTAGCTAGAGCGACCCACAAAGCTGCTTCCATCGCGTTCAACAGAGATAGAAAACCCATTGCTCTCTTAGGAGACAATAGTAGAACTAACATACCAGTATCCCATTTAAATGGGCAAAACATACTACTGACTATTAAGGCATTAAAGCGACTCTGTCTCTGAACAGCCTTGTTGAAGTCCAAACTCTCACAATCATTACAGGAAACCAGTAGGGACATAGAGAAGCGACACATAAAAGGCCTGTCATGGATTGGACGTACAGCTGTCATCAAAAGCAAAAACATTTCCCATGATGTGGTAGTTAGGCACCCCATACTACTCCAGTCACCAAATGATAATTACGAAACCACAAAGATAAAATTGTGAATTGATATAGGAGTGAGAGGGGGTTACATTTACAGACAAAGGCTGCCCAGACCTACATGTCAAGAGAGGCTGGAATCCCAGACTAAATATTATCAGGCCTCCTAACTGTGCTACGCGATAGACTGGGAAAGCACGGGAGCAGGAAGCAATTGTGTTTCTTTGAAGGTAATCTCAGCAACCCACATAAAGAAAGTGCCTTGGCTGGAAAAAAGCATGGGGATAATATTTATCACCAGTTTCTAGATCTAAACTCACATAGTGGGAGGGAGTTGCAATAAAGAAGGGGGTAAACATCTTTCTGTCACACTTTCACCACAATTACTATACAATGTGTTCCTTGGGACAGGACGCACAGGCATTTCAAGCAAGTACAGATGCAAGACGTACCAGAATAGGGGACTTGTTTGACAAGGCAGGGATGAAAGATTTTGTGAATCCAGACTTCAGGATCCCAGAGGGAGGGCGTTATTACTACTGGCAATCAGGCATTGGACAATATTAACACAGATTAGACAGGCTGCAAGCCTTGGCTTGACAAACTTCGATAAATAGATCCTACTGAGTGGTGGTGACAAGAGATTATTCTCAGAAAATGATAAAATATTAACAGAGAACCATGGATGTGAACTGACCCAAAAGCAACTAAGATAAGAAAAAGAGCTTGGGCGTGAATTAACCAACGATGACCGGGCACAATAACATCAGAGCGCACGGAAATTCCACGAAACAGCATTAAAAAGATAGCAGTGAAGCAATCAGGCTACTGTTATTGTACAAAAATGAGACCCAAGAAATATGAACAACTGTTGAAAGGGATGTGACATGGATGAGCCTCATCGCAGTTTTAAAACTGACAGCATCATTACAATGGAGGCTGTCAGTTTTGAAACCGGTCGAACATTCCGGCTGGCTTCTGACGGGCTCAAGGAGCCCATCTGCGAGTCAGAACCGGCATGTAATCTATATGGACAGCGTTGTACGCCATCCGGATTACGATGCTCGGTTACCGACAGGCTTTACATGCTGGGCTTTCCGACCTGGAAAGCATGTCGGAAAGCGAGTTTGGGGCCCCCTAGCAGAGCCCCCTTCTTCCTGCAGCCTCCAGTTAGTGGCTGAGGGGGCACTTATGGTGCCCCCCCCCCCCCTTGTTGACCCTGCACCATGTGACAGGCACCTTGAAGTGCCTGCCACGTGGTGCAGGGATAAACACAAACTCCCTTTTCTGTTTGGGAGCTTGCAACCACACCATGTGCGGTCGCATTAAAATTAAGCGGTCAGGACCGCCGACCGGAGGTCGGTCAGACTCGTATCCGTGAAGGTGTCGGGCGAACACAAGTCTGCCCGACATAGTAATAAGCTCCAAATATGCATTTACTCTAGCATTTCCATATGCTCTAAATGCATTGGTGATCTCTCCAGGTTATGGATGTTGAATTGTAAGCGTTTAAAATATAAACATCTTCTTCAAACATCTTCTTCACGTATTTTTTCAACGGTGAGTAGAAATTAAACAGTTTGGTGTGAAAGTGACACATTTTACAATGTGCCAATGAATATTCTTAGACAATGTGACGAGTTGAAAAGGAGAGACCATTCTACACTTCAGAAGTAAATTCTAAAATTCCAGGTTGCTGCTTTAACCACTGTGACCTGGACAGGATAATAAGAAAGCAGATATATGGCAAAGTGGGGGACAATATAGATAAGTAGTTTAAACAATAGTGTGTTCAACAGTATAATACTATAGTAGAAAAGACTGTTAATTAAAGAAAACTTAAATTCCTCTTCAGGCTAACAGTAACACTATAAGTAAATGTAATAGCACAACTAAAATGCTAGTTTAGTCTTCAAGATGTGAGTTTATCATATGGTCCGTAGTGTTTGCACTCTTACCTGCAGTCAGCTGCTTTTTTAGCCTCGGAAGCAGCTGAGAAGGGTTGACAAGCGTTAGCTTTCCCAGGCATTCTGCCACCACATTGCGGGTTCCTTCTTCTGAGCACTCACAGTGTCTGAAAAGTAAAACCCAGATGTCCTCTAGAAAGGGTTTCAGGTCATTGGCAGGCGAGGCACTGATCACCTCCTTGAGGGAGTGCAGCAGTAGGTACTGCCTCTTGGGCTGGCTCCCGATCTCCTTCAGGATGAAGGGAAGGTACTCTTTTAGGCTGCCGATGCTGACGCTTCCTAGGGTGTAAGAGGCTGCAGATTTCACCTCCTCACTAGGGGAGGAGAAGGCCTCTAGAATGACTGATTTGAGATCCCTTTGTGAGCCGAGGTTCATGGTGCGCCCCATTTCAGCCAAGGAAAGCAAAGCCAGCATCTGCACAGCATCATTGGACTTGGGATTCTTCACATCTTGGATAAACTGAGTCACCATCCCAGAAGCCTCTTTGGGACACATGGATGAAAGGGCCGCCACACATTTGGCTACAGAGTAGTATGCCTGCTTGTGAACAGACACAGGAGCAGTGGCATGACTGGATGAGTAGACAGGGCCTGTTAGTTGTTTCATCAAATCTGCATACCCTAGGCCACGTGTATTGGAGAGAACCAGAGCCTGAAAGAAGTCTAATATGGCATTGAGGACCCCTCCCTGCAGCAGAGGGGAGTGCACAAGGCGGAAAAGTTCCAGCAGGATGGAACCACTTATCTTGGACACAGACGAAGGATGGACTGTAGCCAGGGATGTAAGCATCACGATGGACACTTGAGAAATATGCATATCGCTCTCCCCAATCAGAGGTGGCAGCTCAGTCAGAACTGCCTCAATCATGGCTGGCTTTAGGCTGTCACTATAGTTTTTGATCAGGACGTCCAAAGCAGTTAGGGTGCTCAACTTCAGGGCCCGTTGGTTCTTGCGTAGGAAGGAGGCCAGGATGGGAAACCCATCCCCGAGGATGGGCCGTAGGTCAATCTTTAATGGGGAGCACGCGATGAGTGTAAGCGCCTTGACAGTGGCCAACCTTGTTATTTCATTTTTGAGCCTCTCCAAAAATATCTGCAGGGTGGGCTGGAGTTCATCACCCAAGTGATCCCCAAGGTTGCAGACTATCTGGCCCATACAGGCAATAGCACGCTCTTTTACTTCCTGATCAATGTCTGCAGCTTTGAGCCTCTTCAATGTGCTGGCAAACAGCTCATGGACATATGGCTTGCAGTCGAAATTCAAGGGTGTGTCCAATGGTCGGATAACCTTCACCAGTTGCTGGGTGACTAGAAGGGCTTCAGAGATGATCTTATAAAACGGATCTGTGATGCAGGCCACAAGAGGTGGAAGAAGAGCCCCAATATGCGGATGGAACACTTCAGGTGGGTGGTTGCACAGGATGACATGAAGGAAGACCAGAGTATCAATCCTCATGTTGGAAGAGCTGGATTTATCAGTCAAGGAGAATAGAATCCCTGTAAAAGGAAAACAAGTATTTATTATACTCCAAGATCGAAAGGCAAACAGTAGAATAAAATATGTCCTCCCTCAAAACCATATTTATTTGCAGTGTTATAATTCATTTTAGTCACTTGGCAAAGCAGATATCCAAAAATATTCTATTATGTCTGGGAACTTGTCACATTTATTTCATTTTTCTAGGATCCGCTTAGGTTTAAAATTAATTTTGAATGAGTGTTTGGACGCAGTGTGCATCATGATACTTCCTGAAGACTACAATGTGTGGCTCTTGGAACCGGGATCACTCTGTCCCACTGTTACAAAGGAACAGGTATGGGGCAGGATGATTACAGAGATGAGAGTCACATTGCTGTAGTAAGATACACAACTCTTGGGGAGGAGGTACATCTAACTTGGCAAGAGACACAAACCCTTTTTACCTAAGATAAAGCTACCTGGATATAATGAGTTTTAAATTACTATTGTCAGTTTTCAAATTACCCCAACAAAAAGGAAATGTCAATAATCCAACTTGACAAAGGCTGTGAATAAAACTGTCCTTGGGCGGTTTGCAATATTCATTCCACCTAGTATAACCTGACAGGATGTCTCCTAAAATGGAGAATCACATGTAAATCAAGTTACGTCTGTATTAATATTTCAGCTGATAACTATATCTTCCTGGATATTGCTCACCTGAAGGAAAATCCCCAGGTGCCAGAACCGGATCTGTAAAGCTTTCCCTTAATAGCTCTCCAGAGTCACCAGGAACTAACATTTGAATTCAATTGTGACAGACACATTTCTGCTGTCATTCATTCCTTACTTTTTTCCAGGATCCAAACAAAGTGCGCAGAGAGGAATGTAAGGAACTTAATGACAGCAGACAATAAAACAAGAGTGACAATTTTCATACTTCGATACTTATTAGGAAAGGCACCAACTCAGCAGAGGAGAAAGGAGGGCGGGGAGCAATCTATGGGAAAAGATGGTATCTATCAGAAAAATCATTACTGAAGGTCAGTACCATTTGTGTCTGTTTGATACTCCTTCCAGCATATTCCTTATCATATGAATGAGTCCATAGTCATACCCGCCATTTACAGCACCTTCAGCCCGCACCTGGACCCAACGGACCTCAAACGCCTTCTGATCTTATCCAAAGAACCAATGCTAACCACATGGCTTGTCATCACCCCCCGAAAAAACAGCCACCACCATGAAGTCCATCCACTCAGGGGCCCCCATTGGACCCCTGCCCCCAAAATGCCTACACCAGAGGAATGCAACCCATCAGCGCCATGCTTACACCCATTCTGAATGCCTCCACCTCTTCTTCGACCTTCCCAGAGGCTTGGAAACAAGCAACTGTACTACCATTGCTGAAGAAACCCTCTGTGGACACTTCAACGCTCGTCAACTACAGACCGCTCTCCCTACCTTCCCAGGCAATGTCTTAGAAACAATCATCAACAGACACCTCAATGAATACCTCAATGACCACCAACTCCTCAACACCACTCAGTTTGGTTTCAGACCCAACCATAGTACGTAAACTGTCCTCATCACTGCCACGGATGACATCCGCATGACTCTGGACAGAAGAGACATGGCGGCCTTCATCCTCCTCGACCTCTCCTATGCCAACAACACAGAACTCATTCCATCCCTCCCCTCATGGACAAGACACCCAGTACCTGGATCAAGTTCAATGCCTGGTCAAGTTCAATGCCTGGATGACTGAAATCACCCACTGGATGAAGACCAACTGTCAAACACTGAACACCAACGAAACTGAAATTGTGATCTTCAGGAAGAGCACAGCACCATGGGACTCCACCTGGTGGCCAACAGAGCTACGACCAAAACCCACACCCACCACCCACGGCAAGAACCACAGGATCATAATCGACAGCAAACTCAACATGACTGCGAATGTCAATCCTGTCACCGCTTCGTGCTTCCATACCCTGACAATGCTGAGAAAGATTTTCTAGTGGCTCACAATCAGCACACGGAAAACCGCCACGCATTCCCTGGTCAAAAGCAAACTGGACTACAGAAACACACTCTATACCAGCGAAAAACTCACCAAAAGGCCGAAGACCATTCAGAACTCAGAATCACTCTCAACCTCCCATGCCAGACTTGCATCGCACTACACCTGAAGGATCTCCACTAGCTCCCCATTTACAATTGAGCATCATTCAAACTCCTCACCCACACTTTCAAGGCACTATATAACTCTGGCCCAGCATACCTCAACTATCGAATCTGCTTTAAAAAACCTTACAGACACACTGCTAGTCCAGACTCCTACTAGCACAAATCCTGCCCATATGGAAAACCAGACACAGAACACAACTTCCTTGCTAGCTATCACATCAGCAAGATGTGCGGGCAAAGTTCAAGCTTCCTTTGCTGAGGAATTCTTTTTCAGATTCTACAAAAACAGATCAATTCTAAGGAGGTTTGTGGTCCTCCCTACCTTCTTTACAAATCGCTGACTCTGTAAAATAAATTCCTTCATTTGTTCGGCTTGAAAAGATGCATCAAGAACCGTGACTTTTAGTAAATTTACTCCGATATTTTCCATCTTTGGCCGACTCAGTAAGTGACGGACAGTCTTTAAACAATTGGTTGTTTACTGGATTGTGAGTTGTAGGACATTCTGTAATCTATACTACTATTATAAAGAGAGAACTTTGAACCTTTGAGGCGGGTAAACTCGGGAACCACAGCGCCAATCCAAACACCCGATACATCGTTGTAATTGTCAGGGTCTGCAGATGGACATAGGCTATATAAAAAAATAAAATATACGTTCTTTAAAATATTTACGATTAAAAAAAAAGTAGTCCCTTGGAAGTAGCGCCGGCCGCGATGTGCGTGCTGACATCAGGAGCGCGGGGAGGAGCGGCGTACAGGAGCGCGAGGATGAGCGGCGGACATGAGCGCGGGGAGGAGCGGCGGACAGGCGGGGAGGAGCGGTGAGGAGCGGCGGACAGGCGGTGAGGAGCGGCGGAGAGGCAGGGAGGAGCGGTGAGGAGCGGCGGACAAACGGGGAGGAGCGGCGGACAGGCGGGGAGGAGCGGTGAGGAGCGGCGGACAGGCGGGGAGG
The DNA here is from genome assembly GCF_964261635.1 of Lissotriton helveticus. Lineage (NCBI taxonomy): Eukaryota > Metazoa > Chordata > Amphibia > Caudata > Salamandridae > Lissotriton > Lissotriton helveticus. Next base: position 1,216,538,548 of record NC_136070.1, on the reverse strand, counting down.
AGCGGCGGCTGAGGTAGGTGAAGCGGCCCGTGTGCGGCTCATTGGGGGCCCTGAAAGTGGCGGGTGTGCTCCGGGGGACCCACGGACAACGTCGGGGCGGGCGGGGGCCCTGAAGCCTGACACAACGTCGGGGCGGGCGGGGGCCCAGAAGCCTGATTGCTCCCAGACAACGTCGGGACGGGCTGCTAGTACCTAGATAAGTAGGTCACTTACGTATCTTTACTGTTTTCTACAAGAATAGGGGGTACAAAGTCCAGTCCTGAGTAGAGTCAGAGAAGTGATACTCAGGGACATCTTTCAATAATGTCAGTCTCATTTGCACGATCTCTGGTTTTTACCTTTTAATGAGTTACTAGTATTGATTCAAACAAATGAATGTATGATGGTCTTTAGTATCAGTGGATCTCTTTGTACTATTCATAGATTCACATACGAACCTTTCCACCCAGGATCTTGAACAACATCCTCAGATCCATCAAAACAGCCCAAATCCTGCTCCAGTTAAGGAAGGAGCTGAAGACACAACTCGTTAAAGAGCACTAAATCACAGCACAGCAACGGTATGCTTCTGTTCTGCTAACGGGTCTCACCCTTCACTCACTGATTGTATCTCTGTCTTTGATCCTGTATAATGATTTGTTGCCTTTCACTCAGGTTTCAGCTATATAACTAGCTAATACATACAGGATTCTACTTGGGGCGAAAATGGGACACACAAAAAGATTTAGGTGTACATGCATCAAAATAGACAATTGCGATTTTTAAAGAATCGCAATTAAAGAATCGCTATTGCCTATGCACGTAGGAATCGCAAAATAAATAGTGATTCCTTAAATGCAATCACAATTTAAGTAATAGCAAGTTTTGCAATTCCTTAAATTGCGATTTCTGCATTTGAGATGATGCATCCCAAATTCAAAATATAAATGCAATGCAAAATACAAATGCAAATGCAAAATACAAAAGTGCAAAAATACCGGTTGCAAAGGGGCAGATTCTGCAAATCATCCAGTTTGCGACCGTTTTTTATGTTGATGCATGTGGTCCTTGGATCACAAGAAATCTGATGGTCACTAAATCATCTTTATTGAGTCAAAGTGTCCCTCATGACAATGCGAATTCTTGGATCACAGATATAATTATGTTGTCTCAACAGATAAGATGGTACATAAGCTGTGTAAAAATGCGCATTCTTTTCCATACTAATATTATAAAGAGAGAGCCCAAACCTTTGAGACGGGTAATCTCAGTAACCACAGCACCAATCACAACACCCAATACATCGTTGGAAAGGGCAGTTGCAGCAGAAGGACATAGGCTATGCAGACGGCCAACATATATATATATATTTTTTTGTGCAGTTTTATATAGCGCGAACTTGACCTGAACTGAATCAGGTATCAGAGCGCTTTACATAACACCAGTTACGTTACATGAGGACACACATTCATTTTTGTTAGGCACAGGGAGATTAAGTGATTTGCCCAGAATCACAGGATGTTTGGCGTCGTTACGAAGACTCGAACCCAGATCCCCAGGTCCGAGGTCGAGCACCTTAGCCGTTAGGCCAACTCCTCTATACATTTAAAAGGTAAAAGAACCGTGCCAGCAAAGTAGTCCCTTGTGGGCGTGTCTGCAATGTGCTGTAGGCGTGGGCTGGGGGCGTGACTAATGCTGGGGGCGTGCTGTACGGCCATCACATTGTGGGCTGTGGGCGTGTGCTGGGGGCGTAACAAACGCTGGGGGCGTGACAAGCGCTGAGGGCGTGTATCCGCCCTTTATGCCTAGTGAGTCGTACATACAAGCGCCATTTACGGTGCTGCGCAGCATCAAGGGGCACGCTGGGGGCGTGAGAAACGCTGGGGGCGTGTGTCCTGCCTTCCTGCCATGTGAACGCAATTGCGCCGCATCAAGGGGCATACTGGGGGCGTGTGCTACGTTCCGCCTTCATGCCATGTGGGTCGTACATTAATCAGAAGATCGTCTGCTGTGGCAGTGTGCTGGGGGCGTGACAAACACGTTCACCTGGAGGCCTGGTAAGTAACGTTACTGCAGCCTCTCCTGCGCGCTGTTACTGAACTCTCTCATTCAACGAAATTACACGCGCCTGCTACCATCAACCAGGGCTCTAGCCGGGCCCAGGCGGCGGATCAGTACACTAATTACACGTGCGTGATAACATCAACCAGGGCTGCAGCTGGGCCTCAAGCGGGGGAACACGTGCTTGCTAACATCAAACAGGCCTGCATCCGGGTCTCAAGCGGGGGAACACGCAAATGAGCGTATCTGCGGGGACAATTACTGCAGCCTCTCCTACTCGCTGTCCCTCAACTCTCTCATTAAACGGATTTACCCGCGGCTGATAACTCCCTCATTCAACGACATTACACGCGCCTGCTAACATCAACCAGGGCTGTAGCCGGGCTCAGGCGGCGGATCACTACACCAATTACACGCGCCTGCTAACATCAACCAGGGCTGTAGCCGGGCTCAGGCGGCGGATCACTACACCAATTACACGCGTCTGCTAACATCAACCAGGGCTGCAGCTGGGCCTTCTCCGTCCCTATTCTAATGAAACAAAAAATGTTGTCTACCGCGAGATTTTAAAATAAATTGCCCTTGCCAAATACACACATTCTATTTCATACCCGAACAACGTCGGGACGGGCTGCTATCCATCCATCCATACTAATTTTATAAAGAGAGAGCCCAAACCTTTGAGGCGGGTAATCTCAGTAACCACAGCACCAATCACAACACCCAATACAGCGTTGGAAAGGGCAATTGCAGCAGAAGGACATAGGCTATGCAGACGGCCACCATATATATATACATATATATTTTTTTTGTAGAGTTTTGTATAGCGCGAACTTGACCCGAACTGAATCAGGTATCAGAGCACTTTACATAGCACCAGTTACGTTACATGAGGAGACACATTCATTTTTGTTAGGCACAGGGAGATTAAGTGATTTGCCCAGAATCACAGGATGTTTGGCGTCGTTACGAAGACTCGAACCCAGATCCCCAGGTCCGAGGTGGAGCGCCTTAGCCGTTAGGCCAACTCCTCCATACATTTAAAAGGTAAAAGAACCGTGCCAGCAAAGTAGTCCCTTGTGGGCGTGTCTGCGTTGTGCTGTGGGTGTGGGCTGGGGGTGTGACTAACGGTGGGGGCGTGTGGTACGGCCATCACATCGTGGGCTGTGGGCGTGTGCTGGGGGCGTGACAAATGCTGGGGGCGTGTGTCCGCCCTTCATGCCATGTGAGCCGTACATACAAGCGCCAATTACGTTGCTGTGCAGCATCAAGGGGCACGCTGGGGGTGTGACACGCTGGGGGCGTGAGAAACGCTGGGGGCGTGTGTCCAGCCTTCATGCCATGTGAACGCAATTGCACCGCATCAATGGGCACGCTGGGGGCGTGTGCTACATTCTGCCCTTCATGCCATGTGGGTCGTACATTAATCAGAAGATCGTCTGCTGTGGCCGTGTGCTGGGGCGTGACAAACGCGTTCACCTGGAGGCCTGGTAAGTAACGTTATTGCAGCCTTTCCTGCGCACTGTTACTGAACTCTCACATTCAACGAAATTACACGCGCCTGATACCATCAACCAGGGCTCTAGCCGGGCTCAGGCGGCGGATCAGTACACTAATTACACGCAAGGCAATAACATCAACCAGGGCTGCAGCTGGGTCTCAAGCGGGGAACACGCACCTGCTAACATCAAACAGGCCTGCATCTGGGCCTCATGCGGGGGAACACGCAAATGAGCGTGTCTGCGGGGACAATTACTGCAGCCTCTCCTACTCGCTGTCACTCAACTCTCTCATTAAACGGATTTACCCGCGGCTGATAACTCCCATTCAACGTCATTACACGCGCCTGCTAACATCAACCAGGGCTGTAGCGGGGCTCAGGCGGCAGATCACTACACCAATTACACGCGCCTGCTAACATCAACCAGTGCTGCAGCTGGGCCTTCTCCGTCCCTATTCTAATGAAACAAAATTTTTTGTCTACCGCGAGATTTTAAAATAAATTGCCCTTGCCAAATACACACATTACACACATTCTATTTCATACCCGAATAACGTTGGGACGGGCTGCTATCCATCCATATCCATACTAATATTATAAAGAGAGAGCCCAAACCTTTGAGGCAGGTAATCTCAGTAACCACAGCACCAATCACAACAGCCAATACAGCGTTGGAAAGGGCAGTTGCAGCAAAAAGACATAGGCTATGCAGACGGCCACCATATATATATATTCTTTTTTTGCAGAGTTTTATATAGCGTGAACTTGACCCGAACTGAATCGGGTATCAAAACGCTTTAGATAGCACCAGTTATGTTACATGAGGACACACATTCATTTTTGTTAGGCATGGGGAGATTAAGTGATTTGCCCAGAATCACAGGATGTTTGGCCTAATTACCAAGACTCGAACCCAGATCCCCAGGTCCGAGGTCGAGCGCCTTAGCCGTTAGGCCAACTCCTCTATACATTTAAAAGGTAAAAGAACCGTGCCAGCAAAGTAGTCCCTTGTGGGCGTGTCTGCATTGTGCTGTGGGCGTGTGCTGGGGGCGTGACAAAAGCTGGGGTTCGTGACAAACGCTGGGGGCGTGTGTCTGCCCTTCATGCCATGTGAGTCGTACATACAAGCGCCAATTACGTTGCTGAGCAGCATCAAGGGGCACGCTGGGGGCGTGAGAAACACTGGGGGCGTGTGTCCGGCCTTCATGCCATGTGAATGCAATTGCGCCGCATCAAGGGGCACGCTGTGGGCCTGAGAAACGCTGGGGACGTGTGCTACATTCCGCCCTTCATGCCATGTGGGTCGTACATTAATCAGAAGATCGTCTGCTGTGGCCTTGTGCTGGGGGCATGACAAACGCGTTCACCTGGAGGCCTGGTAAGTAACGTTACTGCAGCCTCTCCTGCGCGCTGTTACTAAACTCTATCATTCAACGAAATTACACGCGCCTGCTACCATCAACCAGGGCTCTAGAAGGGGCTCAGGCGGCGGATCAGTACACTAATTACACGCGCCTGATAACATCAACCAGGGCTGCAGCTGGGCCTCAAGCGGGGGAACACACGCCTGCTAACATCAAATAGGCCTGCATCTGGGCCTCAAGCGGGGGAACACGCAAATGAGCGTGTCTGCGGGGACAATTACTGCAGCCTCTCCTACTCCCTGTCACTCAACTCTCTCATTAAACAGATTTACCCGCGGCTGACAACTCTCTCATTCAACGACATTACACGCGCCTGCTAACATCAACCAGGGCTGTAGCCGGGCTCAGGCGGCGGATCAGTACACCAATTACACGTGCCTGCTAACATCAACCAGGGCTGCAGCTGGGCCTTCTCCGGCCCTATTCTAGTGAAAGAAAAAATGTTGTTTAACGCGAGATTTTAAAATAAATTGCCCTTGCCAAATACACACATTCTATTTCATACCTGAACAATGTCGGGACGGGCTGCTAGTCACCAGATAAAGTGTGACTTTTTGAGCTTCATCACTGCAGGGAATTTTAAATTCTTTATTGTCGATCTGTGTTAAATGCAGGACATCTCGTCCATATTTAGGAGTCTTGCTTCATTTTCTTGCCAAATGATGCCTGAAGTACACGGATTGCTACTGGTAATCATTCTCTTTATGTGTTTTACGATGTTCTTGATGAACGTTCATATTGTGTAGTCATGTACAAAAGTTTGCTAATATACCCTGCTTCACTTTTATGATCTCTAATGCTTGTACGGTTACCCCATGACCCTCCATCTTCAATAATCTCCACTGATAAACTCCTTCTGATATCCTCTGTATCTGTTCAGAACTCCCTCTCATGTGTGTTTCAATGTCAATAGGCTCACAAAAGGGAGCGAAACACCCTGAGGGATATGTTTGAAGTATAAGACAGGCTGAGAAAGGACCTATGTAGAAGCATACTATATCATAGCCCTTTCGCTGCTCAGGCCCTGGATACTAGATGAAAAAGGTATTTGTCCTCAGAAAACAAGTCCAAACGCTATGCTGTCCCTGAGAAGATCAACTCTGAACAATTTCCTTAAGGCAAATCTGGGTCTCTGGTGACAGAAATAAAATAGGAGAGAAAAAGAGTGGAAATTGAACATCAAGCTTTTAGGAAATGATTAAGCATTTAAGTGTTCAGTAAAAGCGTAAAAGATGGAAAGTAAAGAAAATGGACACAAAAGAAATGTATGCAGCAACAGATGAATGTTCTCAGATAATATTTACAGAGCTGGCAAAAAAGAACGGAAACACTCTTACTGTGCTGCATGCTAGAACTGTGGAGGTCCTTGCCTGCTTAATGATTGCATTCTATGCTAGGCTGCCTTTTAAAACTGGAAAGTGTAAACATTTTATGTCGCTATGCTACTGTGCGTTGTGTCCATTTTTATCACTATAAAAAGGTAACAAAACTGTTGCCTGTATGCAAGCATTTTTTTTGCATAATATTTAGAAATAATTTATCGCTGCTTAAAGCGATCACTATTCTGGTAGAACATAGTTGTCATAATGGGTATCATCACTGCGTTGCCATCTGCATCTTCACCTTTGTGACCATGGGATGCAGGAGTCTGTAGGGAAGCGTCATCCTCCTTCTTTTGAGCGGACTGTTGGGTCAAGCGTGCCTTGGGGTGCTCTGTAGCTTTTGGAGGGTTTATATTTGGAACTGGTCGAACAATGAGGCTGCTAGCAGGAGAGCTGAGATTAGCATAGCTGAGGAGTTTCTGTTTCCAGAATAGGACAGATCCACAGATTCGGGTAACCTCTTTTAAAAAGTGGTCCATCAATACTTGCAATGACGCTACAGAGTATATTTTAGCACCTATACCACACAAGGGTAGGGCCTAGGGTCTGGATTTTACTTCATGCTTCTTTGTTCCCCCACCATACACTCCCTATCCCTTTATTTCATCCCTGCTTTCTCCTTTTGTCATTGTTTACCTGTCTTTCTCTGCTTCCTACTTTACTCCACATTTGTTTTTCTCTCTTGTTGTGAGTCAACGTCTGATGAGGAAAAGTATGTGCTGGTGGGATCCACATGAAACTACCGGATCAAATTAAGCACTTTGTGTTTTCAATGTAGTACGCAAGAGGCTGGTCAGCATTTCTTTGCAAGGACACATTAATCATGCTTTCAGAAATAAATATGTAAAAAGTTTGTTAAAGAAACAACCACCTTCTGTACCAATGTTTCATTCCCCACGACGAAATTGGAGAAGCAGCGATACTCAATACACAGTAATTCAAAATAAGGAAAACCTCAATGAACCAACTTAAAACAAGGGCCAAAAAAACACTCTGACCTATCCATGCTTGCGTTACCAATAAGGATGCCATTTCCTATAATAGCATTTACTATTTGAGCAGACACTAATAAACACAGGCTAGTGTTTGAGGGCAAAATTGAGACCCTCACAAAAACAGAGAATAATTGTGAAGTCAGGTAGCCTGCTAAGCCATATATGTACTGTAGAGAATTAAAAGATGAGGAGAAATGCCACTTCCCTTCCCAAAAATCCATTGCCCTAGACACCTAGTGACAGAATGCTGCAGCATACAAAAATTGACATGCTAATACTACTGCACTTTTGTATGTCAGTCAAAATTTTATATATATATATATATATATATATATATATATATATACACACACACACATATATATTTATATACACACACACACACACACATATATATATATACATATATATATATATATATTCACTGAAAAAAACATAGGTTTCAGGCACGTTATAGTTAGGAATTAGCATTAAAAAAGACGTAGAAATTCACTGAAAAACCAATAGGTTTCTCGCATGTTATAGTTAGCTGGGCATTTCACTCATACAAAACCTTTGAAATTCCCCCGTTATAGTTACTTCAGCTAACTATAACTCGGTCGCCCGCAATGCACTGCTGATGACGTCACATATTACATCACTCATGACATGGTCAGTGACTTCACTCATGACATCACTGATGACATCTCAGGAGGATCATTCCATAGACTTCTTTTCCCTCCCTCAGACACCTATATGTAAATGATAATAACCAAGCTTAATGGAGATAAGCGCTGCCTAAACATCCATATCTGCCTATACCATAGTATTACACGCAAACCTCAAACTTGAACAGGCTAAAAAGTAACGATATGATACCGTGGATAAACCACACAGCTGAATCGGATTTCCAATGAGTGACCACTTCTAACCATTCTCATAGCGCGCCCTGTGCTCTGATTTGACAGTGAGAGAGTGATCGCACCATAGTTTGTACTGCTAATCATTCTCACCACACGCTACGAATACGCTTTCACGTTACGCGTCGCATAAAAGCTTCCGTGTGACGTCATGTACGGCGCCCCATACGCAAAGACGCAAATGTTTTTAATTGTTTAAAAACATATATTTATGTATTTATTGAACATACTAACAGAACACATTATCTAGGATAATTATGAAAACATTTTTTTTAAAGTTCCAATAATCCTACATTACTTTTAAAAGCAATTACACCAATCGCGCTGAAAAGTGATGCGTACTCGCATCCTAAGAACACCGTAATAACAGCGTAACCATACGCAAAGCCATGTGACTTTAAAAGAAGAAATTTCATTGGTTCATAACACTTCCTATTCCAACTGCTGAAACTTCCGTCCCATATTAAAAATTCTACTTTGACTTTCTAAAAAGAAACCTCTCTTCTGAGAATCTTGTCAAATAGAACGAAGTTTACCATAATATCAGCAATGGACTCATCTTCCAGCCATTCTTCAGAAGAATATTTAATTCCTAAAGAAACTCCAAAGAAGAAGAAAGAAGATCTAATTTGGCAGTTGTGTACTTTTCCAGAAGGGCAAAAAAAAGGTTAATGCTCCAAAAGTAACCTGTAAAATTTTCAAAACTCTTTCAAGGGGTGATCCATCTCAAAAATACTCCTTTAGCACAGCAATATGGAGCGACACGTAAAGAACTTACACCGCTGGTTGATGAATCTTCACGAATTTCTCAAAGAAGATGGCCCGCTCTGCTCTGCTCCTTCCCTGAAAGTTTTGGGGGGATATGTCAAGTGGGGGCTGAGAAAAAAGGGGGTCCCAAAACGTGTTTTCCCCATGTTATTTTCCATAGAACGATTAGACACGGCTACAGCCCGAACCGCTGAACGGAATTACACCAAATTTGGGAAAATGGTAGGGTCTGGTACGCAGATCGCCCTTTTGGTTAAATGGTGTAATCCCTCCAGTAGTTCCTGAGAAAATCAAATTTGTAAAAAATTATATATCTGGGCGGAGCCTAACCACACATCTCATCGTGAGATCTGATTGGCTGTCAGCACTTCATCCAAGAAGTGTTGGCAGCCATCTTGGGACCAATATACATGATAGCACCTCATTAAAAAGCAGTGCAGTTAATAGGTTTTAGGACTTTAGCTACATTATAAATCATTTGCTGATAGTACCATACTCATTTTAGAAATTGTGGTGTGTTCTAAGGTGATTTTACCATGTGAAAAAGCCTTCTGCTGGGATATCATGAATCATGTTTGAAAGAAAATTATCATCTCATACTTTTCCCACAGTGGTTTGGAAGGGGATCTATAAAATAAACTGAAAGCATATTTTCTGTAAATTCTATGTCAGGAAGCGGGGATTATGCTAGTCCTTTCTCCATTTTATTGGACAGCAAGTTAAAGTGAAAAAAACAACAACCATGAACTACCCTGTCCAACATGCTTAGCGGTAGTCATGGCAACACAATAGCCAATAGTAGTCCATGCAACAGCATAAAGGCATCCCACGCCGTTAGTCCTTCCTCTTTCTCCATTGCTGCCGCGTCAAGTTAAGTCCCCGTTTTTTCTTCACTTAAACTTGTGGCGTGGCAGTTTGGGTTTATTCATTGTTGACAGCTTGCCTTTTGGTTTAACTTGTTATTAAGACTGTTTTCCTGCTTCGCAGGCTCTTTATCTATGTGTTTTGCGACGCGGTAGGCTTCAAGCCCGAGCGTCTTAGTAGCGCACGTGCGCGGTCTGTGGGCTTCAGACGCTGACCGTTTTTTCTCCACAGCGCTTTGGCGCGCTGGTGGTGAACACACGCAGAGGCTTGACGCTTCATTTCTATCATTGTGCCTCGTTCCCCACACTGACGCTTCTTATGAGTGGCAGGTTTTAAATATTGTGACTGGATTTCTTTGTTGGAAAGAGAAATTCCTAAGTTTCAGACACATATATTGGCAGATTTTATTCATTGTTTGTTCTTGTGCTGCCTTTGTGGGTACCTGTTTTGGGGAACCCCCCTATTAATTAGTTTGGGGTGTTTTACTGTATGGGTGCCCATTCCTCTGCGGAAATGCAGACTAGTCAGGACCATGATAATGTGGCTATTAATATTGAACTGCCGCAACAGCCCCTATTGCGCCCTCCTGCAGAGGTGGACAGGCTCCTCTCTACGGCAATTGCCCAGGCGCTGGCACCTCTGCAGGACAGTGTCAATAAACTGTCTGCCCACGTATTTAAATCTGGCTCTGGCATTTTGGGGGACAGTGGGGCTGGGCCTAGTGGTGTTCACTCGGTGCCACCACGCACGGCCAAGAAGCGTGACGCGGGGCACCTGGAAGGCTTCAGCAAACTCGCTGAGGTATTCCACAAGAGTGCGCGCACGCTAAGAAGCGCACCCTACCGGGGGGACGACTCACCCGGAGATATTGGTGGTGATGCCACCCAGGACCTTGACCCGGAGGAAGGGTTTCCCCTAGAGGGTGATGATGACGAAGATGGCTACATTGATGATGATGAAGATGAGTCCTCTGAGGACATGACGGATGTTGGCAGGTCTTGGCGCCCTAAGTCCAGTATATCAGATTTTGGCGATGGTGAGCCGGTTCCACCAGATATGTTTGATCCTACCACTATTTTCAGACCCCGTTCTACTGAATGGATTCCAGAGAAGTCTACTGCGGAATATGTAGCCGCTAAACTTCGCCAACCCCTCTCTCAGGACGTGCGATTACGTCTATGCTCGGAGTGCCCGTGACCTTCTCTCCCTAATAGAGTGGCGGTAACTCCTGAGATAGATCCTAAATTATGCACGTTTTTTGCTAAGTACATTAAGGACCCTAAGAAAGGGATTGACAGGTCCTGGAAGGCATGTCAAGACAAAATATTAGACGTTGTAGGTCCTCTTACAAAGATTATTGAGCTTGCTCGGCGTTCCAAGGAGACCGGTATGCCTCTTTCTGTTGATGACGTAGCGGGTTGGGCGCAGCGGGCAATGTGCCTTTTGGGTAACGCCAACTGTGCTCTTTCTGCGGAACGTCGCCGTTCTCTCTTACTTAAAATAGACCCCAAACTTGGCGAATTGTCTTCGTCGGAGGCAGGTTCAGTGGCACAAGGTACCTTGTTTGGAGACCCTTTCGTAAAGGAACTAGGGAAGTTTGTGGCAATATTTTCTGCTTTAGATAAGGCGCAGGCCTCTATGAAAAAGATTTTTGCAAAGAAGGTTTTTGGCGGGGCCGGCAGAGGCAGGGGTCGCTCTTCCGGCCGCCAATTCCAGCAAGGCTCCAATAAGGGTCAAGCCCGAAGGAACAATGGGTGGAACGACGGAAGGCAGGGTTCCTTCTACCCATCCCGTGGAGGCAGAGGCCAGGGCAGAGGACGCGGAGGAAATCAATCCAACTCCAAAGGATTCACCGGTAAGCGTTTCCATCCTCTCTCCGGTACGTCTGGGGGGAAGGATTGCTTTGTTTCTTCAAGCCTGGTCTGCTCTAACATCAGATTCATGGGTTCTGGAGACTGTTCAGGGGTTTCACATAGAGTTTTACGGTTCCCCCGTTTAACTCTCTCGACCTCGTCCTTTCGTTTTTTCAACCGCAGAACAGGAGCTCATAGACTTAGAGGTTCAGGGTATGCTTCTAAAAGGCGCCGTCATTCCCTCTTATCTACATCCAAACGGTTTTATCAGCAACATCTTTCTGGTCGAGAAGAAAGACAAAGGATTCAGACCTGTAATCAACCTTCGATCCTTCAACGAATGGTTAATTTACCGACATTTCAAGATGGAGGGCATCCATCTACTGAGAGACCTTCTGCTTCAGAACGACTGGTTGGTACGTTTGGACCTCAAGGATGCTTATCTTTCAGTTCCAATCTACCCTCCGCATTGCCGATTCCTCCAGTCCCTTTGGAAGGATCAGGTCTATGAGTTTCGTACTCTCCCCTTTGGGCTTTCCTCAGCACCATGGTGCTTTACCAAGCTCCTACGCCCGGTAGTCGGACATCTCCGAACCATGGGGGTTCGCCTAATTATTTACCTGGACGATATTCTTTTAATGAATCAATCCAGGGATCTCCTTCTTCAACATCTGCAGACCACCATATCTCTTCTTCAATCTCTAGGGTTCATTATCAATGCCCAGAATTCGGACCTAGTCCCTAGTCAGGACATGACGTTCCTCGGTTTTCTAATCAAAACGAAGGACGCAACGCTGCATCTCCCTCCTCAAAAGATATCCAATATCAAGAAGGAGATGCGCAAGGTCCTTCATCGGGACCGTATTTCCCTCCGTCAATTGGCCAGGATTGTGGGCTTACTGTCATCATCGATCCAGGCCATTTTTCCAGGCCCCCTTCATTACAGGGCTCTCCAGAGACTAAAGGCGTTTCATCTCCGTAAGGGTCTCACATATTCGGAACTCATTTCTTTGTCCACGGAAGCCAGATCGGAACTCCTTTGGTGGCTGGATCACATGGATGCTTGGAACGGGAGGGCGATTTTCGGCTCCCGTCCGGACCTTGTAATCGAATCGGATGCCAGTCGCCAAGGATGGGGAGCCCGATGCGGCTCCCTCTCGGTGGGAGGCAGATGGACGGGGGAGGAATTACACCTCCACATCAACTGCTTGGAACTCCTAGCGGGTTCTTTCGCCATCCGATCATTCACCACGACCAAGGTCTCTTGTTGTGTTCTTCTCCGGATGGACAATACAACAGCGGTCAGGTATATCAATCGACTGGGCGGCACTCATTCCAAAGTCCTAGCGGATCTTGCAAAGGACTTTTGGAACTATTGCCTTCTACGTCAGATTTCTGTCACGGCGGAATATCTCCCCGGCGATCTGAACACGGTGGCGGACTGGCAATCCAGGAATTTTCGGGATGCCAGCGATTGGAAATTGGATCAGTCTGTATTTCAGAGGATTTCGGATCCTTGGGGCCTTCCAGTGGTGGACCTCTTTGCGTCCAGGTGGAACGCCCAACTTCCCCGGTTCTACAGCTGGAAGCCGGATCCGGGCGCGGAAGCAGTAGATGCCTTCCTGCAGGATTGGTCTCTGTTTCCGGCTTATGCGTTTCCCCCGTTCCTGTTCATTCAGAGGGTAGCAGCCCAGGTCCGCAGACAGCGGGCCTCTCTGATCTTGATAACTCCGATTTGGAGAGCTCAGTGTTGGTTCCCGTCCCTTCTAGAATTATCATGGGACAGGCCTCTTCGGTTGCCATCATTCAACCTCATTCTGACAGATCCTTTGGGTCATCCGCATCCCCTGGTTCTCCAAGGCCATCTACGTCTCATGACATGGAGGATTTCAGGGGACGTTGGTCTAACGACTCTCTTTCGAGAGACGCTGAACTCCTCATTCAGCGAGCCTGGGCCCCTAGTACCACTAAACGATACCGATCAGCCTGGAACAGATGGGTTCGTTGGTGTGTGGCAAAGCACCTGGATCCTGTGGGCTCCTCTGTTACTGACGTAGTAAACTTTCTTGCTGAACTTTTCCACAAGAATCTTGCATAATGCACCATCAATTCGTTTAGATCAGCAATCTCCGCTGGTCATGCCCTAGTTGATGGTTCTCCTATTGGGGAACATCCTTCGGTTTGCAAACTCCTCAAAGGTGTTCGTCTTTCACGTCCCCCGGAGCCTCGCTATTCCAGTTTATGGGATGTTAATGTGGTTTTACGTTTTCTTTTATCCTGGCAGGATAATGCGTACCTTTCACATAAGGAACTTTCGGCTAAATTAGCTATTCTCCTCTGTCTAATATCTTGCAAAAGGGTTTCTGATGTTCGTGCCCTTGATATTTCAGCCAGAGTCTTTACTCCTGAGGGGGCTACATTTACTGTTTCCAGGAGAACTAAGTGCAATACCAGGTCAGTATCATATCCAGCTTTTCCTGATTCTCCTAAACTGTGTGTTGTTCGTTGCCTCAAAACTTATGAAGATGTGACTCTGGAGGTCCGCCCTCCGAGCGAAAGACAATTGCTTATTGCTATTAAGAAACCTTTCAAGGCGGTTTCCTCTCCCACCATTGCCAGATGGGTCAGGTGGATCATGTCTGAGGCTGGAATTAATATTACAAACTTCGGCGCTCATTCCACCAGAGGCGCAATGGCATCCAAGGCTGTCAAAGTTGGGGGCAGGTTGGAGGACATTATGAATGCAGTGGATTGGTCTTCGGATTCAACTTTCAAAAAGTTTTATTTTAAGCCAATCCATGAGGCTGCTTCTCTGGTGGTGAGTAAGCTTTGAACAAGCATAATCCTCGCCTCCGCTTCCTGACATAGAATGAGAAATTTCCTAGTTCACACAAAGGAAAGTTTCAATTCTATTAAGGACGCGGAGGCGAGGATTATCCCACCCTGGCTTGTCGAGCCTTTCCCCCCCCTGGATTGTGGGTTCCAGTGATTGTTTCTTCAATTGAGAGAAGTATTAATTTTCCAGTGTTTTGGTGTATATATATATGACTGTACTGCTTTCGCATGATGTTTCTTTTGCATCTCTTCCTGAGATTTTCTGGGTTTATCCACATGCAATGTGATTCTGATGTATTCCACATTGTACTGGACGAGATATTACTATTTTCTCTCTTCCCTAGGCTCCGATCAGAAAACGGACTAGAGGGTAGAGGACTTCTTTCCAGCAGCAGCAACGAAAGAGGAAGGACTTACGGCGTGGGATGCCTTTATGCTGTTGCATGGACTACTATTGGCTATGTAAATGTAAAATGTAAATGTATGTGTCTTGTAAAGCGCACTGCTGCCCTGAGGCGTCGTGGCGCTGTAGACCGCTGGAGAACCCGTCCTGGCTATCCCTGTGAGATGGTCCCTACTGGGTATCTCCAAGGTGAAACCAGGCATCCCCGGCGAATGTGGGGGGCCGTTGTAGAGATGAACAAGTTACTTACCTTCGGTAACGCTTTTTCTGGTAGATACTATATCTGCCTGTGGATTCCTCACCTTGTGAATATCCCCCTTGCGTCAGCAACGTTCGGAAATTTTCTTCGTAGTACGCCGACGTGGGCGACGTCACAGGAGCACGGCATCGCGCGCGACTCCGTCTGACGTCACCGACCCCATATCAGGCCCACGCCGGCGTGATGACGTCAGTTCCGCCCTTTTTTCCGTGCCTTCGAGGCACACGGACGGACCAACGATAGCAAATATGCAAATATACAATGTACACAGTACATATAGAACTAAATCAATAGTATAAACCATATATACAGAAAGACCAGGTATAGCAGAGTGGACAACGGGGAGGCGGGTGGGTCAGTGAGGAATCCACAGGCAGATATAGTATCTACCAGAAAAAGCGTTACCGAAGGTAAGTAACTTGTTCTTCTGATAGATACATCTGCCGTGTGGATTCCTCACCTTGTGAATAGATTCCCACAGCAGTCCCCACTCCCGGAGGAGGGTGCCCACTCTGCTACACCAGGAAGTCTTGGAGGACAGAGCGCGCGAAGTGGCCGTCCCTCCTCACCTCGGTATCCAAGCAGTAGTGCTTCGCGAAAGTGTGGAGGGAGGCCCAAGTCGCGGCCTTGCAAATATCCTCAACAGGTACACCCCTAGACAAAGCAGATGTTGCAGACTTTGCTCTAGTAGAATGTGCTCTAATACCCTCAGGAGGGTCCTTACCAGCAAGGGAGTAGCAGATCTTGATGCACAGGATTATCCACCTGGAAAGTGTGCGCTTGTGCACCGCTCTGCCCTTCTTGCAGCCAGCAAAACCAACAAACAGCTGGTCGTCCATCCGGAAGTCTTTAGTCCTGTCCAGATAGAACGACACCGCCCTCTTAGGGTCCAGACGGTGCAGTCTCTCTTCCTCCTTAGACGGGTGAGGGGGAGGATAGAAGGTAGGAAGGGTAATGGACTGCCCAAGATGGAAAGGAGTCACCACCTTAGGCAGAAAAGCAGCCCTGGTCCTAAGAACCATCCTTTCAGCATGAATGGTCAGGAATGGGGGTTTGGAACTTAGAGCTTGAAGCTCACTTACCCTCCTTGCCGAGGTGATTGCAACGAGGAAGATAGTTTTAAAAGAGAGAAGCCTCAACGGACACTTGTGCAAGGGTTCGAAGGGAGAACCCATTAAAAAGGTCAGCACAAGATTCAAATCCCAATGAGGAACAACAAAAGGAGTAGGAGGGAACATATTTATGAGACCCCTCAAGAATCTCAAAACCACCGGAGATTTAAAGAGAGATGGCTGATCCGGCAAACATAGAAACGCCGATAAGGCTGAAAGATACCCCTTGACCGTGGCCACAGCCAAACCTTGCTGCGCCAGATAAAGGGCAAATTGTAAAATATTAGACAAATGAGCCTTCAAAGGGTCAACATCTCTCTCCCTGCACCAAGAAACAAATTTTGACCACCTATAGGAGTAAATGGACTTAGTGGTGTCACGCCTGGCAGAGAGAATGACATCCACCACCTCGTGAGGGAGAGAAAAAGAACTCAAGTTGCCCCGTTCAATCTCCAGGCATGAAGGTGTAATGTCTGGAGGTGGGGGTGTAGAACCTGCCCCTCCATCTGAGAGAGGAGGTCTGCCCTGTGAGGGAGACGGAGCGGCGGGTGAGAGGAGAGGTGGAGTAGGTCCGAATACCACACCCTTCTTGGCCAATCCGGAGCGACCAATATGACTTGGGCCCGGTCTTGACGAATCTTCCTCAGAACCCGAGGAATCAAAGGTATGGGAGGAAACGCGTAAAGGAGTTGATCTCCCCAACTCAACTGAAACGCGTCCCCCAATGCTCCTTGCATCGGATACTGGAGACTGCAGAATGAAAGGCAGTGAGCATTCTCGCGAGTGGCAAATAGATCCACCCGAGGAGTCCCCCACATCCGAAAGATGTCGTGAACAACCTCCGGGTGAAGCCTCCACTCGTGGTCGGCAGAGAACTGCCGACTGAGACTGTCTGCACGAACGTTCAGAACTCCGGCCAGATGATTTGCCACCAGACAAATCTGATGGTCCTGAACCCAGGACCAGAGACGCAGAGCCTCTCTGCAGAGACACTGCGACCCTACTCCTCCCTGCTTGTTGATGTACCACATCGCAGTCGTGTTGTCCGTTAGGACTTGAACCGAACGACCGCGAAGGGAAGGGAGGAAGGCCTTGAGCGCCAAACGTATCGCCCTCAATTCCAGAAGGTTGATGTGAGACAACCTTTCTTCCGGAGACCAAAGACCTTTGACCTCCAGGTCTCCCAGATGAGCACCCCACCCGAGAGTGGATGCATCCGTTATCACTGTGGCCACTGATGGAGGCAGTTGAAAAGGCTTTCCTTGCGACAGATTGCCTTCCACGCCCCACCAAGACAGATCCGCTGCAGCTTCTCTGGAGATCTTCACTGACTCCCTGAGATCTCCGTTGTGCTGATACCACTGCCTGCGGAGGCACCACTGGAGTGCCCTCATGTGCCAGCGTGCATGACTGACCAACAGAATGCAAGAAGCCATCAGACCGAGCAGACGAAGGACCTTCAGGACCGGAACAACCGCTCCATTGTAGAATAAAGGAATCATCTCCTGAATGTCGTGAATCCTTTGAGGTGGAGGGAATGCACGACATACAGAAGTGTCCAGTACCGCACCTATGAACAGGTTGCGCTGGGAGGGCACCAGGTGAGATTTGGGTACGTTTATCGAAAAACCCAACCTGTGTAACAACTGAGTTGTCTCCTGCAGATGATGGAGCACCTTCTCCGGCGACTCTGCTTTGATCAGCCAGTCGTCTAGATAAGGGAATACAGGAATCCCTGACCTCCTGAGATGCGCAGCCACCACTGCCATCACCTTGGTGAAAACTCGAGGCGCAGTAGTAAGTCCAAAGGGAAGAACCGCAAACTGGTAGTGCTGCGATCCCACCGTAAAACGGAGATACTTCCTGTGCGACTTCAGGATTGGGATGTGAAAATACGCATCCTGCAAGTCGATCGACACCATCCAGTCTTCTTCCATCAGCGCCAGAAGAACCTGAGCAAGGGTGAGCATTTTGAACTTCTCCTGTTTGAGATAGAGGTTCAAAATCCTGAGATCCAGGATCGGCCGAAGCCTGCCATCCTTCTTGGGAATCAAGAAATACCGGGAGTAGCACCCTTGACCCCTCTCCTGCTCTGGAACCACCTCTATTGCACCCTTTCGAAACAGTGCCAGGACTTCCTCCTGCAGGAGAAGCAGGTGGTCCTCCGAACAATAACCTTGGCAAGGAGGGTAATTGGGAGGGAACTCCTGAAAAGGAAGTGCATACCCATTCTCTACGAGATTGAGAACCCAAAGATCTGATGTAACCGATTCCCAATCTCGTAGAAAATGAGTAAGCCGACCCCCTACTGGCCCTACATGATCCAGAATGGTGGATCTAGGGCTGCTTTGCTGATGCGGGTGGGGGTTGGGCATTATTGGAGGAAGTGGAGGAAGAGGAGACTTGACGTCCACGTCCACGACCCCTCTGTCTACCTCTATAGGATCTATATAGAGGGTTCTGCTGCTGCTGCTGTTGTTGTTGTTGGCCCTGCTTGAAGGGACGAAAAGAAGATTTACCAAATCCTTTGAATTTTCTAGTCGTCGACCCTCTCATCTGCAGACCCAAAGATCTTGCGGTGGCACGGCTGTCCTTAAACCTTTCCAAGGCTACATCAGCCTTCTTACCAAAAAGGCCAGTTCCTTCAAAGGGTAAGTCCAGCAATGTAGACTGCACATCCGCAGAGAAATCAGAAGACTTTAACCATGCGGCTCTCCTGGTCGCAATGGATGAACCCATAATTCTAGCAACAGAATCCACAGTGTCCATGCCGCTCTGAATGACCATGCGGGCAGCAGCCTGAGTGTCAGAGACCACTTCATTAAAGTTCTTCTTATCCTCCTCAGGAAGTTTTGATGACAATTGCTTCACTGAGTCCATTAGCGCATGCACATATCTACCTAAAAGGCAAGTAGCATTTGATGACTTAAGAGCCATGCTCCCAGAAGAGAAAGTCTTCTTCGCAGACTGATCTAATTTCTTAGACTCTTTGTCAGCTGGCACGTGAGGGAAAGAGCCTGCAGCCCTATTAGAGCAAGCCGCCTGAACCACAAGACTTTCCGGAGATGGATGCGTAGAAAGAAATGCAGGGTCATCAGGAGCCACCCTATAGCGCCTTGCAATAACTCTTGAAACTGCAGGAGCAGATAATGGCCTCTTCCAAATCTCCTTTATTGGATCCGTCAAGGCATCAGTAAATGGCAGTGTAGGCTCAACAATTGAAGAAGGAGAATGCAAGACTTCAGTGAGGATGTTGGGCTTGTACTCCACTGCGGGCAGCTTTAAGTTAAGAAGGTCAGCAGCCTTCCTAATAACCATGTGATAGGGTGCCACGTCCCTAGACGGAACATCAGAAGTCGAAGGCAGACCCCACTCGGGAGAGAGTTCCAGACCACTAGCATCCCGAAGCTCATCGAAATCATCATCATGATCAGGAAGCTCGCCTTCTTCCACATCAGAACTTTCATCATCTTTTTGCTCGAGAAGACGCTGAGCTCTTCGCCTCGACCACTCCAATCGAATCGAAGTCGACGGATCCGGTAACGACTCCGACGGAGCCGGTTCCGACGTCGATCGAGGAGCCGGAGCAGCAGGACGAGAGTCATGAACAGGTGTGGTACCTCGATCTCGACTGCGAGGTCGATCCGGAGTCGGCGAAGCCGCATGCGGAGTCGAAGACCTCGGTGGAGCCGTACCGAGCCATGGTGGAAGAGGCGCCGGCATGAAAGGCATAAATGGAGCTGGGGCGTACGACTGAGGAATACCCAGATTGTACGATAATGGACCCATGAGACCAACAGGCGCTCCAGTGGGGTACATTGCCCTAGAATATACTCCAAACATCGCATTTAGAAAATGCGAGGGATCCTGTCCAGGACCAGGAAAGGGAGGGTACGGACCTACCGGATGTTCCAATGGAGGCCGCCCCGACACATCCTCACTCTGACCTTCCGGGTCCACAGGAGTCTCCGCTGGAGGCGGTTCTTGAGGAATCACCTCTTCTTCCTCTTCATGCTCCGAAGATATCGGATCCGGATCCGGCTCCGGTTCCGGCTCCGGAGCCGGAGAACCTTCTTTTGATAAAGCAGGCGAAGGAGAGACAAAGTCTTTACGATGTTTGTGAGACCTTCTCTTCGAGTCAGAGGATTCCTTCTCCGAATGATGCTTCGAACTGTGCTTCCTCCTCTTATGCTTTCTCCTCGAGGAGCTCGAAGCGTGACCGGAAGCCGATTTAGATCTAGACCTAGATGTTTCTCTGGATTTTGACTTCGCTTTAGATCTCGACTCCTCTCCAGATCTCGAACCCGCTCTGGATCTCGACGCCGATCCCGACTTCGATCGAGACCTTTGCTTCGACTTCGATCTCCGTGATGTTGATCTCGAATATCGTCCAGAATCCTGTTTTACCTTCGCCAAAAGTAATTTAGCTTCACGCTCTCGAAGCGCCTTTGGATTCATCTTAAAACAGGAATTGCAGTTCCTGACGTCGTGACTCGAACCAAGACACCACAAACAATCCTTATGCGGGTCAGTGATGGACATCATGCGGGCACAAGACCTACATGGTTTAAAGCCTGTTTTCCTCGACGACATCTTCGGAGAAGAATCAAGTCGTAAGAGAGAAACAGTGACAATTAATTAACAGAAAGATACTAAGTATCGCAGAAGATCCCGAAAAACCGTTTGCGTCGAAGACACGGAAAAAAGGGAACTGACGTCATCACGCCGGCGTGGGCCTGATATGGGGTCGGTGACGTCAGACGGAGTCGCGCGCGATGCCGTGCTCCTGTGACGTCGCCCACGTCGGCGTACTACGAAGAAAATTTCCGAACGTTGCTGACGCAAGGGGGATATTCACAAGGTGAGGAATCCACACGGCAGATGTATCTATCAGAAGAGGCAAGCTAATGCCCAGAGTTGCCGAGTGTGATCCCTGGTTAGAGTAGGCACCGAGGCGAGAATTATCGAGTCCGCTGACCCTGGTCCACGACCCTGCCGCGTCGGGAATTGAACCCTGGTCCCGGGCCATTCTCTGCTTCCGGGTCTGCCGCCTCTAACCAGTGAGCCACACCACTCCACTCCGCTATTGTGTTGCCATGACTACCGCTAAGCATGTTGGGCAGGGTAGTTCATGGTTGTTGTTTTTTTCACTGTGCTTTTAACTTGCTGTCCAATAAAATGGAGAAAGGACTAGCATAATCCTCGCCTCCGCGTCCTTAATAGAATTGAAACTTTCCTTTGTGTGAATTAGGAAATTTCTCATTCACATTATCTTTCTCAGTCATGTGAGAATGATGTCTGACATTCTCAGTAAAACATGTACATCCAACAAGGACAGAGACTGTCAGTTGCTTCCTTTGTGTTCTACTGCAGCTTCCCAGAGTGTTCTAAAGAACAACTAGAGCGCTAACAGTCCTACTTATTACAAAGGTATGGCACACCTGAAGCCATCTTGTTTGGAATAAAGTGGTAACTCTTAAAACATTTAATTTAAAAAGTAACAGAATGAGGGGGTATATTTTGCCATAGAAAGTATGATTAGTGCTGCAGAAAGAAAAATTAGGGCACATTTTGAGTGACTTCTCAAATACTTTTCTATTTCATTAAAAAATGTGACATGCAGTCTCCCAAGATGGCCACCAGAGACAAAAGAGCCCAAATATCACCCAGATGTAGCCCAAGTATAGCCCAATGACAGAATGTCCCAGAGTTTTCTAAAGAACAACTAGAGCGCTAACAGTCTTACTTATGACAAAAGTATGGCACACCAGAAGCCATCTTGATTGGAATGAAGTGGTAAGTCTGAAAATATTTAATTTAAAAATGAACAAAATGAGGGGGTTAATTTTGCCATAGAAAGTATGATTAGATGATTAGTGCTTCAGAAAGAAAAATTAGGGCACATTTTGAGTGACTTCTCAAATCCTCTTCTATTTCATTAAAAAATTCTGACATGCAGACTGAAACATGCACTTTCAATACCAGCAGCAGACTTCCCTGGTGAGCAGTAGCTT
This sequence comes from Lissotriton helveticus, assembly GCF_964261635.1. Taxonomy (NCBI): domain Eukaryota; kingdom Metazoa; phylum Chordata; class Amphibia; order Caudata; family Salamandridae; genus Lissotriton; species Lissotriton helveticus. Next base: position 1,216,516,199 of record NC_136070.1, on the reverse strand, counting down.
TACTACAGTGATCTAATAAGCAACTAGCGTGCTAACATTCTGAATTTATGGCAAATGTGTGTCACATCTGAATGCCTTCTTGATGGAATCAAAGTAGAAAACTGAAAGTATTTCCTACTGAGGAGACTGTAGTAAATGAGGAAATTAGGAAACTTCATAACAAATAAGTCTCCCAAGATGGCCACCAGAGACAAAAGAGCCCAAATGTAGCACAAATATCCCCCAGATGTAGCCCAAGTATAGCCCAATGACAGAATATCCCAGAGTGTTCTAAAGAACAACTAGAGCGCTAACAGTCTTACTTATGACAAAAGTGTGGCACACCTGAAGTCATCTTGATTGGAATAAAGTGGTAACACTTAAAACATTTAATTAGCAAAGGAACAAAATGAGGGGGTTCATTTTGCCATAGAAATTATGATTAGGGCTGAAGAAAGAAAAATTAGGGCACATTTTGACTTCTCAAATCCTCTTCTATTTCATTAAAAAAATTCTGACATGCAGACTGAAACATGCACTTTGAATACCAGCAGCAGACTTCCCTGGTGAGCAGTAGCTTTACTACAGTAATCTAATGAGCAACGAGAGTGCTAACATTCAGAATTTATGGCAAATGTGTGACACATCTGAATGCCTTCTTGATGGAACCAAAGTAAACAAGCATTGAAAATGCAATAGATCTCTCCCTCGTTTAAGTTAAAGCCAATCTGTTTGTAATGAGGTGGCTTTTTAGCTTTGCTTTTATTAGTGTTTTTCAAACTTTCATGTAAATAACATGCATATGTATGCATATATGTATATGTATGCATGCATTTATATTTGTATTTATATAGATATGCAGATTATATATGTATGTATATATATATATATACACATACATATATATAAATGCATATGCATATATATGCATATATATATATGTGTATATGTGTGTGTGTAGAGAGAGGTAGAGAGGTAGAGGTGTAGAGGTAGAGAGGTAGAGGTAGAGAGGTTGAGACTAGTAGAGAGAGAGAAGTAGACAAAGGTAGAGAGAGGTAGAGAGTAGAGAGTGAGTAATAGAGAGTAGAGTGTGTAATAGAGAGCAGTAGGGAGCAGTAGAGAGAGTAGCAGAGAGTGAGTAGTAGAGAGTAGTAGAGTGAATAGTAGAGTGAGTAGTAGAGAGTAGTAGAGAGTGAGTAGTAGAGAGTGAGTAGTAGAGAGCAGTAGAGAGTAAGTAGTAGAGTGAGTAGTAGAGAGCAGTAGAGTGAGTAGTAGAGAGTGAGTAGTAGAGAGTAGTAGAGAGTGAGTAGTAGAGAGTGAGTAGCAGAGAGAGAATAGTAGAGTAGTAGAGAGTGAGTAGTAGAGAGTAGTAGAGAGTGAGTAGTAGAGAGTGAGTAGTAGAGTGAGTAGTAGAGTGAGTAGTAGAGTGAGTAGTAGAGTGAGTAGTAGAGTGAGTAGTAGAGAGTGAGTAGTAGAGAGTAGTAGAGAGTAGTAGAGAGAGTAGTAGAGAGTGAGTAGTAGAGAGTGAGAAGTAGAGAGTGAGTAGTAGAGAGTAGTAGAGAATGAGTAGTAAAGAGTGAGTAGTAGAGAGAGAGTAGTAGAGAGTGAGTAGTAGAGAGTAGTAGAGAGTGAGTAGTAGAGAGTGAGTAGCAGAGAGAGAATAGTAGAGTAGTAGAGAGTGAGTAGTAGAGAGTAGTAGAGAGTGAGTAGTAGAGAGTGAGTAGTAGAGTGAGTAGTAGAGTGAGTAGTAGAGTGAGTAGTAGAGTGAGTAGTAGAGAGTGAGTAGTAGAGAGTAGTAGAGAGTAGTAGAGAGAGTAGTAGAGAGTGAGTAGTAGAGAGTGAGAAGTAGAGAGTGAGTAGTAGAGAGTAGTAGAGAATGAATAGTAAAGAGTGAGTAGTAGAGAGAGAGTAGTAGAGAGTGAGTAGTAGAGAGTAGTAGAGAGTGAGTAGTAGAGAGTAGTGAATAGTGAGTAGTAGGAAGTGAGTAGTAGAGAGTGAGTAGTAGAGAGTAGTGGAGAATATTCCAAAGTTTGGCACAGCACCACTAGCACAACAAGTCCAATCAAATCATATCACTTAGAGTCCTTATTGAAGCGCTGAATCTTGGTGTATATTTCAAATGCTTTTATTTTCCTTAAGTTTATGTACCACAGCCAGCCGACGCATTTCGTTCTGTACAACAGAACTTCTTCAGGGTTTCTTATTTCCTTCAAGTTATGTCGGTATCCTGTTGTCATATAACTAGATATTTCTTCCAAATGTTAGACGGGTCGTAAGTACATTCTTATTCAAAGTGACTAGGTATCAATTTTACCCACACAATTCGGGCAGACTTGAGTAATTTATAGCATCCTCAAAGTCAGTCTTTCAAAAATTCCAAAGTATAGGACATGATAATCCAAATCCAAATGTTTCTCAAGAAAAGTAATTTCAATCGTTCGGAATATCGGCGTTTGGGCAGATATGACCCACGGACACGGTTTATGACTTTTCTTGAGAAACATTTGGATTTGGATTATCATGTCCTATACTTTGGAATTTTTGAAAGACTGACTTTGAGGATGCTATAAATTACTCAAGTAGTAGCACCAAAAGGGTTTGGCTCAAAAACGCAGTAAGGCTGCGCCACATTCAATATAAACAAAACAGTTGCCAATACTGCGCAAATCAATACACAAAATTACTATGCCCAATGAACTGTAACAATTGAAGCATACCACCATGTATTGTGTTTTCAAATTTATGGGTATTTTTAATTTTCTTTTTAAAGAAATAGAACCTTAATTTCACAATTTTTTAATTTTTCAGATTGTTGATGTTGGGGAGGGGAGTAGGGATTAGCTTAAAATTCAAAAACAATGTGCAATAGACCACACAAGTGAAGACAGATAAAACAGAAATTTTTTACACTATCATTCTTCATTTGCTCTGTGCAAAACTTACATACCACACTCAAGACTCAAAAAAGAGAAGAAAATCAACAAACAACACAAAGTGAGTGTTCAGTGAAAAAGAAGGATTACCTAATATGTACAAAACGATTAATTTCAAACACTGGTATTTAAATTTGTTTTTTGGAAAGGAAGTGTCCTACCCAAGACCCCAAAGGCAGTGTATTCAGGGAATGGGGGGCAATAATACTGTTTTAAATCATTATGATTTATGAAATGTGACAGGCCATCTGTAGATTACTCTATATACAACAATATTTACTTCCAAAATGATTGGCCAATCAAACATGAAACAAATTCAAAACAATAGAAAATACAGGTCGACGCGTTTCGAAACCCCTTGGGTATGGGGGATCTCCTCAGGACCTAGCTGGAAATTAAACCTGCAACGACAAAAATTGGATTTGTTCCTAAGCCCAGTTGTCTCCGCATTGGTCATTTGTGTCTGACCCGAGAAAAAGGTTGTTAGTCTTATTTTTCGACAAAATCCTATAAACTCCGATTTCAATCTAATAAAGTCCGTATTTCTTGAGGGAACAAACGAAAGGCCTTTTTCTAGTAGGCTAATCTCTGATGATGTTAGGATTTTATTTGACAGGTTGTGAATTGGAGATTTTAGTTCTTGTAATTGCTGTAATTCTGTCGTCTTGTTGACATTTCCCAATGTGGAACAAATCTGGTTTTCCTTCTTTTTCACTGAACACTCACTTTGTGTTGTTTGTTGATTTTCTTCTCTTTTTTGAGTCTTGAGTGTGGTATGTAAGTTTTGCACAGAGCAAATGAAGAATGATAGTGTAAAAAATTTCTGTTTTATCTGTCTTCACTTGTGTGGTCTATTGCACATTGTTTTTGAATTTTAAGCTAATCCCTACTCCCCTCCCCAACATCAACAATCTGAAAAATTAAAAAATTGTGAAATTAAGGTTCTATTTCTTTAAAAAGAAAATTAAAAATACCCATAAATTTGAAAACACAATACATGGTGGTATGCTTCAATTGTTACAGTTCATTGGGCATAGTAATTTTGTGTATTGATTTGCGCAGTATTGGCAACTGTTTTGTTTATAATAAATTACTCAAGGCCATGGATGCTGCTGGGAACGCCCCCAGCAACACCCACTGCACGCCCCTTTAACGTCATAGTTAGAAATTAGCATTTAAAAAACCTTTGAAATTCACTGAAAAAAACATAGGTTTCACACCAGTTATAGTTAGCTGGACATTTTACTCATACAAAACCATTGAAATTCCCCCGTTATAGATAGTTGTACTCACTATAACTCGTGCGCCCTCAATCCACTGCTGATGATGTCACATATTACATCATTCATGACACGGTCAGTGACATCACTGATGAATGAGTGGATATATAAATATAAATGTGTGAATGATGGATTTAGTAACAGTGTCATTGATTGTTTCCTTGACTAATTTGTAGAGTCTCAATATATATAATATATAGTTATTTAACTGTGTTAAAGTCTTTATTGCTTTGACTTAATTGGTATATTAAAGACTATATTTGTTATTGGTTTCTTAACTGAGTATTTGTATGGGTAAATGAATGTCTATGTGGTTTGGAGGGGGTATGTAATTGCCTAAAAATGTGTGAATAGTTCATTCAGTAGGTAAATGAGGTTAAGACTACATGTTATAACACTTGTTTCAGTGAGTGTATATGTTTATGGGTGTGGTGGTGATTACATATGTCTCTCAATGGTATATCTCCATTAAATTTGCAAAAAAAAGCAGTGTATGTTGCAGTTATATCTAATTAAGTGAGCCTAAGACTTAGTGATTGTATGAGTCACTGTATGGAGAACTGAATATTTCTAATAGTCATTTTATAACACACAAAGGGCCTCATTATGATTGCGGATAATCCGCATACTCCGGGCCGGCAGAAGCCACCGCCGGCCCGGAGTATGCGGATTATCCGCCGCAGTGAAATAGAAGACCCACCGCCAGATCAGGATGGCGGTGGGAGTGCGGTTGGACCAGCGGCGGACGGCAGGTCCGTCCGCCGCTGATCCGCGGTGTGAGGAGGGCTATTTGGTGACGGTGTCTGCAAGACACCGTCAGCCAAATTAGGAATTGCACGAACACATGCTTTTCCGCGGCGGCTTTTCCGCCGTGGAAATGCATGTGGACTTTGGCTTTTGGGGGCCCGTTGCGGGCCCCCAGGGTGTCGGGGGTTGGGGGGTGCACATGGGGGGTACCTATGGTACCCCCCAACATTTACATGCACAAAGCGGCAGGCACCGCGCGGTGCCTGCCGCTTCGTGCATGTAAATGTAACACATGCAGTTTTAACATTGCGGCGGGTGCTGCTTCAAGCAGCACCCGCCGCAATGTTAAAACATACAGAATGTGACCGCCAGGGTGGCGGTCACATCCTAATTTGCACGGAGGGACCGCCGCTGCCCCTGCGGACGGTCCCTCCACCTCTGGGGTGGCGGACGGACGCAAGTCCGTCCGCCATCCTAATCGGCCCCAAAGTGTATAGATGAATAGATGTGGTGTTTGTAGAAGTGTGTAGGTGAGTAAATGTAAGTATGATCCATTGTTTGCATAAGTCAATAAGATGTCTTTATAAGTGAATACAATGTGTACTGGTGTGTAATGTTGAAATAGGCGTATAAGTATATTTGTTAGTGTTCTGTTAATTATTCACAGCATATAACAATGAATCTATAGGTAAGTGATTAGATGTGCGTATAGATCTATGATTCACTGAGTGGATGTTTAGAAAATGCTATTGATGTGTCAATGGTTTGAAATAGAGCACTTTCTATTTTACAGTGAGTTAAAAATATACTAGTGTGTGATGAGGTGTATTTCATTGTCACATGGATGATGTCATCAGTGATGTCATCAGTGATGTCATTTGAGATGTCATCAGTGATGTCATCAGTGATGTCACTGACCATGTCATGAATGATGTAATATGTGACATCATCAGCAGTGGATTGCGGGCGCGCGAGTTATAGTGAGTACAACTAACTATAACGGGGGAATTTCAATGGTTTTGTATGAGTAAAATGTCCAGCTAACTATAACTGGTGTGAAACCTATGTTTTTTTCAGTGAATATATATATATATATATATATGCCACAGTCCTTTTTAGCCGAGTCCTCAGCTAAAACAAAGGAGCAGACCACGTTGTGGAGTTCAGATAGAGTGCTTTATTGCATTAATCTGTGCATCACATTTGTCAGAGAAACCCAGGCTTTAAAGCCTATCTGCTCAAAGGTAATTGGTCAGGATAGTTATTCACAAACTTATTGTTTCACAATATAGTAGGTGACTGCTGTGTTCTGAAAGGAAAAGGCAAAGCAGTGAGAGCTAAGTTTGTAATACAAATTTGACTAGAAACTCCCCTAGTAACCAAATACACTCTTGAAAGAATTAGCTACATATTGTTATGGCTGATAATTTGAGAGCATTTAGGAAACACTACTTTATGTTCATCAAACAAGAATAAAGGAAACAGAGAAATGTAATTGAGAGTCATTTCTTAAAAATTTAACATAATAAAGCAAACAGGTTATTCAACAAATCGAGATTTCTTACCAGGCACTAGTACAGGTATATGGTCAGCCAAACAGCCAGGCAAAACATTAGCTAACTCAGTGAGAAGGCTGAAGCATCCTTGTCTGGATTTAATCCTCTTGTCTTTGAATTGTTTATACAAGGCCTTGACTATGCTTGGAACCTGCAATCAAAGCACAGCATGTAAGAGCAGGTGATCCCATTCAGTGTTTCACACAGGTATGTTATCCACCCACAGTCTATTCCCCCTATTAATTCTGAGCCAATGAAACAAGGTCTGTTCAGAATGGAAAGAATTAGCAAAAACTGCTGGTAGAGAAATAACAAGGCTTAAGAAAAAGATTAACTTACATGTCAATGTAGTAACCGTTTCCAGTTCAATTGAGACCTGGCGTTGTCACGGAATCAAAAATTCTCCATGATGATGGTTAAAGGCGTAAGCTATACTTATACCTATACTTAAAGTGCCTGCACCTATACTTATACTATATCTATACTTGAAATCGTAACTATGGACAATGTAAATTAATAGGTCTAATGTATAATTGTCTAGATGCTTATGAACAGAAGTTTTAGATTCTCCTGTTAACACAAAACATTCTCTGAAAAGTGTTTTGGTACTCGCTGGATCCGGTCTGTGCTGTGCCGAATACTTCATATAAAACAGAGCTCCACATTTTATTCACATCAATGGATCATGCAATACCAAGAGGAGTTATACATCACGTGAAGACAGGTTGTCTGAGGCAAAGAAATCGTTTGTACAAGTTTACACATATATCACATATGATCTATCTACTGCTTGCTCAGAACAGCATACACGTCATAGGTGTCATGTTTTAAATCATGTGGGAAATGGTATGCAACATAGTAATGACTGGGATCCAAAGAAACGTCCTTGCAGTACTTACATAAAAACTACACCTATGCCAGCATTTTGCAGGACACAACCCCACCTGCATTTAAATGTGTCTTATATAATAGATGTGTATACAGCGGGAACCCCATTTTCTAGAAAATGCTAAAGCCACCATGGCCATTAGCTCCATGTCCTAGGGACATATAAGAGAAGTTCCTGAGAATCAATTTTCCGTAATTGCTGTGAAAGATCTATATCCTAGCAGTGTTCAGATCCTGACAACTCATATTTTAGCAGCATCCGGCGCTGATGACCCAAATCACAACAGTTTCTGCATCTGAAAGACAATACCACAACCCTTCTGGCCTAATAGTGCCCAGTCGTGAAGACCACTATGCTAGCAGTGTCCAGTCATTGAAGACCCATATCCTAACAGAGGTCATCACTGAGTACCCCCATCCTAACAGTATTAGCACTCAGAACTGATATCTGACCAGTGTGCAGGATGTGACTGAATGTAATGTTCCTTTAACAGTTACTCTGGGATGGCAGGGGTTTATAGCTTTGCAGTATGGCATAAGATCCAGTTTGGCACCTCCCAATTGGTGATAAATTCTGCACATCTTCAGCTATAGAATAAGGATGTTTGCAATAACTGGCAACTTTTAGCACACCCACCTGATTGCGCAACATGGTGACAGACGCATCTCCTTTGTCAGAGGCAGTGTGTCGGCTCTGGGCAGGTCGTGTTTGCTTCAACAGGGCAATGTAGGCACAGAAGACATCAGCTTTTACATTCTCCTCTCGTTCTTTGAACCTGCTGATCAGGACTGGGGACACATTCTGGTAGAACTCCTGAAGCATGTCGTGCCTGGTGCTCAGTAGGGCCTCCAGGCATCGAACTGCAGAGCGACGCACTTTCCAGCTCATGTCATCATCGTCGCTGTACTCATCGTCACTATCTAACAGGACAAACCAAACTAATCAAAGGAGGCTGGGCGAGTGTGAGCATCTAGGTTACACACGGTGGAAAACATACAAACACATATATACTGCTCTGCTCCACACCAGCAGCCATTAGTAAATCTGAACACTAGTATCTTTCACTGTTCCTTTGTACCCCATTTCACATCTCTATAGTGGCAGTGTACTGTGGGGACTAACCTGGGTAAGAGGAAAGTTGTTAGGTGGGTGGGTGCATATGTATTTTTTGGAAATGTAGTGATCGGCGGGAGGAGGAAGAAAATCTTCATATTAAAAACCCACAGGTTTTCTGGAAAAAAATGCAACTGACTGCAATCTTTGAAATGTGACTGTGTTTCAAAAGAATAGTTGAATGAAGAAAACAATATGAGTATATTTAGCCGTGGGCACAATCTGGCATATTCACCAGAGAGGATAACAGTTCACAAGTCTTTAAAACACTGCAGCTGCATGTACAATACAGCACATCACAACTGACTGCACCAAGTTTTCGCTAGTTCTTCTCTAGATTCATATGTTTAGCTGTTCACTTGCAATTAGTGTACAGAATCAACTTTATGGACTTTGAATATCATTAGCAGCAAGTCACTTCAGTTAAGAACGGATGACAAAACTTTTGCAAAAGGACTGTTGTGTACTGTCATTCACCTTCCGGTAACCTGCATGTAACCCCACATTCCCCTACTTACTGGGGGACCAAAAGCATAGCTATCAGCGCCTTATGCCATGGCAAGTACTATTTTGGCGCACATTTTCCTACGTGGGTGGTCATCCATACAATGGTGGCATCAGCCACAATCCAGAGCTGATCCTTAAATTGTGTATTTTTTAAGGTGTATCTTTTTCAATGAGGCAAATTACCACATATTTTCTCTTAATGTGCAGTGAGCAGGGCTGGAAAAGAAGGCGGGTCATCTTTCCTTTTTTTCTATTCACTTTCAGGTACCAAGGCTGGTGGCAAAGCACATGGAGAAAACTCTCTTCATTGTTTTTCTTTTTGTAAAAAACATTTTATAAAGTTCGCACAGATTTAACAACAACAAATAAAGCTCAGAATTTGTAAATCATTTCCTAAAAAGAAGACCCAAAAGTGTTCTCTCTCACAGAAAGGATATATGTCATTATCTTCATGTTAATGAAAAATCATGTAATTTTGTCATATTAGCCTATTTGAGTTATGGTAGGCTGCATGTTTATATATGTATACATGTATATATGTATGTTTGAAGGTACTACGTACTTTTGTAGCTAAACATACATATATATATGTAATTTTGTATATGCTCCGGGGTCCCCGCAGGTAGGCGGGGATTATTCAGTGCTTATGACTATTGATGAGTATCCCCTGGAAGAGAAATATGGTTATCACTTTACCCTTTATATTTGGAATAACTAAAAATCAGTTCACATAATGTAATATAGAATAAGAAAGAAAAAATATTTATCTGCAACTACTGTTCTCCATTGTCGCTATCTTTCATAGATTCACATGCTTCATTATTCCCCATCCTTGTGCTGGGAAGCCCTGGTAAAACAATGTTAAATAGCACTGCCTAACATTGAAAAGAGCCATAGACAATATATAGCCTGGACTCTAGCCAATGAGGTGGAGAGAAGAGTGACCCTTATTGCTCCCCTTAGGCTCAAACTGCCAGATCGTTTTAGCTCGTCAAGGCACAAAACTAAGCCTCTTAAGAAAAGGGGAGGAGGGTGAGTCGCACATGAATCTATGAAAGATATCAATGATGGAGAAATACATTTAGAAGTATGTAACTCATTTTTCTCCAGCTTTGGATCTTTCAGAGTCATATGCTTCACTATAGATAAGCAGAATTAGCAGCTATATGGTAAGAATGAGGCTTACCTTAAGCAAACAGGTTTTGGCACACCACATGTCACACTGACATCTCTGGCTTACAATGCAAATCGAGACAGTGTTTGGAGAAGGAGTGAGTAGAACTCCGCATAGAGCCTCAGCAAATGTATTTAATAGATACTCAAGTTAGCAGGGCCTGGTTGCCACTACTCTACTGCTGGAGGAACCTCTGCTATTGCCTGGCAACTGTTGTCCTCTTTGTGCAAAAGCAGTAGAAATGCATGAGACAATTCATCTCGAGATGTATTGCTTTGACAAAGCTCTTCTCTTGAATTGGCCCAAAAAACCAAATATGGTCTGATCGGTAGAAAGTTTCTGCTCTATCTAAACTGCATCAATTAATGCCTCAGATTCTATGTCCTTTCTGCTGCTGATGTTGCTTGTAAAAGTAGGTAAACCTTAATCATGAATCTAGGGTTAGTTCTGAGAAACACGATTAAGGCTCTTGGATAGACCTTTTCTGTATCTCACTAACTATTGTGGCTGACGTTATTGCCAACGTAAAGCAGTCTTTCAGGATAGGTGCTGAATAGTAGACCTGTTTAAGATCAAATGGATCCTTTATCAAGGTACCAAGATGGTGTTGCTTTTTAATAGTTAGGGATATTAATAAAAAGACTCCTCATAAATTCCTTTATAATATTAGACTAGAAGGAATCCCTCTCTTCGGTTTTCTAAAACAATCTAGTGATAGCAGATAAGTGTGCTTTGAAGGAAGCATACTTGAGGTCAGAAGTAACTAGGAGCAATAGATAAAGACAAAATTGATGGCAGTCCATAGATATTTGATATAGATTGTTAGACCATGCTCAATTACAGAAACAAATCCATTTGAAAACATGTTTTACCTAGAATCATCAGGAACTTGCAATGTGCAATACTCTAGGTCATGAGCAACCAGCCTGTCACATGGAGTACTCCTGCTCATGATGAAGTACTCACATCCCTGGTCTCTGGAAAGTAGACACTCGTCCAGCCTGATGTGAATTGGTCTCTCCACAACCTCTTCCACAGCTCTGAGCAGCAATGTTGCTTGGCCATGCTTGAGCTATCAATATCATCATTTACAGCCCCCTAATAATCTAGCATAGTGGTCTGGAGATCACCATAATTAGTGAGAATACATAAAGAGACTTCCCAAACTAACTCATGGAGAATACTTCCCTCTGGGAGCCTTGGGTATCTTTACCTACTTGTGAACAGAAGGTATTTGTTGTTATTGATAACAAAAAGACCCAATGTGGTTTCCTCATCAACGAAAACATGCATTATTTGTTTGTCATTCAGTTCTCATCATGACTTGCTGTTCAAAACCTGATTAGAATGTTGCCACATACGTTGGTGACTTCCAACAACATACAAAGACACTGAGGGCCTCATTACGATGAGGCTCAAAAAGCCCAATGTAAAAAAAATATTGCTTCCTAACCTGGAGTTATTTTCCACTATTTTTTTATATCCTGTGGAGAAAATAAATATCTTGGTATCAGTCAGTAGAAGTACAACCAACTTGCAGCCATGATTAAGGAAGACAGGAATTCACTAGGACTTACAAGCCACATTTTTTTCTGTATGTACTCACTTATTTACTGCAAGAAATGCATGTAGCAGTATCGCAAAAGTGGAGACGGGTAACAAGTGCTATCATCTATCTATTCAAAATCAGTAGAAGGCTCTCTGGAGCCCAAAAGGAGGACACGGAAGTCAAAAGAATAATAACTGATTGCTGCTCTTTATCTTCTACACACAATGACTCAGCAGTGGCTGTTACCTTGATCTTCATCCTCTCCTTCATCAGTTTCCATTGCCTCCTCCTCCTCATCATCCTCACTGTCATAGTTGTAGTTTGGATCATAGGCGATAAACCTCAGGCACAAAGACGTCACCATAGGGATATGAGGTGAGATTTCCTTAGGGCATCTTCAAAACAGAAACAAACTGGTGGTCCAGTCAATGTGCCGGATCTACATCCATATATTATAAGCAGTGTCATTTACTCTACTATTTCACTGCAACAATGTTAACAGCGTGTGCTCTTGGGACACACTGCATTCCGACAACAACTCTTTGAGCTCCCGCTGATCCCCAGAAATATCTAAACTTTTGCTCTGAATAAGACAATGCACCCCCACTGTATCCTTTAAATTGCAGCTTTTAGGGCAAGAAAAAGTCTTAGGATTACACAATTGAACATATAAATTGAGGGAATTTAATGCGTTTTTTGTGACACACAGCAACCAATGCATAAGAGTAAATGAGAGCAAAGATAGATCTATTGGAGGGGAGGGTCATAATGTTCCCTTATAATTTATGTTAATGGCATTCCCTCTCTGTGGCCGATCCAGCAGAGCACAGTGGACCAAACACACACACACACGTGCACAGATACATAAACACACAAACACACAGGCACACACACACACCTCCTTATGAAAGCCTCGAATGCCTGGAAGCAGTACTCCCGAAGCTCATCGTCCTCCACATTACAGTATTTCACTATGAGCGGAATCATCTTCTCCAGGTGATCACCTGCCCAGCATAGAAAAAAACACAGAAAGAAAGAGCAAGAATGGTTGTTTGAGAATGCAAGAGGAAGGGGACAGAGGCAGAGAAAGGTCTGTTACTGCTCCCAAACTAACAATTGAATCAGTCAGTGACCTAAAGAGCCCAAAGCCAATGAGTTATAAATCATTTTGTTTGAATGAACAAATGTATGAAGTATGTTTTGTTTGTATGAGTCCATCAGAAGATTTCTACAACACAAAACACCACTGCTTTATGGTCATCTAAAATACAATTCATACAAAAATTCTGCTTCCGCTCTCTGTATGTTCTATTGTTTCCTTCTGAGTAACAATCCTGGGTTGGTGATAATGTGCCCCATAATTCATTGGCTCCACCCAACTAGTAGCCCGAAGGGTTTCCTGCAGATGCAAGAATCTAAAACGTGCCCTTCTTGTAGGCATCCTAGCCTCAATTCCTAAAGGTGGCAGTAAACCTGTGACACTCAAACGCACATACCAAAAAAGATCAAGTTTCCTCTTCAGTTTATTTCCATTCTGCGCCCTCTAAAGGCTACTGTGGGTTTCGAAATAATACTACTCAGGACAGAAACCCTGAAGGATGCTCTATCTTGGTAACTCCAATCATAAAGACAGAGGTGGAGGCAGAATTACAACCTAAAAAATCCACTTAGGTAAAAGGGAACAACAATTTAAACACTACCACACAAAAGAAAGAAGAGCACTGCAGAATAAATAATGGAGCACATGAAAGGAGAGTCCTGAAAAATAAAGAATGTGAATAAGAAGAATGGAGTGCCCTACAAGATAAACACAACTATAAAGGGAGAGCAACGCCATTAACACAATCACAGATGTGAAACAGGCACTTTCGCATTAAAATCACAGCTAAACATGAAAGAACCATGCAAGCTTTGTAAAGCAGCAGACATGAAGGCATTGTCCTGCAAGTAAAACAAAGTCCTTAACAAGAAGCGATGGTCCTACAAGTATCACTCCAAACTCAACAAAGAATGCTCTTCAAACTATACAAAACTACAAAGGGGAAACAAGAACTTTGCAGAGTAAATAAGACACAAAGGAGAGAGAAGTATTCTCCGGGCAATCAAGACAACAAAAAAGATGTGGACACCATGTAAGCTAAAATAAGTTTGAGCTGCATATTAAATAATGGTAATAAGGAGTGCTTTGTGTGTGAAAAACACCACAAAACAGGAGAGTCATCGAAGCAAAATAAACGGGGAAGGCGTGGCATAAGCTTCATGATTTTGCAGAAGTGTGTGAGCAAATAAAGCCACAAGGAAAATGAAGAGCCAATGTGGGCTGCATAGCACCAAAAAGATTTATGAGAGCAACGTGAGCTAATGAAGCCATGAGAAGGAGATGTAAGTGAGTTTAGTAAGCCGCAACTAGAACGAAGAGCTATGTAAGCGAAGTAAAATCACAATGAGAATCTGGAATCATCTGAGCTAAATAACCACGTAAAGAAAACGAAAAGAGCTGAATGTCAAAGATGCAATGAGGTGGATGGAAAGCCTCGGGAGCAAAGGGAGACACAGGACAAAAGGGTGACACCAGCTAGCTGAACAATTAAATGAGGCTGATGGAAGAGACCCTGTGAGATAATGAGGCGACATCAAGATGGGAAACGTGTGTCAAAGAAAGTGGGTGCATATGAAAGAGCCTTTTGATGTGAATAGTAGAAGGAAAGATCACTGAAGTAGTGAAACAAATGAAGCTCCAAGAAGGACGGAGTGCCATGAGAAGTAAAGTAAAGCAAAAGTAAAAGAAGGAGCCCTGTGAAATATGAAAGTCATGAGAAGTGGGAGCATGACAAGTACAACAAGCCACAAAGGTAAAGATCCTGTAATGTAAACTGAACGATAAAAAAATAAGCAGAGGGAAGACTGTGAACTAAATGTCAGGAATGGAAGTGTGAGAACTAAAAGCTATTAAGAAACAAAGTGGAACCCTAACAGGAGAAGAGAAATACTGTGAGATGTGACAATTAAAAAGAGAGGGAAGATCCATGTGCTATATAATATGGAAGCTTCAGGTTAGGGAGTTGAGCTAAAAATCCATGAACGGAATGGAGGATTCTGGGAGCTAAAGGAGTCATGAAAGATATAATAGCCCGAAGGCTAATTTCTGTCTTTTCACCATTTAATTGTAGGCAGTTACTGAAAGCATGGGAAATAAAATAAAATGAGATGGTGGGCCTTGTGAACAGAGACACAGGGAGACAGCAGACAAGACATCCACAATGTGAAGGGAAGCCTTGTCTGGTAAGAGCCATAAGGATGCTGAGGAAACCTAAGAGATAAAGAAGTCATGAGAAGAAAGAGGCCTGTGAACCTAGACATGAGAAGAGTCCTCTCAGATCAAAAATATACAAGATAAAGATATACATAATAAGACAGGTTTCTGTAGTTTTGAAGGCTCTATCGTGAGAAAGAGGAGCAGTATTAGTAAACAGACTTGAAGAGCAAAGAGCAGCCAGCAAACATTTTACCAATTCGGTGTCCTGCTTGCCGGTTGATGCTAGCCACGCACTGGATGTATGTTCTGGTGACCGAGGTAGACTCATTCCTCTTCAGCTCAGCTATGAGGTGGTCCATGAGCTCTGCAAAGATGTTCCCATTGCAAGTCAGAACCAGGTGGCCCAAGGCAATGATGGTTCTCTTGCGGACAGCCAGCCGAGGGCTTTTCAACTGAGGGAGGAGGCAGTTCAAGATGGATGAGTGAAATGAAAAAAGGACCCCGCCGAGCCTGCAACCAGAGACA
This sequence comes from Lissotriton helveticus, assembly GCF_964261635.1. Classification (NCBI taxonomy): domain Eukaryota; kingdom Metazoa; phylum Chordata; class Amphibia; order Caudata; family Salamandridae; genus Lissotriton; species Lissotriton helveticus. The sequence goes on along the minus strand of NC_136070.1, from coordinate 1,216,500,691 downwards.
AAAAAAACATAATTTATCTGCTCTATGTTCTGCAATTTACTACAAACATGGAGTTCTTACTACCAAACATCCTCAATACACATTTTTCCCTTTGTGTCAATATTCTCAGCTTTCAAACCTCTCAAATAAGTAACTGTAATAGAATCTACGTATCTCTTTGTTAACATTTGTGGAAATTTAAAATGTCCAAGGTGGAAAGATGTTCACAGATCTTCAAATACCTAGTGACCAGATTTTTGGCGGCCTTTTCTGAAGACAATGCAATGAGCTTTCCTAATTAAAGGTGATTTAGAAAATCAACAGCAGATTTTCCTCTAACACTATTGTATTTCTTTATACCTGGACATCTACATTAGACAAAGATATGGCTTACAGTAAGGTCACCGGAAACATTAAAAATAACTTTGACATAGCCAATAGGTCTCACCTTTTGGACCTTTCAAGTGTGTAGCCATGCAGCACATTATACCGAGTGCTGTACCACCAGGGATTGCAGAGCTATATATTTACTACATACGGTTTTAAACTTGTACGTGAGCCAGGGTGTCAACATATTTTGTAATATTTTCCAATAGCAATGCTGTGCCCCAGGATCAAATATGTATGAATAAAGTAATCACACTCCTGTGACAGGTTTATCGGACACCTTTCGAACAGGCTTGGCTTTTTTGCCAAAAAAACATTTGAATTCTTGGACTTGTAGGTTTGGTTTGCTCGTTCTGTGTATGCCCCCCATTAAATCCCAGTATGTGTATTAACTAAAAATACTGCCTGGGCTAGCCCACGTGCCAACTGACTTGTCTGCAAATACAGAAAGATGATACAACATGCCAGAGGCTCAGAAATGCTAGCTAAGTGGTTCCAGAGTCAATTTAATAAGCAGGTTCCAGCTTCCAATATCAGTGATGTAGCTAAGCGGATTAATGCAGTACATAAATGTATCTTGCAAAAGATAAATGCCAGATGATCACATGCTGTTGCTTGATGCAGTGTGTTCTTTAAACTTAAAATACGGTTGAGCCCCCTTGTTAGAAAAAATGTTGCATCCAACCTATCTTAATAAAACGTGGGGCTATTTGGCTGCAGAACTGTGACGTTAGTTAAAGAGAAAGGGCTTGTGTACCTCTATGTGATAGGGTACAGGATGGTGTGTGGAAAAGTTAATACAGCACAGGGCGTATGGCACACTTTTCTCATGTAGACTAAAGACAAACCTACTTCATGTGTGTAAATGAGTACACACCTGTGTTCTTGAGAGTATACTGAGATATGCATGTAAATACATATCTGTGCGGGGGGGGGGGTTGGAGTAATATCCTTGCATTTGAGGGTGCTATGCATGCCAACATTTAGTAGGAAAAGGAAAGTGGGAAATGTTGAGAGAAAAAAAAGTCAAGGGAATGTTTTTTTCCAATTTACTTCTATTGTAGTAAAGGCCATTTCACGCGGAAGATAGCTCAAATAAAGCCTTGCTTTTGTTTCAAACTTTGGGAGTCATCAGCCTAAATTGGATCTACTGCCATGTATGTCGTTCATTGAGACAACATGTTTATTATGTATGATGGCGCTATGGTCAGACCCGAGGCGGCCAACCCCTTTCGCAGCCTGCTCCCTCCCACACCATGTGTGACTTAGACATAACTCGACAGCTCTGCCCCCTCCCACACCATCAGCTATTTCTTGATTCTTGTTTTGGTGGTTCCACCATTCCTGTTTGCAATTAGTTCTTTATGAGCCCCAGAAGGACGAAAGGTGGTTGTGGAAGCCTTATGCAAGGGAGGGGCGAGCTGGGGTCTCTCCGCTGCCGGGGAATGCAACATCGCAATTTCCAGTGTTCTCATTAGCATGTATAGGCAGCGCATCTGAGGGGAAGGGGCACAAGTGTTTGCGTTTGGAAATACATTCTCCGAAATCCTTATCACCTTTTTCTTTACTGGTTTTTCATGTGACATTTAAAAAATTACACATATAAAAACAACATGAGTAAAGGAGCACACCTGTGTAGTAATAAGAAGAAAAACTGGCCTTACACATACTCCAGGATACTCTACAAAGCAGACGTGGGACTATAAGCCAGAGGGAGTAAGCAGCAAGGCGTGGAAAGCACAGATGAGAGAGCGACGAAAACAGGATGCATCGCTCCACTGTCACTGGTTACCAATACCATTACACATGAATAGTAAGATGAAACATGTTGGACAGGCCACAGGAAGGGCCGCTCTCCCCCGGCCCAACCAGGCCCGAGCCAGCCACGCAAGTACCACACACCACCATTGCACGTCCACCGTCCCCGCAGGGACCCCTACACTCGAACCTGTTGACCGCGTAGGCCGACCCACTACCGGCCTGCGCGCCCATCCTGGGCGCCATCTTGGACACTCCACCACGAGGCCGCCTGGCCCCCGATCGACCTCAACCCTGGGCCTGGCCAGGCCTCAGACATTCCGGCACCAACATCCACCCAGGAGGTGAGCGGGCTACTTGGTCAGTCAATGGGAGCAAGAGGTGTCGATGGCTCTCCCCCGCCAAGTACCGCTCGCCCATCGCCTCCCCGGGCGCTGGCTCCACCCCCCTGCTGGGTGTCTGAACTCCCTCATCCCGGACCTCCCGACCTCCAAGTGCGAGGGTCCGGACATCAAAGCACACCAGCCCTATAACTGGGGCAGCTCCAGAGCAGGACGGGAGTTGTATCTTGGAGTCGAGAGACGCAAAGAAGAACTCATCCTTGACGGACTACTGGCGCTGCCGTAGCTCTGTCTTGTGCACCCTCGTCTTGCCTGCTGGCGCTGCCGCGGCTTTGGGAACCACCCTATCCTTCATCGTCGTCGGGACCTGCTGGCGTGGCCGCGGACCGTTTGTACCCACCACCTTCATCGGGACCTGCTGGCTCTGCCGCGGACCGTCGTCTTCCTTCATCCATCTCGGGACCTGCTGGCTCCGCCGCGGCCCGTTCATCTACACCCCCGAGCTCGAGGATTGAGAGCTATTGCCATCTTTTTGGTAACAAGACTGTCCCGCTACCCTCTTCCCAAACAGAGACCAGAATAGAGGGGACCCCTGAGTCCAGACCTCCTTGTACCATTCTACCGTACTTGAAGAATTCCCTATAAAGTATCGTTGAACTTTATCCTTGTGTGGTGTCCGTCTGTGGGGGGGGGAGTTACTTGTCTGTACGATTCGCTGGAGACGGCTCTCCCCGGAGACCTCTCCCCTTATCCTCGGCCGACCCTCCCGGTCCGTCTAACAAAACCCAATAAATAGATCGGAAACCACAGGGGACACCACTGGTAAACATTAGAAACAAAGCAATTGAAACGGATCGGGAAGAGAAAGTAAAAAAATCTGTCACTATGTAACCTATTATTCTAGTGCGGTAACATAAAAAGGCAATCAAGGTGAAGGAGGAGATGTAAGGGTCAAGCAATGCATATGCAAAAGCAATAAGAGATAGGCAATAGGTAGGCGGAAGATGGGCTCCCCGCCACTCCGGGGCAGAATTGTATCATTACATAGGCAGAGACACTGTTTGCCACAGTTTGCACACGCTGTTGACCCCTTCGGTGGCAACTACATGCCCACACTTCTGTCGCTTTGCTTGATAGCTGGGAAGCGACAGATACTCTGTGCGAAAACTGGTGTGACTCATCGCGAATTTTCATTTCTGGTACAATGCCATTAGGGAGGCGATTTCTCGCAGTTCAATTTTTTCACTCAGCACATCACAGTTTAGCTTAGCGCCTTTCCCGCGTGCCCGGTATGCAACATGGAATTACAGCTGAATGCCAGCTTTACAGTGTTCCTCGCCACACATTTCCGATTCAGTTTATGAGTCAACCATTTTGGAAGACCGCACAACAGAAATCCTGTCAAAAAAATAACCAAAAAAAACTCTAACACAAAACGACAAAACGAGTTACACAAAAATACACATCTATTATTTAGCATGACCTAGAAAAAAGTAAATATTCATCTTTGACGCACAGTGCTTCATTTGTAAAAAAAATAATATATATATATATATATATAAATATATATATATATATATATATATATATATATATATATATATATATATATATATATATATATATCAAACCTTTCAGGAAGCACAAAGAAGGAAAAGCCGCAGGTAGCTTCAGAAGAGTTCTTTATGACAGCCTGAAAGGTTGGATTTATGGGGGTGTTGCACGCCCGACAAGGAAAGCCCAACCGCGACTACACGGGTCTGCTCAGGCCTGCAACCAAGCCAGAGACTAACAGAGGCAGCGGCGCACGCTTTCATTTTCAGGGATTGAAAACGTGCGCAGAGTTCACCTTCGAGCACTGTAAAGCAGGGCAGTTGAAGTGCGAGGTACAGAGCATCAACCCACTGGGGTTAAACACTTTTTGCTTACATTGGAAGGAGCTTTGCGCCCACTGGGGTAAACATTAACTACAAATACCAAGAGGCACTGGGAGTGCCACGCCCATACGGGCAGGTATTTAATTAACATACTGCTAAGCGAGGCTGTCATTCCTGCTCACCGCCACTGAAGAAAGGTATTTCAAACCTGAAACGCGTCTGGCAATTGATTTTGAGAAGCCTGAACTTGTTCGTTCCACTGCTGGCAAGTGCTCGAATTTAATAAAGAACTCTTCTGAAGCTACCTGCGGCTTTTCCTTCTTTGTGCTTCCTGAAAGGTTGGATTTATGGGGGTGTTGCACGCCCGACAAGGAAAGCCCAACCGCGACTACACGGGTCTGCTCAGGCCTGCAACCAAGCCAGAGACTAACAGAGGCAGCGGCGCACGCTTTCATTTTCAGGGATTGAAAACGTGCGCAGAGTTCACCTTCGAGCACTGTAAAGCAGGGCAGTTGAAGTGCGAGGTACAGAGCATCAACCCACTGGGGTTAAACACTTTTTGCTTACATTGGAAGGAGCTTTGCGCCCACTGGGGTAAACATTAACTACAAATACCAAGAGGCACTGGGAGTGCCACGCCCATACGGGCAGGTATTTAATTAACATACTGCTAAGCGAGGCTGTCATTCCTGCTCACCGCCACTGAAGAAAGGTATTTCAAACCTGAAACGCGTCTGGCAATTGATTTTGAGAAGCCTGAACTTGTTCGTTCCACTGCTGGCAAGTGCTCGAATTTAATAAAGAACTCTTCTGAAGCTACCTGCGGCTTTTCCTTCTTTGTGCTTCCTGAAAGGTTGGATTTATGGGGGTGTTGCACGCCCGACAAGGAAAGCCCAACCGCGACTACACGGGTCTGCTCAGGCCTGCAACCAAGCCAGAGACTAACAGAGGCAGCGGCGCACGCTTTCATTTTCAGGGATTGAAAACGTGCGCAGAGTTCACCTTCGAGCACTGTAAAGCAGGGCAGTTGAAGTGCGAGGTACAGAGCATCAACCCACTGGGGTTAAACACTTTTTGCTTACATTGGAAGGAGCTTTGCGCCCACTGGGGTAAACATTAACTACAAATACCAAGAGGCACTGGGAGTGCCACGCCCATACGGGCAGGTATTTAATTAACATACTGCTAAGCGAGGCTGTCATTCCTGCTCACCGCCACTGAAGAAAGGTATTTCAAACCTGAAACGCGTCTGGCAATTGATTTTGAGAAGCCTGAACTTGTTCGTTCCACTGCTGGCAAGTGCTCGAATTTAATAAAGAACTCTTCTGAAGCTACCTGCTGCTTTTCCTTCTTTGTGCTTCCTGAAAGGTTGGATTTATGGGGGTGTTGCACGCCCGACAAGGAAAGCCCAACCGCGACTACACGGGTCTGCTCAGGCCTGCAACCAAGCCAGAGACTAACAGAGGCAGCGGCGCACGCTTTCATTTTCAGGGATTGAAAACGTGCGCAGAGTTCACCTTCGAGCACTGTAAAGCAGGGCAGTTGAAGTGCGAGGTACAGAGCATCAACCCACTGGGGTTAAACACTTTTTGCTTACATTGGAAGGAGCTTTGCGCCCACTGGGGTAAACATTAACTACAAATACCAAGAGGCACTGGGAGTGCCACGCCCATACGGGCAGGTATTTAATTAACATACTGCTAAGCGAGGCTGTCATTCCTGCTCACCGCCACTGAAGAAAGGTATTTCAAACCTGAAACGCGTCTGGCAATTGATTTTGAGAAGCCTGAACTTGTTCGTTCCACTGCTGGCAAGTGCTCGAATTTAATAAAGAACTCTTCTGAAGCTACCTGCGGCTTTTCCTTCTTTGTGCTTCCTGAAAGGTTGGATATATATATATATATATATGTGCCAAGGCGCTCGTCAGGAGGCCACTGCAGGTTGCAATAAGCATTGCCCCAGCCATGCTTTCAATGATCGTAACAAAACAACTACGAACCATTACAATCCTAGAAGTGTGACAATTCGGATTATTCCAGGCTCCCAAAGCTATACGAATAGCTTAGGTGGCAGGTAATAGTCATTTTTAATGTAGACTGAATTCATAATTAACTGTTGTTGTGGTCATCTCTAAATTAGCTAGACAATGCCACCTAGTGGCAGACTGTCCCAAGCATCAGTGTTGACAATTAAGTGCCAGTGCTGAGCAGAGAAAACCACGGCTCAAATTAAGCACTGTTGGAGCAGCAAATCGTTTGCACGCTCAAAATTGAAAGATAGGAGGCGCAGCTGTGCGAAGAGAAAGGTACCTTCCTCAAGCACATGCAGAAACAAAAGGAAAAAAGTGTGAGCAGAAACAAGCCTGTATGCACACCAGCAAAAGGCTACAAGTAATAGTGCCATGCTCCGTGGGAGGGAGCAACACATGAGAAGGAGGGACTTAAAGGGAAGATTAACCACTTCCAAGCAAACAATTTGAAACAACACTCGAAGAAACAAATGGAAATCAATGGGCAGAATGTAGGCCCACAAAAAATACACAACATGTCTCAAAGAGACTGTGCAAGCAACATCTGGGCTCAACCTAAAAAGAATGAGGCGCGGTTGCGGCAAGTGAACCTGATTAAGAAGTTATACACACAGGCAGCTGAGAGAAGTGATAGTTTACAGCAATGTCAGAAGGGCATAGTTAAGAGTGAAGTTAGGTAGTCAGTGCTGGAAAATGACCTGGCCAAGTCAATGTTATGTGTGTGTAGCACTCTCTCATAAGCACTCAAAAATGTGTGACAAAACTAATAGAGTGAGTAAAGTATAATGTTGCATATTTGCGTTTGGCATTTTGTTGAGAAATATTGCTATTCATTAATTGCGATGCAGAGTTTCAAGTTTTCCCTGCATTTTTTATCCATTTCCAACGAAAAAAGCCCCAAGCATTTCCATATATCATTCCACAATTTTGAACTGATCAATCGATGGAGCATGTGATATTGTGGTATGGATCCTATGATGGAGTTAGTCATTCTGGCTTAACTACTGAACTGTCGTTTTGAGCAAACCGGTCATCTACTTCCATCTTTGTTTTAAATATGGGCACCAAGAAGCTCAAGTATGTTGCCTGCAAATGACTCCAGATTAGACCTTCTCACCTGCTTAGCATGTCTGACAAGATGTCCAGAGCCTCCAGCTGCACAGCTGCGTCATCCTGCTTCCCGATTGCCCCAGTCAACTGTGCAGTGATTTTCTTACACACATTCGCTGTCATTGCTGATCCTGCACCAAAGAAACACAACCCAAATTGAGAGGCAACTATGATCTGTGGTTGAACCGCTGACAAAGTGAGAAAAGTATGTCCAAGTATAGATAAGGAGCTAAAGTGTATTTTAGACAGCATGTTCAAAAAGGAGGTTACACAACTTATAGAATCACCATTCACTCCCCAATAACCCTTACAAGAGGGAACAAGCATGTGCAATGCAAATTGGTCTCACATTTGTGAGAGTTAGAGGTATTGGTGTTGTAAATTACAATGGGCCATATGAATCATTCAAAATTGCGATGCAAATGCCGAAATTCGCAGAATTTCGGCGTTTGCGATCGCAATTAGGCTTAATGGTATGTATAAAAGAAAAACTGCCTCGCAAAATAAGGAATCGCAAAATTTGTGATTCCTTATTTTGCGAATGCATTTAAGGAATCGCATTTTGCGATTCCTTAAATGGAATGTATGAGGCACCCAAGTTTTGCGCATATGGAATAAGGAATCGCAAATTACCACCAACTACAGGTTGGTGGTAATTTGCTATTTTTTTCATAAAAGCACATTTCTGCATTTTGTAAAAGTGGCATGTAGCGCACACACATGCCCTTAGGGCATGTATGTGCGCCACATGTGTACCCATGCTCATTTCAGGGGTGCAACAGGGTGTCCTTTTGATACCCTGGCACCCTTGAAATTGCATTCTCAATTTGCGATTCTCTGATCGAGAATCGCAAATTGAGAATGTCTTCCCATTCATTCCTATGGGTCTCTAGGCCCATAGGAATGAATGGGGAGGTATTCCTTAATTGCGAATTGCAATTTGTGATTCGCAATTAAGGAATATGTAGGATTCGCAAAATGTATTGCAAATCCTATATACATGACGTTTTGCGATTCTCAAATAGAGATTCTCAAAAATTTGCTATTTGAGAATCGCAAAACCTAACATTGATATATATGGCCCAATATCTTTTACCTATGTGTTGTGGAGTGGATGTGTGTTGTATGTGGTGTGGAGTAGAATTATGTGGTCTTGATTGGACTGGTTAGTTGTGGAATTGTGTGTCGTGTGGAGTGGATTTGTGTAGCTGAATTATGTGACATGGTGTGCACTGGAAATATGTGGATAGTAATTATGTTGTACTGAGTGTACTGGAATAATGTGGAGTGGGACTGTATGTCAGACTGTAATTATGTGAAATGGCATTTTGTGTTGTGGAGTGGTATGCTGTGGAATTAAATGTGGTGTGCTGTTGAATTTTGTGGCATGATGTGAAATTCTGTGGTATGGATTAGATGTATTTGTATTTGGTGTGTTGTGTAGTTGTGTTGTTGAGTTGAAATATGTGGCTTGTTGAATTATGTGGTATAGAATGGAAATGTGTAGAGTTGAATTGTGTGGTGTGGAAGTGTGTGGCGTTAAGTGATATTACACTGATTGGAATTATGTGGCATGGTGCGGAGTGTACTTGTGTGGATTGTGTTACCCAGTTTAAAAATGATGAAACCTAAGTACATAAAGGCAGTCTTTCATTGCGCATACATTTACAAAACTTTATAATATGCAAAGACGTGTCCAAATATCACAATGAAAACATGCAGAGGCAACCCGCAGTGATACTGTGTTCATGAAATGACGGGATACCACATGGATCCTTATAAAATGGTAGCCTTTAAGTACTGGTGGTCCCTGGTCTACTGTGATTTCAAAATCCAAACTCAAGGGGGCTTCCTTGAGCTTGCAATGGTAGAGGGCAGGTTATGAGGAGAGGGCTTCTGCCCAGAGAAGATTCTTTAGATACTTTGAGTACGAATATAAAGATGGCAAAAACATGGAGGAAGACACGTTACCACAGAGAGGTCAGATAAGAGACACTACGAGAAGAAAGCTTGGTGCTTAAACTGGTGCCCCAGAGCAGAGAGGTGAAGACACAGCGCTGGCTGAAGGTGAGGAAGGAGGGACAGATGTGGGTGCTGGAGTGAGAGTGAAAGGTGTGGGCTGAGCGCCTTCTCCCATACAGCATCTCCCATACAGCACCCAAAGCCTGTGTACACAGTCCCAGCCGGTGAAACGTATGTTCACAACCTGGAGGAATGCACTTTGCCCCTGCCCAACAGCTAGGGGAGAGCAGGTTTTCCCCTGTCTATGTTCGAGGCAGCTTTTATTTGGAGGCAGCTCTTAAAATTAAGCAAGCATTTGTAAATACACAGTATAAAAAAAACTTAAATGTTCAACATGTATTGTTTACAAAGAGAGATGTTATGAACATACATTTGTACAGTATCTAAGGGAGATAACAATAGGGCACAACTTCTGTGATATTGTTATAAGAAAAATGTATGGAGATAGAGGGAAACTCAAAAGGACAGAAGAGGAACCTCATTTGAATTCCTTAATGTTTTGTTAAAATCAAAATGAAAAGAAGTATGAGTATATCTTGGTGATTTGGTACAGCATCAACGACAAACACACAAACTAGATCTATACCTCGATTTGACCCATTTTCTTAATTGTTACTACAAGCTCTGGTGGTGCTTTCAAAGATTAGATGAAAAGCCAGAACACTGGCAATTTATTTACCAATGCATATGCGCTTGTATCAGACTGACAGCCAGGACAAATGGCAGGCAATTATAGAAAACTCAAAATATAGGGACATTACAATTAGGTCAAAGCAATGACATAATGCCATTCTAAACTGTTATACGGAAATTTTGGGCCCTAATCTGAAAAGCAGACCTACTTGCCAAGTAAAGGTGACAACGAATTGCAGACTTTGTCGTGAGAAGTCTATTATGTCTCATATAATTAGGGGAGAAAGTGCCTATCTAAATTTGCTGAGAAAATGTAGAATGGGTTTTTTGTAAAGTGGACAGATGACAGGTTTAATCAAACAAGCACATGAACCACTCAAGAAAGCAGGCAGAGGATTAAAGAAAACTGAAATGGCTAAACTGAAGGACATCAATAGATGGGAGCAGAGCACCTAAGAAAAAGGAAAAATCAAATCATTGATGTTAACCAATAATATTCATACCAGAAGTAACGCATATTGAAAGTTATTCGGACCAGGTACGATGTATGACAGCACATCATGTATCCAACTTATGATGTGGACCACCTTTCAAGACGCAAAAGAGTATATGGACTTTGGTGCAAAAGCGTAAAAACTTTCAAACTGAAAGCACACTTATCAAACTCCTCACCATCATGTTTAAGCAACAGGGCACTTGCTTTGTATTTACAAAGTGTTAACTGTCCAATGCAGATGCCTTTGCAGAATGTAAAGTTATAATTTAGAATATGCAAAGATGGTTTGCGATTTGCATTTGTCATTCTGAGCTGCAGTGAACACATTCTGGGCCCTTGCAATCTTCAAGATGAGGGGAAAGTGCTGCCCTCTCTTTTTGTGGCTCACAATGCATCACACGCTTTGTGAATGTTCCTACAGTTGGGAAGCATCGAGTGGCTATTCAATGAAGAGTACCGGAAATACCTCAAGATTGTAAAAAGGACTGCCTCCACAAGGCCGCCAATACTTACGGAAACGTAGTGCTGCATCACCAGGTGGCCAGTTAAAACACATTGGGCCCGATTCACAGAACTAACTTAAGACAAAATCCTAAACGTACTACTTTTGGTATTCACAGAAATTAGGATTTTGTCTTAAGTTTGTCTTAAGACAGCCTTAAGACAGACTTAAGACAACATCCTAACTTCTGTGAATACCAAAAGTAGTACGTTTAGGATTTTGTCTTAAGTTAGTTCTGTGAATCGGGCCCATTGAGACTGAAATCTGTGTCCTAGACAGAGGTAGCTGGCCATCATTCACACATGCCATAGCGGTGAAAGAATTGTGCTAAAATATGTTGGAATTTGGAAACCAGTGTCACGTGGCTCAAGTGGGCCAAATGGATGCGGTGCTTGGCAATGCCAAGTAGACTGTTTAAATCACTGAGAGAATGAATGGGTCCCAAAATAGAAGAACATACTCTGGATGGAAGGCACAAAGGAAACAGGCAAGAATACATGAGCTCAGCCAAACAAAAAAGTGTTTAACAACCAAACCATAGATTGGAGGACAACAGTATTTCCACTTGTGCACCACTGCTCCCATTGCCGCGGGCATCCATAAATGTACACGTGTTCTATGAAACCAACCACAGGCATTAAAATGAACATCATCTAATAAAACCCCTATTCTGACTGCAATGGCATTCTCAGGGGACTAATAACGCCCTAGAAATGTAACCAGCCAGAAGCTGATGACATTTTTCAGTGAGTAACCAGCTGGAAATGGGGAACTACAGCAGTCATCGGCAGTAGTAACACTTGTTCCACTAATTCCCCTGTTGTATGGGGCTCCCTTGGGTGCTACTCAGAATGCCACGGTACTTCCAGATCCAGAAATTAACAATGTCTGTGGTATCAGTACTTCTGTGTCCAACTAAAGGCACCGTATTCTGGGACTACTGAGAATGGGGACCCAAGTGATGTCATTAAAGGGAAAGTGATTTGAGCCTTAGTGGAACAGTAGCCACCCAAGTACATCCCCCTGAAGACAGCAGCAATAGCTCTGGGACATATGCCCAGCAATCCCAGGCGGTGAAACGTGTGACCACAACCCGAAGAAAATACACTCTGCCCCTGCCCGAAAGCGAGCAGCTTTGCCCCTGTGTGGTAGTAGGTCATATTCTTTCTTCTATGTTCATTATTGTATGTTTATTGTTAGCTCACCTTTAGAATATGCTTGTGTCACCTGTGGAACTATGTGATGCAATCTTACAATACTGGTGTTTTGCTTGGTGGGAGAAGGCGGTTGGATTCTGGAGAGTTGGGATGTTTTTCCCCTGATCCAGTGGGTCTATGGTTTGAGAATTAAATAAACCTAATTTATATCATCACACCGCCTGCTGTTCATCATTATATTGGCGACGAGGGAAACTTCAAGAAGACGCACTGGATTATTTGGCTATTTGAAATTATTGGGAGCTTTCACTCTCATAACAAGCCGAAAACAGCCCAAAACTCTTTTGGAAATTTCGACAAAAAATTTTTCTTCCTGCCTTCGATTAATTTGACGAATTTCAAGGTACTGTAAACTCAATTTTAATTCGATTTACCTTAATTCAGCTACCTTTAACTTTGGATGGATCCGTTATGTTTGATTGAGCTTCAGAGTTCCAGCGCGTGAAAGAGCCCTGCTGAGTCTGCTTCGCGTCACCTGCTCTTCCTGCTCTGCGTTTCCTCTTCCCAACGTTGCGTTCCAGTGACCTCAGAGCTCAGCGACGCTTTGGCAGCCATTTCAAATCTAATATTAGCTTCTGCCCTGCGTTCCAGCGACGTCACTACGCACCTACGTGAGAGCGGCCATTTTCAATTCTGTCTTTGTGCGTACTTTCGTAACGCCTAGCTGCCACTGCTTGTGTGTATTTCTTTGGAAAGCGGGTGAGATTGCTCTTTCTACAATCGTAAATTAACTCCAAAGCAACGTCGGTGATGTGCACACCTTTATATTGTTTATTTCATAGAAGGCATTCCGTTTTTAGCGCATTTTCAGTGGTGCGCACACTTTACTTCATTTTTCTTCATCAAAGGCATTCGGTTAATTGCGCATTTTCAGTGGTGCGCACACTTTAATTTTAATAATAAATTTCTTTATTCGGTTTTTGTCGTTATAAAACCATAAAAGCAACAGTATAAGATTTACAGCATAAAAATAAATCACACAGAAAGATTTTTAAAGATTCCTTCGGTGCCTGATGATACATTTTAAAAAGTTCAATATATGATAGCAGGTGCGCTCAGAGTCTAACATCTGTAAGGAAATCATGGCCGGACGACATTGTCTGAAACCCCAGGCTTTTAGTAATGGAAATAGCCAGATTTTCCTGTGGGGGAGATAGTATTTGCAGAACAGTATCGTGTGCATACATGTTTGTGCTGAAATCTCATCACAGGGTCATAAAGTCAATTTTGATTCCCAAGTGTTCGTTTGCGGGAAAACTACTAGTCTGTGGAACAGATTGAGCCTAAACCTGGTCAAAAGCATCCTTTCGTATGAGTTAATTTCCAGTGCAAGATAAGGCTGAATTTGTGGCGTTAGCTGTACCATGTTTGCGTGTTGTACAGATTGTTTATTTGAAAGCAGGATAATTCTGAGTGACTCTAGGTGACTCATTGCTTTCTGTTTCAGCTCTTTCTTGCTTATCTCAGTCAGAGATTGTGGACTAGAGTAAAATCTTTCTAGACCCATATCCGTAAAGAATCGTTTGACGTAGGTAAGCCAGGCTATCCTGTGCGCGTTATCCAGGGCCATTGAATGCTCTAGAATGGCCTTGGTCAGCATGTTCTTATCGGATAACCATATGCGCCTCCAGAGTAGCAATGGCTGGACTTTTATTAGGTCCTCTATGTAGGGAATTCCCAATTCCATGTGGCATGCGTATGTAGATGAGCACTTGGGGGCAGATAAAAGGAATCTTATAAAAGAGTTCTCAGCTATTTGAAGAGATCCAGCGTCAACGTGTCCCCAAACGCCGGCCCCGTATAGAGCAATGGCCAGGCATTTTGCAGAATAGATTTGTAGCATCTCCACTGGTGATTTCCTTCCAAGTCTTTGTGAGAAACTAATCAGGGCAGTATTGGCTCTCCTGAAAAGGTGTCTCCTCGACTCGATAGCTGGTTTCCAATTTAGTTTCTCGTCGATCATTATGCCCAAATAAGGATACTGTGGGGTTCTCTCAATGTTTTGATTATTTAGAGTAATGTTCTTTATTCGTTTTCTCCCACCACCAGCCACCATTACAAACGTTTTTTTCACATTTATGTGCAGGTCTAGTGCGCCCATGAAATCAGCGTATTTATTTAGGGATTTCTGAAGTTCTATGGGGGTGCGTGCCAGGATGACCGCGTCATCCGCGTAGAGCAGTGCCGGGATCATGCGTTGTTTTAGTCTTGGGAGGTCCTGCCCCCCTCTCAGCATTTTCTCTTCCAGCCCATTTGTGTACAGGGAGAAGAGGAAGGGGGCTAGGACGCACCCCTGCCTGACTTCTCGCTCTACCTTGAATGACGCAGTAAGCTCTCCCTTTATCCCATAGCGCACTCTCGCGGAAGCGTCCGTATATAATTCCCTTAGGAAGCCCAGTAGTGGGGGATCCACCCCCATGTTTCGTAAAAGGGTCCATAGCTTTGAATGGGAGACGCAATCGAAGGCAGAGGACAAGTCGACGTATACCATGTACATTGTCCACTGCTTTGCGTGAATGTACTTGGACACGATTAGACTTAGGTTGAGAGCCTGTTCTACGGTTCCAAACCATTCTCTAAAACCAAATTGAAGGTCCGATAAAATCTTACTGTCGTCAGCCCATTGTTGGAGTTGTTCCAAGATTACTCTGCCAACTACTTTTCCTACAGAGTCTAATAAAGAAATCGGTCGATAACATTTGACATCTTGGCGATCCCCCTTTTTAAAAATAGGAACCATGATGGAGTTGGACCAGGACTCAATTAAGCCCAATCTCGCTGTTGCAGTGCATACTCTAGTGAGTATAGGGGCCCAAAGATCCAGATGTTGTTTGAAGAGATCCACAGGGACCCCGTCTGGTCCTGGGGCTTTGCCCCCTTTGCTTAGATTCAGCGCTTTCAGTACCTCGAGGATATCAAACTGCATATTTATTGGAAAGTCGACAGGAGGATGAGAGTAAGTTGTTTCTTCATTTGGTGATGTTAGTTTGAATATATGGGAGAAGTGATTTACCCAGGTTTCCTCTTCTATCGCTATGTCAATCTGAGGTCTGCTAGAGTCAGAAAGAAAAGGGGTTTTCACAATCCGCCAGAAAGACTCACTGTTTTTTGTAAGTGTGCTTTTGTGTAAATCGTTCCATAAGGACTGTTTCAACTCTTGTTTTCTTTGTTTCCTGGCCTTTTTATACTGGAGTCTTAAGTGTTTAATCAATTGTTTGTCTCTTTTTGGTTGTCTGAGGGCCTCTTTTAGCTTGTTCAATGAGGTGGTACAGTCATGATTAAACCAGCCTGGTGTTGTTGTATTATTTGGTTTATTTTCCCGAGTCAGCATTAGTTTGATTTTATCCAAAATAATCTTGAAGTTTTCAAGAACGGTGTTATCATCAGAGTCCAAATCTAGGCATTTTATTATGTAGGGATATAGAGTCTTTATTATATTACTGCTTAGTTGGATTGGATCAATCTTACCCCATTTCACCGTAAAACCATTTACTCTGCCCACCTCTAGCCGGTTTTGAGAAAGAGTGTGTGCGATTATGGTTGTCTGTGTTGGGTGCTTTAAGAGGTCCAAATCCACTCTAAGCGCTGAGTGGTCGCTTAGGTTATTTGCCAATAAAGTAAAATCCGTGGTAAGCTGTCTCAGCCCATCCGTTGAGAGGACATAGTCGACAGTGGTCTCGTGTCCCCTCCCTAGATATGTAGGGGAGAAAGTATTATCATCCGGGTTTTGCTTGTTTATTATTGACAGTTCCAGGTCTGTAAGGAGGTTGTTCATTGCTTCCCCTTTTCCATCATGGGTGAAATGAGCCAGGGGATTATCTTGCTCGTCCACTATCCCACAGTTATGGTTGTTCCAAGATGGGCAGGGATGTATGTTAAAGTCTCCTCCCCATAATAAGTGGACAGTAGCTTTTTTTCCGTATAATTTAGTATATCTAGCGATTTTTTCCTGGATTGTCAGTAGAATTTTGATGAAATTGTCCTCTTCTAGGTTATTGTAGAGGTTTACTAGGATGACAGTAGTTTCTTTGCCAACTGAAATGGAGAGTAGTTGGAAGTTTGGTGTATTCTCAATTTTAAGGAGTTTCAGGCTAGGGATTGTATTCGCTATATAGGTGATCAGACCCCCCTTGGGCCTACCCGCGATGCTAGGAAGGGCTGGGGAAAAAAGAGTTTTGTAACCTGCGATGTGTAGCTCTTTTGTGGCCCATGTTTCCTGGAGGCATATTATTTTGCCATCCTCCAACAATTGGGCTGCTGAACCATCTTCTAATTTGGGGCGGAGCCCCGCTGTATTCCAGAAAATTACAGACAGTGATCGTGGGCTGTTATCTTGTCCTGTAGTCATTTTCCTTTCCGAGACCCGAGATGAAGTGATTGGTTTATCATTGATGGAATCTGGTAATGGTCAGTCGACCATCTCCAGGCTACTATATCGATTCATTGTTGGGATACCCAGCCAATTTTCCCAGTATGGTGTATCTCCATATCTGGGGCTAAAGAGCCGCTGTGGTGGGACACCCCATTGTTCCCAGTCTCTTCTTCTGTTACGGGGTCCCATTACCTGCCATGGGCCGTCCTGTTGGTGATAATTTGGGTCGGCCGACCACCAGGAGGGCTCTTGGCCATTCTGCTGTGGGGGGATTTTGGGTCTAGCACTAGTGAAATCCCAAGGCTGTGGGACTGGTTTACGCCACAAGTTGTCTTGTTCATTGTAATGGCTATTATAATGCTTTTTGGGATAAAAAAAGGAAAGACTCTTTGTGTCTATACCCCCACTTGGGGTATGTTGATCCCAAGAGCATATGTATTCAGCAACTTTGGGGTCCTCAAAAGTGATCACGATGCAATCACCCTGTATTACTTTTTTTGTATGTCCCACCCATGGGGTCCTACTAACTGTTGCTATCCTACTTGTCCAATTAGGAGGAGAAGGGCGATTTGTATTCAGCCAATATTGGACCTTATTCTTTAAGGACCAATTAGGCTCTGTTGTCTCCCCTACTAATTCTGGTACTCCCGTCATTACGACCACGAATGGCGATGCTTCAGGTGGTAGATGCATGTAAGATCTGGCTTCAAAAGCTCCCCTCGTGGTACCTTTATTTACCGTGGGATTTGGTTTACTCTGGGGAATATTTGTAACAACTGGCGTTTTAGGGGCTGGCGTGGTTACTTTTGTTGGTTTTGTAACAGGGACTCTTGGGAGTGTGTTGGAGTTAGGAGTTGGAATTATTGTTGCCGGAGGCAATTTTCCTACTACAGGATCTTTTGCAGCTGGTTGCGGTTTTGTTACGGGACGGGTTTGAATAACTTTTTTACTTTGTAGGGAGGATACATGTTGGTTATTTGTTCCCTTTTTTTGGGTTTCATAGGTTAAGTTAGATTGCAAAGATTTAGTAATTATTAGCATTTGGCTCTCGATATTTATTAATCTTATTTCAAGGGGTTGAAATAAAGATTTTAATACTGAGGTAATTTTGTTTACCAGATCAGAAGGACCTGGTTCATTGCTGTGGGGAATAATAACAGGTGAGCCTGTAACAGTAGTATTTATGTTATTATTAGGTGAGGAATGGTGTACTAAAACCTGATGATTAATAGTATCCGCCACTCTTGGTGGCGTGCACGCCAGGTTTGGGGGCGTAATTAGGTCAGTTGTCTCAGCTGTTTCGATTCCATTGGCTGTATCTGCTTTTCCCTTATCCTTCCTTTTCTTGACGGCCCCCTCCCTCCTCCCTCTTGCTTGTCTTACTATTTCTGGCGTATGCTCGCGTAAGAGTTCAGGTGTTTTTTCTAGGTCGGAGTTAGTAAGTGAAATGGAAAGTTGAGAGGCTGAGAGGTCTACGTTATTCGGGAGACTGAGCCTTTTACTGCCTTGTAGTGATTCGGCTAAGGCACTCTCTAGCTCTGGAGTTCTTGCTGTGGCCAATGGGCCCATAGAGGAACGTCTCGCAATCGCGAGGTCTGTAGATACTCTTCCCTCTATCAAGCTAATGCTTTGATCGATAAAGGTATTAGCTTTGGTAAGAAAATCATCCATTGGACCTAAAAGTTGTTCTCCTATCCCTCCCTTTTTTAGTTTTTTCAGTTTGTTACTCCTGGTATTCATTTTCAATGAGGTGGATTAGGAGATATTTGCCTCGTTAATATGCAGCGGGGTGATGTAGAGATGAGGACTTAGAGGGAGGGCCCGGCCCGGTCTCCTCACGTTCTCGAACGGCCTCAAACGGCCCGCTCTTTACCCGGTCTTCGCCCCGGCTGCGACCCGCGCGCGTCCCGCTGTGCGCGTCGTAGGTCTTGCTGATATTCCCTTGGGCGGAGAGGGGGCGTGGCACTGGGAGGGGGCGCGGCTCACGCGGGAAGAGGACCAGCTGTTGTTGGTGAATGCTGGTCCTCGCAGTCCCGGAGCGGCGCCTCTCACCTCCGCTGCGGCCACACAGATGGTCCTTCCCACACGCTGTAGAGGCGATCAGTTGGTAGACAAGTTCAAGTTTAGGGCTACTCCTGTAGCGAAGGGTCAGGCTGCAATGACAGGAAACTCTCTCAACGAGCGGCGCCCGCGAAGCGGGGGCCGCGAGAGGTTTTCTACGCACAGGTGGGGGCGTGGCACTGGGAGGGGGCGCGGCTCACGCGGGAAGAGGACCAGCTGTTGTTGGTGAATGCTGGTCCTCGCAGTCCCGGAGCGGCGCCTCTCACCTCCGCTGCGGCCACACAGATGGTCCTTCCCACACGCTGTAGAGGCGATCAGTTGGCAGACAAGTTCAAGTTGAGGGCTACTCCTGTAGCGAAGGGTCAGGCTGCAATGACAGGAAACTCTCTCAACGAGCGGCTCCCGCGAAGCGGGGGCCGCGAGAGGTTTTCTACGCACAGGTGGGGGCGTGGCACTGGGAGGGGGCGCGGCTCACGCGGGAAGAGGACCAGCTGTTGTTGGTGAATGCTGGTCCTCGCAGTCCCGGAGCGGCGCCTCTCACCTCCGCTGCGGCCACACAGATGGTCCTTCCCACACGCTGTAGAGGCGATCAGTTGGCAGACAAGTTCAAATTGAGGGCTACTCCTGTAGCGAAGGGTCAGGCTGCAATGACAGGAAACTCTCTCAACGAGCGGCACTGGATTATTTGGCTATTTGAAATTATTGGGAGCTTTCACTCTCATAACAAGCCGAAAACAGCCCAAAACACTTTTGGAAATTTCGAGAAAAAAAAATTTCTTCCTGCCTTCGATTAATTTGACGAATTTCAAGGTACTGTAAACTCAATTTTAATTCGATTTACCTTAATTCAGCTACCTTTAACTTTGGATGGATCCGTTATGTTTGATTGAGCTTCAGAGTTCCAGCGCGTGAAAGAGCCCTGCTGAGTCTGCTTCGCGTCACCTGCTCTTCCTGCTCTGCGTTTCCTCTTCCCAACGTTGCGTTCCAGTGACCTCAGAGCTCAGCGACGCTTTGGCAGCCATTTCAAATCTAATATTAGCTTCTGCCCTGCGTTCCAGCGACGTCACTACGCACCTACGTGAGAGCGGCCATTTTCAATTCTGTCTTTGTGCGTACTTTCGTAACGCCTAGCTGCCACTGCTTGTGTGTATTTCTTTGGAAAGCGGGTGAGATTGCTCTTTCTACAATCGTAAATTAACTCCAAAGCAACGTCGGTGATGTGCACACCTTTATATTGTTTATTTCATAGAAGGCATTCCGTTTTTAGCGCATTTTCAGTGGTGCGCACACTTTACTTCATTTTTCTTCATCAAAGGCATTCGGTTAATTGCGCATTTTCAGTGGTGCGCACACTTTAATTCTATTTACTTCATTTGTGGTATTGCTATATGAGCGCATTTTCTTTTTTTTTTTTTTTAAAACCTTTATTGACATCAAAAAGGAGAGACAAGTCAAGGCCTACAACCAAGCCGGCCGGCCGCAATGTGGAAAACAATCAGGAGTCACCAGGCAAATATCACAGAATCAATCAATACAAAGCAGAGGCCGTACAATCATAAAAGGGGGTATGAGCGCATTTTCAGTGGTGCGCACACTTTGATTCATTTTTACTTCAAGGAAGACATTCTTTTGGTAGCGCATTTTCTGTGGTGCGCACACTTATTATTTTATTTGGAGTTTATATACTATTTCTGTGTTATGAAGTGCACACTTGTATTTTGACACAATTTCGAGCTCTACTATATTATTACCATCCTTATTTCTCTGTTTAGACTTTCTGTGAAGAAATTTTAACTTTGACTATTCTTCTTTACTTTATTTGTTCAGGATTTAAACATGGCTAATGCGCAAATTTGCAATCAACCCACAGTTTTTCTACAAATTCCAGGTAAGCCTAAGTTGGAATGGAAAAAGTGGTTTGAAAGTTTTGAAAATTATATTGTGGCCATTGACGGATCCAAATTTTCCACGGAAAGATTAAAGGCCATCTTATTCAGTTTTTTGGGTTCTGCAGCTATTGAAATTTTCAAAAACTTAATTCCCATTCCACCACCTAGTGGTGGTGGTGATGGATGGAACGTTTATAAGGAAGCTGTAGCCAGGCTCGAGAAACAATTTCAAGATGAGCCTAATGTCCTTATTGAAAGACATGCATTTCATAAAAGGAAGCAATTTCCTGATGAGACCATTGAGGAATATGTGGCTGCCTTAAGAGTCTTAGCTGCTAATTGCGACTATGGAGCAACTGTTGATTATTGCATTAGGGATCAACTGATTTTTGAATGTGAGTCTAAAAAAGTTCAGGAAAGACTTTTAGCTTGTCGCAATCCTACATTAAGTGAGGCTGTTGATTTGGCCAAAGGGATTGAGAGATCCATCTTATCCTCAAGAGTCATTTCTGCTGAGAGTTCTAAATCTTTCAACTCATCTTCTGTTTCACCAGTTTGTGCGGTGCAATTTTCTAACAAAGGAAGGTCTGGTCTTAAACAAGTTTCTAATAACAAGTCATCCTGTTATAGATGTGGTTCCAAAACACATTTAGCCAATAATGTCAACTGTCCCGCTATTAAGAAAAAATGTGTTAATTGTGGAAAAGTTGGCAATTTTTCTTCTGTTTGTCATGCTCCTAAAAGAATTTCTAGTTCTTCAAATTCGGGTATTAATAATGTTGATGTTGTTGAAGAAGATTTGCAGAACATGTTATTAACCATCTATGACAATGTTTTTGAATATTCTGTGAACAACATCAATCTGCCTTTTAAGGCACCGTTAGGCTCTGTGTTGGTTGGTGATATTTCTTTTCAAGCCATGGCTGATTCTGGCTCACCAATCACCATTTTGTCTGATGTGTTTTTCAAGGAAAATTGGAAAAATGTTGTTCTCCATAGATCTGATATTAATCCAAAAGCCTTTGGCAACTTTGACATTACTATGTTAGGTTACTTTGAGGATTCGTTAGAATTTGAATCTAGGAAAATGTTTACCAAAATTTATGTTGCCATTGATGGAAAGAATATAGTCGGGTGGTTTGATTTAGGTAGGCTGGGGATAATTTTGTGTCCTGGTTCTGAACGTCCTCTGCAACTCAGAGAATTTGATGTTAACAATATTTACATGGACAAATATAGTTTAGAAATGATCCTTAAGAAACATTCAAATGTGTTTAAAAATGTTGTGGGACAAGTCAAAGGCTATATGCATAAAATTAAGTTAAAGAAGAATGCGATTCCCATTCAACATAAAGTACGCATGGTTCCACTTGGTATGCGGGAGAAATTGAAGGTCCATCTTGATACTTTATGCTCAGAAGGTATCATTGAACCAACTGATAGTTCTGAATGGGTGTCGGCTATTGTTTTGGCACTCAAAAAGAATCAAGATTTGAGGCTATGTGTAGATTTGAGGTCCCTTAATAAGAACATTGTCGTTGACATGCATCCTTTACCCCCCATTCAAGATATGTTGTCAGCTGTTAATGGTGCCAAATATTTTTCTATTATAGACCTCAAATCTGCTTATCATCAGGTGCTTCTGGATGATTCTTCTAAGGATCTTACCACCTTTATTACGCCTTTTGGGTTGTATAGATTTTTAAGAATGCCATTTGGTCTTGCTTCAGCAGCCAGTGTGTTTCAGAAGCTTATTGAGAATGTGTTTCATGGTATTACTGGTGTTCAATCATTCCAGGATGATATATTAATTTTTGCAGAAACAAGTGAACAACACAATGTTATTCTCAATAAGGTTCTTGGCATTCTTGGTACTAAAGGCATGACTGTCAGCAAGGAAAAGTGCAAATTTTTTGTTGGAGAGCTAAATTATTTAGGACACAGAATCACGGCTGATGGCATTTTTCCCAAAGAAGACTTAGTCAACCCGTTGGATAATATCTGTACACCCAAGGACAAAGATTCTTTGCGCTCTTTCTTAGGTCTGGGAGAGTACTATTCAAGGTTTGTGAAAGGGTATGCGTTAGTAGTGGAACCTCTCAGACAGTTACTTAGAAAGGGTGTTCAGTTTATTTGGAGCAAGATTCATGATGAAGCTTTTGGCAATGTAAAAAAACTTATTTCTAAAGCACCTGGTCTTAAGACTTTCGATCCGCAGGGTAAATCCTTTGTCACCGTGGATGCAAGTACTATTGGTCTTGGTGTTATTTTTTCTCAAATTATTGATGGTAGAGAAAGAGTTATATCTTTCATTTCCAGAGCAATTCGGGGTGCTGAAAAGCACTACAGCACTATTGAGAAGGAGGCCTTAGCCTGTGTTTGGGCTGTTGAAAAGTTCAAAAGTTTCTTGTGGGGTAGATCTTTTCTTCTTGTCACTGATCATAAACTGCTTGTATTCATGATGGATGGTGTCAGGAGTGGCAAGGCGTCATCTAGACTTGTTAGGTTGATTGCTAGACTACAAGAATACAACTTTGAGACGCAACATATTCCTGGTGGGAAAAATTTCACTGCTGATTGTTTATCTAGGCTCCCTCCTTTGGAAGAAGATAATAATGATATTTTGGATGAACATGAGTGTGTTGTGGCTCTGGTCGATGCCGTAAGTTCTTTTGAGTTGAGCATCTCAGAGAAAGAGTGGATTGAGGCTATGGACAGGGATTTGGTGCTTAATAAAGTTAAGAATTTTGTTGGTGTAGGCTGGCCGCCCATTAGAAATTTAGATGATGGTTTGAGGAGTTTTGCCCAGATTGCTGATGAGCTTAGCATTGAGGGGGATATTTTGTTGCGTCAACATTTGTTTATTCCTCCTGATGGTTTAAGGAGTAAACTCATCAGGCTTGCTCACGCTGGTCATCCAGGTATCTCTGGTACTAAAAGGATTCTTAAGAACCATTATTGGTGGCCGGCCATGGATGCAGGTATTGAGAAAGTGATTGACAATTGTCCTGTTTGTGTCAGGGCCGATAAGCACTGGAAGGTTTCGACTCAACCTTTGTCTCTCAGAGAAGGAGCTGTTGGTCCTTGGGATAGAATTTCTATTGACTTTTCTGGTCCCTATGAGTGTTTAGGTAGGGACAAGAGATTTTCCATCGTGGTGATTGATAATTTTTCGAAGTGGATCTATTACACCTTTGTGGAACATCCCAATACAGATGCTGTTATTGATTTTTTGGATTTTGTTTTCAGTTTGGAAGGTGCTCCTAATCTTATTTTATCCGATAACGGGGTGCAATTTGTTTCCAGGAAAATGAAAGGGTTTTTGGAAAAATTTGGCGTTAAGTCAGAAACCACTC
Source organism: Lissotriton helveticus (assembly GCF_964261635.1). Lineage (NCBI taxonomy): Eukaryota > Metazoa > Chordata > Amphibia > Caudata > Salamandridae > Lissotriton > Lissotriton helveticus. The sequence goes on along the minus strand of NC_136070.1, from coordinate 1,216,476,662 downwards.
CTTTATATTGTCCCAGGGCCAATGGCCAGGTGGAGAGGGCCAATAGATTCATTAAGGAGGGTATTCAGGCTGCTTTAGAGAGCAAGTTGGATGTTTTACAATTTCTGAAGGAGAAATTGTGGAGTTACCATATTACTCGGAATTCTTCTACTTGTTTTTCACCCTATTTACTAATGAGAGGCAGACAAGCAAGATCTGTTTTAAGTCCCAACTTTGTTAAGAGTGTTAGGCAGGATGTCAACATGAAAGGTGTCATTGATGAAGTTAAACAGAACATTCAGGAGTCTCGTACTGCAGGCAAAATTTATCATGACGCCTTCCTTAAGTCCAAAGATAAGTTCATCAAGGTTGGCGATTGGGTACGTGTTTTGAAACCCACCTCTTCTGGCAAAGGTTCTTCTAAGTTTTCCAATCCTTTTCAGGTTGAAAGAGTAACTGATTCTGCTGTTCTTCTTGCTGAGAAGGGTTGGTGGAGCAAGGGTTCAGTTATTCTTCTTAAACCTGGGCAAGAACGTTTCTTTGCTAAAGATCAGGATGGTGGTTGCATTTGGAATGATTCTGCTCGTGATGATAGTGCTGAAAATGTTGTTCGTGCTGAAAATGTTGTTCCTTCTGATTGTTCTGATATTCTTGAGGGTTGTTCTGAAGCTTCTTATGTTCCTGCTTCTAAACTACAGGAGTCAATTGAATCTTCTGCTTCTAACCCTCAGGAGTCTATTGAATCTTTTCTCAGGAAAACCTTCTCCTCACAAAAGAATTTCTAGAATTCCCAAGAAATTTGACGATTATATTTTGGATGTTTAGTTTTGTATTTTATTGTTTTTTGTAAAAAGATACATGTGGTAGTAGGTCATATTCTTTCTTCTATGTTCATTATTGTACGTTTATTGTTAGCTCACCTTTAGAATATGCTTGTGTCACCTGTGGAACTATGTGATGCAATCTTAGAATACTGGTGTTTTGCTTGGTGGGAGAAGGCGGTTGGATTCTGGAGAGTTGGGATGTTTTTCCCCTGCTCCAGTGGGTCTATGGTTTGAGAATTAAATAAACCTAATTTATATCATCACACCGCCTGCTGTTCATCATTATACCCGGGTAATATGTTACAGACAACTTTTATTTACAGACATGCTTAATCTGCAGCCCCAGACTAGCGGGTCGAAGACACAGCGCTGGCTGAAGGCGGGACAGATGTGGGTGCTGGAGTGAGTTTAGAGGTGTGGGCTGGGGCCTTCTCCCGTACAGCATCCTGTAGCCTACGTACCATTCCCAGCCGGTGAAATGTGTGTTCACAAACCAGAGGAAATGTAAATTGCGGTCTACTGGCTGCTAACATGAAGATAAGTTGAGCCTGTGTTACAATGCAGCCTGCTGCTGTCGTCTGAGCCCCAGCCCCCTCCTTTGTGATCCTCGCTGCAGCACCAGTATATGACACCAACAACAACACCAGGGCTCACTGAAAATGCTGCATGCACTGGAATGGTGGTGATATCAAAGCACAGTGAGAAACTGCTTGGCATGATGGGATATGTAGTCACTGTAACTTGTGGTATTCGTGCACTTAGTGGAGTTTAAAGGGTGGGCATGTAGCATATGGTAGGAGGTGGGAAACGTGGTAGGAGGGGGGTGGGAATGTAGCACATGCGAGGAGGTGGGAGACCTGGCAGAATGGGTGAGGGACTTGAGAGCAGGAAACGAAAATAAAATAGTCCTCAAATGAGCGTAACTATACAGTAGTTGGTCCCTACTCCTATGGGAGGAAACCAGGGACAATGAGATAGGATTGACCACTAGCAAGCAAGTGTTTTTAAAGGACACTGAAACAGACAAATAAAAGCAGTGTCTGGACTCTAAGCCCATATATAAGTATATGCTAAAGTATATACAAGAGGTCTTGAATGCTCGACCTAAAAATAGAATGCTTTTACTGTGTTTGGATTAACACAGCAGTAAAACGTTCATCTTGGCAGACTATACCAACTACCGAAAAAAACATAGTTCACATTAAAGCTTATAGAGCAGAATTATTCACAGCACTAGACTGTAGAATCAGCATACTACCAAAGTTCTTTGCACCCTTGATCACATCTATTCACAGTATTTGCGACAAAGAAGTGTCCAAGAAGATGGTTTTTGCACTGGTAGCAGCCTCTTTATTGTTTTGGCGACTGGGGAATATGTTATTCAGAGGAATCACATGTTTAAAGTCAGGGGGATGTTTTGTGGCCAGTGCGTAGCAGATTTTAAAACAGAGAACGACCCAGCATGAAAGGGTTTGTTTCTGCACTGCCCGACCCTTCTTCGCTCCAACATACCAAAAGAAGAGTTGGTCATCCACCCGGAACTCTTGTGTGCGTTAAAGGTAGAACGACAATGCTCTTTTTGGGTCCAGATGTTGGAGTCGCTCCTCTTCTGGTCAAGGTTATAGTTTAATCCAATTGTTATTGGTTTTTAGGTCCCACCTACACAGCGCGCATGCGCTGCATAGTAGGGCATTTAGCCGTCGCTGTGCTCATTTTCAAGCACACACTCGTGCTTGTGGGGGCATCCACCTTGCGAGAGCGAGCAGGGGAGTGCCACAAGCACGAGTGCAGTGCTTGAAAATGAACAGACCGGTCTCAAGCGTGTGCACCCGTGCGCCACTCTCCACGCCCACACTTCCCCACATGTTATTTTTACTTGTTAAATGTGCTCTGGAGCTGCGGTATCGATCTTTGACTCATAAATAAACACAGCAGGATGGTCGTGTTATAAATGAAAATATATAATTTTCTTTAAAGTCCTAGTTAGTTTCCTGTCCAGGTTTTTGCACACCCTTAAAACTACAACAAATGACTGATATTTTTCTTTTGAAAAAGTGGCAATCCCTAGCTGCAACTGTAGCGCTGGCGTGCAGGGTTTAATATGGAAAACACAGCAACTGCTTCAGGAGGATAAAGACATCCAGAAAAGCACAAAAACAGGTATATGTCCACATGTCCTGTACTTAGAAAAACTGTGCGCCACACACATACGGGCACACGTGACACACCAGCTTAAGAGGTGGTAGTACTAAGAGGTTGTGTGCATTTCCAACCTGGCTGTTTTGTCTTATTTCATAACGAGGGGATTTATCAAGTCGGAGGAAGTTACAACTGTTGCTTTACTAATTATCGCACAAAGTTTGAAACAAACTGGTCTTTGAATGCATCTACAAATGTATGTTTTATTATGTCATGTTCAAATGTAATTTATATTACGTTACCTCGTATTTGGTGTTGTGTTATTGAGCTTTGTATAGCCCGGTTCTGCCGTTGTTATGGCTTTACAGTGTTGTTGCAGTGCAAGTTACCATTGCTGCGAACTCGTAGATTCGTCACAGGCCAGAGTCTGTTTCCTGTTTGAACTCGGTCATCAGGATTGTGGATGCGATTCTGCAGCAGCTTCCGTGTTTGTGATTGGTCATATGTGTGTTGCACTGGTTAGTGATGTTTGGTAAGTTTACCCGGAAGTCTTCATGCAACTCACTTTTGCCCCAACCTTTAAATCCAATGCATAGACTAGTGATCTGATCCTTTACTCCTACTCCTGAATGTTGTGTTATACGTGTCTTTGGTAGAAAAAGAGATTAACTATCCCACCTAGTTATGGGCAAGACCTCGCTAAACTATAAGTGGCAGCTCCGTAAAGTGCAATGCAAACCAAAGGCACCGGACTGCTGTGACGTCAAGCAATGGTGAATAACTAAAATGACATGATAAAGGATATCATGGACCCCAATACAAGCAAGGACATCGTCCTAGTTTAGGTCGAGCCTGGCAGGGCATGCGCTGCTTTGCAAGGCTTGCTGTAATTTACGCTGTGCCTTTAAGGCCCCCCCCATATGTTCCTATACATGCCTTTCATAAATGAATGCTGGTTTGGTCAGCTTGTCTAATTACTCCCTCCTACTGTTAGATTCTCCCTGCGGACTGCCATTGCTACATGTGGACTTGCATATTTTTTTTACGTTCCTTCCTGGCACTATTTTGTTTGGGTATGCCTCTAGAATGTGTTCGCGCACGTGCATGCATTTCCCTTCCTAATGCATTTTTACTGATCTTCACATGTGCAATCATATGTTAGCTAATTGCAGCTCTTTGTCTGATTCTTCGACTTAAACTTGGCGTGGCTCTTCACCATCGCCATACATTCAACTAGGACATGTCAGCTTTTCCTCATAATGTGCTCCTTAAACTTGGCGTGGCTCTTCACCATCGCCATACATTCAACTAGGACATGTCAGCTTTTCCTCATAATGTGCTCTTTATTTTGTACAGAACAAAAATTCTGCTTGAACCTCTGCTGCGTTACAGCCCTGGGCCCCACTAGGAGGACCTTGGCCGTTTGTACTACCTTTTCACATACTGTTGAGCTATGAGTATCACGATTTGTTGCCACAAAGTCAGTGCATATTCCGGGCTTTGGATAGCAGCAATTTGGGGAGCTCAAACAGGGGCTGAGGCATGTTTCCCTGTCTCCTTTCCTAATGCACCTCATTTAAGTTACTTTCAGACAAAGTACCAGCACTTCCGGTTCACCCAGGGATTTAAAACCTATTACTGGTGCACCCCATACGAAATGCTTATGTGATCAACTCTCTACCTTTTCCATTTTGGTTCAGCAACAGAAAGAAATAGCAAGTAACAGTGGGAAATCGGGTTTAAAGCATAGGCACGAAGCTGGATGGGACATTGTTTGGCCCTGGTATAGCTGACTGGAGGGGCGGGGAGAGAAAAGTAATTAAAAATAACATGGTTGCAGAAACCTACATACCTGCTGCTACCCAGCTGTGCTAAAATGATACCAGATCTTGCGCTAGAAACAATTCCCACCCTGTTAAAGTCAGTGCAACTCCGGACATACTTGTGTGATATTAACACCATAAAAACTGAGCATGCAACTCCAATAGTCATGCTAATGGGTGCTACAAGAGACGTGAGCCTCATCAGGAATTAGCTCGCTCCTTCAGTGCCAGTGTAACCAGAAGCCTTGTTGATTGCTGTCCAGTGTTATCAAGGCGCAGTATGAGTGCTTTATGCAAATCCAACGATTGCATTCAGTGGTGAGGGGAGAGCGCTCCTAGACAGAATCCGTGATAAATGATGCACCATACAGTTCCAAGATGGCTGCTCACTGAGATGTGTACAAAGTGACCATCTTACAATGGTACTGTACAAAGTGCACCACTGATCGTCTGGTATGGTTAACTTTTTTTGCAAGCATGTGCCCACCTTTTTAGACCAATATGTTGGCTTTCATCCATGCTCATTCCTTGAATGTATCTTGCATATGCTTGTTTTTTTTTTTGGTCAGTGGGTGAGTGGCTGAATGCAAGTGTCAGTAGGTGGTGAGAATCGATGCATGAGTGCAAGGATCAGTAAGTGGATGGAGTGAATAGATGCATGAATAAATGGATGCTTGCGTGCAAGAATGAGTAAGCACATGCATGATGAGTTTAAATATTCAAGTCTTTCTCTCCAGACTTGATCAATAACCTTGATGAACAAGTTACTTACCTTCGGTAACGATATATCTGTAAGAAACAGTAGTTAGTATTAGATTCCTTACCTTAGAATATCCCCAGGCGTCAGTCTGGATCCGGAAACTTTTGCGTAGCAGTACCCCTGCGCGTCGGTAGGCGTCGTCTGCAGGCGTCCCCTGCGGCTCCGCGTCGTCGGCGTCGTGCGCCGTGATGACGTCGCTGGAGTATATAGACGCCGCCTCCGCGCGCTGACGTCAGTTCTTTGCACACAGCTTTTCCGCGCCAGAACACGCAGAGCCATGTGAGAACCAACATTGGTGCCATGTGAAACTAGGGCCCTGAAAGGGATGTCCTTAACCCTAGGTATCAGTTCGCAGAACGGGGAGGATGGGTGGGGCGGTAAGGAATCTAATACTAACTACTGTTTCTTACAGATATATCGTTACCGAAGGTAAGTAACTTGTTCATCTGAAAGAAACAGGTTAGTATTAGATTCCTTACCTTAGAATAGATACCCCAGCAATACCAACCCCGGTGGTGGGTCTGCGAACCAATACAATCATACACCAGAAAATCCTGGAGGACCGAACGGCCAAAGAAGCCGTCCCTCCGGACTTGACTGTCCAGGCAGTAATGCCTCGCAAAGGTGTGCAGCGAGGCCCACGTAGCCGCCTGGCAAATGTCCTGCAAAGGGACTCCCCGGCCCAGGGAAGTAGTAGCCGCCGTGGCCCGAGTGGAATGGGCCCTCAGCCCAACAGGAGGCTCCTTCCGAGCCAAAGAGTAGCACGCTTTGATGCACAGGACGACCCACCGAGAAATGGTTCGTTTCTGTACCGCCCGTCCCTTCTTCTCACCCACGTAGCCAACAAACAGTTGGTCATCCACCCGGAACTGGCGTGTGCGATCCATATAAAATGAAAGCGCACGTTTTGGGTCCAGACGATGGAGCCGCTCTTCATCTTTTGAAGGATGCGGAGGCGGGAAGAAGGAGGGTAAGGTGATGGACTGCCCGATGTGAAAAGCAGAAACTACTTTGGGCAGGAAAGAAGGTCTAGTTCTAAGAACCACCTTGTCAGGATGGATGGACAAGAAAGGAGGTTTCACAGAAAGAGCCTGGAGCTCACTCACTCTCCTGGCAGAGGTGATGGCAACCAGGAAGGCCGTCTTTAAAGTCAGAAGACGGAGAGGACAGGAATGAAGCGGCTCAAAGGGAGCGCACATCAAGAAAGTCAGAACCAGGTTCAAGTCCCACTGAGGCATCACGAACGGAACAGGTGGATACATGTGCGTGATGCCCTTCAAGAATCTCAGTACAATAGGGGACTTGAACAAAGATGGCTGATCAGGTAAGAAGGCGGAAAGGGCAGAAAGGTAGCCCTTGATAGTGCCCAGAGCAGAGCCCTGCTGGGCAAGAGAGAGAAGAAAGAGGAGAACCTCGGAGAGAGGGGCAGAAAGGGGATCCACAGCCTTTGCTGTGCACCATGCCACAAATCTGTTCCACCGGCAGGCGTATACCGACTTTGTGGAGGGACGCCTGGCTGCCAGAATCACATCACAGACTTCAGGAGGCAAGTCAAATGGCCTCAACTGTCACCGCTCAATCTCCAAGCATGGAGGTTGAGACTGGACAGGTTCGGGTGGAGGACCGTCCCCTGCTGCTGCGACAGAAGGTCCTCCTGAAGGGGCAGGCGGATCGAGGGACCGACTGACATGCTGAGTAGCTCGGGATACCAGTACCTTCGAGCCCAGTCCGGAGCCACAAGGATAACTTGGGCCCGGTCGCGCCTGATCTTCTTCAGCACTCTGGGCAGAAGTGGTATAGGCGGAAAGGCGTACAACAGACCGCAACTCCACTCGCGCCGAAAGGCGTCGCCGAGCGAGTGCCGTCTTGGAAACTCCAACGCGCAGAACTGATGACATTGCGCGTTCTCTTCTGTGGCGAATAGATCTAACCAAGGCTCTCCCCATTGCAGAAAGAGGCCTTTCGCCACGTCCGAGTTCAGACGCCATTCGTGATCCACCGAGCACCGACGGCTGAGTTCGTCCGCCCTGGCGTTCAGAGAACCTGCCAGGTGTTGAACCGTCAGAGTCACGCTCTGACGTTCCAGCCATTGCCAGAGGCGCAGAGCCTCCTGGCAAAGGGTCCACGACCCCACTCCGCCCTGCTTGTTGCAGTACCACATGGCGGTGGTGTTGTCCGTGAACACCTGCACCACACTCCCGTTGACAAAGGGGAGGAATGCCTAAGTGCTAAGCGAATCGCCCGCAGCTCCAACATGTTGATATGGAGCTGGGACTCCGCCGGAGACCAGATGCCTCTGATCTCCGCCTCTCCCAAGTGGCCTCCCCAGCCCTGGAGGGACGCGTCCGTCACAACCACGTGCTCCGGTTGGGGAAGGGAGAGGGATCTGCCTCTGACCCAATCGTGGTCCGTAAGCCACCACAGCAACTGTCTCGCAGTTCCCTCCGAGATCAGGACATGGTCGGATAGGTTGCCCTGATGCTGGGCCCACTGAAACTTCAGGTCCCACTGCAGAGCCCGCATCCGCCACCTGGCGTGATGCACCAGAAGGATGAAGGAGGCCATCAGCCCCAGAAGCCGCAGCGTCAACCTGACCGAGACCCGGGATAACGGCTGAAAGATGGGAATCAGAGCCTGAATATCCCGGACCCGCCGTTCCGGAGGATAAACCCGAAACTGCGCCGAGTCGAGAACCGCCCCGATGAAAAGGAGCTTTTGAGAGGGACACAGGTGTGATTTCGGCACGTTGATGGAAAACCCCAGCTCGTGCAGGAGGTCTGCCGTCATCTGGAGGTGGTGGACGACTGTCTGGGGCGAGCCCGTCTTCAACAACCAGTCGTCGAGGTAGGGGAAGACTGAAACCCCTAACCGGCGAAGATGAGCTGCGACCACCGCCATCACCTTCGTGAACACCCGTGGGGCGCTGGTAAGGCCGAATGGGAGCACGATAAACTGAAAGTGCTCGTGGCCTACCGTGAACCGCAGGTAACGCCGGTGGGCCGGCAGGACGGGGATGTGAAAATACGCATCCTGCAAGTCCAACGCTACCATCCAGTCTAGTGGGTCTAGAGCAGCCAAGACCTGAGCCAAAGTCAACATCTTGAACTTCTCCTTCCGGAGGAAGCCGTTGACGTTCCGCAGATCCAAGATAGGACGCAGACCCCCCTTGTCCTTCTTGGGTACCGGAAAGTAGTGGGAATAGCAACCACACCCTACTTCTGGCCCAGGAACGCGCTCGATGGCCCCCTTGGCCAAGAGGGCCGTAACTTCCTCCTGCAGAAGTGTCAAGTGGTCCCCCGACACACGGTGGTTCTGCGGTGGCATGGCTGGAGGAGTGGTCTCGAAGGGGAGGGAGTAGCCCCTTCGGACGAGCTGCAGCACCCACCTGTCCGATGTGATAGTGCGCCAGCGGGAGTGGTGATGGCGAACCCTGCCACCCACTGGCATCACATGGGCCTGAAAGCTCGGACTAGGAGGATTTGGAGGCTGCTGCGGGGGGAGGTGTGGCCTGACCTCGCCGCTGTCCCCGACCGCCACCACGGCGGAATCCACGGCCGGAATCCACGGCCGCCACCGCGTTGAGAAGTGTTCTGCGGTGCGTGGCTGGCAGCACGTGTGGGACCGCCCCTTCCGTGGCCACGAAAGGAGCGAAACGAACCCGTTTGCTGGCGCTGGGTCGAGAGACCCAAGGACTTGCCCGTGACCCTGGAGTCCTTGAAGCGCTCAAGCGCGTTGTCCGCCTTGTCGCCAAACAGGCGACTGCCATCGAACGGCATGTCCATCAAGGCATTTTGGACATCCGTCGAAAAATTGGCGGATCTCAGCCAGGCGTGGCGACGAATCGCCACCGTCGTGGACATCGCTCTGCCCAGCGAGTCGGTCGTATCAAGACCACACCTGATGGAATACCTCGCCGCGTCTCGGCCTTCAACCATAGCCTGGCCAAGCTTGTCCCGTACCTCCTGCGGGCATTGCGGCAGACACTCCGCGACCGTATCCCACAGAGAGTGGGTGTAGCGGCCCAAGAGGCATGCGGTGTTGCAAGACCGCAGTCCCAGACTCAGGGACGAGAAGACCTTCTTGCCATACTGGTCGTACCTCTTAGATTCCCGGTCGGGCGGGGCCGACGGGAATGCGGATTGGGATGTTGAGGCCTGGATCACCAGACTCTCAGGGGTGGGATGGGTGGACAGGAACTTAGGGTCGTCCGGACACGGACGGTGGCGCCTGGCAACGTTCCTATCAACAGGCGAACCTGAAGCGGGCCTGGACCACGTGCCCAACAGAACGTCCGTCAAGGCTTCATTAAACGGCAGCAGAGGCTCCTGTGGGCATGACTGCGGTTTGAAGACCTCGGTGAGGATGTTAGGCTTCACTTTTGCGACGGGGAGCTCAAGGCCTTGGCAGCCCTCATCAGCACCACAGAGTAGGCAGCCCCAGCCTCCGACGCCACAGTGGGAGGCGAGACAAAACCAGGGTTAGGAGAGTCGTCCAGACCACTGGCATCACCCAAGTCACCTGTCCAGTCCACGTCGTACTGACACTCGTGTGACAGAGGGTCCTCAGACCCCTCCCAACCCTCTCCATAATCTTCATCATCACCATACTCGGATTCAACGATGTAGACCGGCTCCTCGGGGTCAATGGGCCCCATCGGCGCCGGACTCGGCGTCGGACGACGCCGGTCCGACTCCGCGTCCGGAATTGGAGAGGGAATGGGGGTGGCGCCGCCCGGAGTCACGGCGCCGCGCGGAGGCGGCACCACGGGTTGCCCCGATGGAATCGGCGCCGGAGAGGCCGGTTGACCAGCCGGCGACGACCCTGAAGGGCCCAGCGGCGCCGGAGCCGACGGCGGCGCCGGGGCCGGAGCACCCGACGGCTCCGGGGCAGGAGCACCCGAACCGCTCGGGCCCCCGGACGGGACCACCGGGCCCGCAGGCGCCGTAGGCCCCGTCGGAGGAGACAGCGCCCTCATGGCCATGAGGAACTCCTCCATCTCCTCGCGCGACGCGCCTTGCCCAGGGACCGACGGGTATGGAGCAGGCAGCGTCGGCGACCCACGCGGAGCCGTGGGGGTGGGGCCACCCGAACCCGCGGCCGCATCGCGCGAGCGTCGGGGGGAGTCGGGGGTGCGATGACGACGCCCCGACTTCTTGTGTCGCTTACCTGAGGACCCGGAGGAATGGTGACGACTTCCGGAGCGCTCGTGGCGGCTCCGCGACCGTTCTCTCGACCGCTCCCTCGACCTCCGGCCGGACCGGGACCGCTCTCGACACGGGGCCGACATCCGGAGCTCGAGTAGCTTGCGGGACCGCTCCCGCCTAGCCTTACTCGTCAAGGCCCGGCAGTCGACGCAGGACTCGACGTCGTGGTCCGCGCCCAGGCACCGGAGGCAGAGTCGATGGTGGTCGGTGACCAACATCAGGCGGTCGCACCCGTCACAATTTTTAAAACCGGGCATCCTACCGGCACCTAAAGAGTTAGAGTTATCAAAAAACCTTGGAGTACTGCTCTTCGGATCTGCGCTAACTGGCGCGGAAAAAAGAAGAACTGACGTCAGCGCGCGGAGGCGGCGTCTATATACTCCAGCGACGTCATCACGGCGCACGACGCCGACGACGCGGAGCCGCAGGGGACGCCTGCAGACGACGCCTACCGACGCGCAGGGGTACTGCTACGCAAAAGTTTCCGGATCCAGACTGACGCCTGGGGATATTCTAAGGTAAGGAATCTAATACTAACCTGTTTCTTTCAGATATCCATGACTCTTCCCAATCACTTCCCTCTCTGTCATAACCGTAGCACCGGAGTGACCACACATGACCCCCACAGGTTACTGGAAGCACATGGCATTCAACATTCATTATTGGGTCGCACAAAAATATATACACTGCATTGGAAAGTAGAAATTGATCTCCAGGGCGGGTAAATCTTCAAAATGCAGGACTTAATTTCTTTTTCTTGCTTTTGTCATTTATTGTGCATACGGAGGTGACAGTGGCAAGAACAAAATGTCATCAAATTATTTCTTAAGCGCCTATTACAGTTGAAATCCACTTAGCCGAGCCATGTTTTTGGAGGTTCCAGTACTTGTTCTTGGTGCCATTTATATGCCACAGATTTTGTCTTTAATGGCCAATGTAATATGTACTGAATGGCTAAACACTTATAAGGTCCCAAAGGCGAGGCCTATTGGCTATGCCAATGCTTGTTGGGTTTAGTCATGTGCTCTCAAGAAATCATTCCATATATTGACTCCTGTTCCTGTTTGATACATTAAATTAATAGGAGTTAGGAGTGATCATTAGAGGGGTTATGTGAGTTCATGCAAATGGATTAGGTTTGTTAGCTTTAAAGAAGGAGAGCGTGTAGTGTAACAGAGATTAAGACAGACAGGCATGCAACTGCAATATGACTACACTCAGAAAGATGGCATACAGAGGATGGAAAGTAAGGCGAGTCACTCCTTGGAAAGTATGAAAAGCAATCAATTGATTGTTCCAAGTCAAAGTCAACTTTTCAAGCAAGGTTTTAAGAATATAGTAGAAGATGGCTTTTTAGGTCTCGTAGAGAGACCTAATGCCGTCTATCCACTTTTTACGATCCGGATTTTCAAAAGTTCACGTGAAATCACGTGACCACAAGCTCCTTCGTGCACGAGCTTGCATTTCCCCACAGGCTTCCCCCTGCCAGCAGCATTTGCCACATCAAAGGCTTCCGCTGCCCCGCCCCCCGCCGTCACTTATTCACGGCCGCAGGCCGTGACTTCAAAGGGTGCCCCCTGCTTCACGGCCATCTGTTCCCCAGCACCTCCCCTCGCTCTCCCCTAATTATTCACTGCTGGCCGGCCCGCACATCTAGCTTTCCAAGGCTTTCGTTTTCCGCTTGATTGGTTGGTTTGCTAATGCTTGTTTACACTGTTCCTTATCGTATTGTGCAGTTTTGTATTATTTCGCCGATGCACACGGCTTTATCATCCCACGTGGCAACGATGTTTATTGCGCTTTTCACAATGTAAAGAGTGCTTCATACAAACTTTCTCCATCTCGCCGAAGCGCACAGCTTTATTATTTTTTTTCGTAGCACTAATGTATTTAAATTTCGTCCAATTAGCTCGGCTTTCTTAATATTCGTGTGCATTGCACATTTATTCTCATCTTTATTCACATCTACCTGTTCATTTCATTTTGCTGGGGTTTGCATATATTTTTCTGGTTTAAAAACTTGTTTTTATTTGCTGCCTTAGGACCCTTTTTGTGCAGATGTGCTGGTGTCAGCGACCAAACATCCATAACCACAAGTAATGTTTGATAAAATCATCCTTACCTCTAGGTGGAGTTTCCCGTAGTCGAACGGAAGTTCTGCCTTTTCTTCATTGGGATCGCTCTGTTACTGTGTTATAACATTTGCGGTTCTCGTGTGTGTCACGACAGGAGGCCATTTCACGGCTCTCGCACTATGACTTTTCACGCTGCCTCCAGCGAATCCACCACGTGCCATGTCACATTTCATAACGTCGGGCCATTGGTTGTGTTTGCCGTTTATATAGCAACGTCCCTCACAACCATTACTCATAGCTGGCTTTTCCTGTTTAGTTTTACGCTGATGCGCACATCTTATTTGCAATTTAAAGGGCGCATTGTGCAATTCTACATGATTTCGCCGATGCATGTGGCTTTATCGACCGATCTGATGTTGATCACAACCATTACTCCATGGTGGGATTTCCTTGATTAGTGTTCAGCTGATGCGCACGGTTTATGTACACTTTAAAGTGGCGCATCATATGGTTTTACATGATTGTGCTGACAATGATGACTATTTTATTTTTTACACTGTTCCTTGTCGTATTGTGCAGTTTTGTATTATTTCGCCGATGCACACGGCTTTATCATCCCACGTGGCAACGATGTTTATTGCGCTTTTCACAATGTAAAGAGTGCTTCATACAAACTTTCTCCATCTCGCCGAAGCGCACAGCTTTATTATTTTTTTTCGTAGCACTAATTTATTTAAATTTCGTCCAATTAGCTCGGCTTTCTTAATATTCGTGTGCATTGCACATTTATTCTCATCTTTATTCACATCTACCTGTTCATTTCATTTTGCTGGGGTTTGCATATATTTTTCTGGTTTAAAAACTTGTTTTTATTAGGTGTTATTAAGGAACATGCAATCTGTAAACCCTCCTTCGTTTTTAGGTCACCCTCACACCCACTCACCCTCCCAACCCTCTCACCCTCACACACCATCACACCCTCGCCCTCACCCTCACACCCCCTCACTCACCCTCACTCACTCACCCTCATACACCCTCATCAGCATAGCATAACAAAACATAGCATGGCATAACAAAAAAAGCATAGGATACACAACATCACAACCCTCTCACCCTCACCTTCGCTCTAACACACTCACCCTCACTCACCCACCCACCCACCCTCACTCACCCACCCTCACTCACCCACCCTCACCCACCCTCACTCACCCACCCTCACTCACCCTCACTCACCCTCACCAGCATAGCATAACAAAACATAGCATAGCATAACAAAACAAAGCATAGGATAGGAAAACATAGCATAGCATAACAAAGCATAACATAACAAAACACAACAAAACATACCATAGCATAACAAAACATAGCATAACAAAACAAAGCGTAGCAAAACAAAACATAGAATAGTATAACAAAGCATAGCATAGCAAAACAAAACATAGCAAAACACAACAAAGCATAGCATAACAAAACATAGCATAACAAAACATAGCATAACAAAACATAGCATAACAAACCATAGCAAAACAAAACAAACCATAGCATACGTAACAAAACATAGCATAGCATAGCATAAAAAAACACAACAAAGCATAACAAAACACAGCAAAGCATAGCATAGCATAACAAAACATAGCATAACAAAACATAGCATAACATAACAAAACATAGCATAACAAAATACAACAACACATAGCATAACAAAACACAACAAAACATAGCATGGCTTAACAAAACATAACAAAACATATAGCATAGCAAAACATAGCATAGCATAACAAAACATAGCATAATAAAACACAACAAAGCATAGCATAAAAAAACATAGCATAACAAAGCATAGCAGAGCAAAACATAGCATAGCATAACAAAACATAGCATAGCATAACAAAGCATAGCCTAGCAAAACACAACAAAACATAGCATAGCATAACAAAACACAACAAAACATAGGATAGCAAAACTAAACATAGCATAGCATAACAAAACAAAGCATAGAATAGCAAAACAAAACATAGCATAGCATAAAACATAGCATAACATAACAAAACATAGCATAACAAAACACAACAAAACAGCATAGCTTAACAAAACAAAACATAGCATGGCTGAACAAAACATAACAAAACATAATAACATAGCAAAACACAACGTAGCATACCAACACAACAAAACATAGCATAGCATAGCAAAACAAAGCATAGCATAATAAAACACAACAAAACATAGCATAGCATAACAAAGCAGAGCAAAACATAGCATAGCATAACATAGCATAGCATAGCAAAACATAGCATAGCATAGCAAAACATAGCATAGCATAACAAAACAGCATAGCATAGCATAACAAAACAAAACATAGGATAGCAAAACAAAACATAGAATAGCATACAGCATCACTCAGCACCACCACAGCATCACTCAGTGGCACCACAACATCACTGAGCTCCACCACAACATCAATCTGTGCAACCATTCAACAACAACTGGTTCAAATATGTTATCTCATTGTTTCAAGCTTTATTACAAATGTAACAAAAAAAATTTAATATTTGACATATGTTCTTGGATTTTCGTCACAATAAAATACACTGAACATAATCTTCACAAATGTTATTTATTTACAAAAGTTTAAGCTATTGCCATTATAAATTACAATAACTTCTATTTAAGTATTAATTATTAAAAAAAATTAAAAAACATTGTTATTTGTAATATCAATACATGTAAGTCACGTAAATACAACACATATTGCATTACAAATGCTATAGGTGTCACATTTGCGAGAGTTATAACTATTGGTATTGTAAATGACAAAGCTATTAATTTCGCAATTTTCAAAAACAAAACCTAAATAAAAAATGTGTCATTTACAATACCAATAGCTCTAACTTTCCTAATACGAGACCTATTGCATTGCAAATGCTTGTTTGAGTTGGTAGGCAATCTGAGGATATAAACCTGTTGAAAAAAAAACATTAATTTGTGCTCTATGTAAAGAGAACATTGTTTAAACGTGCATGTGTGAATGTGACAAGCTTAGAGCAGCCTGTTTAAACACAGTCTGAAGCATTGCAAGCCTGGAATATGTTCTTGATACTCCACAAGGAGAGGCGGTGCAGACTTCTTTAGGGAAAAGTCTGACTTAATAAGGTTCCCTCACTATTCTAGCATCAGTGCACCAACATGTTGCATCAATCACTGAAAAATAAGTTATTTGTCACTAGGTAAGAGCATCTTGTCAATACACAGACAGATTTACACTGTGTTACCTAATCCCATTCTGGGTTGTTTCTACAGCAAAGGAACCTAAGAAACCAAAGGTACCTAGCGCTGACATCCCACATGTATATTGTACATTTTGGTATGTAGTCTGTGTGGTACATGTATTGTCAGTGTAACCATACCCAGGATTGCCTACCATTACTAATAAAAGACAAATATGGAACAAGAGTTGCCAGAGGGCACACCAGTGTGCAAGTGATCTAAGAGCCCCTAGCCTAGCAGCATTAAACTCCATAAGTCACAAAGGGTATGCCCAGACGTAGGTGCGTTGCTCGCTGTGCCATTGCAACAAAGCTGCAGAGGCCCAACAGGCCAAAACCAGTCTTGGGTTGCTTGTGTTACCGTTCAGAGAGGACCTGGCTTTGCAGGTCGGGCTGGACTATTCCTATTGGAGCAGGACAAAGACTGAATTGCATATAGCTGGGACTAACCCAAGGCAGCAAAGGAACAAAGGGTTGGAATGTTATCCCGGGCATTTGCCAGTGGTTAGACAAATTGCAAGCATTCCTCCCATCATCTTTGTGTGTTTGATAATTAATAAACATACAGGTAAGCCCAAGATTGTTGAAAGAGAATCTCACTTTGTCAAATTTAAGAAGCCAGACTGTTAGCTCTCGAAAGATGCTAGCTGTTACCTAGACAATAGAAAATGATTCTAAAACATTTTGAGTCTGTCATTTTAGAATACTAAAGAAGTTGGTTGAAGTGTTATTGGATCTATAAATGTAATAAAGCCCATCACAATGTAATACTTTGGCCCTGTAATCCTGGAGGCACTGTACTATTACTGCACTATCTATGCCAGACTATAAGTGCCCGAAGTCAAAGCTACTTATTAGATGTGTCTTTTGTATATCTCCTGAAGAAATCATTACTTAAAACAGGGTCTTGATCTCTGAAACCGCACTGAAAAATAATGCAAATACAATACATTATGATATGGGCTTCAATTTCTTAGAAATTACCTGTGGATGTTGGAGGCAGCTCAGAAATGACGGTCTTCAGGCCAATGTTAGAAATGTCCCTCAGCTGTTCTTTGTCAGACAGCATGTTTGTGCACAGTGTATCTACAATTGTCTCCACCTGGTACTCCTTCACCTTCCCTACCAACGGGCCCAAGCTGTAAGAGAGAAATTGAACCATAGAAACAAGAATCTTGTGATTTGCATATAGACAGCTGATGTCCGCCAGTTATAAACCGTCTAGGGATCTACGTAAAGGAAAGCAAATCACCCGCATTTCACTTATTTGAAGAGAAACATTTAAAACAGGAGTAGTCAGCAACGAAGTACAGATGTAGCAGGTATTTTCCACCAGGGTATGAGTACTTGACCTTTTTTAAAGAGCACTATCACGGTCAGCAGGGTTACTGTACCTGTAACGTGTGAGCACAGACACCTCCTAAGAGGCATGCTGTCTGCCAAAAACATGACTCCATAAACCCTATCATTTAAGGTTGCACTCATAACTTTGCTCATTCCCCTCACAAAGACGATCTCCTGCTACACCTCGCTAAAAGTCTCTGCTCTGCCAGCCCTGACCCTGCATAGAACTGTGGCCCTACCCTTCAAACCTCCTCCATGGAGACATCCCAAAACCCCCGCTCTTCATAACAGTCCAGATGACCCAACATCTACAGAACATCACCAGAGTACACTACTCGCAATGTAATAACCTCACACCATCTTTACCATCAGGACTCAAGGCAAAAACATGATGTATACAATATAAATAATGCAATATTTCCGTAAGTCCTGGTACAAATGTTCAATTGGAGGGAATAAATACAAATGCTAAATACTGCCCTCTCTTAGCATGTTTGCTGGAGTTTTAAAGGGAAAAAGGCTATTATTACTGAAAACTGCCGCTAGACTAGCAACCTGATCACACCAAAAAAAACTTAGCAAGGCCTGCTAAATATTTCAATCCTCTTAATTTTACAAGCCCTTCAATTCTCACAAGGAAGAATTGCAGTACAAATTCTACGTGGTGGCTAAATTCCAGATTATGGAACCAGAGGACACTGGATTTAATCCAGGCTTCCTCACTTGCCGAAATTGTGTAATGCTGGATAAATAACTGTTCCCTGCACCAGAGATCCCATAACTGTTAAAACAGGAGCACTTAGAAATATGACTTAATACTGGCATTCAGCACTGTACACAAACCAAACTGAACTAGACTTCTTCAATTTCAAAACCGAGGAGAACATGTATTTGTTAAAAAGCATTTGAAGAAACTGAGTGGGAATTTCTTAAATATGCATGAAAATAACACTGCACAGTTTCTAGGTGGAAACAGGGAGTCAGTGACTGTGGAAAAGCCTGCCTGCGATCACTGGGCACACTGGCATATGTCACGCAAATGTGAGGTAGCTGGGACTACAGCGTTCTTTAAAACTGGACAAATTAAGTATGAAGAAGACATCTGAATGTCTAGTGATGCCTCCCAAGAGTTTTCTGTTTTCCTAATATCACTAGCAGTTGCATAGTGAAAGACTTAGGACTGCAATGAAGGGATAATTCTCTTTTACAAAGAGGACGTGTCTTGCACTTGGATTCCATAATTGGCATGCTTGTAGATCTGGAGCGGCTACTAGATAAATAGCTGATACTTGGGGATCCCTGGTGCTCACACTGTGTCTCCGCCCCAAAAAAGCAAAGGGAATGAAGGAGAACAAAAATACAACTGCACATAATCATGCACTTAAAGCTTCTACAACTACAGAGAACGGGCTGCTGGCAGCCCAGGGCAACCTCTTACCACTTTACTGCCAGGTTCTGCACCTCGCCGTTCTTATCCTCCAGCAACTTCAGGAGCATCTTCACAACTTTCTTCTCACTGTCTTCGTCCAGCTTCATGGAATCTTTCTGCAATTCGACCATCAGGTCATTGGTGGCCATAAACCTGCAGAGAAATCAAAGGTAGCTTTGTGATTGGAGGACTGCCTATTATCACAGGGTAAGAGTGCTGGGAGGAATAGTTACAGCAGAGAGAAGAGACATTGTTATGGCAAAGCCTGCCTCTCCAAACTCGAAATGCTCAGGGTGCAGTTGCTAAAGATGAGGAGGGAGAATGGTCATATGACACTATTTCAAGCCTCTGTTGCAGGCACACCTTTTGACTTAATGTAGCTTCCGCTTGGGGAGATACCAGCTATCTCAATCCATGTGCGAGATTCAAGAAATCCTAAATTATAAGCACAATCCCTGTACAATAAATATTTTGTGTTTAATAATTTAATTAATCACAAATGACATGAGCAAGAAACTGATGCACAGCATATATTTACATTTTACCTATCCACGATACGTTTATCATATACCTAAACATTCTACCAATATGTACATGACGAAAAATAATACTATAGCAATTAGCATACAATAAACCCAAATAGGAAAGAGGGAAAGAAGAATAGGTGTAAAATTGGTACCGCATAGGCTATTGGCCACACCATATTCGCAACGTAAAACAATCAGTTGCATTCCAGTACAATTACTGATTTCGCTAATATAAGCATCGATACACGCATAATACAAGTTTCATATAAATTTGCCCTGACTGCATTTATACTTGAATAATCCTAAAGTACTTCCTAGGTTCACTGAAAGTGCAAAGTGTCGTCAGCCAACTAAATTGCCAATTTTTTCCAGCTTGTGAATACATTCTGTGACTTTACAAAATACAATGCATAACATGATTTTTAAATCTTCTGGCTACATAAAATACAGGCCCATACTAAACATTTATCAGTGGTATTTATGAGCGTTAATGACATTTCCCAAAACACTCCTAAAACCATATTGTTATTGAGCCCCATTTAAGAGGGATATCAACTTGGGAAACTGCATGATTCAAATGCCAATCTTTCATCCAGACGGTCTGCTATCGGTACTTCACATGCCATATATCAGGAGTCATTACATCATAGGTACCGTTTTCAACCTTTATTCACGGATCACTGACAGAATATCAGAAAATAAATATTGTGTGTACAGAATATCATGTCAAAAATATTGAGGACCAAAATATCGAGAAGGTAAATGCAAATAGGTAAATACAGATTTACTGTTCTTATATATATCATCAAGGTACATAGATGTGGAGTTATATATAGTAAAACTTTGCTTACCTATAGAAACTCCCAATATTTTTGTCCTCGATATTCTTGACACTATTTTGTTACACAATATTTTTGTTTCTGATATTCTGTCTAAACACCTCATTTCACAGGAAAGTTACTTTATTAAATACTTAAATCATGTAACCCCATATAAGTATTTTATATATATGCATATTTCACTGAAATAAACAACAATTAAAGTGATATTATAGTTATGTGTTGGAAGGAGATATGAGCCAACGTTATAAAACCCAAAAAACACTACAATATCCCAGCTATACTTTAGTGAACTAGCTATAACTTGTGGCCCATCATGCAATGCTTATTTGACCTCAAATATTACATCACTCATGGCATCCCAGAAATAACCTTCATGGAAAGTTCTGTGCATATGCAATGAAAAGGCACCAAAGCTATTAAGAAAACATCACTGTCAGTGTTTATAAACATAAAAAAAGTTTTGGTGCGTTTATTGCACAAAATGCAGTGGTTTGTAAAGCAATATTTTAAATGGAACGATGAAATATGGAAATATTTCACGGTTACCTGAGATATACAGATTTCCTCACCATGACAGCCCACAATCCACTCTGCTTTAACACTGTCGGAGCAACTAGGACTGTGAATGAAAGACTAAATTAGGCTGCAAGGTAATCTAAATTATGCACCCAAAAATTGTAATTATGTGGCGCATGGGTAGTTTTTTTGTGTGGTATGGAGTTTTTGCAGTTCACGGATGGATAGCATTTTAGGATGTGAAGAGGTTTTAGGGTCCAAAGTTCGTTTTTTGGAGATGGTAAGGACTTTTTAGGGTTCATAGATGGGTAGTTTTGCAGTGTGGCAAAGAGTTTTTAGGATTCAGGGATGAGTAGCTTTTTGGGGCGGTAAGAGGTTTTAGAGTTCAAGGATGGGGTTCTTGGTGTGGCAATGAGTTTTTGGGGTGGTATTTAGTTTTTAGGGTTAAGGAATGAGTAGTTTTGTGTGGTGGGAAGGACTTTTTAGGGTTCAGGGATGGTAGGGTTTTGGGGCTGTACGTCGTGTTTAGGGTTGGAACCGTGGTTACAGGACATAAGGGAAGCGACAACGGTTCCCTTACACTGCATTGGACACACATTACAGTACAATTTGCAGATCAAGCGATAGTATTTGTCAGTAGGCAAATTTCGACGATTTGAAAAAGTAACTCCCCTCCTCCTTTGAATGTATAGGAAAGAGATCTGCATAAATGCTGCTCTGGTTAAATGTAAAGGAAGAGAATGGACAAAAACACAAACAACAGTGGGACGTATTCGTGGTATAACTAACTGAGAAAGATAACAACAGACCCTTATGAGGGAGTTATACATTAGGTACAAAATAAGAAGAAGAAACTTTACCATGAAATGCACCGCATGAACACAGGTCTCTTCCCTCATCACAAAAAACATTCCAACTAAAACACCTGAATGGAAGAAAATTGGTAAATGTATGGTAATGCATGTTCTGAAATGCTACACCTCTCACTCCCATAGTATCAGAATAACAAAATTAATAGAAATGCCTGTATTGTTGACAATAATAAAGATACAGCCAAGGATGTTCCTGCACTCACGTTGCTGATCACTTGCTAGATCTGATTTTTTCAAATCTCAGCAATATCCAGAAAGACCAATCAATTCCTTTACCATGGTCTGACCACTATGCAGTCCTGTTTTTATTCCCTGTACCCCCAGGAGCTCGTACTCTGAATTGCCATCCGAGATATTCTGGCAGGAATTTGTCGAAGTTAGATCTTCCTGCGCTCAATTAATCATTGATAGATGTATGGCTCAGAGTCTCTTTGGATGTGTTAGCTCTTATTATATGTAAGAAACATTATAGAATCCTTCCTCCTACCCATAGTGCAATGAGTCACTGCATCAGTTGAAACTTTGTAAAGGTTTGGAAAGAGCATGGCAAAAAACCTATAACAATGAGAGTAAGCAATGATATAGGAGGGTTCTAAAGGATTATCAGAAACAGTGCTGTATTGCTAGAGCCTAATACTATACGAATGAAATTGCTGCGGCTAATAACTATCCTAAAACCCTATTTAGGGTGGTAGGAAATCTCTCTGCTCAGGCTCTGATGGCCCCTACGACCCCACTTTCACAGGTCCAAGGTGATGAAATTGCTGATTTCTTTAGGAAGAAAAAGAGGATATTCAAATCACATTTCTCTAAGACATCGACAGCTTGTTCAGTCAAATACCATCTTTGCTCATCGGATGGTTCATCTGGTGGTTTGCATACCTTTTGTCCATTAGAGGTGACTACTTTTGGTTCATTATTGGTCGCGACCAGGTCAGAATCTCCTTTGGATCCTTGCACCCCATCTGTTTTAGCCAAGTTAGCCAGATCGCACATACCTGCAACGGACCTTTCCCTCCCTCCCCATTTCCTGGGATCGGCCTCGCTACGGATATGACTTTTGACTTTTGGGGCCAGTTGAATCTCTTATTAGTATGCGTATTCTATCTGTGGTCCTGCTGTACGCTCACTCTTTGCGCTTTCGATTCATTATATGACTTATACATGTTGGACTTGTTGTTCGCTTAACCTTTCTGTGTATTGTATTCGCTATTTTGACCTACACATATCTGGTTGTGAAGCACTCCGATGCCCTTGGGTCTGGCCAGCGCTATAGAAAACAAACAAAAAAAAAAGCCAATTATGGAGCATCTTACCCATCTCCTAAATGTCTGTCTGACTGAAGGGTGCATTCCTGTGGTCTGGAAGCGGACCTTGGCTTATCCTCTACTTCAGAAACTTAACCCTGACCCTCTCATATGGCCAAATTATAGGACCATTTCACTTTTACCAACACCTAGACAAAGTGTTGAAGAAATAGGTTAATCAACACCTTACATCCTATGTTGAGCAAAATGAGATATTGCATCCATCACAATCAGGGTTCAGCACTTATTACAGTACTGAATCAACCCTTTTTGGTGTTACCGAATATCTTTAAGGTCAGGTGGACTCAGGTAGCACTGCAGCACTGATTCTTTTAGATCTCAGTGCTGTATTTGATACTGCGAATCACTCCACTTTGCTTTGTAAGCTAGAAGGAATAGGTATCCAGGGCAGAGCCTTGCTGTGGCTCAGTTCTTTCCTGTCTAATCGCACCTTTCAAGAGCAATCACATCAGCATTAGTCCAAACCAGGTCACCTAGTCTCGGGAGTGCTGCAGGGATCTACTCTTAGCCCACTACTGTTTAATCTATATGGGAGGCCTCTTGCTGAGATTGTAGAATCCCATGGGCTTACAATTTTTTCTTACGCCGATTACACCCAAATTGTGTTATCCTTATCTACTAAGGATAACAGTAATGCAAAAGCCCTTAATATCGGTCTTGCAAAAGTCTCAGCATGGATGAAGATCAATTCGTCTCGCGGGGTGGCCCCGCCGCGTCCCACCCCGAGACCACTGACCTCCTTGCTGTGACTGCGGAAACCCCCCCAACACATACCACACTGACAGGTGCTATTGCTCTTGTACTTCCCACCCTTTGTTGTCCCATCATTGTATTAGTTCACGTATTTGTTCATTCACTGGTCACGTTCCTCGACCAGGCCTTTTATTGCTGTAGACGACGGCATCTTACGTGGCGTGATAATGCTACGGGACATCACGTACCTGCTGACACACTGCACTCCCGATAACATGACATGCCATACTCTCCTACACATCAGGGCTGCAGATCACAGCTGGGGTGGGTGCCCCCCGACACCGGAAAGCCGAACCTGAGCGCTGCCTCTTAACTCTGACGTACACACTTAAATGGCCGCCACTGAGGGGTTCCAGACGCATTAGGTCACCAGACGTCTCGGTCTAGGCTGCAACAGTCATAACCTGGCGTTGCCGCCTATACGAGCCTACTCCCATGAGCTATACCATTATGCATCGTTCACGTCATAGCGGCATCTACACCGTGGGATTTTCAGTCCCTCTGTTGACTGTCCACACAGTACCTAACAAACATTACTGCTATTTGACACTCATTGTGGATATGGACTGTTGCTCATATGATGTGGGTGCCGGAGACACATAGATGTACTTACACTAACGGACGAAGTAAATGGAAAATTCACAGACCTACTTGTTTACCATGCTAGGTATTATAATGTGTCTAAGTGCTCTATTTATACTATGCCGCCGGACCCCAGGGTTGTCGGCTAAATGGCTGTGTCATCTCACCCGTACCTCCTCTGATTGCCAATTTACGCTGCCAGCCCCCTGAGGGTTGTAGGCTATGCGCTGTATGTAAACAAAACAAACTATCTTGAGCAATAAAGGTCTTTAAAAAAAAATGGATGAAGATCAATTCGCTGAAACTTAATGGGGACAAGACAGAGGTTCGGCTTGTGGGCAATCATTCCCACCTTTGGGGTCCTCACTTTTGGGCTGTAAATATAGGTCTGTCCCCTTCTCCAGTTCAGCTAGTTAAAAGTTTGGGAGCATGACAAGATAACAAGTTGACCATGCGTTCCCAGATAAATATGGTAGTGGATACCTGTTTTGGCATTTTTAAATGGCCGGGGAAGATCTTGCAATGTATTCTGGTTCCTGCTCAATGGACTGTGGTCCGGGCTCTGGTGGTTTCCAGGCTGGACTACAGCAACATGCTATATCTGGGTGTTGCAAAAGCTCTGTTAAAACGGGTTCCAACAGTTCAAAATGCAGCAGCCTACTTACCTATTCATCCACCCAGATTCACTTCCTCGGCCAGCCTGCTACAAACGTTACACTGGCTACTCATTGAGCGTCAAGTCTAATTCAAGACCCTTTGATACATGCATACGTTCCTTGCTAACACAGGGCCTGTGTATTTGAGACAGTTGGTGGCTGGATACTGTCCACATCATTCACTTCCATCTAGACATCAGGATCTGGCAATAGCTCCTAGGATTAGGAAGTCTCGTCAGTGTGGACATGTTTTTTCGTTTCTTGGCCATAAGCTTTGGAACGAGTTGCCACTTTCACTGAAAGCCTGTGAATCGCTCACAGTTTATCGGAAGCAGCTAAAAACTTGACTGTTTCCATCTTCCCTTTAATTGATTAGGTTATGGTGTTATGTGGGAATCTAGGACCCTAGTGTAATTTTTCCAGATTCTTGCCCATATATAGGTATAAATCACACAGTCCTTATATAGGCATAAAGAATCATTGCCTTATTTAGTTATAACCTGTGCAGCCCTAATACGGCATGGCTACTTCCACTAAACTCCGAGAATCCACATTGATTTCGTGGTAAAACCAGCCTTCAGCAGTCAGGAACCTCCCCCTGCTTGAATACTGATTTATCCAAGAAATCCGGGAGTTTTCAAGGAACTGAGGCACTAGTGACGATATTATGTCCAATCTTACGTCAGACTCGGCACCTTCAGGGGTATAAATATGCCTATATTTTGCCCAGTCAAACACACGGTGGTTCAGGAGCAGATCGACTAACTACTTGCCCGACGCCCTGCTGCTGCAAGTGACGAAGGAAGCCGACCCTTCAACTGACGCACTGAAAAGACGCTGTCTTTTCTCTTGCCGAGAAATCCAACTCCGGTGTTTCCAGGCTACCCTTGTGGGTTGCTGGGAGATCGAGTCCCGAGAGAGAGATACAAGACCTCTATCATTCTAAAACCAAGGCACCGAGCTGATTAGATACCTAGAGAATTCTTGAACAGATTCTTGGCAGAGAAATACTAAAACTTAAACTACTCCTCACTTACTTCCTCCCTCATACTAGGCTTAGGTTAGGTACACCAGGGTAGGCGTATGTTAGAAGCACCAGTTGAGTACTTTTAGCCACTATTTTATCATTGTATGTATTTTATGCATTCTATGTATTTTATGTATATGGCTCAGAAACCATATAACAGTACTATTTTATAATACTATTCGTATTATATACAGTGTACTTCTTAACTAGCATTTCAATTGTAGCAGTGCATTTCTTATGCTTAAGAAATAAGACTGTTCAATAAATACTTTTATTGAAAACGCCCGTCTTTCTATTTCTAAGCAACTCTGGTGAAACGAAGCATTCACATCTGACTGAGTGAAATAGCCGTCTATTGTTTCCGCGACTCTAGAGATACGTTTCATTCTGGGGAAACAAAGTTGTCATGTTATATGGTTGTCAGAGACTAATCCCTTCTTGTTTATTTGAGAAAGTTTCTAGTGACCTCTGAGCTAGCTGGCACTCACAATTAAGTCTAATATATTCGGCAGAGACCTAGTAGACCGCAGTCCTACGTCTAAGCTGCAGGGTATATTATTCCAATGCGCAGAGCCTATTGGGAATATAGGAACTACACTACATGGCGCCCAACGTTTGGTAAGGTGATAATTTAACGCTAGATACTAGAGTAACTCAGTCGTGCTTTTCACACAGACCCCTTTTTCCGGTAAAAACTCCAAAAGACGTCTGGAGTGGGTGAAAGGATAATATCCGCCAAAACTGAGTAGGACGAAAAATCCTATGTATTAGTTTTCGGTTTATACAACGTTGAAGGATACAGTGTTCCAAAATATTGTGCATCTAATCTTTGTTTCCTTGAAACTTATTCTGCAAACTATCAGCTGACTAAAATGCCGGACAGTGATACCGAATTAGAGAGAGCTGCAGCAGCAGCTCAAGCAGTCCTAGATGACGCTGCTATACTAGAAAATGACACGGATGCTATACTGCTCCCGGTAAATGTAAGGAAAAGTATAACTTACAGACTAATAAATAATGGAGTATCATCAAAAGGTGGCAGAGTAATCTTTGTCATAGAGGCACATGAATATCGGCAGACAGAAGTATTCTATTCATGGATTCAGTTTCCAGCAGCAAATGCAGGAACACAAGAGTTCCACTACTACAAAGCAGAGGAACCTCCAGCGCAATACGTTCCTTTTGAGGACATTAAAATTCCATTAACTTACCAAGAGCATCAGCTCTGGTTTAAAGACGCCCTACAACATCAAAATCACATTACCAGGCTCGGTCCACTAGGTAGACCAGAAGCTACATGGCCGGTACTAGCCAGCTATACACCACATCCAGACATTGAAAGGATGTCAGATGTAGAATAATTAGCTCAGCTAAAACAATTAATTAAAATACATAGACAATTGGTTCAATATGTCATGCGGACATTAACAGTCCAACCAGCTGTAAGAATTCCACAGCACACCCCTCACCAGGGGAACACAAATAAAATCACACCACAGACTATACAGTCAGTCATTGGTAAACTACCAGCAAAACGAGAACAAATTCCGTTCTGGTTAGCACAAAAAATTACTCAAATAGAGGCAGTATTTACTGATAGTACACCTCACGAGAAACACAGGATTCTGACAATCTGTTTACCTATGGGGATTGCACCACACATAGAGGACTGTGACACTTGGGGTACAGTCTTTGCTTCAATCTACACTAAAACACATGGTGTTCCGTCCATGGCGGTAATACCAGACGTTCTAAGACAGATTCAAAATAAATACGGTCCAGAACCGGCTTTAAATCTAGGTATGAAATTACTGAAAGATTTTAAACAGGTCTCGTCTATACTATTAGCCAACATTAGAGGAGAAGCAGCATCAGTGGCAATCCGCCAGAAATTAAAAGAAACAGACATTACTGAGCAACCTTATGAGCTTGCCAGAATTATTGAAAAATCCTATGAAGAACTAGGTAGAGATAGTTTGGGTGGGAAACCACTAAAACCTCAACTAACAGAGAATCCTGAAAAAACTTTTATTAAAAATAATCTCACTACTCCTAAAAAGAAGTGGGAGAACACTAAACAGACATCTCCTAAAGAGAAACACTTTCAGTCCAGAGGAAGATCTCCTCAACGAGTAGGTAGGTCTCCCCAACGGGAACCCTCTGAAAAAAGATACAACCTTAGAAATAGGGATACTTTAAGAAAACCTGATAGATATCAAGATAATGACAAACATCCCTCTCGATCTTTTCAGACTTCCTCGCAGAAATCGGAAAGAAGAGGACGGTCAGAACAGAAAGAAGAACGCGTCAAGTCCAAAGACAAAGAACCTGTTCACCAAAGTAAACAAGCATTAGAAATGCAATCGGGCTCGGATTTATTTGAGTTTGAGCTAATGGCATTGTAAATGCCAATGTATTGTTGCTATGTGTTATGGAGTGTGTTCATGTGGTGTGTACTGCCAGTGATCTCCTTGTGAGTGTGCGAATATTGCACCGTTACTGCCTGTGATGTCCTTCTTGTGAGTGTGAGAAGCTTGCACCTCTGCTGCCTGTGGTCTCCTTGTGAGTGTAAGAAGCTTGCACAGCTGCTGCCTGTGATGTCCTACTCACTACTCTACTCTACTCACTACTCTACTCTACTCACTACTCTACTCTACTCACTACTCTACTCACTACTCACTACTCTACTCACTACTCTGCACTCACTACTCACTACTCTACTCACTACTCACTACTCTACTCTCTACTCACTACTCTACTCACTACTCACTACTCTACTCACTACTCTGCACTCACTACTCACTACTCTGCACTCACTACTCTACTCACTACTATACTCTGCACTCACTACTCACTACTCTACTCTACTCACTACTCTACTCACTACTCTACTCTACTCTACTCACTACTCTACTCACTACTCAACTCACTACTTTCTACTCACTACTCTACTCACTACTCAACTCACTACTCACTTCTCTACTCACTACTCTGCACTCACTACTCACTACTCTACTCACTACTCACTACTCTGCACTCACTACTCACTACTCTACTCACTACTCTACTCACTACTCAACTCACTACTCAACTCACTACTCACTTCTCTACTCACTACTCACTACTCTGCACTCACTACTTTAGTCACCTCACTACTCTACTCACCTCACTACTCTACTCACTACTCTACTCACTACTCACTACTCTACTCACTACTCACTACTCTGCACTCACTACTCACTACTCTGCACTCACTACTCACTACTCTGCACTCACTACTCACTACTCTGCACTCACTACTCACTACTCTACTCACTACTCTACTCACTACTCACTACTCTGCACTCACTACTCACTACTCTGCACTCACTACTCACTACTCTGCACTCACTACTCTGCACTCACTACTCACTACTCTGCACTCACTACTCACTACTCACTACTCTACTCACTACTCTGCACTCACTACTCTGTGTGCCTGGTGAAAGCGTGCACTGACGGCTGGTGGTGTGTGTATGCCTGGTGAAAGTGTGCACTGATGGTTAATGGTGTGTGTGTGCGCCTGGTGAAAGCTTGCAGTGACGGCTGGTGGTGTGTGTGAGCTTGGTGAAAAGCTGATTACCCTGCATACTCACATAGTGATTACCCTGCATACTCAAACACTGCTCACCCTGCACAGTCACACACTGCTTAACCTACACACGCACACACTGCTCACCCTACACACTCACACACTGCTCACCCTACACACTCACACACTGTTAACCCTGCATACTGCTCACCCTGCACGCTCACACACTGCTCACCCTGCAAAGTCACACACTGCTCACCCTGCACACTCACACACTGCTGGCGCTGGACACCAACGTACTGCTCACCCTGCATACTCACACACTGCTGACCCTGCACACTGACACACTGCTGGCCCTGGACACCAACGTACTGCTCACCCTGCATGCTCACACACTGCTGACCCTGCACACACACACACTCCTGGCCCTGGACACCCACATACTGATCACCCTGCATACTTACATACTGATCACCCTGCATACTCACACTCTGCTCACCCTGCATACTCACACTCTGCTCACCCTGCATACTCACACTCTGCTCACCCTGCATACTCACACTCTGCTCACCCTGCATACTCACACTCTGCTCACCCTGCATACTCGCACTCTGCTCACCCTGCATACTCGCACTCTGCTCACCCTGCATACTCGCACTCTGCTCACCCTGCATACTCGCACTCTGCTCACCCTGCATACTCGCACTCTGCTCACCCTGCATACTCGCACTCTGCTCACCCTGCATACTCGCACTCTGCTCACCCTGCATACTCGCACTCTGCTCACCCTGCATACTCGCACTCTGCTCACCCTGCATACTCACACACTGCTCACCCTGCATACTCACACACTGCTGACCCTGCACACTGACACACTGCCGGCCCTGGACACCAACGTACTGCTCACCCTGCATGCTCACACACTGCTGACCCTGCACACTCACACACTCCTGGCCCTGGACACCCACATACTGATCACCCTGCATACTTACATACTGATCACCCTGCATACTCGCACTCTGCTCACCCTGCATACTCGCACTCTGCTCACCCTGCATACTCGCACTCTGCTCACCCTGCATACTCGCACTCTGCTCACCCTGCATACTCGCACTCTGCTCACCCTGCATACTCGCACTCTGCTCACCCTGCATACTCGCACTCTGCTCACCCTGCATACTCGCACTCTGCTCACCCTGCATACTCGCACTCTGCTCACCCTGCATACTCGCACTCTGCTCACCCTGCATACTCGCACTCTGCTCACCCTGCATACTCGCACTCTGCTCACCCTGCATACTCGCACTCTGCTCACCCTGCATACTCACACACTGCTGACCCTGCACACTGACACACTGCTGGCCCTGGACACCAACGTACTGCTCACCCTGCATGCTCACACACTGCTGACCCTGCACACACACACACTCCTGGCCCTGGACACCCACATACTGATCACCCTGCATAATTACATACTGATCACCCTGCATACTCACACTCTGCTCACCCTGCATACTCACACTCTGCTCACCCTGCATACTCACACTCTGCTCACCCTGCATACTCACACTCTGCTCACCCTGCATACTCGCACTCTGCTCACCCTGCATACTCGCACTCTGCTCACCCTGCATACTCGCACTCTGCTCACCCTGCATACTCGCACTCTGCTCACCCTGCATACTCGCACTCTGCTCACCCTGCATACTCGCACTCTGCTCACCCTGCATACTCGCACTCTGCTCACCCTGCATACTCGCACTCTGCTCACCCTGCATACTCGCACTCTGCTCACCCTGCATACTCACACACTGCTGACCCTGCACACTGACACACTGCTGGCCCTGGACACCCGTATACTGATCACCCTGTATACTCGTATACTGATCACCCTGCATACTCAAACACTGCTCACCCTGCATACTCACACACTGCTGACCCTGCACACTGACACACTGCCGGCCCTGGACACCAACGTACTGCTCACCCTGCATGCTCACACACTGCTGACCCTGCACACTCACACACTCCTGGCCCTGGACACCCACATACTGATCACCCTGCATACTTACATACTGATCACCCTGCATACTCACACTCTGCTCACCCTGCATACTCACACTCTGCTCACCCTGCATACTCACACTCTGCTCACCCTGCATACTCGCACTCTGCTCACCCTGCATACTTACATACTGATCACCCTGCATACTCACACTCTGCTCACCCTGCATACTCACACTCTGCTCACCCTGCATACTCGCACTCTGCTCACCCTGCATACTCGCACTCTGCTCACCCTGCATACTCGCACTCTGCTCACCCTGCATACTCGCACTCTGCTCACCCTGCATACTCGCACTCTGCTCACCCTGCATACTCGCACTCTGCTCACCCTTCATACTCGCACTCTGCTCACCCTGCATACTCGCACTCTGCTCACCCTGCATACTCGCACTCTGCTCACCCTGCATACTCGCACTCTGCTCACCCTGCATACTCGCACTCTGCTCACCCTGCATACTCGCACTCTGCTCACCCTGCATACTCGCACTCTGCTCACCCTGCATACTCGCACTCTGCTCACCCTGCATACTCGCACTCTGCTCACCCTGCATACTCACACACTGCTGACCCTGCACACTGACACACTGCTGGCCCTGGACACCCGTATACTGATCACCCTGTATACTCGTATACTGATCACCCTGCATACTCAAACACTGCTCACCCTGCATACTCACACACTGCTGACCCTGCACACTGACACACTGCCGGCCCTGGACACCAACGTACTGCTCACCCTGCATGCTCACACACTGCTGACCCTGCACACTCACACACTCCTGGCCCTGGACACCCACATACTGATCACCCTGCATACTTACATACTGATCACCCTGCATACTCACACTCTGCTCACCCTGCATACTCACACTCTGCTCACCCTGCATACTCGCACTCTGCTCACCCTGCATACTCGCACTCTGCTCACCCTGCATACTCGCACTCTGCTCACCCTGCATACTGGCACTCTGCTCACCCTGCATACTCGCACTCTGCTCACCCTGCATACTCGCACTCTGCTCACCCTGCATACTCGCACTCTGCTCACCCTGCATACTCGCACTCTGCTCACCCTGCATACTCGCACTCTGCTCACCCTGCATACTCGCACTCTGCTCACCCTGCATACTCGCACTCTGCTCACCCTGCATACTCGCACTCTGCTCACCCTGCATACTCGCACTCTGCTCACCCTGCATACTCGCACTCTGCTCACCCTGCTCACCCTGCATACTCGCACTCTGCTCACCCTGCATACTCACACACTGCTGACCCTGCACACTTTTTACAGTGAAGGAGTTAGGTCCTTAAAAGATGGGGAAGGCTGGACCTTGATTAAAGTATTTATAAGAACAGAATGCCCCCCCACTTGTTTTTCAGAGAAGCTCTTGATTTATGAGCAACACATCCACTCGAATTAGATATGTTCAGTATATTTATTTATACTTTAAATCCAGCAATTATTTAGAAAGTTCTGTACATTTCATGTCAGACAAAGAACACCACAGATATGACATGAATTTGAAACATAAAAGACGAAAAAATCAATAAATACATGTACTGTACACAACACAGCATTACATGAATATTGCAAAAATCACAACAAGTCAATAATGAGAAATTATTTACACAGTGATAATCAAAGTCACAAATGAAAGGAGATATCACGACACATAAATTGTGCCAGTCGTTACACAACGCCAATGTTTTGGTCGTGTTACTTATTTGTTATCATTGCTTGATGTTTATATCCCCTTTCTTGCCGACGCGTTTCGAACTCCATACATAAATTACGAGTTCTCTTCAGGGCCTTGTTATTACCATATGCCTGTGTGTGAAAGGAAACGCTATTTAAATATCAATGTTTGTGGGCCTCATCTCCTAAGATCACTTAGGGTCTACTGCATTATTTAAAACAACCAACAAATTACCTGGGTGCTGGCCGGGTTTATCGTGTGTCTTGTTCTGGATGATCGCAAAATCAGTCTACAAGACGTTAAGGAATCAGTTTAGAGTCAGGTACCAGTATTAACCCTGCAATCACATACGCAGACACTGCAAGACATACCTTAGTATTAGTTTGTACGGTGCGTGGGGGCGTCTCCCTATGGCACGGGGATGCTTCAGTGACCTGGGGAGGGCGAGGAGGAAATCAATACCCGCAGAGTGAATCCCCTCAAAATCCAAAGCACTGCATACTCACACTCTGCTCACCCTGCAAACTCACACTCTGCTCACCCTGCATACTCGCACTCTGCTCACCCTGCATACTCGCACTCTGCTCACCCTGCATACTCGCACTCTGCTCACCCTGCATACTCGCACTCTGCTCACCCTGCATACTCGCACTCTGCTCACCCTGCATACTCACACACTGCTGACCCTGCACACTGACACACTGCCGGCCCTGGACACCAACGTACTGCTCACCCTGCATGCTCACACACTGCTGACCCTGCACACTCACACACTCCTGGCCCTGGACACCCACATACTGATCACCCTGCATACTTACATACTGCTCACCCTGCATACTCACACTCTGCTCACCCTGCAAACTCACACTCTGCTCACCCTGCATACTCGCACTCTGCTCACCTGCCCTCAGCGAACTAGCATCCACCTGGAAACCTTTCCAGAGAGGCCATGGACTGTATGGGCTTGGAACCATTTGGCAGTTATACAGCAGCGAGGGAAACTGTGCCTGTTCTGTTATGTATTAGTGAAGTGGCTGCATCAGACAGGGTTCAGAAAGTTCAAAATGCCTAAACTTCATTAGAAATTACGGAAGTCTGGGAATGTGCATCAGTCTTGCAGTCAACAGCCTGTTCTAGAAACTGTGGGGCAGTGAAGTTTTTAAAAATCTGATTACGTAGACAACGTCTCTCTCCTCCGTGTTCTGGATCATTGAACTGAAACCTACACACATTCAAACAACGGACGGACACACTCCCCTTCCCAGACCCTAAAAATAAACAGTCAGCACACCATCGCTCATTATTCTTACAGACTGTCACGCAGAGGCAGAAAAAAGACACCCCGTAGCAACTTAAAACAAGAACTACGGTGTGGACGAGCATGTATGAGTCATCTTCTGTGAGCCTCGCCTGCTGCCTCTCGTCATTTAACATTGAACGCGCTCACCGCTGTGAACGCGTTCGCATCATCTGGCTTGCATTACACGGGCACTCTGACAGCTCGTAATTAAGATTAATCACTCTGCCATGCTCGCTCTCGCACACAAAATGCCACATCGGGCACGCGTACATTACTTACAGCCTATCACTTCAAGGCTACTACATACACAGCACAGGGAAGACGAATCACTGACCAGATGCCAGAAAACGCAAAGGAATGTGTGGAATTCCTCTCACCAAGGCCCTTCTTCTTCTTCTTCTTTTTTTTTCTTATAACATTAGGATCTCCAGGAGGGGGAGGAGTCCGAGCCCTAAAAAGCTCAATTTTCCAAAAAGAAGGTAGCAAGCATTAAGATCAGACATGCCGAGGATTCTGAGGACACAACTCAAGAACGGGGAATGGGCTCAGACAATGCTAGACAGCGCAGCAGAAGTAACCATAGTTCGCAGGATCCTGAACGATCATCTGGAGACAGTGGACTTGAATGAAAACATTCAGGTTGAAACTGCAGACACCAGTGTTAGTGTACCCCACAAGTTATATGAAGTAACACTCCGGATGGAGGGGGACATAACTAGAAAAATAAAAGCTCTCTTCCGAGACAAGCTTTCCAAGGGTTATGACATACTTCTAGCTGAAAAGGACTGGCCACCTGCAGTTGTTAGGGAGTGCCCACGCGGCGAAGTGATAATTATGCCAGCCTTCTCAAATCACATTCCAATTCATAAAAAATATACATATGCCAGGAAATGGGCTGTGGCCCAAGCTCCAGCATTATATAAAGATCACGTAGGATGGGATGAGGATTCTCCTCACCACAAAATCAACCTACTGCTCAGAGGCAGCATCCAGTCAAGCAAGAGGCTAAAAAAAAAGTCAGGGAGATCTTAGATCAACTTGAATATCAAGGGGTGATTGAAACATGCACCTCATCTATGAACAATCTGAACTCTTGTTGCAAAACTTTTGCAGTACAAAATTCACATAGTGCAGCACTGATGAATAACATCGTGCGCAAAAAATATAAAACCACATTAGACATTTCAAATGGGTTTTTCTGTCAAAACATTGCACCAGAAAGCAGGTATTTGGCCGCTTTTTCAATCTTGGGGACACAACGGCAATTTTGCTGTCTCCCCCAGGGATTTAAGAATAGTCCAGGGTTATTTTCAGCCAGAGTAGCAGAAATACTACAAATGTACGATGATGAGGCATTATCCTATATTGATGACATCTATCTTACAGATGACGATTTGGACGTGCACTTGAAAAGAGTTAACACCATAATACTTGGGTTTGCTTCTGAAGGGTACAAATTCAATTTTAAGAAATCCCGAATTGCCCACCTCAACGTCCTATTTTTAGGATACGAGTTATCAAGTGAAGACAAAAGCCTGGCAGCAAACTTTCTTGAGAAATGTGCGCTGCTCCAACCTTCGAAAACGCTGAAGAACTTACAGTCAATTCTAGGTTTCCTGAATTTTGGAAGAACTTACGTTCTGAACTACGCAGAAAGGGTTAAACCTCTCTACGAACTAATCAAACCTGATTTCAAACCAACAAATTGGACTCAAACACATACAGAAATTTTACGTTCAGTACAGACATGTTGACTAAAACAAAATTAGATACACGCAATAATGTGCGCAATCTCGTGATCCGTGTCATCCCAGGGAAATGCGGATTCACATACCGGACCTTTAATGAAGGAGAAAAGGTACCAATTACATTCAAATCACACTTGTACACACAAGCAGAAATAAAATATACTTCAACAGAAAAAATTCTGACAGTGGTTCAAACTGCAGTAGCAAAAGAAAGAACTCTAGCGCAGGGTAAACGCATATTGATCGTTACACCTGTACCTGCCTTAGAGGCAGTAACAAAGGCAAGCATTCCTAATGCTAAGGCTTTACAT
Source organism: Lissotriton helveticus (assembly GCF_964261635.1). Lineage (NCBI taxonomy): Eukaryota > Metazoa > Chordata > Amphibia > Caudata > Salamandridae > Lissotriton > Lissotriton helveticus. Next base: position 1,216,440,022 of record NC_136070.1, on the reverse strand, counting down.
CCAAGATGGATACAATGGGTTAATTCTCTTGCTACGACAGACGTTGAATATGTCTTTGACCCTAATTTGAAGACACAAGAAATCCTACAATACGAATACGAATGTCCATTGCCGACCGAAATTCTGCCTCTAGAACATTACGGCTGTATATTATATACAGACGGATCAGCACAGCCCGCAATTGGGGGTAAACAAGGCTTTAGTGCTGCGTGCGCGATCTTTAAAGGTCGTTGGCGTGAAGGTAAATTCAGACCTATGGTCACTAAAACTCAATCACCCGGAGACTGTACAGCTCAGCGAGCTGAACTACAGGCTTTCAAGATGGCGCTTAAAAATACCGATCGCGAATTCCCCACACTAATATTGTGCGATTCGTATTACTGAGTTCAATCTTACAATGAGTATCTACAGAACTGGGTTCAAAATGGTTTCAAAGACGCAAAAGGTGACACAATCAAGCATAAAACGCTTGGGAACAAGTAGTTCTATTACAGAAAGAACTACAGAAGACTCACGTGATTCATACACTGAGTCATCAGCGTGATGGCGTTCACGTTGCAGGGAATTCATTGGCTGATGAAGCCGCGAAGGCAGCTGTGCAAACGGCTTCCGTAGCTGCGATTACTCAAAAACAAAAATAGACAGCGAAATAATGCAAGCTGTCGCTGCTTCAGTTAAAGACAGTGGTAAGACACTACCGAAAGGCTTTCCAATAAAGTACTCATATATAACTGATGCGAATAATGTTCCTTTTGCTCAAATCCCTGGAGTGGGGGATAGGGCAATTCCAAACATGGAACATAGATTAGGATTAATCTTAGCAGCAAATGAAGGACTGGCATCTTCACACGCAGGCATTTCCGCCACAGTATCGTTATTAAAACAGAGATATTGGTGGCCGCGCATGAGGAAACAAACTAGAAACTATGTTCTAGAATGTGAAATCTGCCAGAAAATAAAAGTGTCAACAGTAAAACGTCCTGCACAGACGCCCCTCCTGATTTCAGATAAACCACTAGCGTGTGTTTACCTGGACCACTGTGGTCCCTTACAAAGGGATGGTAACTATAAATATATCATGGTCGCAGTGGATTCCTGCACGAGATTTATTTGGATGTGGCCCCAGCGCTCGGCTGACGCCAAAACTGTTATAAAGGATTTGCGAGTCTTTATCGGCACATACGCAATTGGCACGCTACATTCTGACCAGGGTCCTGCATTTAGCTCTCTAGCTTACAAAGAGGCCATGGCTAGCTTGGGCGTTGCATTGCGGTACTCTAGTCCCTTGCATCCTGAGGGAAATCCGGTAGTGGAAAAAAAAAACGTGACATAAAGCAATCCATAACAGCTAAGGTATTAGGTTCGGGTGATGGGTGGGTCAAAAATCTAAAAAGTGTCCAATGTAGTCTTAACAATCTGCCAAGAAATTCTCTGGGTGGAGTCACTCCGTATGAGTTAATGTTTGGTACTAGAATGATAATCGAAGACCTCGACAGTCAGACTTCAGTGGTGGAACAAAAACCCTTTGATGTTAAAGATCGTTTGACTGTTTTACAGGACTTAAATGAAACAAGAAGAAGTCTGAGTAATACTATACAGAAGCAAACGACCACTGAAGAAAAACCACCTGTCCCAGCAAGGCCTGTCTGGATTCTAAAGAGTGGGGATCTGGTCAGGGAGAAAATCGCGGTGAAGAAGGAATTTGGGCCTTCTTACAGAAAAGCGGTACCTGTCTTGGCCATCCAAGGAACAAGATCAGTGGTACTACCGCCCCTTGCTGGTAAAAGGGAGAACAGAGTTGTATCCATCGACCTGGTCAAACCACAATCATGTGGCCGATAATAAGTAGTACGCCCAGTGAACTCCCGAGAAGTAGCAGACGACCAAATCTTGCTACAATCCAAGAGGTTCAAACTGAAAGACTTATCACTTTTGATAAACCAACAGTAAAAAAAGAAGGACTATGCAACAAAGCCAGGGAACTTGTACCTCTAGAAACCCAAATAACAGTTTGTCAAGAAACACCTGTCTACAATGATGTACCGTCTGAGTATACAAATATGACAAGGAAAGAGACAGCTCCAGTGATTTCAAGTAATCCTGATGCAATCCCAACAATTGACAGAACTGCTTCTGGCTACTTTCTCAACTCCGATAACTTTTATGAGGATCCCAGTGAACCTGAAAATGAGCCAGCAAACAAAACTCTCAAGGAAAAAGTTACAGAACTCCTTCATCTACTAGAAAAAACATATCTGGTTTCACCATGGGTGGAATTTTGGATTGGATTGGATGTACTTTTCCTCCTGCTCTGGCTCGTGCTAGTAGTGAGCTTGGGAAGGATAATTGATGGAAAATACAGCACTATGGACACAGCAAGTAAGAAAATCAACTTAGTCCTGAAACCTTACGAGTCATCTCATCGTGAAAAAAGAGGACTGTCAGCAGTGAACATCACAGCCGTTCCTATACCTGGTGGTATAGCATGGGACAGAACTGATTATGACATCTATGGTCCGGTTGAGCTTCTGAAGCTTCCACACCAATTTAAGGTTTCTTTGAGTGACTTTGTCGCACCCAGTAAATTTTCTGATGATTGGGACTTTGAGACTATTAACAACATGATGAAAGATTTAGAAATGTCAGCTAAATTTACAGACCATGACTACTTAGAAGGGTCATCAGATTATGAACAAATGTATTGTTTTAATCATTAAGGTTATCATTATTTGCATAAATCTGCAAGCCCTAGAAATGTGTTTTATTACAATCAATGGGAACATTGTCCAACACCGCCAAAAGGCAGTTTGAGAAAATTCTTTGAAAAATGTCCATACTTTACAGGGTTTAATGTTACAAATCCAGAAATGTTTTATTTTAAAAATATAAATAACACAGGAATGAAAACAATGTTGACTGATACTAAACAAATTTATTCTGCAAACTTTTATGCTCAACTGTATACTTTAGGGTTTGACTACTGGAAAGACAACGTTGAGACAAAAACGAAAGATTGGCAGGTACAAGGTTTAGAAGCACTATTCAGAGCCTGCATTATACCAAAACAAATTCTGTTTTTAAATGACACTGTGCAACAGACTTCTTGTCTTGGCTTAGCTAAGATAAAAAATTTAAATAAACCGTCTTTACCAAAACCTGCACCGGACAGTAATAACGCTTCGGATGAGGAGGTAGACGTAACATATATATTAAAACAGAACAGAACTGATACTAACTGGAAAAAATGGTTAATCTGGCAAACAGACACTAATAACTGTCATGAAAGATTCCTAAACAAATCACAGGGATTCAGATGGGATAGGCCAGATCCAAGGTATTCCCAGAGACAACATCCAGGGATGGTAACTACTTACAGTGTAGGGAAAGCTTTGCCTTGAATGGCTTCAGAAATCTACACTTCCAGAAATAAAACAACACTTATCTTTACTTAAAGAAAGCAATGATTTGCGAGATTTCTTAATGGGACCTCGCAAGCCAAGGCAAAAATGTTTCATATACGCCGGTATATATGCGGCATACAACGAAGCTTGGAAAGTGACGCAAAATAGAAACTGCAGAAAAATACGAGAAATTGATCGTATTAATTTGGGGAAAGCACTTTCTGTAGTGGACAATGGGTTAACGACTCTGTCCTCCAGAATATATTCTATGGACAGCATTGTGTCATCTACTACAGACATCATAGAACAAGACTTACTAAAGTTACAACATGGTCAGTCTCAATTGCGTTCTATCATGCTGTTAGGCTGGACGTTGCAAAATCTGCGTTCTGGCTATGTGCCATGGCATCTAACAATACAACGTCATTGTTTGCTGTATTTAACCTTACAGATAAACAAATCTCTTTGGCACAAAGAGGAGCAGACTATACGGTGCTGCGCATTGAAAAACTAGATAGATTACAATTGACAGTTTCCGAGAAGCCTGTCATTGAGTGGATAATTCATGGCTCCATTTCAATTCCAGTCACGACATTCCAGTTTCAGTATTGTCTAGAGCATATACCAGCGGGCCTGTATGAAAGGTTGGGAAAAGAATACATTAAGTCGACCTGGGCATTACCGTATACACACAAGTGTTGGAATGGGGGACATGAACTTTTCCTTAGTGGCAATAATTGCAAAAAATCACTTAGTGGTACACTTCTGTGCAATGAAGTTAATTTACACGGGGCCTGTGATGGTTCTGCAAATAACCTTTCATGCCACTTGCACGCTTCACCCTCTCCTACGATAATACCGGTTTTCAGGCAGCTATCCAATGGCAGTTACGTTATGTTGAATGATCACAGCTGTTGTGGTATGTTGCCAGGAAAAAGTTATCTCGTAACTGTGTCGTCCACGGTCACTTGTTGTATGCAAGTATTGTATCCAAAAACAGAGACAGAAAGGGAGACGGCTATATGGCCTTCATTGAATATCTCTTCTATACGAAATGATACTTTAAGCAGAATGAAAGCTATTCTTTTACAGAAAAATGTGCCACTGACCTCGTCTAGAGAAACGTATGATCTGCAAGTAGCAAGGTCTTCTGCAGAGATACAGGCATTATTATCAACAAACTGTCCAGTGCATTTCGCAGAAATTTTAAGCCAAATCTTAAACATGTCTGATACCAGCGGCATCGCACATGTATTTAAGATGATTTTTTCGGGACTGTTAGCACCATTTGAAGCGGTCCTCGGCATTTTTCCAAATTTCGTGCACTCTGTGTTCGGCGGCCTGCCTCTCATCTTGGGACTAGTAGCAGGAATTCTATTTTTATTCCTTCTGCTCCGATATGGCAAGTCCGGTCACCAGCAACACCGAAACTACCATGGAACAATGCCTCCTTGCAATGAGATATCGTGAAAGGATTTCATAGATTCTTGGCTTGGGTCGTTTAAGAGATCTGAACACCACCTGGTTTCTTTCGTTCAGACCAATCTGGCAAGATTGCATCTTACCTGTTCTTCGATGCCTGCTTTGCGGACAGGAATGCGTGTTGGACATTTGTCTTACACTTCCATCAGTACTGCCATCGGATGTCGATGCTTTGCTAGGTACTGTAACGGCTCATGCATCGTGTTGCCCCCAACGGCTGCCAATTCTGATGACGGCATTCATTGAGGTCTCACCGGCAAATCTAACGGAGGGTGAGATATGAGAAACTACAGGCATACAGGTACCATCTACTACGGACATTGCTAACGCATCAAACGCCGACGGCAATGATCCACACTTCTGCACTTTTGATCTGCTAACTGAAGTGGTTCCACTTTCACCTACCACGGTAGACGGTTTCTTTGCGAGCCTAGACAATCTGACATTTTCTCCCTACTCTGCTGACACTCCTGAGAATAACTTTTGATTATTTCACACAGCGTTCCCTGAACTCTGCAAATTCGGCCTTCATTTTTCAAAACATTCCACTAATTTGAACCTTTTCCCAAATAGAACCTTGGCACAGAGTAATCTGCTTGAAGTAGAACTATTCTTAGAGAACAAGATTTCGTGTTTGAACTTCCTAAATAACAATATTTGGCTTCAACCGCGATTACAAAGATAGTTAAAAAATTATGCTATGGTACTGATCTCAGGTATTGATTAATGGCTGTACTTTCGCTTTATATAATGTGAAGATATATGCTCATTGTTTATATTTGATTTCATATGATGCCTATGACTTTCTACATAATGTATGCTCATTTCATGCAAAGGACCCTATTCGAAAAATGCTTTTTTGTATTTTGGGGTGGGATTGTAAACACTTTTTGCTTTGGAATATGTTCAGTGCTTATGTATTATTGAACTTAATATTCGTGGAGTGGGTGTTATTTGGGAATCTAGGACCCTAGTGTAATTTTTCCAGATTCTTGCCCATATATAGGTATAAATCACCAAGTCCTTATATAGGCATAAAGAATCATTGCCTTATTTAGTTATAGCCCCAGCAGCCCTAATACGGCATTGAATCTTCCACTAAACTCCGAGAATCCACATTGATTTTGTGGTAAAACCAGCCTTCAGCAGTCAGGAACCTCCCCCTGCTTGAATACTGATTTATCCAAGAAATAAGGGAGTTTTCAAGGAACCAACCCCCAGATTCATCAAAGTGCCGTTTTGCGAGTCCTTAATAGCGATTTTTAAGGAATCGCTATTAAAGACTCGCAAAACGGGATGCATGTAGAAATCGCAATATTTTTTGCGATTTCTACTGCTTCCTTATTTGCGATTCGGTAATTGCTAATCGCAAAAAAGGAATGGCTTTCTCATTCATTCCTATGGGCCTAAAGGCCATAGGAATGAATGGAGAGTCATTCCTTATTTGCGATAAGCAATTAGCGAATCGCAAATAAGGAAGCGATTTCAAGGGTGCCAGGGTGTCCAAAGGACACCCTGTAGCACCCCTGAAATGCAAATGTACACTGGTGTTGCGCACACACATGTCCAAAGGACATGTGTGTGTGTGTAACATACAACTTAGAAAAATGCACTAAAGTGCATTTTTCTAAGTTTTCGCTATTTACCACGAAGTTACACTTCGCGGTAAATAGCGGCCCCATATTGCGAATTCGCAATTTTGAAAAGGTTCATGTATAGCACTGGTACTCATAGTGCGGCCCGGCAAGCCTTCCGTGGCGGCCCGCGGACCATGAGACATCCTACCCCTGTTTTCAAAGAGTGTCTGCAAACACTCTGCTGCTCTGTGGGGGCCCGCCTATTCAATCGAGCGAGGCCAGAGTGGAGCTGCAGGGGCGCTAAGAGGAGGAGAATGCACATGCAAATGGTCTTTTTAAAGACCTGGAAGTGCTGTGAAGTGCTCGGGTGGGGGCTGTGTGTCTGTGCGCGCTGGGGAAGCTGGCTGGGGAAGCAGCCTCAGACAGAGACAGCCCGTGACAGTGACAGAGACAGCGTCCTAGCTGCCTCTCTCCTCCATAATACATTGTTGTGGAGAAGAACATGATACACAATTGCTCATTGATTGCCAGGTAATATTTAGTCGACAAGCAGAGGACTTTTTTTAGATGTAAATATTTAATATCTGGTTTTTAAGTTCTCTTGCATATTCGGCTGTTGAATGCCAAACACTGAGAATCCTTGACCCCAAAGCAAGACTCAAAAATCTGTTTCCTTCTAAAAAATAGTGAAGACAACTCTTTGCTTTGCGGCCTCTGGATATCCCTTGCAGTTTGTCATGCACTCTTCTTCAGCCTGCAGACAAACAATCTGTCCAGCAGCAGACAATATTTCTGTCCCTTCTTTCTGTCCCTTCCGGTCTCTGGTCTCTATCCATTCTTCTCAGGCGAGTTCTGCTTAAGACAGTCACTGATGGTGGTGGGCCTTCAAGACAGGCGCGCAACACCCATTGGGCTCATCGGGCTTCAGCAAACCCCGTCCGCCCCCCCCGCCCCCCGTCGTGTGCGTCAGCCCGGGCTGACACAGCTTTGCGGCTGGCAACATCCTAATTTCAGCCGCACCCGAGTACTTCACAGGTCTGTAAAAGACCATTTAAATGTAAATTAGGCTTTTGTTGTGAGTTTACCCCTTCGTACAGCCACTCTGGTTATGGCTGGAAGAATTAGCCCCCCCACCCCCAAATCTTTTTCAGCCCCCCTCCCCGAAATTTGGCTCTAGTTGCCCGCCTGCTTCAAGATGATATGCTCATACCACGCCATTCAATGTCACCAAAGATCAAGAGGTGGCTATGTTATGTTCATTTAAGCTGTAGGGCACTTGAAGGGAAGGGAAGGGAGGGAGTGAGGGAAGGGAGTGAGGGAAGGGAGTGAGGGAAGGGAGTGAGGGAAGGGGAGTGAGGGAGGGAAGGGAGTGAGTGGTGGGGATGAGGGAAGGGAGTGAGGGAAGAGGAGTGAGGGAGGGAAGGGAGTGAGGGAAGGGGAGTGAGTGAGGGAAGGGGAGTGAGTGAGGGAAGGGGAGTGAGGGAGGGAAGGGAGTGAGGGAAGGGGGTGAGGGAAGGGGGTGAGGGAAGAGGAGTGAGGGAGGGAAGGGAGTGAGGTAGAGAAGGGAGTGAGGGAAGGGGAGTGAGGGAGGGAAGGGAGTGAGGGAAGGGGGTGAGGGAAGGGGGTGAGGGAAGAGGAGTGAGGGAGGGAAGGGAGTGAGGGAGAGAAGGGAGTGAGGGGAGGGGGTGAGGGAAGGGAGTGAGGGAAGGGAGTGAGGGAAGGGGAGTGAGGGAAGGGGAGTGAGGGAAGGGGAGTGAGGGAGGGAAGGGAGTGAGGGGAGGGAGTGAGGGAAGGGGAGTGAGGGAAGGGGAGTGAGGGAAGGGAGTGAGGGAAGGGAGTGAGGGAAGGGGAGTGAGGGAGGGAAGGGAGTGAGGGGAGGGGGTGAGGGAAGGGAGTGAGGGAAGGGGAGTGAGGGAAGGGAGTGAGGGGAAGGAGTGAGGGAGGGAAGGGAGTGAGGGAGGGAAGTGAGGGAGTGAGGGAGGGAAGGGAGTGAGGGAAGGGGTGAGGGGAGGGGGTGAGGGAAGGGAATGAGGGAAGGGGAGTGAGGGAGGGAAGGGAGTGAGGGAAGGGAGTGAGGGGAGGGGGTGAGGGAAGGGAGTGAGGGAAGGGAGTGAGGGAAGGGGAGTGAGGGAGGGAAGTGAGTGAGTGAGGTGAGTGAGGGAAGGGAGTGAGGGGAGGGAGTGAGGGGAGGGGGTGAGGGGGTGAGGGAGGGGAGGGAGGGAATGGGAGGGAGGGAATGGGAGGGAGGGAAGGGAGGGAAGGGAGGGAAGGGGAGTGAGGGAAGGGGAGGGAGTGACGGAAGGGGAGTGAGGGAAGGGGAGGGAGTGAGGGGAGGGAGTGAGGGGAGGGAGTGAGGGGAGGGAGTGAGGGGAGGGAGTGAGGGGAGGGGAGTGAGGGGAGGGGGTGAGGGAGGGGAGTGAGGGAAGGGGAGGGAGTGAGGGAAGGGGAGTGGGGAAGGGAGTGAGGGGAGGGAGTGAGGGGAGTGAGGGGAGGGAGTGAGGGGAGGGGGTGAGGGAAGGGAAGGGAAGGGGAGGGAGGAAAGGGAGAGAAGGGGAGTGAGGGAAGGGGAGGGAGGGAAGGGGAGTGAGGGAAGGGATTGGGGGAAGGGGAGGGAGTGGGGGAAGGGGAGGGAGTGAGGAAAGGGGAGTGAGGGAAGGGGAGTGAGGGAAGGGAGTGAGGGAAGGGAGTGAGGGGGAGTGGGGGAAGGGGAGTGGGGGAAGGGGAGTGGGGGAAGGGGAGTGAGGGAAGGGGAGGGATTGAGGGAAGGGGAGGGAGGGAGGGAGGGAAGGGGAGAGAGGGGAGGGAGTGAGGGTGAGGGAAGGGGAGTGAGGGAGGGAGAGGGAATAGGGGGAAGGGGAGTGAGGGTGAGGGAGGGAAGGGAGAGGAAGAGGGAGGGAGGGAGGGAGAGGGAGGGAGAGGGAGGGAGAGGGAAGGAGAGAGGGAGTGATACAGTCAGAGTGAGTGAGACCGGGGAGGGAGAGGGGGAGATAGAGGGAGAGAGGGAGATAGAGGGATGGAGGGAGGGAGGCAGAGAGAGAGAGGGATATTGCAGGATGGAGAGGGAGAGGGAGAGGGAGAGAGAGAGGTGTGTATGCCGGGTCTTGTAGCTCAGTGGACGAAGGCGTCTGCTGCAGGGACCTGTGTTCAACCTCATGGTCAGTTTTTTTGGTTGCTCTAGCCCCGCCCCCTCCCCCACTAACCCCTCCCCCACCGGTGCGGCCCTCGGACACAAACCACACTGTAAAATTGGCCCCCGAGAGAAAGTTTGTGAGTACCCATGATGTATAGCATTTAAGGAATCTCTAATTGAGATTCCTTAAATGCGATTCTTCGCAATTTAGCGATTTCTGTAATTGCGATTTTTGCATTTGGGTGATGAATCCCAAATGCAAAAATAGCGCTCGCAAAGGGCCAGATTCTCAGAATCTGCCCTTTGCGAGCCGAATTCAGCTTGATGAATCTGGCTGTGAGGCACTAGTGACGATATTATGTCCATTCTTACGTCAGACTCGGCACCTTCAGGGGTATAAATATGCCTACATTTGCCCAGTCAAACACACGGTGGTTCAGGAGCAGATCGACTAACTACTTGCCCGACGCCCTGCTGCTGCAAGTGCCGAAGGAAGCCGACCCTCCAACTGACGCACTGAAAAGACGCTGTCTTTTCTCTTGCCGAGAAATCCAGCTCCCGTGTTTCCAGGCTCGGGTTGCTGGGAGATCGAGTCCCGAGAGAGAGATACAAGACCTCTATCATTCTAAAACCAAGGCACCGAGCTGATTATATCCCTAGAGAATTCTTGAACAGATTCTTGGCAGAGAAATACTAAAACTTAAACTACTCCTCACTTACTTCCTCCCTCGTACTAGGCTTAGGTTAGGTACGCGGGGTAGGCGTATGTTAGAACCACCAGTTGAGTACTTTTAGCCACTATTTTATCATTGTATGTATTTTATGCATTCTATGTATTTTATGTATATGGCTCAGAAACCATATAATGCTTTTACAGTACTATTTTATAATACTATTCGTATTATATACAGTGTACTTCTTAACTAGCATTTCAATTGTAGCAGTGCATTTCTTATGCTTAAGAAATAAGACTGTTCAATAAATACTTTTATTGAAAACACCCGTCTCTCTCTATTTCTAAGCAACTCTGGTGAAACGAAGCATGCACATCTGACTGAGTGAAATAGCCGTCTATTTTTTCCGCGACTCTAGATACGTTTCATTCTGGGGAAACAAAGTTGTCATGTTATATGGTTGTCAGAGACTAATCCCTTCTTGTTTATTCGAGAAAGTTTCTTGTGACCTCTGAGCTAGCTGGCACTCACAATTAAGTCTAATATATTCGGCAGAGACCTAGTAGACCTCAGTCCTACGTCTAAGCTGCAGGGTATATTATTCCAATGCGCAGAGCCTATTGGGAATATAGGAACTACACTACAATGGCTTTACTTTCCCGGGCATAGGAGGAAGGTAGTGCTGGTAAACCTTTTAGGTAGCCATGCGCTTTTGTAAGTCAAAATAAAATAACAATCAGAATGGTGAGAAATGGGGCTGGGAATGATGGAGACCAGTGTCGACTGATATGAATAAATGATATATTGGCCTCTTCCATATTCATTGTATATGGAAGAGAAATAATAAAATACATAGGGTTCTGTGATGAGTAAGGTTTTAGGGTGGTACGGAGTTAAAGGTTCAGGGATATGTAGTGTGGGCCGCTCTGCATTTAAATCTGGTTTTCAGAAACATACCCCCAGAGGAGTGGTTTGTTTCTCAAAAACAAAATGACCAAACCCCGATTGAAATTATTCTTCCTGTACATGGAGGTCATTATTTATTTTCCCTGACGTGTTCCACCATGCACTGAACTGCGGACCAGGGCAGCAGGGAATGTGTGCATTAGGAGGATAGATCCAAACGGGGAAGACCTCCCAATACATGAATGGTGGTTGCCCTTTGGTGGATGGGCCGCCACTTCTGACTGGCCACCAGTTCCACTAGCAGTGACTCCACCAGTGGTCAATCAGCAGTTCGTCCTCTCCAAATGAGGCCAAAGGTCTGTAAAGGTTTGGGAGGGTGGGTCCTTTGTAGTTCAAACTAGGTGTCTGAGAAGATGCCTCCTACTGCTACATATGAGTTGTACTTCTATCTTGATCCTGGTTATTCAAAACATATGTATATTCTTTGCTACATGAAGGCAATACAATAAAAATGGTTTAAAAATACAGTTGGGTGGTGTGGGAGAGCTGCCACTTTACTGTGGATCTACTATCCCACGAAACTCTAAATGACTTTCAAAGTGAGGAAATGCATGTATGCACCCATGATCATTTCAGTTTCATGCATGGGAAGAATGTTTAAGGTGTATTTACCTTGCATAACAGAGATTCAGTCTAAAGCCTTGCACATGCAAGACATGTGATCTTCCGCTGAGATATATCTTCTGGTCAATTTTAGAAGCAAACATGTTTGAGTGAAAGATTTAAGCCACTGTAAAACTGAACTTTCAGAGGAGGAATACGAAGCCAGCTAAAAACCATGTGTGCAATCAGCAGTAAGCAGAAAAGATGGGAAATGTGTGCTACCCTGTCCCTGTTTCAGCTTTCTGGCAAGCCTGCTGTTTTCTACCTATGGACTTGGCAATCTGTAAATCCACTAGAAGTGCTCTATGACATTGCTGACATTCACATGCAGACCATAAAGCTGCACTGGTCTGTAGAATGGATCCAACGTGTTCCCTCTTTCAAAGTCAATGATAACTACTTCATGCACATGTCAGACTTTGGGGAGGTTTGCAGTTGGCGACTCCGGAGCCTGAATTTCCTGGAGGGGAGAAAATATACTGTTTCGTCCCCGAGGTACTGGAAAGTCACAATAACTTGAGTCCTCATTCGCTCCTTGCACCCTACCCCAATAGTCTGAGCTCCCCTTCCACCCTTAAAGGAGCAGTATGTTGCAGAGAAGCCAGATGGCTTCAGCTGAGGGACTTGGTGCCTAGCCATTGCTTTCCAAGTGCTTAGTAAAACAGAAGAAATTTCAGGAAGATATACTCTTGTAAGACTGAAATAATGTTTCAAATTTAAAAAATGCCTTAACTGTGGCTTGCCCAAACTCCCCACAGTGCACCAATATACAGTAAATAATGGATTTCTTGCCTAGCATTTTTGTATCACATCTGGACTTGGAAGAAGACACTACCAGCCCAGAGGAATGTTTTCCAGGAGCAACACTGTTTGTTGCTGCTTTGCCCTCAAGACCACAGCAGGACAAGTAACTCGAGAACACTCTGCTGTTGTTACCAGAAAGGCCAAGGGAGATGTGTTGCCTGGAGTGGAGGGAAGCCAGTTTACCAACCTGGAAGAATCAGTAGTAGTGCCCAAGCCTGCTTGGAGGCCACCGTGAAGAAGGAAACTACCCAGTAGCCATCCAGCACTTGCATTCCAAATTGTCACAATCAACTCAAGACCTTTTGGGCCATTAAAAGGTCGAAGATTTTCAGAGTGTATTTTGGGCCTGCACTATGGTGAACCAGCATGCCCTTGGCATTCTGGGAGCCTGTATTAGTCGCCTTTCAACTCAAGCGGGATACAGACGATTTCCTCTTTATCTTTATCCTTGGCTCTATGGTTGTCCCGATTCTGGAACCTTCCTAGCAATTCCATTTGCGGAGCTCTCACTTCTTTTTAGTAGCCACTGGATCCTAACCATAGATCCAAGTTTCTCTGTCACAACTGGACAAGTGGTTATTCAGTGGGCAGCTAGGTCCCAGGGATGCACCAGCCAAATGAACTGCATGACTGTAACTAGCCTGTTCAGAGAGAATGCAATTGAGCCCGGTACCCATATACAGGCTCCAAAGGAAGCAGACGGGAAACATACAGGGGCTGATAAGTACAGATTAAAAGCACCATAGACACTGAAGACTGCAGACAGAAAGGAGACAAGACAGGAAATTAAGTGACTCCCAGGAAGAAGGAAAAGGATGAGGAGCATAACCAGCCTACAGAGTATTCAGACAACAAGCAGACAAGGTCTAAATCATCTACAGAGGGGCTGGGGTCACATAATGAAACAAGCATAAGCTAAGAGGTGAAAATAACAAGCAGCCAAGAACCAAACAATCAGCCAAGAACAGAGGAACAAAGAAGCACCCACAGACTGCACTCATGGGGCACATAGGGACCAGGACGACTTGGACCGGAAGCAGATGGCTCAATATGCACATATAAGAAGCAGACAGCGCCACAGAAGTGATGCATAGTGGGCCAAGGAGAACAAATAGGAAGGAGGCAGACAGGGGTGGAATTGGTGTCGAATTGTATACAGAGCGCAGAAGAAAGTAAACAGGGGACAAGAAACACAGGCAGAAGACAAGTGGCAGAAATAATACACAAATCAGTGCCCCCGGGAGCCAATGTGGTAGGGATGCATAGAAAAGAAGCATAAATAGCATTAATGTGCAAATATGAGGAATCCTGGAGACGAAGGAACTGTCAGGAATAGGATAGAGGGCTAGGGTCGCAGTGGGAAGTAAAAGGGATCATAAAGGAATGTCTGCAGAGGCAAACACAGACACGGGTTGGCTGAAGATTGATGGAGCGAGATGCAGAGTGAAATTTCATTCTGACTCGCAAAGTTAAACTTCCATAATATCATAACCGTAATAATAAGTTTGTGATGAAAAGTATTAATCAACTTAGTTTTAAAATGCATTACACGACACAAGGGACTAATTTATGTGCACTATGTTACAAACTGCAGGTATGTGAAAAAATAATAAACTAACCTTGTCTATTGTCTTTGTCAGTATTAAATGCGGCTGAATAACTAATGGCATGTGCTTATTTATGTGCTTATGTTATGTGTTTTCTGTGGCAAAAGCTCGTGGAGAATTCTTTGCGGCCTAAATGAAGATGGTAGATATAAACGCTGCTTTGTGTGCTAAAAGCCAGATAACATAAACTAATGGGTTAATAATTAGCAAAGGGGGTGGGTAACAGAATGGGTCTCAATTCTCTAATTAATTAATGTTTTGTGTTTGTTTAAATGACAGTTTTCAAGAAAGAGGTTTAAGGCCTGTTTTAGTTGGCATTTGGAATCCTGTCGTGAAGAGCCGAGCACAAAGAAGTAGAAAGTTTTACCACATTGACGTTCATCAGAGAAATAAATAAAATAAACTGTGCAAAACGTGCTCCGAGAGTGACGGATTCAAGGACAGGATGCGGCAAATCTGCCAAGCTAAGTAAGTAACGGACTGCAACTCGTCAAATGTTGCATTTCTGAGGAAGCCAAAAGTCATGTATTAAGTCGGACAATAGAGTCAAAGAAAAGGCTCGATTTTGGTATGAAAACGGTGATGATATGTAATGGGCTGACATCAGACAGCCAATGAGGATCCTGGATGGCGGAGAAAAGTGTACTTTTTAGTGGAGATTAGCTAGTTAGAAAGGTATAAAACCTAGCCCCATGGGCAGGAGGGCGTCTTCTCGCTTTCCGATTCCTGAAGGGCGTGACGTGCTGTTGGACTCTTTGGCGCACGTAAGGACAGCAGTCTTTAATGACTTTTCTTTTTAGGTGGAGCGAGTTTTAGACAGGGAAATAGAATTTAGGGAATGGAAACTGTTATTTTCTTTTATTCATGCTGAATGATTTGCCTTTAAATGTCAGTCAAATAAGTCCTTTCCTCAATAAAAATGCTGCTTTCTTGCTAATAAAATAAAGATTCTTATTTGAAAATGCTCTTTCTTTGAATAATAAAGTAAATAAAATTAGATTTTAAAATGACAAGCTGGTCTTGTTTATTCATGTCTAGTTACCATTAGTTGATTCATTTGCCTTAGTGGCTTAATTAAATGATAATTGTTTAAAAAACATGGTAGGAAACGATAAACTGCAGTTGTATATAAACTTGTAAATAGTTATTAGTTAAACAGAACCATTCATGATTAATTAAGTCACATGATTCAGTTGCTCAAAAATTGTCTCGTAGGTTTATGGGCCTGTGTTAATGATTTATGATTAATGGTGAGTATTGTGGTGTTAGGTAGCGTTGGTGAGACAGTTTTTCATTAGGAGCGCTGGATCAAGATGCTGGCCAAGTGAGGCAGACAGAGGCTAAAGGGTGTAGTCAGATGAAGATATGTGCCATAAGGTGCAGACTGGAACAGTTGTGTGTAGACAGGGGTAAAAAACGAGCTAGAAAGGGGCAGAAGGGATCAGACAGTGGCTAAAAGTGAGGCAATGTATAATGAGGAAGAAGTCAGGGAAAGAGGGAAGCAGACCAGTGCGGGAATCCGACCCGTGCAGGCAGCAACTGAAATATGTAAACAGAAGGTAGAGCGAGACTGAGAGATGCTGTCAGGGTGAAGGTGGGTGTAAACAGAAGGCACATAGAACCTGAAGGTTTCAGACAGGTGCTTACGGATGAGGGCTGACATGAACAAGCTACAGACAGGAAGCAGTGGCTAGATAGGAAGAACACGTGCTGATGAGTAGAGATTTAGCAAATGGTTTCGACAAGAAGCCAATCTGAAGGTTGCAAACAGGGAGAGAAATTGGCTCATTGTGTAGACAGGAACCAAGGGATGCAAACAGAAAGCAGATAGCCAAGGGCAGCAGAAAACCAGATAGGGGCTTCATAGGAATACCAAAGAATACCAAAGAAACATTCAGGAAACAATAAGGGCGAGGCTCCAGAAAAGAAGTATTCAAGCAGATAGGAGAGCAGGAGTGATCCACTCAATAATAAGCAATACACACAACAGACATCAGCAACAGATGTATACATTATTTGAAAAAGTGTATACAAATAGGAATAAGCAGCAGGAGGGACTTACCTTTCTCTTGGACCTGCAGTGTAAGAAAGCACCTATGTGCTGTGCTGAATCAAAATGTGGAGTTATAAAAGTCTGTCACTCTTAGAAGTGGCAATTCACTGTCATAATGACACAACATTACTTGGAGGAAACCAACAAAATTCACTTGTAAAGCCATACCAAATGTTCTATGGAGCAAGACAGCTGTGGAACTGAAAAGAAGATCACTGGATGAAATAACGACCTTCTGAAGACGACACTTCAGCTCTGGCTTGGAAGTAGTTACCGCCATCCATGCGATAGACAGAAAGGAGGGGAGCACTGGAGAGTTGGGATGAGTACGAGAAACAGGTGTGTGCTTATCTTACTGCACTATCCTAAAGAGACAGAACCACACCAGAAGCCGCTTTAGGATGTTTGCATTGGGGGTATGGGATTAATACTGGGAGGAGGAGTACATCCTAACTTATAGCCTCATGCAACCTGAATTTACAGCTAAAAAGGCATATACATATGGTCTAGGTACATCCAGTGCACATACACTTGGGTGATGAAAGTAGAGGAGAATCAGAGGAAAAATAGCTTTACAAACATGAAAAAGTCTATCAAGTTGCAATTTCACACAAGTAAGTTCCTTATCAGAAGAAGCATAAACAGTTCAGAGGTAAATACTACTTAGTTTAATGTGCAGGCTGATGAATGGTGCCAGTGTTTCAAAGGGAATGAATCTCCAGTGATTTATGAACAGGTTATGCACCCTGAGGTGTGATAGCATGGCAGCTTCTGGCCAGCGGATGCTTGGATGGACTCCCAGACCACAGAGGAACACACTTGCAAATGTGAACAGCTATTCAGTCTTCTTGCAGCTGTCCCCATACATCACAGCATACTCCATGAAGTCTACAAATATAGGCAAGCTACACTGAAACTCTATACAGTGGATCCTCGAATGACCACAGCCAGGGTATCCCAACAGCGGTCACTGTTCTCGCTGCTTCTCAGTATGTCACAAACAGAGATGCCCATCAGGCAGCTTCACAATCAAGAGAGAAATCCAGAAATTCTGCAGCTCTGCACTACATAAAATTAGTAAAACACAAAAATAAAAAACACAGAAGATGAAGTGTCAGCTCTCGTCTTAAGAGTATTGTCATGGGACGTGGGTGGCATCAATCTCAGTCCAGTAAATCTGCAGTTCACCTAATTTCACCTATAAACGTTTTGGCACCCAATCAATTTGCTGCAACTAATCCAAGTGCAGAAAGTTGCAATTTCAAGACATTTCTAGCAATTCTGTGAAAGGTTTTCATATAGCAAAATCTTGTTTTTCTGTGTTCATACATCAACGAGGAACATTGTGATGGAACATATGGACTGATGCAAGAGCTTTGAAGAAAGCGTTAAAATGAAAATTAATGGATCTTTCGTCACATGCCTCTAAGAGCAAGGCTGCAAACCAGCAAAAGTCACAATAGATGCCAATTGACAGTGAGGGACGAACAATATGAACCTAATCTAGACATAACACTGGCACACCATAATGACCATCTCAGTGGATAGTACCACCACAAGATCTAGAGGACAAAAGCCCCAACATACAAAGAAATGGGAGTAGAAAATGTAAGGCTGAAATTGAGCGAAAGAAGATATTAAGGGCCCGATTATGATGTCGGTCGGAGTTGTCTCCGACCGACATCATCACGGAATCGGGACAGACTGACCTGTGGTCAGCAGCCCCGACCGCTTAATTAAGAATGCAACCACACATGGTGCGGTCGCACACTCCCATTTCCCTATGGGAGCTTGTGCAACTGCCATAAACCGACCTTAACACAACTCCTATAAGGAAATGGGAGATTGTGTTCATCCCTGCACCGTGTGGTAGGCCCCTCAAGGTGCCTGCCACAAGGTGCAGGGATCAACTCGACCCCCAACTGGAGCCCACAAAAATAAGGTGACCCTGCAAGGGGCCCCCAAACTCGCTTTCCGACAGGCTTTCCATGCAGGAAAGCCCAGCATGGAAAGCCTGTGGTAAACCGAGCAACGTAATCCCAAAGGCGGAAACGCAGTCCATTAGAATTACGGGCCGGTCTCCAATTGGCCGACTTCCAGCCGGAATGACCAGCCGGTTTCAATTCCGACTGCCTATATTGCAATTAGGAGGTCGGAATTGAAACTAGCGAACCTGGTAGAAAAGCCTCTGACTTCAGGTCTTTCGTAATCGGCCCCTAAGTGTTAGATCAACATTTCGGATAAGAAATCTTAAAATGTAGCACTGGGCTAAAATGCTTGGGTTTCGCACAAATCAATGCTTTCTCACTACTGGAATCAAAGGCACGCCAGCTGACTCAATACAAGCAGCCAAGGAGGCCTGCCAGCAGCAGCAAATCATTCACCATCTCCCACTGATCTGTTTTAATTAGAGCTTTAACCGCACAGGTTCAGGTTTTCCATCTCCCGTTTGCAGCCAATTAACATGGGGATTAAATAAAAAGCTAATTTTTACATAAATCGTCATAACAAATTTGAAAGGTCGACGTTCAAACTGCCTACTGTAAGAAAGTGTTGGGGCTATTTTTTAAGTGCAAACACCGTTCACAGCATGGTTTTAAATTCAATTAATTTCCCCTGCCTCTGGAAACAGGGTTTAACGTAACATGTATTTGTAAAGCGCACGTTCACCCAGAAGGGTATCTTGGATATCTTGCGGCTGAATAACAGATGTTTATTGTTACCCAACTCAATGGTACTCATGTTATCGACCTCAGAAGGATGAAAGGCGGAGTAGACCCACCTGAGATGAACCTGTGACCATGAGGTCAAACAGGCCCTTACATTAGTCCACATTAGTCCACTAAGCCAAAATATTTACAAACATGCCGATTGTTTTTTTTCACCGTACGGACTAATTCTGGCATGCTCTCCCATTGCACCTTAAACTTTGTCCTTCACTGGTGCATTTCAGGAGCAAGCTCAAAACCCACCTCATTAAAATCTTCATACTTTGGATACTATTCCTTCTACTCCTAAAAAAATCATCTTGTATAGTAAATAAATAAAATATTTAAATAGCGCACGAATGCCGAGGCATCTTGGCGCTAAAAAGGAGAAGTTATGCTTTCTTCTATACATAACACATTAACATAGGTTAAAAACATCTGATATCCTCTTAAATCAGTTAAACCGAAAGTGTTATTACGAAACAAAACCCAAACTCCCTGAAATTAGCCAGTTATAATTAACTACACACACATAACTTGCGCTACCACAATTAAAACCATAACTCATCCACAAAATGAACTACTTGTGACCTCACAATATAGCTAAACATAACTGGTTAATTTCCGTTTTTCTGTTTTCATTTCGTAATCCTAACTTCACTTTACCAGTTTTATTTTAATGGAATATATGCTCCTCCACTCAAACAGGAACAATCACATGTCAACACACCTACTTTTATACATCCATGCACAAACAACAGTACATGTTAACAACCATAAAACACTAGACAGCCAGTGTCATATGCAAACACAATAACCATTATACATCCACACAAGCACCATTTGACAATGGTAAGCAATGTTTACACAAAGCCTTAACCTCGTAATAATGTCTTTAAGCACTCCTAATGAAAAATTTCCTTCAACACATCATGTTTCACATTTATTTAGGGTCTGATATATAGTTTGGCCAAATTTTCAGTCTGCCCGCCTCATTTAGAGCTGGACAGACCACAAGTATTCAGTTAACGGAACCTCTGTTGGCACCACTGGCGGAGTACTTCCTCCCGCAGCCAAAGGAGTAGGGGCCGTCGGATGAAGGACTTTACACCATCGCCCTATTTTGGGTGGATGGTGTAAAGTCTTTTTTGTCCTGTCCATCACTGCCAGGAAAACCTGGCAATTGGGGACAGAAAAAAAACCAATAATGGACTTCCTACACGCTGGAAGAAAACTCCCGAGTGTTTGGGACTAGAGGGAGTTTGTTAAAACAAAAACTGAAAACGTTTGAAAAGTTTGGGCTTATAGTATCATTCATTAACTTTCCAAACACTGACAGGAGCAATTAATGGCAGCAATTGTACATTCAGAAAGTTGTCCACTAAACCAGCAAACAATTTTACATTTGGCGACAGAAATCCCTCGAAATAGTTGAGGTATTGTCCTCCCTGCAATCTCCGCCCACCAAACTCTAAATCAGACTCTTAGTTAAGTAATAACAAGGGGTGCCACAGGCATCATTGTATACACAATGCCAAATTATACACCAGTAAACTACCATCACAAATACAAACACTCTCTACCGTACACATCTACCGGCATACATTTGTATCCCAATAATTTTGTGTCAATACAACAGCCATGAACACCCACTATTTAAATTGTCACACCATCATGCACATTTTAAAAACGCCTATAAAAAACAAACAAGAATTAGTGTGTAAAACAAATGTTTTTTCAAGTTATGTCAAGTAATAACAGGGTGGTGATTAAAGTTAACCAAGTATGGTGGGGTTGGGATATGGGGTGAAGGTAGCACCATTACTTAGGATTTTCTTTACTGCGAAGTGAATATCAACATATTAGTCAACTGTAACTTCCTCTAAAATTATTTTTTTAGTAAATATAAACATATATATATAAACATAAATTTGCATATAAATATTACACTGGAATCAAAATTGACAGTGGTTAGGTCACAATTTCTGTAGGAAATTATTTTTTTGTTTTATTTACTTGGATCCCATTTAACAAATCTGCACAAACCTTTAAGAAGTACCCTTCATGCTGTGTTCTTCATTTGGTGTGTGAGTTATGGTTTGCATGGCAGCCGTGCAAGTTATGGATAGTGTATCTAACCAAAACTTGCACATTTCAGTTGATTTTCAATTTTCAATTTGATAATCCTTGTTAAATCTATTAGGGGGAGAGGACATATTGTTTTGCCAACTGTAATTATTCTATATTCTTAATTTTAAGACTGTATGCTTCATGGCTGCCTTGTGGGAAAGTGTATGTGCAATATAGTAAGCAAGAGTTAATTATGTTAAGCCAAAAATAAATGCAATAGGCCTGATTGCTTCATAAGGAAAAGTTAATTGAGATGGCATAGATCTCATCTGTTTATTATAAAAAGTTACAAAAGCAGTAGATTTTACATATTTATTATTACATGCCTATGTTAAAGACAATAGTCCTTTAAGTGTGGATTATTACACTGTATTAAAACCTGTAGGCAGGTATTTTGTTACATGAATGATCATATTACAGCAGCAGGCAAGAAGTTTAGAGTGGGTTAGCCCTTTGAAAAATTCTGGGTGTAGAAGACTTCTACCGTGATTATCCTCAAAAGGTCCTCTTTGGAGGGGTACATTGTTTTGCCAATTGTACATTTGTGAATGTTTTTAATTTTAAGACTGCATACTTGATACTTGCTCCTGGGGATGGTTATGCTAAATATTGTAGGCCTGAGCTGATTACTGTGACAAGCCAATGATAAAGGCTACTGGCCTCATTAGTTCATATGGGAAAGTTTTGTCAGATGCCTGAGCTCTGATTTGTTTATTATGAAATGTTATGAAAAGGCAGCAGGTTTGACACATTTTAATAAACATATGCTAAAGCCAGAGGGCATTTGCAGGTGGGTTGTTACTACACTGTAGACAAGTATTCTACTACAAGTAATCTTGCGATTTACCATAGTAGGCAAGGGATTTTATGCTTGTTGCCCCCCTCTGCCAAACCTTGGTAAAAATGCGTTGCACTGTTAGAATCCTGTTTATGCTCTTCTAGTCCCCTCTTTCCAAATTTAATTTCGAGAAAATGTATAATTTTATGACTGTATGCCTGATGGGTGCCTAGAGGGAAAGCGGATGTTCAGTACAGTAGACCTGAGTTGGTTATAGTGTGAAGCCTATTTTAAATACTATAAACCATACTATAAACCTGACTAGTTTCTTTGCTAAAGGTACGTCAAATACAATAGGTCTGGGTTGTTTATTATGAATAGTTACAAAAACACCACGCCTGATTTACTTATTGTTAAAAGCATATGCTTTGTTGGAAATTTGCCCTCTCTGTAGGGTCACTTCAGACTTTTGCCTTCTGCTACTGAAACAGTTTTTTTGTTGCCCAGAGGACTTTACCCCTGCTAACCAGGGTTAAGATTTTTTAATACCTATACTCACTAGTTACCAAAGAGGCACTTTCATTTATAAGCCAAACCTACTGGCATTGCTGATGCTTATTTTTCATTAACATCCTAAAAAGTGAGTCCACGCAACCAACTGCATATGTTCTAATCAATGCAAAGTGTGGAATGGGGACAGGGTAAAGTGAATGGGTATGGAGGGCAGGGCTCTTTGGCCACGCTGCAGCCGGCCTCCATGTCTCCAAAGTTTCGATATTGCTGATGTATCTGATCTCATCTGTGATGTCATAATGTTACTTGAAATGTCATCGATTATTTTATTTGAGATGACATAAATTCTAACACATGGGAGATCCCAGCAGTACATGGTAAAGGCAGGAGTTATCATTGGCAGCTTAATATTATCCATTTTCATGCATTCTGGTATTTGTACATTTTATTTATATAGCGCTTGCTCGCATAATTTAATTATAAATACAAGCCTCCATGTCCCCGCATTAAATGGATAAACCCCAGCACCGCAACACGGTTTTGCTTGTACCAAACTGTCCCTAGGAGTCACACGTGAGTATCCAGGCGTCACATGCAGGCAGACTGCACACTGAGACCTGTCACGCACACACATGCCAACAGCAGACTTGGCCGCTCTGCTGGTGACGTCCCCCGGGGGACCCACCCTCGGTACTGCCCTCACTCTCGGCGGCCCGGCCTCCCCCGGCCCCCTGCCCCGCACCTGAAGTCCTTGTCGCTGGAGCCCATCTTCTCCAGGAGGCCACAGAGCTGGTAGGACGTGCCGCTCATGTTGAGGCCGGAACGGGGAGCCGAGGCGCGTGGCTGGGACGTTGAGGTCGCTCTGGAGGCTCGCGCCGCCCGGGTGACATGTAGGGCAGGCGCCAGTCAGCAGCGACCCTGTCCGGCAGGAAGATCCGCGCATGCGCGCCGCAGACACCGGCGCCACCACGCGGCGGCTCCGACCGCGCGCACCCAGGAGGCTGCCAAGCACCGTTAATTAAACATTTTTAGGTGATTAGTTAGTGAAGTTTATGTCCTTGAATAGGGCAAGCGAGCTGCAGCTGTCACGAGCGCACATCTGGTTCTGTCATGACGTGCGTTATAATAACAGACTTCTTCGTTGGCATGACTAATAAAGTAGTGTTCCGCTATGTTATTCATTAATACATAGAGCGGAATTCAACTAAAACATGCATTTGCAATGCAATAGGTCTCGCATTAAGAAAGTTTGATCTATTGGTATTGTAAATGACAAATATTTTATTTATGTGTTGGTTTTTAAAATAGCGAAATAGCTTTGTCATTTACAATGCCAATAGTTTTAACTTTCGCAAACGTGACACCTATAGCATTTGTAATGCAATATGTGTTATATTTACATGACTTAGATGTATTAATATGACAAATAACAATGGCTTTTATTTTTTTTAATAATTAATACTTACATAAAAGTTGTTGTAATTTATAATGGCAATAGCTTAAACTTTTGTAAATAACTTTTGGGAAGATTATGTTCATTGTCTTTTATTTTGTTTAAAATCCAAGAACAGCAGTGAAATATTAACATCTTTTTGTGACATTTGTAATAAAGCTTGAAACATTGAGAGAACATATTAGAACCAGTTGTTGTTGAATGGTTGCACAGAGTGATGCTGTGGTGTTCAGTGGTGCTGAGTGATGCTGTGGCCTTCAGTGGTGATGAGTGATGCTGTGGCCTTCAGTGGTGCTGAGTGATGCTGTGGCCTTCAGTGGTGCTGAGGCCTTCAGTGGTGCTGAGTGATGCTGTGGCGTTGAGTGATGCTGTGGCATTGAGTGATGCTGTGGCATTGAGTAATGCTGTGGCGTTGAGTGATGCTGTGACGTTGAGTGATGCTGTGACGTTGAGTGATGCTGTGACGTTGAGTGATGCTGTGGCGTTGAGGGATGCTGTGCGCTGAGTGGTGCTGTGGCATTAAGTGGTGCTGTGGCATTGAGTGGTGCTGTGGCGTTGAGGGGTGCTGTGGCATTCAGTGGTGCTGAGTGATGCTGTGGCCTTCAGTGGTGCTGAGGCGTTTAGTGGTGCTGAGTGATGCTGTGGCGTTGAGTGGTGCTGTGGTGTTGAGTGGTGCTGTGGTGTTGAGTGGTGCTGTGGTGTTGAGTGGTGCTGTGGCGTTGAGTGGTGCAGTGGTGCTGAGTGATGCTGTGGCGTTGAGTGATGCTGTGGCATTGAGTGATGCTGTGGCGTTGAGTAATGCTGTGGCGTTGAACAATGCTGTGGCATTGAGTGGTGCTGTGGCATTGAGGGGTGCTGTGGCGTTGAGGGGTGCTGTAGCATTCAGTGGTGCTGAGTGATTCTGTGGTGCTGAGTGATGCTGTGGCGTTGAGTGATGCTACGGCATTGAGTGGTGCTGTGGCGTTGAGTGGTGCTGTGGCGTTGAGTGGTGCTGTGGCGTTGAGTGGTACTGTGGCATTGAGTGGGGCTTGAGAGTTATTTCAGTCACGGCGGGAGGTGGGAGGGGAAGTAGGAGAGACGGGGGAGTGAAAGCGCTAGCGGCAAATGGCGACCTGCACAAGTCGGAGGGTGGGGGGTGGAGGGTGGAGTTGGAGGTTGGAGTTGGAGGTTGGAGTTGGAGGGTGGAGTTGGAGGGTGGAGTTGGAGGGTGGAGTTGGAGTTGGAGTTGGAGGGTGGAGTTGGAGTTGGAGGGTGGAGTTGGAGTTGGAGGGTGGAGTTGGAGTTGGAGGGTGGAGTTGGAGTTAGAGGGTGGAGTTGGAGTTAGAGAGTGGAGTTGGAGTTAGAGGGTGGAGTTGGAGGGTGGAGTTGGAGAGTGGAGTTGGAGTTGGAGGGTGGAGTTGGAGGGTGGAGTTGGTGGGTAGAGTTGGAGGGTGGAGTTGGAGTTGGAGGGTGGAGTTGAAGTTTGAGTTGGAGGGTGGAGTTTGAGTTGGAGGGTGGAGTTTGAGTTGGAGGGTGGAGTTGGAGTTGGAGGGTGGAGTTGGAGGGTGGAGTTGGAGTTGGAGGGTGGAGTTTGTAAAGCGCACTACATACCCACTAGGGTCTCAAGGCTGTAGGTGACACACAGGCTATAGGGCCAGGAGTATCAGCGTCCATATAAATACCTGGACTCTGTATTGAAATTCACCAATGGGAAGTGGAAGGGGAAAGCGTCAAACAACAGAGTGACACGAGCACCCTGGCATCCGATCCCGGCTCAGCCAGCGATCCTCTCGGATCCCTGTAAGCCTCTGCAGATCAGAAACTACAAGGCATCACGGAGGCCCCGGGGGAGCTCCTGCCATCAGCAGGCCATTCGCATGCAAAGCCAAAGAGACAGAGGTCCAGCGATGGGGGGCCTGGTGAATAAATACTGGGGGGCGGGGACTGGGAGGGCAGGGAGCAAGTGGGGCAGAAAGGGGAAAAAGCAAACAGTTTTGGAATAATGAAATTCCGGCAGATGGCCCCCAAATCTTCTGATCTCCCGGGCTCGGCAATTAGCAGCTCAATCGGAGTCAGATAAAGTGCAGGTCAGGCGCTGCACACCCGAGGTGGCAGCGCCCGGGGGAGGGGGATTAGGGAGGTGCAGAGGGTGAAAGTGTGTCCAATGGGAGCGGGCTGAATTTTATAATTACATTTACATCAGAGAGGGCCTATCTGTCGGGTCAGCAGGTAGCAGCCAGGCCTTTGCCCCCTCCCCTCCTCCTCGCGCAGAAGCTGGGAGGAACAAAGCTCTCAGCTCCCTGGCTGTTTGGGGGCAGAGAGTTTGGTTTGCATTATGCAATTGTAGGTATTTAAGTGCCACTGTATCCCTTGGGCAAGCAAGCACCTGAAATCCCCTGGGGCTCTGGGTGATACCAAACTTCTCCATGTCACAAAGACTCAGAATTTCCATTCCTGGGGGTTCTTCTGTTTGGGATACCACTGCTTTCTGGGAAATGTAGATTTGGTGCGGTTGAAATAGTCTTTACGGACTAAGGCATTCGATGACAATAAAATGGCATTCCGAGACTAGACAAGTGGGGACGCTGTGACATGGAGTCATTTTGCAACACTACACGTTTGTCAGTGTTAAATTGAAGAAGAAAAAAAAGGTGACGCAGATGAAATTAGAAAAAATTTTTGAGGTGGAAGGAGCTCTTCGGTCACAAGTTTGCAGCAAGTTCGAGGATATACGACCCAAGTGGTGCACATGCATTTTCCTACCTTTGTTTAAGTCCATAGATTATGCCTGGTCAGCAAGAGCGCAATGCTGTGGTCCAGGATTTTCTTTTAAGAGTTCTGTGCATTCTAGAAGTTGTGGTCCTGGTTCCTTTTAATTGACCAATAGACCGAGACAGCAAATCATTGATTTGAAAAAGAAGGGGCCAGAACTGGATCTGATAATTCTGCAAATTGCTGATGTAAGCAGCCTTTGATGTGGTGTGCCCTTTGATGTGGTGTGCGAGGCGGATAGGGGTGGGGGGGCGTTGGAGCAGGCGAGCGAGTGAGTGGAGGGAACCAGCATGGGGTGTGAGTGAGGCCAAGCGCGCGCCTGGCCAAGCGTCAAGCTTGAAAAGTTAACATGCATTGTAGCAAATCCGGCTTGTTCAAGAGAGTTTTGGTCAGATGTAATAGGTTTCGAGTAAGAAATTACTCGACCTAAAAAACAGGACCTTTTACAAAACAATCTAATTACACCATGCTTGTAACCGGAAAGAGTCGACGCATGCTAGACAGTAGAAAATATTAATTCATACGTTCATCTCGATAATAATTGTATACATTTATCATTAACACTTACATTTAGATAAAAAAGAAAATGTACCTACTACATAGAAAATTTCAATAGGCTGGCAACGCATCAAAAGTTACAAGGTTTTCTTACAACTCCGAATGCTATAAGGTTATAATGTTTTAAAATCTTCCTCAGTTCTAAAATGCAGGACACAAGTCCCAAAAAAGAAGTGGGGGGACTAACCTCGTTAGGCAGTAAGCAAATCATGGTGCGTGACATCAGAGCGCATGACATCATGGCGTTTGACATTGCCCATAGCATCACAGGAAGTGGCATCACGACCCATAAACTCACAGGAAGTGACATCACAAGCAGTGACATCAGATCTTAAGATCGAATACATATTTAGCAGGTCTATTATGAATAAAATTTGAGCGCATTACGAGATTTAATAAATGGGATTTTTTGTCTGGGTTATGCCAAAAAAAGTGAAGCAACCGTACGCCAAATCTGGACCTCAACTTTTACATTTATTTTCAACTCTGCCACAAAGAAATTGACTACAAGGAGAAACGTTGCAGTAAATCTGTTCTGCTTAACTGATTGCATAGTCTGCATTGTAAAATATCTTATAGGGTAAAGGCACCTGCTGTAGAAGATTTTTACTTGTCCAGTAAATCTTAAGGAATAATAAAAATAATAGTGAGATAACTCTGGAGGTTAACACATTTGCTGTAGAGATCCGTGTTTTGTTTAGTCCCAGTTTGGAATCAAAATAGTATAGAGTGTTAATGGTCTCATGCAAAGCACATCATGTAACATGCCGATAACAGATTATTATTTTATATAGATAGTTCAGTGGGTTTCTGCTTTTAACACAGTGATCCTTTTGTTACTTGCAGTTCATTGTAATCTTTCTAATATAGCACAGTGAGCAATGAAGGACATGTGACTTCTCCACCTTGTAACCCTACCTGTCTTATGTAAAACATCCTGTTCATTCATTCACTGGCGTAATGAAAATTGAGGGGGCCTCCCCTGCACGGTACGAAGAGGGGCCCCCTCCAGGCTCAATCAGGAGCTCTCTGGCCAGAGTGCAGTGCCAAGGGGGCCCCCTGGAGCTTGCCCCCCCCCCGCACTGCGGGGCTGCAGGGGCCTGTGTTACACCCCTGCATTCATTTACACACTTGGATGATTTATTGCTAATTAATAATATGTACCTGTGATGTAAAGCTCTCTGACACTCTGCATTGGGACGAGTAGCACTATAAAATACATAAAACAAAATAGTGTTATTTAAATTGCTATTTGTGTAAATAATGAGAAAGACAACCACATGTGGCATTCTTACAGTGTATGTATATTTCGTCTATACAGGGACTGAAACAAAGTCAAAAATATGCCACTCTGAACTACCTGTGAAGTGAAAAAAAGCTGAGTGCCTTTGTTTCCACTCAATTGCATTTGTATCTAAGCATGAAGCTCCATATAGCCACCGGATACTGGACCAAAAAGGAAGCCTAATGGACCCTTACTTTCAGCCTTTGTTTTCAATCCAGCTGGAATTTAAAATAATAAAGCCCCCTCACCTCCTGTACGTTGCTGCTTGGAACAAAAGATGACAACGTGCAGGTGACGCTGAGTGTGCCCTGGTGTCTGAAAATTACACCGGAATGAGTTCAGCATATTTCAGTGGGGCCCAACTTCTTGGCAGGGTGGACAGCATCCGCCCTGAGAAAATAGTGGGGTCCACTGTCTACCCATGTGTACCCCTGACTTGTGCCCTGCTAAAATGTATGGCAAAGTAAGCTAGCATTATCAAAGCTAATAGTTCTGGTGTAGGCCACCAGCCTTCTCACACTTTTTGTTTTGCCATGGTTTTTGCACAATGTTATCATTTGGGAATATGCTGGGACATCATTAATCTAAAAAGAAAAGAAAAAAGATTGCTAAAGACAAAAAACGTTTTTTTGGGTGTCAAAAACACATATTACTCTAGTACTCCCTGGCACTGAAGGGAACTTCTTAAAAAAGTTTATCAGTCTGGCATTGGCTTCAAGTCTCAGGAAAGGAAGAAAGAAAGAAAGAAAGTCAGGAAGAAAGAAAGAAATACAATAAAAGAAAGGAAGAAAGAAAGAAAGAAAGAAAGAAAGAAAGAAAGAAAGAAAGAAAGAAAGAAAGAAAGAAAGAAAGAAAGAAAGAAAGCAGTCGAGAAAGAGAAAGTAAGAAGCCAGGCAAGGAAGAAAAAAAGAAAGAAAAAAGGCAAGCAAGATGGAAAGAGAAAGAAAGAAAAAGGAAATAAAGCAAAAGAAAGAAAGGAAATTCCTTTGCCTGATAACGCCGGATACCGACCGAGGAGGGAGCCGAGGGAGCCTGCTGTTGCCTGCTTGCCTGCTTGACTGTTTCTGCCGCTACTCCTCGCCGGACCCGCTTCGCGGGTCCCGCATCGCGGCTAGGAGCAGACTGCAGGACCTTGGGGTGTGTTTGCTCTTCTGACCGGCAGGGCTGCGAGCTAGAAGCGGCGGACTCCAAACTCCAGGAGTCCCCGCGCGCCCGTGGTCATCTGGGCTGCTCTCCCTGCCGGCTCCGCCCCCTTCTGGACGAACAAAGCTGCGTCCCACCTTGTAATCAGCGGATTCCTTTGCCTGATAACGCCGGATACCGACCGAGGAGGGAGCCGAGGGAGCCTGCTGTTGCCTGCTTGCCTGCTTGACTGTTTCTGCCGCTACTCCTCGCCGGACCCGCTTCGCGGGTCCCGCATCGCGGCTAGGAGCAGACTGCAGGACCTTGGGGTGTGTTTGCTCTTCTGACCGGCAGGGCTGCGAGCTAGAAGCGGCGGACTCCAAACTCCAGGAGTCCCCGCGCGCCCGTGGTCATCTGGGCTGCTCTCCCTGCCGGCTCCGCCCCCTTCTGGACGAACAAAGCTGCGTCCCACCTTGTAATCAGCGGATTCCTTTGCCTGATAACGCCGGATACCGACCGAGGAGGGAGCCGAGGGAGCCTGCTGTTGCCTGCTTGCCTGCTTGACTGTTTCTGCCGCTACTCCTCGCCGGACCCGCTTCGCGGGTCCCGCATCGCGGCTAGGAGCAGACTGCAGGACCTTGGGGTGTGTTTGCTCTTCTGACCGGCAGGGCTGCGAGCTAGAAGCGGCGGACTCCAAACTCCAGGAGTCCCCGCGCGCCCGTGGTCATCTGGGCTGCTCTCCCTGCCGGCTCCGCCCCTCACATCAGATCACATAGTACAAAAGGGAAGTATCATCCCCGCTGCGCGGGAGCGCGCGGGAGCGACCGGGAGAAGCCCGGGACAAGGGCGGGACCGTCTGTGGCCGTCCGGGGCCGAAGGAGGCCGGGCTGGGCCACTACCCCTGGCCAGTGTGACATTTCATCTACCATAGTAAGTGACATAGCTTCCCTTGTACTGTTTCGTTACCATTATGGCAACTGCTGCAAATACAAGTCCTGTAGCCAGCCATTTAACGACAGAGACTGGGCCCTTGGCCATTGGTCCTTTAGATAAATTTTTTTTTAATCGCTCACTTGTAATAGATAAAGAACTAACTTTGGCAGAGAAGCGTGCCGAGCGCAGGCTTTCTATTGAAATACTTAAGAACTCTACGGACAAGTTTCCAAACGTAGTCTATCCCACTTTGGTAACCCCTCTATCATCAGTGAGCATCCCGGTTACAAACAGAGACTCTGAGGCCTCGGGGGATAAATCAACTGAGACCGTTGCCGCAGTTTTAAATAATACCAGTGATAGTACATCTGACCAACTATCGCATATTGATGCGGGACCTCACGTTGTATCGTTCAATTCTAAAGCTGGGGCTAAAAGGAAATGTCCAGTTTCTGTTAAAAGGTGTAAAAAAACGGTCCAACCACTACCAAAAATCAGGAAGTTACATAAACTTGTGATCAGTGGGAATCCAGTTAAAGAACCAGTGCTAAGAACAGGATGTGTAACGTCAACTATTCCTACTTCCCAGGATATCCAAGATAAAGTGGACAATTCATGTTCTGTTCCAAAAGAATCAAGCAGTGGTAGCTCTGTACTATTGGCAAACGTGCTTCCAGAATTGGAAAAAATGTTTAGATTGGTACTTATTCCCATTGAGGATAGAATTGCAAAACTCATAGATAGGTTAAACCACTTTGAGCAATCAACTTTAGACAATTTCTATTCTACTAAATCCCTGATTAAAAAGAGTAGGTTGGAAACAAGCTCAAATTCTCAGGTTGAAAATAACCCCCACACCCAGGATAAGGGTAGAAATACAAGAAATGGCTCACCTTTACCTTCCAAGCAAAATAAACCCCCAGCTAAAGTCACTACAAATCCACTAGTTAGGGTTGAGAAAGCTATTTCAGGTTCTGAACCATCGCAGTCCAACTCAACACATTTTGTACAGTCTCCATTACCCCGGCCACAAAATCAACCAGCTGTCGTAGACGTTGTGGTTACTTCATGCCAACAAGTGGGTAAAGCTTCAGCTCTTGTGAGCACAATTACCAATGCATGTATACCTCCTAACGTCACGGGGTTAGGAAATAGGGACAGTGTTAATAAGTCGGCTGCTAAAGCCATAACAGCACCCCTTGTTAATAATAAACAGGTGCAGAAACCAGTCCCCCAACCTCCTCCCCAAGTTCCCAAACCTATCCCAACGCCCTTGCAAAAGCCACCTTATAGAAAACCCCCGATTAATCTTACTCCAGACTCCTTCCCCTATGTGGCAGTTCTCATCAACGTACCATCTCTACCCCCAGGCCAAAGGGAAAATTTCCAGATGCTTAAAAATAAGACCATGCACTGGTTAAAGGAAAATCGTCCTCTGCCGGGGGACATTGATGGGTTAATAATAGGGGCAAGGAGAATAGACTGGATGGGTTATACACCTAAAACCCTGGGGGGAGACTGTATAGTGGTCAACTTTCAAGATCCTAGGGTGGTGGGATGGATAACAAGGCAAGGATGGGGAATAAATAAGGGCGGTATTGGTATTGTGGACCTCACCTTCTTTTACCCCAGATCATCAAGTGTAACCACAAGCCTATTCAACGAGCCTATAGCCCCCCCAAAGGCGCAATGGCCAGTGACTTCTTTACCACCTCTTCATGTCAGTTTCAATTGTAGCCCACATACACACAACAATCCCTATGTAGGATGGAAGGACCCAGGGTGGGGCTATTGACATACTGGTACTGACAACATAGGTGGAATTATAAAAGAAGTAGAGGAGCTAGGAGGCGTTTGTGGTAACATCATAGCTACAGACATTAAGGAGAATAGCTATGAGGCCGGGTGTGTGGTGGATGAATGTGGTTCTAGTTTAGTAACAATGATACCAAACGTCTTACACCCTGTAACAGATGATTTAGCCGTGGTCACAGTAGATGACCCAGAAAGGCTGGTAAACCTAACGGGGTTATCGATGTCGTCTCATGAATCTCCAACTGCTAAATCTAGGGATGGGACAAATGTAGATATTGGTACTTTTTTGTCTTGGAATGTCGCCGGATTGGCTAGCAAGTTGGATTCCCAACTTTGGGTGGATTTTATAAGTGGTTTTGATATTTGTTGTTTTCAAGAAACCTGGGCTTGTGATCCATTATTTTGCTTAGGTTACTTGAATTACTATATACCTGCCACAAAAGGGGGGAGAGGGAGGCCAAAGGGTGGCCTAACTGTGTGGGTTAGACAGGGTTTGTTTATTGATATAAAAATCCTAGATAAGGGAAACTGTGATTTACAAGCTCTTAGAATCTCTGTTGTAAATGGTGCACCAATAGATTTATATAATGTCTATGTGAGAGGTGGTAAAGAAGTCAATCCATCTACAATTGAGTTGTTGTCCGACGCTATGGAGGTTAATTCCCAGGGTAACTTAAAGATATTGGCCGGTGACCTAAACAGGACCTTTGAACCCTTGACCTGCACAAATGCACTAATTGAGAGTGAAGAGGACAATCAATGGGGAGTACCTTCCTTAAATTTACAACCTGTGAAGCGATGGACTAAAGAGATTCTCCTATTAAATGGAATATGTTTGGAATACAGTCTAAGAGCCCTCAATGGTAGGACACCCGGGGATAAGGAGGGCAGTTTTACCTTTGATAATGGTACTAATAGGAGCCGAATTGACTATATATTGTGTAGTCTCCAGCTGTGGAATGGGGTTGTTGACATGGCAATCAGGCCCCGGGTTGAAAGTGATCACAACCCCTTATGTGTGTCACACAAGTGGTGGAATGTAGGTCCAGGAAATCTGAATGAGACACATAACGAAACTCCTCTGTTAAGTAACGATGAGCGAAGGTTAAAATGGCCCAAGGTGACTGCAAATGATGTCACAATGACATACATAATTCATATGGTAGATTGTGCTATTTCTGCGATTGAAGCTGTGGCTCTAGTAGCTCCTGGGGACAATGTCATCACAGAAATCCATAATAAGTTATTCTCCGCCTTAAGACCATGTTTTTTTATAAAGCAAAGAAAAGGGAAGAAAACTAAAGAAGTGGGTAGGTGGTTCGATAACCATTGTAGAGCAGCACGTCTAGACTTGGGGCATGCGATAAGGAACAGGGACCTTGCAGCAGTCAGATTGAACAGGAAACTGTATAAAGCAGCCATATATCGTGCAAAAAGGAAATGGGATGAAGACCATTGGGCCCAATTAAAAGAAGCCTCTGATAACAAAGACCCAATGTTATTTTGGAAAATTATTAAGTGGGGTAGTGGTGCGGGCCCTGCAAAACCCGACAATAATGTACCAGTGGAAGCCTGGGTTGACTATTTTGGGCCCCAGTACGCGGAAAGTAATAAGTCTGTGACAGCTGATGAAATAACACCGGCCTACGCAACTGAAGATCTGTTTTCCCTTAGTGAAGTGGTAATTGCCATTAACTCTGCGAAAAGCGGGAGGGCGCCAGGCCCAGATGGTATCCCCCCTGATATTTTTAAACACGATGTGGCCAGATGGGCGAGATACATCCACCTTGTATCAAACGCATTAGCTAAGGGGGCAGTGGTTCCAGATATCTGGAAATGTGCAACCATTATCCCCGTCCATAAGAAGGGCGACCGCTCATTGCCTGCTAATTACAGGCCTATAAGCTTAATAGCCACCGTGCAGAAGATAGTCGGGAGAATGGTAACCAACCAGTTGATGGACTGGGTAGAAGACAATAGTGCCCTCTCCCCATACCAGGCGGGATTTAGGCGTGCTACTAGCACCATCGACCAGGTCTTTCGCTTCACAATATTGCGGTGGAAGACCGTTGAGCTGGGGAGGGGCAGCCTGTATGTCGCGTTCGTTGATCTACGGGCTGCGTTCGATCTAGTCCCCAGGCATAAACTATGGTCGGTGCTCCAAAAGCTGGGGATTCCTGCAGAACTGCTAACTTTAATCATGCAACTGCACAAATCCAACTATGCCAGAGTCCAATGGGGAGGAAGTAGCGAGATAACGGTGGACTTTCCTGTCGAAAGGGGTGTTAGGCAGGGATGTTCCATGGCCCCTTTACTTTTCTCGTTATTCATTAACGGGATAGTCGAGAGAATGTTAAGGGCTAGTGTTGATGCCCCATCGTTAGCGAACATCAGGGTCCCTATCCTGATGTTCGCTGACGACACTCTTATTTTGTCAAAGACTCCTATGGGGCTACAACGTGCATTAGGCATCTTCGATGCTTTTTGCCTGGAGCATGGGCTAGAGGTAAATGTTGGAAAAACCAAACTAATGGCCTTCTCTGCTGGACGCAGAAGTGATCCTAAAATTACCCTAAATAACAGTAGGCTTGATATAGTCAAGGAATTTACATACTTGGGAGTGCAGATTGCGGGGGGAAAAGGCTGGACGCATCACGTCAATAAAGTAGTCCTAAAGCACCAGCAGTTATCGGGGGCCCTAAGGGGGGAACACCGTAAATCAAAAACAAAACCTATAAAACCCGCTTTGGCGGTGTATGATGCGAAGGTTTTGGGTGCCACCTTATATGGCGCAGAACTATGGGCTTGGAATTGTCTGACGGCTCTTCAGACATCCGAGAACAAGTTTATGCGTGGTATTACAGGACTCCCCCAGAGCACCCCCCTAATCCCATTGTTTCTGGAGCTTGGCAGACGCACGATTATCGACAGAGCTCGTCTGCGGCCAGTTCTTTACTGGAGGCGCCTTTGGACGACTCCGGAAATAAGGCAGTACGCTGAGAGCTTTCTTTGGATAATCGGGGAAGACATCTTCCATAAAATAAAATGGTTAAAACATCTGAAGACCATGTTGGAAAATCTAGGGTTTTCAAATCTTTGGAATAACCCTGAGGGAGAGACGTTCCCGAGTAAAGAAGCTCTTAAAAATCAATATTGGGATTGGGTGAGTGGCAAGACGCTGAATGACAATAGGGCAGATTCTATGTCTGGCCGTTTTCTGGAGACCAAAATTTTACCTGTCTTGGAAAACTATTGGGATAATGTTACGGTACCAATGGACAGGAAACTTGTCTTCCAGTTGAGGTCAGGATCTATCCCACTCAAGAAATTGACATCCGGTTGGCACAGACCTACTAACAGTCTGTGTCCTGCCTGCGAAAATGCTGAGGAGAGCCTTGGCCACTTTCTCTTTTCATGCGAAGCCTATGCGAAACCAAGGAGGAAATGGCTGTCGCCGGTTTGTAAAAATTTGGGGACACGCGAAAGTTCAGTGGCTCTAAGGATCCTATGCACAACACAGCAGGATTCGATAGTTATGGGTGTCGCCAAATACATGGGTTGGGCGTGGGCTATAAGAAGACGGTTCTTGGGGGGTTGTATGTAATTAGGTATTCCTTTTTTAGTTTTCATGTATCAGGCATTTTATTGTTTTATTTGTGATTTTGTATGAGCTCATTGTGTTTAATGGATTTCTTATTCTGTATCATGTATATTGTAAATATTTTGATTTTAAGTGCTTTTATGAGAACTGTCTCGAATAAAGCTTATACAAACAAACAAGAAAGGAAAGAAAGGAAGAAAGGAAAGAGAGGAAGAAAGAAAGGTAGGGAGAAGGGAATAGTGAAAGAAAGAGATAAGGAAAGAAAGAAGGGAAAGGAAGGAAGGAATGAATATGAAAAAGAAGAAGGAATGAGAAAGAAATAAAGAGAAGAAAACAATGAGAGAAGGAAATAGAAAAGGGAAGAAAGAAAGAAATGGAAAGAGAAAGGGAAAGAAACAGAGAAGAAAAGAAAGAGAGGAGGAAAAAGAGAAAGAAAGACAGAACAAAACAGAAGTACAGAAAGAGAGGAACAGAAGGAAGGAAAAAGAAAAGGAAGAGGAAGGAAAGAGAGGAAAGAAAGAAAGAAGGAAAGAGAAAAAGGAAATAATGAATTAGAAAAAGGAAAGAAGAGAAAGGGAAAGGGGAAAGAGAGAGAGAAAGAAAGAAAGAAAGAAAGAAAGAAAGAAAGAAAGAAAGAAAGAAAGAAGTAAGGAAGGGAAGAAAGAAGGAAGGAAGGAAGGAAGGAAGGAAGGAAGGAAGGAATGAAAAAGAAAAGGAAGAAGAAGGAATAAAAGAAGGAAAGTGATGGAAGGAAGGAGAGAAGGAAAGAAAGAGAAAAGGAAAGAAAGAGAAGGAGAGAAGGAAGAGAAAAAGGAAAGATAAGGCAAGAAAGAGAGAAGGAAAGAAAAGGAGCTGGAATAGAAAGAAAGAGAGAAGGACAGTGAAAAAGAAAGAAATAGAAGGAAGTAGATAAGGAACAAATTAATGAAACAGCGCAAGAATGAAAGAAGGTGCAAGAAAGAGAGAAGCAAATAAGGAAATAAAGAAGGAAAGAAAAAAGAAAGCAGGAAAGAAAGGAATATAGAAGGAAAGAAAGAAGGAAGGAAAAAAGGAAGGAAAAAAGAAAAGAAGGAAAGAAAAAGAAAGAGTGAGCGAGAGAGTGAGTGAGTGAGTGAGTGAAAGAAAGAAAGAAGGAAAGGAAGGAAGGAAAAAGAAGGAAAGAGAGAGAGAGAAAAATAAAAAAGAAAGAGAAAAAAGAAATTCGGAAAGAAAGAAAGAAGGAGAGAAATAGAAAAATAAAAAGAGGATAACCTAATACAGAACAGTTTCAAATGGACACAATCTGGTATGACATAGCAACAGTCAAATAAACAAAACACTTCAAAAGGAATTTACATCAACATTGGCAGTAGATAGGATCTGATAAAGATGGAAAGTGCATCAGAAGCGTCCTGCTATCACATCGGCGTCAAGCAACAAAGGCAACACTCAAGTAATTATAAAGTAAAAACGAAACACTGGCACTGAAGGGAACTAGCTTGTGTGCGGTTGTGCTCCTTGTGAGAAAGCAAAATGCAGTCACTCCAAGCGAAGTTAACCAGTGGTTTAAGTAGGCTGACCCACTACCCCATGCTATATTCCTTAGCGGGCGGAGGCAAAATGTGAATGACGCAACAACAGACCAATGGATGAACAGAGGTTGCTGAAAGCCCCCATATGTAAGTATACTATAAATATTTTAGCAAAATCAAAAGGTCTTGTCTAAACCCACCTAAAGAGGTGGTTTAAATTGTTAAATTGTTTCATATTTTAGAACCTACAGCTTTGGTACTCTTAGGGAATACCACACCAGACTAATTTAACTGTGAAAACCGGTAACTAACCCTGTGTTTCTGAAACTGCAGGTCCCCACCCACTGGTGGGTTGTAAGCCAATGTTTTGTGGGTTGCAAAATTCCAAGCAATGTCTTTAAATTCTTTATTTATCATGTCACATTTGCAGTGCTTCAAAGACAGGTCAAATGGCAGACTGTGTCTTCTGACACATTACTGCTTATTTTGTAACATGGGAATTGGTGTTTACAAACTTCTCTCACTTTGCAGCCAGAAAAAGAAAAGTAAAGTGAATTGTGTAACAATCTTGCTGGGGTACTGTGAGTGTGAACAGAAAGGCTGTAGGATGTAGTTTTTTGTAACACAGAACAAAATGTATATACTTGTAGATGAAGTGTACTCATTCGGCAGTTAAGAAAGCAAAAATGAAGCACTTTGGGACAGATTTACAAGCCCCCTGCGACACTTTTGCGCCGCCATCG
Organism: Lissotriton helveticus; assembly: GCF_964261635.1. Lineage (NCBI taxonomy): Eukaryota > Metazoa > Chordata > Amphibia > Caudata > Salamandridae > Lissotriton > Lissotriton helveticus. The sequence continues at coordinate 1,216,401,824 of NC_136070.1, read as the reverse complement.
CATCACTTTTGTGTCACAACAGCTGCGTAAAAAATGTGGCTAATTTACAATGAGACGCATCTAGGGAGATGCGTCACGTTGTAAAGCCCTGAGGCACATTATACCTGCATCAGGTATAATGTATGCAGGATGAGCATTCACACGCAGGAAAGCCCTGTAAAAGTGACGCAGTGAAATCTACAAGATTTCACTGCGTCACTTCCAGGACGCCACTGTGTCAAAACCTTACACCTGCTTGAAGCAAGCGTAAGGAGTGACGCAGTGTTGTGGGAATAGGTCTCAAAATGCATTGCTGGAGTTGCATTGTACTTGCGACACGACTCTAGCAATGCGTGACTTTTGCCCCAACAGATGCGCCAGAATTTCTGACACATCTGTCAATCCTTGCGGGATGGTGTAGGAAAGTGGGTTTCTGTTGCAGTAACCCCCCCACTTTTTGCCAGACTACTGATGCACTTTTTCTTGGTGTGCCTTGGGTCCCTGCCAATCAGGTTCCCAGGGACTGTGTTATTTCCCCAAAACTAACCCAATTGACATCTCTGGCCACATGTCAGCCCCTGGTAAATGGTACCACAGGTACCCAGGGCACTGTGACCAGAGAAGGCCTCAAAGGGCTGCAGCTCTTATTGTGCCACCCTTAGAGGCCCTGTACCCTGACACTCACACACTGCCTTTGCAGGCTGCGTGTCTTGGTGCATAACAAAGTGAAGATTCGACAGGGTACACATTCCTGTGTGCCATGCCCACAAACCACTGCCCTGGCATACACCAGTCACCCCTCTAGCTGGGTGCCCTATGCCAATGGTGAGGGTACAGGTGCATGAGCACTGTACCCCTACAGTGCCCAAGTCCATTCCTGGGCACTGTAAGTGCAGTGCTGCCATTAAGAGTATATGGTGCTGGGAGTTTGTCATTACGAACTCCACAGCACCATAATGGCTACACTGTAGACTGGGAAGTTTGGTATCAATTTTCTCATTACATTAAACCCACACTGATGCCAGTGTGGGAGTTAATGTAAAATGCAAAACAGAGGGCATCTTAGAGATGCCCCCTGAAACTCAACCAACTCCTAGTAACCTGACTCAGTGGCTGCTTAGGCTGCCGCCACCAGACATGTTTCTGGACCCCTAGGTCGAGAGCTTGCTGCTCTCAGGGGCCTGAAACAATGCATATCCTGGGACGAAGTGCCAAGCCTCCTCCCCCAGGATGGGCAGGGTTCACAAAGGAGAAGCTTCAAAGGCATGCCGCCTTTGTGAGCCTCTCCGGGCCATTTGCTGCTTTCAACAACTGGGCCTCACTGGTTCTACCCCCCACTTTGGGCGGGAGAACCAGCGGGAAAAACAAGTGAGGAAAGGAGGTGTGCCCACCTCTGCCAACTCCACTCCTCAGGTGGGGGAGGCGAGGTGAAGAACAACCTTGAGTCCCCACCATCTTGAGGATGGGGTTATCAGCCATCCAGGGACAGGCTCCTGCCCCTCCCACTGGAGGGTGGCAGAATAGGGGGTTGTCCCCACCCCAGGGAAGTGACCCATTGGTGTCTGCCCTTTACCCACCTGTAACGCCCCTAAATTTAGTATTTAGGGGACACCCTGAACCTTCCTTCCTTAGATCCAGAAACCACAAGAAAAGACGATAAGAAGAAGGGTGAAAAACCCGGCAGAGCAAAAAAGAGGACGACGCACACTGACTTGGCCTCAGCCCTACCGGCCTGTCTCCCCTCGAACCTGCTCCTAAGAAATCCCGGTGTGTCCTACAGCCAGCAACCTCAAAAAACCCAGAGGACCTGTCTGCCTTTACTTCAAAGACTGAATCTCCCGTGAACACCGGCCTTGTTCAAACTGCAGCTTCTGGTGCCAGCCAGAGACCGCAAATCCAGCCCACTCTGCACCTGCCGAACCCGGCCCGAGCTGGAGTGGAAAAACACCACGAGGAGGTCCCACAGGTGATCCTGACCTGAGTTCCGGCGACCCCTGACCTGCCTCAAGCCTCCAGACAAGAGGACCCTCCGTACCGCGACCAGAGCAGGTAAGAAAATCCGACGTCCCAAGGAACCCCTGCACCCGACGCCCCACTGCCTTGTGTGCCCCAATCAACGGTGCCTAGCCAACCCTCAACAGCCCAACTTACTCCTCGAAGTGGTGGTCGCACCTGGCAGATCCTCGTCCCCGAGCCTGCAGTGTTCCTTTGTCCCAGAGGTTCTCAAGTGGAAACAACAGGGCACCCAACCTCAAAACAGCACCGTGCACCCGGCCGCCCTACTGCCACTGAGGGTTCACTTTTGGTGCTACTTTGGTCCCCAACTTGCCCTGAGCTAAACCCTAGGAGCTTTACTCCCACAATCCCGTGGCCTGCTTGCCAGCAGCCACCAACCGGAGACCCCCTATCCTCCATAGGATAACATTGGGCCTCAACACTCTAGTGCCGTTGAGGGTGCAACAACAGTGCATCACTGACCCTGGGAGACCCCTGAGTCTAACCCCAGAACCTTAACTCCCAAAGTCGTTTACTTACCTGCAAACCGATAAACTGTTTTTCCTCCATAGGATAACATTGACAATTTTCCCTCCATAAAACGACTAAGAGTGGAGTTGTGAAAACTAAATATATCCTTTAAAAATCGTACAAATAACCAAATCGTGTTTTCTCACCTGTTCGCAGGACATGTCCCAATGCTGAATCTAGGCATCCAGCACTGAGTTAGAAAAAGTAACGTAAAAGTAACTTACCTGCAATTTGTTGACAAAGCCTATTCATTTCAATGGACAGCTCCAAAAAGTTTCCAAGTGTGGAGTTTTGAAATCTGAAAAAAATTCTTTAAAAATCGCACGAATAACAAAAACGCATTTACTCGTCTGTTTACAGGAAATGTCCCAGGGACGCTCTCCTTTTGTTTTTCCTCTATAGGAGATGCCCATAGAACTTACGCTACCATAGAACCTTTTTGGAGAGACAGATTGTAGTGGAGAAGGTGTACTCGATTTTCATGTAAGTTACACTGAAGGCTTTTTGAGAGTTCTTGTTCTGCCTGGGCATTAGGGTTGGTAATTGTATTATATAGTAGGTAATGACGATAGCATTTATTTATTTGAAGTTACTGATGGTGCTCAGTTGATTTTTGCCGAGACTGGTGAGTGTTTTAATTTTAATTTCACTCTTTCAGACGGATATGATGTGTATTGTAGGCTCACATAAATACACATAGAAACTTAGGGGCTCATTAGGATTGCGGACAGAAACGGGTTCCGTCCGCCATGTGTGCGGCAAAAATACTCCCGACCGCTCCGCGGATAAACCGCCGGTGCGATTAGGATAATAATGTGAAGAAACTCCGACCGCGGCGGACGGATCACATCAAACACCGTCCGCGGCGGACGGAGCACACCAAAGACCACCGCAAGCGGACGGTACCAAAGAAACACCCTCCGCCGCGGACGGACAGAACCACGGGAACAGGCACAGCCGCCGCAATACCTGCGGAGGCTCCGGCCTCACGATTAGGATAACGCCGCCAGTCCAACAGAACTCACATCCTACCACGACCGCAGCGGAAACAATACATCGACAAACGGAGCATGACTGCGGAAGGACCACACGAACACCATTCCTTCCATCAAACCGATTACAAAATGGCTGACGGAAGTAAATACAAAACACACAAAACAGGACACCCACCCACCTGAAACACCCACCCACAGCAACTACACGCTACAATGACACCCCCCAAGCACCGAAAAATGCACCCAAGTCAACAAACCCACAGAACACCTGACTGGCAACAACCTTTGGAACACAACCACCACACAGAGTATAAAATGGATCCCTCCCACAACCACAATCCTTTGCACCACAGCATAGCTGCAAGCAAGAGGCTGAATACGACGAACATCAGACACGCAAAAACACACATACAACCTGCACACAAACACACCCACCACACAAACACCCATCACACCATCCCTACACACCACACACCTGCACATCCCACCACACCCCACCAACACCTTGCACATCACACACCATGGCACCAAAGAAAAATCCCAAGTTCACTGAGAGTGAGTTGAAGGTCATGGTGGATGAAATCATCCGTGTCGAACCACATCTCTTCGGCACCCTAGTCCAGCAGACCACCGTGGCAACCAAAAACAACATGTGGGACAGGATAGTGACCAGAGTGAATGCGTCAGGGACCGTGCCACGCACCAAACACGACATCCAGAGGCGGTGGCACGACCTCAAGACAAGGGTGAAAGGCATCAGGGCAAAGAACCACCTGCGTCACCCACCGCCGGTCCAGGCCGGTCACACACCGCCGGGTGGTGGCCGGTCACCCACCGCCGGTCCAGGCCAGTCACCCACCGCCGGTCCAGGCCGGTCACACACCGCCGGTCCAGGCCAGTCACCCACCGCCGGTCCAGGCCGGTCACACACCGCCGGTCCAGGCCAGTCACCCACCACCGGGTGGTGGCCGGTCACCCACCGCCGGTCCAGGCCAGTCACCCACCGCCGGTCCTGGCCGGTCACACACCGCCGGGTGGTGGCCGGTCACCCACCGCCAGCACCCGTTGGTGTGTGACCGGCCACCACCCGGCGGTGTGTGACCGGCCACCACCCGGCGGTGTGTGACCGGCCACCACCCGGCGGTGTGTGACCGTCCACCACCCGGCGGTGTGTGACCGGCCACCACCCAGCGGTGTGTGACCGGCCTGGACCGGCGGTGTGTGACCGGCCACCACCCGGCGGTGTGTGACCGGCCTGGACCGGCGGTGGGTGACTGGCCTGGACCGGCGGTGTGTGGTGGGTGCTGCAATGTGACTGTAAGGGGGGGCATCAACTGACATTTTGAATTGCATATTAAAAAGTATGTGTTAGCCTGCACCGCCCACGCGTAATGCGTGCACCGCCATGGCGGCGCCAGGCTTTGAAATTGTTCAAATGATGCACCGTGGCGGAAACGCGCACATGCGGTTGCAGATCTGTGACCGTGACGGTCCGTGCACATGTAGCCAATAGAAATAGGTTACGCGGGGCGCGTATGCGCATTCAAATATAGCGGAAGCCGTGCACCGCCACACCAGGGCCACTCATTGGCTCTTTTTGAATGAGGCATCCCGGGAAAACCAATAGCTGCAGACGTGTGCCACTGATATGAGCTCTGGGCCCTATATATGTGTGAATTTTGGCAGCACACATTCACTGCTTTCAGCCACTGCTGCCTGGGACCATCACCTCGACCTGCTACTGCTGAGATAGCCAACAACTGCTGCCTGCGACCATCACCTCGACCTGCTGCTGCTGAGATAGCCAACAACTGCTGCCTGCGACCATCACCTCGACCTGCTGCTGCTGAGATTGCCAACAACTGCTGCCTGCGACCATCACCTCGACCTGCTGCTGCTGAGATAGCCAGCAACTGCTTCGGTACTGCCATGTTCATGAACGTTGCCATGCAGGGAGTGCGAGAGACCCGGTCTCGTCCCTTCTCCGCAGCAGAGCTGGAAGTCCTTGTGGACGGTGTGCTCAGCCACTATGACCGGCTATACGGTGCCCCCGGACAGGTGGTAAGTGCAGTGGGGAACATGTTGGTGGGCATGAGGTGGTCACTGACTCCTGGCTTCTGCAAGCTTGGCGGTGTGCTAAGGGGCCTTCACATGTGTTGTACTGAGCATGGCTGCATGAAGATACGTGTTTTTGGGATGTTTGTGAATGTCAAACGGTCCACTGACGTTTACCTCTTGTCTCCCATCATGGTAGGTCAAGCTGCACCTTCGCAAGGCCGTGTGGAGGACAATAGCAGGTGATGTATGGGCAGTGGGGGTGTGCAAGAGACGACACACACACTGCCACAAGCTCTGGGACGACATATCCAGGCTGAGCAAGAATGTTGCCGAGATGACACTGGGGATGATTCCAAGATCAACCCGTCTGGCCCGACGCACCATGACCCCTCTAATGCACCGTATCATTGCTGTGACGCATCCTGACCTGTCCGCCCGGCTGGGAGGGGATCAACAGCAAACTAGCGGTAAGCAGACTGTATGTGTGTGAGACTTGTGAGTGCATGCATGTATTGGTGCACATACACAGTAGTGACATCCGTGGTGCGTTTGTTTGGCTGAAATTGCATGTAGGTGCCATTAGCGGAGTGAGAGGTAGCCTCCATGTCCGCCAGGTGGTCATACCACTTGCTTTGTATTTGAGGGTTCCAGGGCATGCCCTTGAGGTCTGTGGTCCCATGGCATGACATGTCTGCTGGACTGCATGCAGTTGCCCTGTTTGTATTATGTACATGTTTCACAGCCAACAACGATTATTTGCTATGAGGATGTCTGGTAGGGGTGGGTCGTGTGCAGGATGGGTGATACATGTTATTCGACTGTAAGGAAAGTAGTGATTTTGTAACATTCAATACGTGAGTGTGGCACCTAGGTAAAACTCTTTTCTCTCTCTTTCAGCTTTGGCAGAGGGCACGGACCCACAGACTACGGAGATGAGTGGTGGCAATGCATCCGGATCCGAAATCACACACACGCAGACTGACACTGAAGAGGGCAGCCACGGAGAGGGGGACAGAACCGTACCAGAGGACTCACAAGTGGAAACACCATCTTCCTCATCATCAAACAGTGTTGGTGAGTCAGCACTGTTGTCACAGACAGGGAGTGGGCAATCGACACCTTCAGTCGGGACACAGCACACAGGGCCCACACTGCCACCCACTGCAACATTTACTGCTCGTGCTCGCCAGAGTAGGGGGAGCAGAGTTTATTTATTTATTTATTTATTTATGGGATTTTTAATGCGCAACTAATACCCTAGGGTGTCTAGGCGCAATGAGATGCTCTAGGATACACAAAATTCAGGACAGGAACTTATTGATTAAATAACCAAGTTTTCAGGGCCTTACGGAAGGCAATGAGTGTTGGTGCTGTTTTAATATACAAGGGGAGTGTGTTCCACAGTATGGGGGTCACTACCAGGAAGCGTCTATCTCCCCATGTGGCCGTTCTTGTTCGGGGAACATGCAATAGGTGGCTTGCTGCTGATCTTAGATTCTTTTCCAGGTATGTACACCTGAAAAGCTTCCTTTAAGAACTTTGGTCCAGTCTGATGAATGGCCTTATAAGCGATGCAGAGAGCCTTGAATTTGATTCTGCTCTCCACTCTTAGCCAATGTAGATGGCGTATGGCTGCTGAAGTAGAGTGTCGCCAAGGAATATTAAACAGAATCCGTGCTGCCATATTTTGCACGGACTGTAGTTTGTTCAGGATGTATTTGTGAGTGCCACATATAGTCCAGCTTCGAAAACACTAAGGTGGTGATCAGTGTTTTCCCTGCCGAAGCGGGTAGGTATGGCATGAGTTTTTTTATTTTCTTCAGCACGAAGAATGCAGCAGAGATCACCTTGTTGACATGATGACCAAAAGATAGCCTGTTATCAAAGATCACTCCCAGGGAGGAGCCTAGCTCGCGACCGAGATGGCCGCGCTTTAGCTCGGCTCCGTTCGCCCGCCTGGGTTTTCACATTTATCCTGCTGTAATCCTGCCCCGGGAAGCCCTGTTTGCTGAGTGGTGGTGCTACGACGCTTTGCAGGCACTTACCTCTTGTTCCGGTTATCCTGGCTGCTGTAGATCCGGTGCAGTGCCCCCGATTGTGCTGGGGTGTCGGAGGCGGACTGGCCTGGATCTTCTTGCCGGCTCCCGGGCCAGACGGAGCCTGCAGATCTGCCCTCCGGGGCGCGGAGGAGGTGGTCGGAGGGCCGTTGTTCGTGTGGGCCGGAGGTCCTTCCTGGCCGATTCCTGTGGGGAGGAGGCCTATGGTGGAGGCGCTGCCTTCCGTGGTCGAAGCTCCTCGTGTGTCCGGCTTGCTCTCCCTTTGTTCTCCGGTCCGGCCATTTTGATTTTGCCGCCCGGACTCGGAGAACGGGACCGGCGGCGTTGGGTGGCCGGCGAATCCCTTTCTTCTGGTGGCCCCCCTTCCTGCCCGGGGTGCTCTGTTGCCGGTCAGCGGGACTTTGTTTGCCTTACTGCCGCCTCGGCGGAGATTTACAGCCGCGCTGCCTTGTCGGACTCTCAAAATGGCGGCCGACCCCGAGTGTCTTGACCGGGCCTGGGCGAGCGCTGGGGGCCCGCCGCATGGCCCGGGTGCCCGATACTGTGAATGTTTTCCTACACTTAAGGAGTTACTGGACACCCTGCTCTCCTGGCGGCTCTGTGTGACCGCGCCTATCCTAGCTTCGGAGATGGTTCCTCACGGCGGGCCTCCTGAGCCCCCACGGCCAGACGTGATTGTGCCGCCGCGGGGTGCGGCTGGGATTATCCTGGCGGAATTGGCCCCGGCTCCGACCGCGTCTGCTGCTGTACGGAACTTGAGGGCGCCTCCTCCTCCTGCGCTACCTTCGTTCTCTCGGGCCCGGGAGCTGGATTTTACTTGGCCTGGCCTTCATGACTCTCCCGCTTCCTTTCGGTCGCTGCTGCCCGGCGATGTCTCCTGTGCTGGCCCAGATGGGTCGGTTCTTCTGGACATATCCTTGGACTTGTGCCTGCATCGTTTGCTACTCTTCGTGACTTTCCTGGATCGTCCGTGTTCCACTTTACGTGCCTTTTCCGGACTGCCGTTGGATCTTCCTGCTGTCTGTCTCCTGTTCTTCGTAACCTGGTCCTCGCTGGATCGGACCGTTTCCACTTTGGACAAACAAGGACAGGGCTAATGTATATTGGCATCTGTGTGCGGTAGTCTTGCACTGGTTTGGATGGTCAACCTGTCCCGGTATGGTTCTGTGTGATTGACTGGTGCCCCTGGACTCTAACCCGATGTTCTTTGGCTTCCCGGGGACTTGGCTCCTCGACTCAGGCGGGTGGCTGGGTGCGTTTACTCCTGTCTCCCGGCCCTCCCCCGTGTATGTCTGTGTGTGTTTCCCATCCCTCGTTTCCTTCTCTTCCCTTCCCATTTTTGTCTTTGTTTCCGACTTAACTTTGCTCCGCTATACTTCGGGTTCTAATTAGGGCGACAGGCACGCTGCGGGGGGGTAGGCCGTAGCCTTCTGCAGGGGTGCAGGGTGGGCTTTAGGGGTGGGTTGGGAGGGGTCTGTCCGTATTGGGGGGTCTTTTTCCTCCCTTATTTCCTCTCTTTTTTGTTCTATGGCTCTTGTGTGTTCACTTTTTCCGGGACTCCGTCTCCTCCTGTATCCCCCTGGGGAGTTTCTGTGACTTTCGTATTCCGGTATGTATCTGATTGTAGCTCGCTGGGTAATTCGGTATCGATTTTTGCTATGTCGCTTGCCGGACTCTATTATCCTGCTTTCACTCCTGGGGGTGCGTGGTTAGGTGGGAGTCCCTTCTTTCGTTCCCTTTTTTCCTCTCCCCTTTTTCCTCCTTTATGGGGGTCCTTTTATTTTGTTGGGATGCGTATCGTATTGTCTTTTATTATGTGGGCCTTTTTGATCATGTCTCCTCATTTTGGGTGGGGGCGGCGACGGGTAGGTGCGGTTTGATTGATGCCATTGTCGTTTCTTTATATTCCGATTACGTTTATACTCTTTGATAGCTATGTTGGTATGGCCTCTTTTGTCATTCTGTGACCGTAAGATGGCGGCTTGCCGCGGCCCCTCCCTGGTTGTTTTTTGCACGGCCCATGATTCTTCTGTTTCCCCGCCCCGCATTAGAAAATTAACCTTTTATTGTCCTGTTCTTGCTGATTGCTCGATGCTCCTATTGTTTCTCCTGTGCTCCTGGTGACATATCCTGTTGAAAATTTGTTTTTCATTTACTACGTTGTCTACCATGTGGTGGCCAGCCCTCGTGGGTTGTAGGCCCGTATTTGTGAGCTTTCTTTGTACAATAAAGGTTTTCAAAAAAAAAAAAAAAAAAAAAAAGATCACTCCCAAATTCCTAACCTTGACAGCTGGAATTGGGGGGGAGCCCATCTGACTGGGCCACCAAGTTGGGGACCATTCGGGAGAGAGCTTACCGAAAGTCATAACTTCGGTTTTCTCTGCATTAAGTTTCAGGCAGTTACTGTGCATCCATGATTGTACATCCAGTAACCCCTCCTGAAACTTAGCTGCTACCACTGGACCGTTCTTATGTACCGCCAACACAAGCTGGGTGTCATCTGCGTAGGTAGTTAATCGCATCCCATGTGATTTAATAACCCTCGCCAAGTCCGCAACGTAGATATTAAAAAGCGTGGGACTTAGCGAGGATCCTTGAGGGACTCCACAGGGCAGTTCAGAAGTGGGCGAGTAGTAGTTGCCCAGTTTGACTGCCTGTTTGCGATTAACTAGGAAGGAGGCTATAAGGTCTTTAGCCAGATGACTAATTCCAAGGGCTGCGACACGGTCGACCAAGATGACGTGGTCGACCGTGTCAAAAGCAGCTGACAGGTCCAATAAGATGAGCACTGCAGCACCTCCCGAATCCATGATCTCTCGAATTTCATCCGAGGCCTTTATCAATGCTGTCTCAGTTCCGTGTCCCTTCCGGAACCCGAACTGAGTGTCATCTAGGAGCTTATGTTGTTCAATAAACTCAGAGAGCTGTTTATTCATTATTGCCTCCACTATTTTGGCAGGAAATGGAAGGCAGGCAATTGGCCTGTAGTTGGAAATGATGGTAGGGTCTAAAGATGGCTTCTTAATCAAAGGTTTAACAATAGCCTTCTTCCAGGTCTGTGGATAGACACCTGTCCTAAAGATGGAGTTGCATATGTTGGTCAGCGGCTGGGTAACCACATTGTATAGTTGGTTCATTATGGTCGGAGGACATGGGTCCAACGGAGAGCCTGATTTAATTTTGCCAACAAGTGCGTTGACCTGTTCTTCGGTAGCTGACTGAAACTGAGTAAAGGAAGGGTGCTTCAGTGCTGGTTGCCTTCGGTGCAGACACCGCAGAGCCTGCCCCTGTGACACAAAGTGCACTTTGTGCTGAGGCTGTAGATCTGCTGCGACAGCTGTGTGTAGGGCAGACCAACATGATCAATGCATTCCAAGACCACGATAGGAAGTTGGGGCAAGTGGTGGCATTCATGGAGGGGATGCATGGCGATGTTGCTGGTCTCCACAGAACAGTTCAGTCATTAGCAAACACTGTGTCTTCAGCCATTGTACAGTCGCATAGGCAGGGTGCTACTTCTGTACCACCATCCACACCACTTGATGTTTCAGGGGAGAGTGAATTTTCAGACCAGGCCTCTTATTCGGGTTATTTCACTAGAAGCAGCCACAGGCAGCAAGGCAGGGCACAGAGGGCACAGACACCATCCCCTAGGACTGGGATATCTTTCACCGAAGACGACGTGAGCTACACTGGAGTTGACACACAGGATCATCAAGGGGTGTTTGGGGAAATGGCTGCACATGCTACACAGGCATCCCCCACAAAAGGTACTCCCAAGGCAAGGGCACCTCCCAAGTCCAGGGACACTCCCAAGGACAAAGACACTAGAAAGGAAAGGGCACCTCCCAAGAGCAGGGACACTCCCAAGGACAAGAAGACTACAAAGGAAAGGGCACCTCCCAAGAGCAGGGCACACTCCCAAGGACAAGGACACTACCAAGGAAAGGGCACCTCCCAAGAGCAGGGACACTCCCAAGGACAAGGACACTACCAAGGAAAGGGCACCTCCCAAGAGCAGGGACACTCCCAAGGACAAGGACACTACAAAGGAAAGGGCACCTCCCAAGAGCAGGGACACTCCCAAGGACAAGGACACTACAAAGGAAAGGGCACCTCCCAAGAGCAGGGACACTCCCAAGGACAAGGACACTACAAAGGAAAGGGCACGTCCCAAGAGCAGGGACACTCCCAAGGACAAGGACACTACAAAGGAAAGGGCACCCCCCCAAGAGCAGGGACACTCCCAAGGACAAGGACACTACAAAGGAAAGGGCACCTCCCAAGAGCAGGGACACTCCCAAGGACAAGGACACTACAAAGGAAAGGGCACCTCCCAAGAGCAGGGACACTCCCAAGGACAAGGACACTACAAAGGAAAGGGCACCTCCCAAGAGCAGGGACACTCACAAGGACAAGGACACTACAAAGGAAAGGGCACCTCCCAAGAGCAGGGACACTCACAAGGGCAAGGTCGCTTCAAAGGAGAGGGACACTACAATGGACAAGTCTGCACCCAGAGACAGGGCACCGCCCAGGGATCAGGGACATTCCAGAGACAGGACACCTCCTACGTCCAAGGCACATCCCATGGCCAAGGGTTCTCCCATGGACACGAGCTCCATCAAGGACAGGCATACATCACCCCTGGCTGCACTGAGGCTGATGTTGTTGAAGGAACGTACAAAACATGTGTCAGCGGTGGAGTCCCCCCATACCTCTACTCCCATCCACGCCCCGCAGAAGCAGAGGAAGGAGTACACTGTTGTTGCATCCCCCATTACACATAATACAGAGAGCAGAAGGCAGGCCCACAGCAAACGACAGGCAGGGTCCAGCACGTCCCCAGAGAGCAGACCACCACAAGCACATGCTCCACCTTTGATGTCTGATGATGCCACTCCACTTACCAGTCCAGTCATGTCCGGGGTGCCCCTACATTCAACAAAGAAACAGAGACACACACCAGTGAGACCTAACCACCCCAATGTCGCTCCAGTACAGCTGTCCCCAGCTCCCAGAGCCACCCTGCCTCCTGGCCCATACAGCCCTGTGGCTCATCATTTCAGTGGTCCTAGTGGCTCAGCTGCAGTTCACTCTCATGTGTCAGATAGTGGCACTGTGTCTATTGTTCGCTGTCATGCATCATGTAGTAGCACTGTGTCAGTTGTGCCCTCTCCTGTTGCAGGTACTGGCACTGTGTGTGTCCGTCACTCTCATGTGTCAGATGCAGGCACGGTATTTGTTGGTCACTGTACAGGGACATGTCCTGGCAGTGTGTCTGAGTCTATGGCTCATGTGTCAGTCAGTAGATCTGTGGCTGTGTCTCACACTCCTGTTTCTGGTGCTGGCGGTGTGTCTGGGTCTATGGCTCATGTGTCAGTCACTACAGCTGTGGCTGTGTCTCAAACTCCTGTTTCTGGTGCTGGCAGTGTGTCTGGGTCTATGGCTCATGTGTCAGTCAGTAGATCGGTGGCTGTGTCTCACACTCCTGTTTCTGGTGCTGGCGGTGTGTCTGGGTCTATGGCTCATGTGTCAGTCACTACAGCTGTGGCTGTGTCTCAAACTCCTGTTTCTGGTGCTGGCAGTGTGTCTGGGTCTATGGCTCATGTGTCAGTCAGTAGATCGGTGGCTGTGTCTCACACTCCTGTTTCTGGTGCTGGCGGTGTGTCTGGGTCTATGGCTCATGTGTCAGTCACTACAGCTGTGGCTGTGTCTCAAACTCCTGTTTCTGGTGCTGGCAGTGTGTCTGAGTCTATGGCTCATGTGTCAGTCAGTAGATCGGTGGCTGTGTCTCACACTCCTGTTGCTGGTGCTGGCAGTGTGTCTGGGTCTATGGCTCATGTGTCAGTCAGTAGAGCTGTGGCTGTGTCTCACACTCCTGTTGCTGGTGCTGGCAGTGTGTCTGGGTCTATGGCTCATGTGTCAGTCAGTAGATCGGTGGCTGTGTCTCACACTCCTGTTGCTGGTGCTGGCAGTGTGTCTGGGTCTATGGCTCATGTGTCAGTCAGTAGATCGGTGGCTGTGTCTCACACTCCAGTTTCTGGTGCTGGAAGTGTGTCCGAGGCGAGAAGTTCAAGCAGTCCACCAGATTCTGTAGTGTGAGGTTTAGTTGCCATCACTCACATGTCATTTTACTTTGTGTGTAGATTGACGAATGTAACCACCCTAGCATTATTAATGTCCGTGGGACGGGACGCTTGACCCACGTACTTGGGTAGCCAGTGATGTACCTTCCCTGTTTGGCACAATGCCCTGTTGCTGTTCTGATACTGCATTCTGCCCTCTCACGTGCTGCCTCTGATGTACCTGCTCTGTTGGCCACACTGCCCTGTTGCTGTTCTGATACTGCATTCTGCCCTCTCACGTGCTGCCAGTGATGTAACTGTTCTGTGCAATGGACTGTTGATGCACTTATCCCCTCTCATGTGCTGCCTCTGATGTACCTGCTCTGTGCAATGGACTGTTGATGCACTGAGCCCATCTCTTATGTTGCCTCTGATGTACCTGCTCTGTTGGCCACACTGCCCTGTTGCTGTTCTGATACTGCATTCTGCCCTCTCATGTGCTGCCAGTGATGTAACTGTTCTGTGCAATGGACTGTTGATGCACTTATCCCCTCGCACGTGCTGCCAGTGATGTAACTGTTCTGTGCAATGGACTGTTGATGCACTTATCCATTCTCACGTGCTGCCTCTGATGTACCTGCTCTGTGCAATGGACTGTTGATGCACTGAGCCCATCTCTTATGTTGCCTCTGATGTACCTGCTCTGTTGGCCACACTGCCCTGTTGCTGTTCTGATACTGCATTCTGCCCTCTCATGTGCTGCCAGTGATGTAACTGTTCTGTGCAATGGACTGTTGATGCACTGAGCCCATCTCTTATGTTGCCTCTGATGTACCTGCTCTGTTGCCCACACTGCCCTGTTGCTGTTCTGATACTGCATTCTGCCCTCTCATGTGCTGCCAGTGATGTAACTGTTCTGTGCAATGGACTGTTGGTGCACTGAGCCCATCTCTTATGTTGCCTCTGATGTACCTGCTCTGTTGCCCACGCTGCCCTGTTGCTGTTCTGATACTGCATTCTGCCCTCTCACGTGCTGCCTCTGATGTACCTGCTCTGTTGGCCACAATGCCCTGTTGCTGTTCTGATACTGCATTCTACCCTCTCACGTGCTGCCAGTGATGTAACTGTTCTGTGCAATGGACTGTTGATGCACGTATCCCCTCTCACGTGCTGCCTCTGATGTACCTGCTCTGTGCAATGGACTGTTGATGCACTCAGCCCATCTCTTATGTTGCCTCTGATGTACCTGCTCTGTTGGCCACACTGCCCTGTTGCTGTTCTGATACTGCATTCTGCCCTCTCACGTGCTGCCTCTGATGTACCTGCTCTGTTGTACCCAGTGCCCATGGTCTTGAATACTCTGAGATTATACACCTATTATGTTAAATAAAGCTAGTGAAATAAAGCTACATCATGTTTTGTGGTTTGTCGTTGTCATTCCTGGTTGTGTACTTGAATTGTGGATGTGTTGGTGCGATCGTCAATGTAGTTTCTCAAACATGACACTCCCACTTCCAACGTCACAGCCCTGGCAGGTACTCCCCTTGCGACAGCAATTGGTGGGTTGGCATACCTGCGTCGTCGTCGATGATGGTCCATGACTTGCTGGTGGTGGAGCACGAAGAGTATCGGAAATGCGTGTAGCGCTGGGTCCATGACGGCGATCTGCTTGTGGTGGGTATCTCTGCAATGTGTTGTATCTTCGCTGTGGGGAATCCGCCGTGTTCAGGCAGGTTGTTTTTCCGCAGCGATTTTATGTGTGTTTTCCGCCATCGTGATTTGGAGGACGATCGGAGACGTCATTCCGTACGGCGGTGTCTCTGGATTGGTTACGTCCGCCACGGGGTCGGGTGTAGTTCCGCGGCGGTGCGTGCTCTTCCGCCGCTTAGGGACATTTGACAGTGTTTCCCATCCTAATATGGCGGACGGAGTAACCGCGGCAGGCGGACAGGAAAAAGGCATTTTCCGCCTACTCCAGGCCGGCGGTCGCCCTTCCGTCCGCCATCGTAACCGACCCCTTAGTTTGGGTATAAGGTTCAGTTTGGTATTTAGGCACCTTAGGGAATATTCCGGGTCCTATACATCACAGTGGGGGACATATGGTTGCACATGTATCACTACTTGGGTGTTATAGCGATTTTTTCCTTCTCCCGCCACTCCAGGTACTTATAGACTTAAAAAGATCTAATTATTTTTCAGATTGAATGTTGCCGCGGTGTAGATATATGTATATATATGTGTATAGGTGTACATAAGATGTGTTTTGTGTCGAGATTTAAAAGTATTTCTTGACTTCTTAGGTGAAATTGAATGTTCATGCTCTCGACTGTCCTAGTCCTGATGAGGCCAACTAAGAATAGTGTCTGAAACGCGTCAACAGAAATTTTGAGACACCACAAAAACTTGATTTGGGAGTACCTAAAAATTAGGGGTTTGAATTAATAAAACCGTCAGGTAACTCCAGGACGGTGATCTAATTGGGAAGGGATTGCACATTGTTGAATACAAGTGAGGTGCATCCCGTTTTGAAATAAGGGCGAAGAGAGCAAAAAGACAGGAATTTGGTCTGTTATTGTGGTTTTTTGTACAAAATGTAAATACGTGTATATATATGGTGTTATGTATATATATATATATATATATATATCTATATGATGTTGAAATGTTTTTGTGTAGATGTATTTTTCAAAATATAAAAAAGACGATTTTTTTCGCATAGATACGTATGAAATAAATACAATTCAAAGAACCTAGAATCTAGTACACATATTGTGTGACCATTGACTATGGATACTTGAAATACATATAAGTTATTAAATAGATTTATATCTATAGGAAGAGTTAAAATAGGATTCTCTTCATCATACTGTTTAGTATATCTATCTATCCCGAGGCAATATTTATTTTTGGGAGTTCCAGTGCTGAATCTAGGCATCCAGCATTGAGTTAGAAAAAGCAACGTAAAAGTAACTTACTTGCAATTTATTGAAAAAGCCAAATAAACACCAGAATATTTTTTATACAAACACAATTGGCCAAGAGTTCAGTTCTTGAGTGTGTGAATTAATTTGACGACTGAGTGTGTACATCAAATGCTTAACACTGTAATCTGATACTGCCTTACTGCTCGACCATGCTACCACTATTAGAGAGTAAGGTTCTATCTAACTTTAACCTCTGCCTACCTCTGGGGACACTTGGGGCCCGATGTAGGTAGCCCTTTACCGGTCGGTATTGGCCGAAAATCGGTATTTTCAGCCGTTACCGACCGGTATTGAGTGATAGAAATTTGGCAAAATCAGTAAATTTACCGATTCGGAAAAGTTACCGAATCGGTAAAATACCGAATCGGAATATATACCAAATCGGTAAATTTACCGAATCGCAACGGTCTGCGAATCGGTAAATTTTCCGAATCGGTAAATTTACCGAATCGGTACAGTTACCGAATCGGTAAAATACCGAATCGGAAATTAAGAATAGGTAAAATTGAAGATTGAGATGTAGGTAAGCTCTGAAATACCGAATTTGCTTCAAATTCGGTATTTAAGAGTCGGTATTTACCATGGATTCAAATCAGGTGGTAACCAGGTGCAGCCAATAAAAATGGACCCAAAATGCAATTCTGTTTGCACAATGGCGGCATTTTATGTCATAGCAAGACGGCTACGGCTACAGGAGGAAGGAGAGAGGGAATGGCTGAGACAGGAGCAGGTCTACAGGCAGAGGGTGACCCTGTTCATGCTCACAGAGGCAGAGATACTGCAGAGGTACAGGTTGGCTCCAGACACCATCTTGGAGCTCATCAGGGACCTCCAACCACTGTTGCAGCACACTACCCCAAGGGCACATGCAATTCCACCCCATGTACAGATGCTGTACAGCCTCCACCTGCTCGCGTCTGGGAGCTACCAGAGCGTGGTTGCTGCGGTGGGTGGGGTGACCCAGAGCAGCCTCTCAAGGTTTTTTCACAAATTCCTTGACGCCATGTTGCAGAGGATGGAGCATTACATTTCTTTTCCAGCCACCCATGCTGAACTGGTTCAAACCAAATCTGACTTCTACCAGATGGCTAGATTTCCTCATATCATCGGCTGCATTGATGGCACGCACATCCCCATTTGTCCCCCTGCTGCAACAGAATACATCTACAGAAATAGGAAGTCCACCCACACCATCAACGTGCAGGTGATTTGCAATGCAAAGTTCGTCATCACTGACCTTGTGGCGAAATTCCCTGGGAGTACCCACGACTCCTATATTTTTCAGAACAGCGGCATCTATGCACGGCTGTCTGCAGGGGAATTTGGCGACCCCTTCAACACCTATTGCTGTAAGAATTACAAGTATGCATGTGAGTAATGTATTCCCATTTCCCTTTTAGGAGACAGTGCATATGCCCTACGTTCATTTATCCTCACTCCCTACCTCAACCCCTCCACACCCAGCCAAAGGAGGTATAACCGGGCCCACAAAAGTACACGGAATGTGGTAGAACGGACCTTTGGCATCTGGAAGAGCAGATTTAGATGCCTTCACAAGAGTGGAGGTGCAAGGCAGTATACCCCCATCACCTGCTGCAAGATAATTGCTGCCTGTGCCATGTTGCACAACTTGGCTGTGAGGAAGGGTACTGAGGTGGATCTTTCTGACTACGAGGATCATGACGACGACACTGCTGTGCCAGAAACACAACCTGCTGGAGTTTCAACCCCAATTGATGGCAGATGCAGACGTGAAGAAATAACACGCAACTATTTCTGAGTAAGTAATGAGACACAGACAGGTTGTGTATGGGACCAACGTATTTTTATGTTGCCACAACGTTAAAGCACTTAAGTGCAACAAATTAAAGTAAAGAAAGGTGGGGACTACATGTCCTGGGTTACATCACCCACACCGGCAAAGTCATTTGCGCCCGCGCTTCCCAGAGCCACTGGGATGTTGCTCACTGCTTCCCTCATGGCCTGCAGGCTCAGCTGGGCGCCTGCTGCTCCTACGTGGGTGAACCACAGCGCTTGCCAAGCTGCTGCGGCTACTGCTGTCGTCTCCCTCAGCCACATCCTGGGCTGGATCCAGTGCAGTGTTTGATATTATCATTGCCTCGAGGGCACTGGTGATCCTGGTCATGCCCCTGGTGACCTCAGCCGTGTTCTGAGTGAGGCTTTCCTGCATGTTAATGCCTCTACGGCATAGCTGTGATGTGGCAGTGGCCAGGCGATTCATGGCCCTATTGTTTACACGGGCGTCCCTGCGCCTTGTGTGCTCCAGGCTGTCCAGTTTTGAGCACAGCTGGGTTATTGAAGTGCTCATTTGCTGCATTGCTGCAGCTAGGTCAGCATTGGTTTTTGATATCTCCCTGTTGCTTTCTACCATGTCTCTGATGCCCTTCCCCATTTCTCCAATTTGTTGGTTTAGGACACGAAAGTGGCGGTGGCAGGCCTGTATTGATTTCCCCTGCATGCGTTGGATGCGCACCATGCTCCCCTCCAGCCCACGGAACACTGTGCCATCTCCAGGAACACCTGCACTGCTGGGCCTGCGTTGCCGTCTGCGCGAGGTGAAAGACTCTGTGGTGGGCTGCAGTGCAGCAGGACTCTCAGGTGCAGTGGCTTGGGCCTCTCCCTCTGCTGCCTCCATCACTGGCAGTGGGGCCACGACTCGCCTCCTGGCTGGTGAAGTTGCAGGTGCAGGCTGTGACAGTGATGGGGAGGTCTCAGGAGAGAAAAGCAATGAAGGGGATTGTGAGAGGTGTGGGGAGTGGGAGAACTCGGGTGTCTGGACTGTCTCCTCTTCCTGGGAGATGACAGTTGTGTGTTCTTACTCCTGCGAGGCATGGACATGGCTTGGCCCTGCCTCGTCACTCTGCTCCCTCGCTGATGCAGTCCCTGCTGTAGCTGTGGCTTGACTGGCTGATGTTGCCCCATGGTATAAATAAGCGTATGTCAACTGAGTGCTACTGTGTCACAGTCACTAAAATAAATGCTTTACACATTTTACTGTCATTATTCAGCATTACTTTACTGCCTTGCTGATGTCTGTGCAGTTACACATGGTCTTATGTTAGCTGACTACATTTCCCATAATGCATTGCTCCTGTATAGTGCTAGCAGTACTGGACTGGGGTTGGCCTGTGCACAAAGGGTTAAGGGAAGCAGGTTGGTATGGGGTGTCATGCTGCGCATGCGTCTTACCTTTTTTTTTTCCAGCTCTGGCTGTGCTGTCCACATCTCCCAGTCCCACAACACTGTCTGGCTCGATGGTTGACGCCACCAACTCCTCCAGGTCAGTCAGGGGGGGCGCTGGGTTCCTGCCTCCACCGGTGACACCAGCCTGCTTATGTAGCTCTGCCATCTTTTTCTTTGTGAGGCTCCTGATGTCGTAGAAGCGTTTCTTGAGGTCCTCAATGCTCCTGCTTGTAACTCCCACAGCATTGACCCTTTCTCCAATATCAAGCCACAGCTTGCGTTTTGCTGACTCAGCTACAGTGAGGGAGTGCCTGCCAAACAGTTGTGTGTGGACTCTCACCACCTCCTCCACTAGTACTTGCAGCGCCATGCTGCTGAACTTTACTTTCCTTTTCCTCTCTGCCTTCTGACTCTCACTGCTGCTAGCCATTTTCACTGAGGTAAACTCCAAAAAATCACTCCCTGCTGCTCTGTGTCTGTGCTCAGCTCTGACTGCCTCTCCAGAATCTTCTAATGAGTTGCAGCTGCCTGGGTAGCCACTTCCTGGTAGGGAGGGGGAGGGTGGTAGCACCTGATTGGCTGTTTTCATTAGTATCACTTTTGCTTGCTTCCCGATTCGGAATTTACCGAATCGGTATTTCCCGATTCGGTATTTACCGGTTCGGTATTTCCAATGCATTCCTATGGGCCTTTAGGCCCATAGGGATGAATGGGAAATACCGATTCGGGAAATACCGAATCGGGAAATACCGATTCGGGAAATTCCGAAAGTCCGATACCGACTTTTACCGATTCGGTAAAAAATACCGATTTTTTACCTACATCTCATTTACCGATTTTTGAATACCGAATCGGTAAAATTCGGTATTTAAGAATCGGTAAATGACATTTACCTACATCTGGCCCTTGGACTCTATACACACTATACCTAATTTTGGTGTAGTATATATAGAGCCAGTTTCTTACACATGGTGCTCCGTATTCTAAATACGGCGCATCCATAGCTACGCAAGGGTTTCTCAGGGTGGCGCAAAGAAAGTGAGGCATCTATACAGATGGGTAATTTTCTTGTAAATCTGCCCCTTTGTTTTGTAATTCTGAAGTGTGATGGATACAAAGATTTTAATAGCATCAAAACAGATCAACACACTTTTTGTTACTTCAATCATCTTGCTGCTAATCTCAAACTCTATCTGCAGAAGCTGCTATGTATTGAAAAATCTGTATATGTAGCTGTGGCCACTAATGCGCTTCTCCAAGTTTTACTATATTTTAGGTAGTAATCTGTATATATCTTTTTATGTGGACCTCGTTGGAGTTTCAAATCTTAATAAATATTGAATTGAATTGATCAACACACTTTAGTTGGTGATGCACAAATGACAAGTATTCACTGAAACCTCATTTCCACACATTGTCATTTGTGCGCTGCAGGAAGCAGGCTCTGTATATACTATATCAAAGTAATGTAGAGTGTGCACAGAGTCCAGTGGATCCCCATAGGTATAGCAGAGCATAAAGTAGATTATATATTACTCTCAATTTAGTGGTAGCTGGGCTGAGCAGTTAGGCTTATCAGAGGGCTGTGTTAAGCATTTATTGTACAGACACAGGCAAGCAATGATAGCACACACTAAAAGACTGAATCCAGACCAATTGTTTCTATAAAAAGTTGCTACTTAGTTATTTTATTCTAGAACCGAGAATCACTTGGTGCAAGTAAGTTTTACAGTGTTGTAGAAGTTGCAATAATTTCCAAGAATGCAGTACTGTTTTGTAATTGCAGTTGTATATTTTTACAGGTTTAAGAATGTTTTATGTAAATGTCAATCAAGTGCAGTTGCATGCTTTAACACTGATAAAGTCAGACAGTTCAATGCAATAGATAGCCTTACAATGCAATCCTATGGAGGAAAACAATGTTTAACAGTTTACAGGGAAGTACTCAACTTACTTTCCCAGTCTTCGGGGATTAGTACCAGGTCCAGTACTGCACCACCAGTGGCGCTGGGGCAGCCAGGTGCTGAGGTCACAGGCCCAATGTTATCCAACGGGGGTACCTCAAAGAGGCATGGTTTGCAGGTAGGTACCAAAGGCCTTGAGGCAAGTGCCCCGGGTGTTGAGATGAGCACAGGAGGGGCCACAAAACAGTACCAAAGCTACGCTACACGGGCGCCCAAAGCTTTTCCAATGTCATCGGTGTCAAGGTCATCGGTTTCGGAAAGATGCTGCTGGCTTAGACCAGGAGGCTGGACGTAGGCGACCAATGGATGGGCAGGTAAGTTGGGTAACTGGGAGACACCTGGGCACCGTCAGCTGGGCTCCCCAGAGTCGGGGCGAATGATGCAGGGGTGCCTTTTGATGTCAGGTTTTCTCAGCTGGTTCCAGTGGATCTTAGTCGACTTCGGAAAGATTGTCACCCAGGCCCTCATCACCAGCTGGCTATACTACGGAAACACGTTTTAGAACAGTATTACCACCCAGGAGACTCCAGACTATAGAGAACACAGCAGCTAGACTCATCCTCAATCTCCACAAGCGTACCCGCATCACCCCCCACCTCAGGAACCTTCATTGGCTCCCCATCCAGAAGAGATGCTGGTTCAAGATGCTGACACTCTCCTACAAGTCTCTACACAACCAAGGACCTGCATACATATATATTTCCTAAACTCCTGAGTTCTTCCTCCCTAGCTCTTGCCCACACACCCCGCATCCACCGAAGCCACACCGGAGGCTGCTCATTCTCCTACCTCGCCGCCAAGGCCTGGAACGACTCACCCTTCCATCTACAAACATCAACCTCCCTGACAGAATTCAGAAGGGGACTCAAGTCCAGGCTTTTCGACTGAGACCAGCGAAACCTCAGCGCCCGGTACCTTCTGTGGTGAAGAGCAGCATTTTAAAAGTACTGATTGACTGATTGAACATAATGGCAAGCCGGAGGCATTAGATGGACCTTATTCTCTGCTCTAGAGGACCATGACAATGCAATGACCTAGCCTTGCTTTCTCACACACACACCAGCATATGCAGGAAGATAGGTCTAGCCTCAACATCAATGCACAGCAAGTGGGCCTGAAGATCAACAGGAAGAAATCAGAAGTCATGCCACATGTGTGGCTGGCCTAGTGCTCGTGACACAATAAGCTCCCAAAATACGATGTTAAAACATCCAAAAATCAAAGAAAAATATTACCCAGTTTGGCGATGTGTGTAACTGGGAATTTCGGGTCACTAAGAGAAACCTACCAGACCCAGACATTTCTCAAACTAGACGCCCAGGAGAGCTCAGGCTGGTGGGACTTGCGTGGGCCCCACAATGTCTTTTTAGCCAGATACCTTCCAAAACCTCAAACTTTGGCTAAAAACAAATATTTTATGGGAGGGTAAGTTCCCAAAACTATGAGGATCAACAAAATTACTACCTCATAGCATTCCCACACACCGCCTCATAAAATTGGTACCCCACTTGTGCAGGTAGGTAGAGCACTCACTACATGGAAGGCTCCTAATCGCAACATAAAGAGATCACATTTACCACTTAAGATCGCCCATTTTTTTGCAATGTGTGCAGTTGTGGATTTTGAGCCTAGGCTCTGCCGCCAGCCTTGGAAACGTACCAAACGCAGACATTTCCGAAAACTAGACACCCAGGTGAGTCCAGAGTGGTGTGCCTTTCATTAAGATTTTGTTTTCTTACCCACAATGCTGTTCAAACCTAAAACTTTGGCAAAACACACAATTTTCCTAACATTTCTGTGACAGAAAGTTCTGAAATCAGTGGGGATCCACAAATGTCCTACCACTTAGCATCTCTACGCTTCTCCATATAAAATGGTACCCCACATTTTGTTTTGCAATGTTTTGTCTCAAGGGCGATAGGCCCAGCCACACAAGAAGGATACAATTTTTATCTCGATAAGTGTGGAAATGCAGGGTGGTAGGATTTTTTGGGAATTCCTGCAGCTCTCTGACATTCTCACTCTCACAACTGTTTTCAGCCAAAGTTTGAGTTTTGCATGGCCTTTTGCGTAGAGAAATTCAGGGGCTCCATATGAGAAACACCACCCTGGACTCTCAGGGGTGTCTAGTCTTCAGAAATCTCTGGGTTTGGCAGGGTTCCATGGATGGCGTCTGAGCTAGGACCCAAATTCCAAAGTAACCTACTTGGTAAAAAAACATTGATTTTGCTTGGTGAAATCTGATACCTCCTGGTCGCATTTTGGGGAGTTTTTGTCAGGATCCACAGTGCTCTTCGGGATCCGGGTGATGCTCAAGGGGTCCACCTCCAGACCTCCCCAAGCTTGGTTCAAGCAAGTACCCCAAAGCTTAGAGGCGGTCTGGCGAGGGAAAATGTGAATGGCCGGGATAGTGCGGCCTGGGAGGTGTTAATCTGAAAGACAAACGAAGAACCTGTTACAATTACTCTAGGACACCTCTCTATCTTTCGTATTCTCTATTCTTATGGTACCCGTACCTTGCTCAGAATGCCAGTGTGGAATAATGATGCTGTCACCTGACGCTCTTCTCCTGCGTGAAGACCCCTGGGAGTTTCCTACAAAAACACAAGCACAAATTACTCCCCTTTTCTCTTCTGTCATAAGCCTCTCAGTCCCTATATCCCCTCCTTGTGCATACCAGGGACACACACCACGAAGGCCCTATGAAAATCGTCAGGCATCGCCGTTCACCGGTTCTCTCAGCAAATGCAAACGAAGGTTCAACACAAACGAAGGTTCACAAACACCCCCCCCCCTTCTGTTCCGTCCCAGAAGCAAGGAAAAGTATCCAATGTATTAGCACCAGAGCCCGGAAAGAAATAAGGAACAAAGAAAAGAAAACCAGGAGGCTCCTAAGGAGAGGTAAGCCTCGTCACCTTACCGCCAACAACCCCTGGAGTCTACAGCACAACTGGGCTCCTCTGTTGGTAGATAGCAGGCTCCTCTTCCGCTATAGCAGCGCTCCTCCTCTGGAGACTCCCCCCCCAAAGTAATTCCTCCCGGAGTGCGGGATGATGACAACAGGCGTCCGTGTCTTCGCGTAACAAACACGACGAAGCACCACGGCGCCACAGGAGCGTATCAGCCGATACACCCCTCCGACCTCGAAGCACGGTTCATATGGTGGATGTGTCTTCGCGAAAACGGACTCTGCGGAGCACCACAGCACACCGGTATTAATTCCGCCGACTCACTCCTCCGCAACGGCGGTATTAGATCCCAACCCCGAAGGGCCAAGCAGACAGATGTCCGTGTCTTCGCGACCAATTCAGCGAAGCACCACGGTCCCCTAGAGGCATACGGGCAGCCGCACCGTTACCGAAATCCAGAACGAACAGAATCCAATACAACCCGACATCCGGGTTCGGAATGAATATATAGCGCCCGCCTCCATGCCGCCAAGACTTCTGGAACATGTAGTTCACCATCACTAGGCAGGCGCAGTTGACTGGTTTCAGAACCTGACAGTTTTGAGTCGCAGTCGCTAGGCACAGCCACACAAGTGGGGTACTGTTTTTATGAGAGACATGTGGGAACAAAGAATAGTAGAACATATTATTACCAATTGGATTTCTCCCTATTTTTGGCTTCTAAATGTAAGCCAGTATGCACATGGGCGTCCGCAGAAATTTTTCCGGGGGGGGGCAACATTTTTACTTCATCACCATCCTCCGACATGATTGAGCACAAGTATTAAATAAACAAATAAAAAAATCTAATTAGACAAAGAGCTTAAATAAACAAAGAAACCCATGGGGTGGGAGAAAAATCATGTGAGGCTTCACAGCAGATTACCTGGCAACCACAATGAAACAGAGGAAAAAACAAACAAGCATTTGCATAGCCAATAGGTCTTGCCTTTGGGACCTTATAAGTGTTTAGCCATGCAACACTTGAAGTTGTTGCACCAAGGATATTGTACTAGACAACTAAACACTTATAAGGTCCCAAAGGGGAGATCTATTGGCTATGTCAATGCTGTTTTTTTTTTTAAATGACAAGCAGTGCTTTTTAAAATTGCCGAAATTGCCGAAATTGCTGCTACCTGCCATTTTGCACAGTGTGTTTAGTTGCTTTTTAACTGATTTAATAGTTTTTAAAAAGTATTCCCTCACATTGTTGGCCGAAATTGCCGAAATCGCTCCTACCTGCCATTTTGCACAGTGTGTTTAGCTGCTTTTTAACTGATGTAATAGTTTTTAAAAGCATTCCCTCACATTGTGGGCGCATTGGTCGGATCTCCCCTCCTCACGACGCACCCCGACAGAAGCACTTCCGGTCGGTTACCAGTCTAGTGCTGGGGATGGACAGCCGCTGCACAGCAGGGCTGATTGGTGGGTGGGTGGGGACTCTGCCTACATCACTGCTGCGGGACCTGGCGCACTGACGATAGAGCCCTGCTCTGGTGTAGGTGGGCTGAATGTCTTGCTGCTACGTCCTGCCCTCTTTTAAAAATTGCCGAAATTGCCGAAATTGCTGCTACCTGCCATTTTGCACAGTGTGTTTAGTTGCTTTGTAACTGATTTAATAGTTTTTAAAAAGTATTCCCTCACATTGTTGGCCGAAATTGCCGAAATCGCTGCTACCTGCCATTTTGCACAGTGTGTTTAGCTGCTTTTTAACTGATGTAATAGTTTTTAAAAGCATTCCCTCACATTGTGGGCGCATTGGTCGAATCTCCCCTCCTCACGACGCACCCCGACAGAAGCACTTCCGGTCGGTTACCGGTCTAGTGCTGGGGATTGACAGCCTCTGCACAGCAGGGCTGATTGGTGGGTGGGTGGGGACTCTGCCTACATCAATCACACTGGACCAAGCGCGCAGCGCGCGCGTGCAGCGGGCGAGCCGGCGGCGCGCCGAAGGCAAGCCCGTCTGCGCCCGTCCGCGCCCCACTGGGCCCAGGGGCCATACCCCCTGCCCATGGTATACGGTACAGTCTCTCCGACCTGTACCGGCTTAAAAGCCCTCTGGTTCCTCTCGACCACAGGGTTGCCATCCCCCTCAAAGCGGAGGGACTATTGAGGACTCCCCATGAGAAAGTCTCCGATCGACCGCAGAGGGCTGCCACCCTCCAAAACCCCCCCCCGACCCTTACCTTTGCCTCCTTAAACACCCGCTCGCTCCAAAAACACCACCTAGAGGTCTTTTCCCTGCTACAAGATGATACAATCGACCTGTTGGGTCTCTCGGAGACCTGGCTGGAAGACTCTTCCACCCCCAATCTGGTAGCTGCCATCCCGCCTAACTACATGGCCATCTATCACAACAGGCCAGGCAGCACACTTGGTGGCGGGGTGGCCATGCTGTATAAAAATACCATGAAAGCCGAGACCTTGTTCGCGGAAAGCATCGAAGGGGCGGACGTACTTGGGGTCAAACTCCATTCTTCCTCACAGTGTGTCATCGCCATAACCGTGTACCGCCCCCCTAAAACTCCACCCAAGTTCGTTAAGTGGCTAGCGGAACTGGCACATGATCTCTGCTCCCGCTACCAATGTTTAATTATTTTAGGCGATTTCAATTTCCATTGGGAGGCATCCCCCAAAGAGAACTAAGCCACCCTCCTAGATGAAGCTCTGACCGCTCTTGGACTGAGCCAATCCGTCACTGGCCCCACCCATGCTAAAGGTCACACTTTGGACCTAGTCTGGACCTCACTGCCACTCCCTAGTCCCCCTGTTATTCAACCCTGTGCCTGGTCCGATCACTCCATTATCTATGGCACCATTCAACCCCCTATATCAGGACCCCAACCATCCCCAAGTTGGAGAGTAATTAGAAGCTGGAACAAAATCAGTGCAGTCGACCTCGCCCCTGCCCTCAGACTGTCTGGCCCGCTTGACCATCCCTCTGGCGATGTCAATATAAAAAACCACGCTCTGGCGGAAAGAATCAATAAGGCCATTGATTGTCTTGCACCCACACGCAGGGAAAGAATTAAAGACAAGGGGATAGGAGCCCCGTGGTTTAACGGCAAACTACGCACTCCGAAACAACAGCTCCGCCAAGGGGAAAGAGCCTGGCGAAAAGCTTACGACCTTTCAACTCGCTCACACTACCTTGAAGTCTTGTCAGCTTACAAACACGCTATACAGTCTGAAAAGTCGGTCTACTATGAAAACAAGATCGTATCGGCCCCCAACACGCAGAAAGAAACGTTTAAAGTTCTAAAAGAACTTCGACAGGTCAAAGAACAGAAACCTGCCTTTAACAAGGAGGATTGCGAGAAGTTTCAAACCTTCTTCACCTCCAAAGTGGAGGACCTCTTGACTACCATCGAGAATACTCCTAGGCTGCCATGTTCCCTAAACCCAGTCCCCTCGGGCCATTCTCTAGAACTTCCCCTCACGTCCTTCCCTCCGCTCACACATGAGGCCTTGGGGCCACTCTTCGGACGTGAGAAGTCAGGTTCCCCAGCCGACCCCTGTCCACCGAGGATCTACATGATGGCCCTCCCTGAAATTGAATACGAGACTCTGTCTCTCCTAAACACGTCTCCGGAAACAGGAGTGGTCCCGAGCAATTTTAAGGAGGCGCGTGTGATCCCCCTCCTGAAAAAACCAGGGGCCGACACAAAAAACTTGAAACATTTTCGACCCATATCCCAGCTCCCGTTCCTTGCCAAAGTCCTGGAACAACACGTGCTTGCCTCCCTTGCATACCACCTAGAGGCCAACGACCTTCTGCAATCTAACCAGGCGGGCTTCCGACCTCATCACAGTACCGAATTAGTGATGTTGGCAGTCCTAGATGATCTGAGACTGAGAGCCGATTCGAAGGACCCCTGCGCCCTGATTTTGTTAGACCTATCCGCGGCCTTTGATACCGTGAACCACCAGCTACTTCTGTCGCGGATGTCCGATTTCGGGGTGCAGGGCACTGCTATGACATGGCTCACATCCTTCCTAAAAGATCGCTCTCAGAGAGTGCAGCTGGGGGAAGCAGTATCCAGGTCAGGCACTCTCCCTTGCGGAGTCCCTCAGGGATCCGCACTGTCCCCCCTTTTATTCAATGCCTATCTTCAGCCTCTGATAGCTGCGCTCAATCAGTTGGACTGTCAAATATACAACTACGCAGATGACACCCAAATTATTATCCGGATAGACAACTCGTCTCCAGCGCACCAGAAAGTACAGAACATCCTAAAATTCACTATAAACTGGATGTCGGCCAACTATCTGAAAATCAATCCGGATAAGACGGAGGTGTTGGCGGTCACTAATGACGCCAACCCTTGGAACTGCCTCTTTTGGCCACCCGAGCTGGGCAAATACCCTGAGCCAGCTACAACAGTCAAAAGCCTGGGAATAAAAATTGACAACAAACTAACCCTGGCTCCCCAGGTATCCACCACTGTTGGGGCTTGTTCTAACATAATTAGGCAGCTGCGGAAACTGGCCCAGCTACTCACCTTCGAGACCCTTAAACGAGTGGTAGTAGCACTTATCCTATCCCGCCTGGACTATGGCAACTCACTTTACCTAGGACTCCCAGATTACCAACTGACTAGACTTCAGACCATCATGAACGATGCGGCCCGGCTTGTGTTCAAAGTCCCACGCCGCACCCATGCCTCCCCCCTTCTACGCCAGCTACACTGGCTCCCTATCAGACAGAAGATCAAGTTCAAGGGTTTGTGCATTGCACACAAGGCCATCTATGGCAATGCACCTACCTACATAAAGAACAATCTTGCGATCTACGCCCCCACCAGAGCACTTTGATCCTCGGAAGCCAGGTTGCTAGTCTGTCCCCGCACCCACCTGTCCTCCTTGGGAGGCAGAGCTTTCTCTGCTATCATTCCACAGATCTGGAACAGACTGCCCGACAACCACCGCAAGGAACATCTACTGCTTCCCTTTAGAAAACATCTAAAAACCCTCCTGTTTAAAGAGGCCTGGGGCGCCCAGTAAAGTACCTGCCTCCCACCCCAACACTAGCAGGCCCTCTATCAAAGCGCTTATACGCGATACAAATATAAATAAATTACAAATTACAAATTATATGGCTCCGGCTGCCACTTAGTCCACCACATCCCACGTAGATGCTGCAGCCATCTTTGAATGGTTTTAAAGCCAATTCAAAAGCTGTCACTAGTGTATGTTAATCCCTATCTCAACTGTGAGACTGCTCTCCTGCTTCCCAATTCTATTAAATACACATGATGTAAAAAGAACATCCCTTTCTGAGCTGCTGGGCTCATCCTACCCACGTTTCATGCGCAGATTTGAAATACTGATGGTTTGGGCTTCCCGGAATTCAACTGGTTGAGAGGTAGACAGGTGTAGA
Source organism: Lissotriton helveticus (assembly GCF_964261635.1). NCBI lineage: Eukaryota > Metazoa > Chordata > Amphibia > Caudata > Salamandridae > Lissotriton > Lissotriton helveticus. Next base: position 1,216,371,661 of record NC_136070.1, on the reverse strand, counting down.
GAGGTAGAGAGAGGTAGAGAGAGAGAGGGGTAGAGAGGTAGAGAGACAGAGGTAGAGAGAAGTAGAGAGAGAGGTAGAGAGAGAGAGGTAGAAAGAGGTAGAGGTAGGGAGAGAGAGAGAGATAGAGAGAGAGGTAGAGGTGTAAAGGTAGAGAGAGGTATAGAGATAGAGGGAGAGGTAGAGAGAGAGAGGTAGAGAGAGAGAGGAAGAGAGAGGTAGAGAGAGGTAGAGAGGGGCAGAGAGGGGTAGAGAGGGGTAGAGTGAGAGGTAGAGAGAGAGGTAGAGAGAGAGAGGTAAAGGTAGGGAGAGAGAGAGAGGTAGAGAGAGAGGTAGAGGTAGAGAGAGAAAGAGGGGTAGAGGTAGAGAGAGAGAAAGAGACGTACAGGTAGAGCGAGAGAGAGGGAGAGTGGTAGAGAGAGAGAGATAGAGGTAGAGAGAGAGAGAGAGGTAGAGTAATAGAGGTAGAGAGAGAGAGAGGTAGAGAGAGAGGTAGAGGTGTAGAGGTAGAGATGTAGAGGTAGAGAGGTAGAGGTAGAGAGATAGAGATAGAGAGAGGTAGAGAGAGAGAGGTAGAGAGAGAGAGGGGTAGAGAGAGAGAGAGGTAGAGAGAGGAAGAGAGAGAGGTAGAGAGAGAGCAGTAGAGAGAGAGGTAGAGAGAGAGGTAGAGAGAGAGAGGTAGAGAGAGAGAGGTAGAGAGGTAGAGGTCGAGAGAGAGAGAGAGTGGTAGAGAGAGAGGGAGGTAGAGAGAGAGAGGGGTAGAGAGGGAGAGAGGTAGAGGTAGAGAGAGAGAGAGCAGTAGAGAGAGAGAGAGGTAGAGAGAGAGGTAGAGAGGTAGAGGTCGAGAGAGAGAGAGAGTGGTAGAGAGGGAGGTAGAGAGAGAGAAGTAGAGAGAGAGAGGTAGAGGTAGGGAGAGAGAGGTAGAGGTAGGGAGAGGGAGAGGTAGGGAGAGATAGGTAGAGAGAGAGATAGAGAGAGAGGTAGAGAGAGAGAGGGATAGAGAGGGAGAGGTAGAGAGAGAGGTAGAGAGAGAGAGGTAGAGAGAGAGGTAGAGAGAGAGGTAGAGAGAGACAGAGGTAGAGAGAGAGAGAGATAGCGAGAGGTAGAGAGGTAGAGAGGTGTAGAGAGAGGTGTAGAGAGGTAGGTAGAGGTAGAGGTAAAGAGAGACATAGAGAGAGAGAGACGTAGAGAGAGAGGTAGAGAGAGAGGTAGAGAGAGTTAGAGAGAGAGGTAGAGAGAGAGAGATAGAGAGGGAGAGGTAGAGAGAGACAGAGGTAGAGAGAGACAGAGGTAGAGAGAGAGAGAGAGAGAGAGAGAGAGATAGGGAGAGGTAGAGCGGTGTAGAGAGAGGTGTAGAGAGAGAGGTAGAGGTAAAGAGAGACATAGAGAGAGAGACGTAGAGAGAGAGAGACGTAGAGAGAGAGGTAGAGAGAGAGAGGTAGAGAGAGAGAGAGAGAGAGAGGTAGAGAGGTAGAGAGAGAGGTAGAGAGAAAGGTAGAGAGAGAGAGAGAGAGGTAGAGAGGTGGAGAGAAAGGTAAAGAGAGAGGTAGAGGTAAAGAGAGACATAGAGAGAGAGACGTAGAGTGAGAGGTAGAGAGAGGTAGAGAGAGAGAGGTATAGAGGTAGAGAGAGGTAGAGAGAGAGAGAGGTAGGGAGAAAGGTAGAGAGTGAGAGGTAGAGAGAGAGAGGTAGAGAGGTAGGTTGGAGATCCTAGCATTTCCAGAGCATTACAGGCACTACTCATTTGTAACGTCATTCCTTTCACTGCACATCCTGCTTTATCTAAATAACTAGGGCCCTCAAATACAAAAGGATGTTGTGGTCATAAAGCTTACAATTTGCAGCATCACAGTGGTTGCTACTGCAAAACCCCTTTTTAGGTCGCGCCTGCGATTGCAGGGGCGAAAGCCCCTGCTGTCGCAAAGCGATCTATTGCAATCATTTCAGTCATTTTGCCTGTCAAGGACTAGGCAGAGACAACAGACTGTCACGAGCACGCAGCCGGCCGGAATCGGATCAGGTCACGCGCTCCGATCCCGGCCGGCTGTTCACAACACATGCACACGCAGGCACAGGCAGGCACACACGCAGGCACAGGCAGGCACACACGCAGGCACAGGCAGGCAACCACGCAGGCACAGGCAGGCAACCACGCAGGCACAGGCAGGCAGGCACACACACACTCACCGTATCTGCCTCAGAGTGCGCCCCCGCACGTTGGATCTGGTTGGGGTGTGGCTGTAAGAAGCTACCGTGGCTCAGTGGAACTACCCGTGGGATGTACTCTACTGCGAGGTGCTCTCGCAAAGGGTCAGTGGGTCTGGGATCTCACCTGTTCTGCCGCCGCTCCCAGCGCCTCTCTCCAACGTCGCTGGTTTGCCCGAATGGCCGCAGACACCTGCAGGGCTGTGTCATAGCCGGGCGCTGCACTGGGGGCCTGCGGTAAAGCCGCCACACGGGTCCGAGGCCCCAGCAGTCGCCGCCCCATGCCGGGCCGTGCAGGAAACCGCCACCGAGAGCTGTGAGCCATCTGCGGCCGCTTCCGAGGGACTGAGCAGCAACAACACACGGCGGAGCGGGAAGGTGCGCCCCGGAACGTGCATGAGTATATCCCGCACAGGCTAGCCAAAGGACAGCACTTCAGAATACAGATTGCAGGGTCGTAGAGAGCGCAGCCTTGTTTTTAATAGCTGTTACCTCTCGTTTTCCAATGAAAGTCATAGACGTAAACCTACGTCATTACATTTGCCTTCCCATCTGAGGTTAGAGAGGCTTGGAACGCACGCTTCACTTATAGTTCCTCCTTGTGACAGCGTGCGCCGGAAGCGCAACATTGGCGGTTGAAGTGTGTGCTGCTTGCAGCTTACAGCTTACACTCTCGGGAGAATGCCTGGGGCTGTGATGGCTGAGAGTCCGGTGAGCTTCAGGAAGATGCTGGAGCAGAGCGAGGAGCAAGAGCTAGAGGTAATGCAGGATTGTGACACGAGCTATTGGATTTGTTGTTGTAAGGGCAACTCTCGACGCGGGCTAAAATGTAATCGTGTGCGACACGAATAGACAATTGAGGCGAACTCAATCCAGGTTATTCACACGCATGTGTGCCTTTTTAAAATCAACGTCCTACTACATGGCGGAATGTTATAGTTACTAAATAAATAGGCATACTTGCTTTCAAACACCTGGGACTTATTGTACAGCTCGCTGACATGCCGAAGGTGTTTACCCAGTATGCAGCGCTTTTACTGAGATGGAAAAGGTGGAGTTCTCAAAAGGGACAAGGCCATGAAACAGTATTCCTGTAAAGGAGCTTGGCATCTGTAAAGAAGGGCATGGCCTTATAGAGGGGACCAGAATCCTCACAAATTCATAAACTGTTCTTTCACCAAATTCTAAGCAACAGTATAATTCAATGTATGCAGAAACATTTGTCTGTGCCATTAGGAATTGTAAGTATGAAAGGATTTTGGGGGGGGGGGGGGGGAGAATACAGTTATTTTTTTAAAACTTACACATTTAATGAGCTAGTTCTACAAACTGCCTATTTTCATACTCTGCATTCAAAAGTTTAGCGTTTGGAGGAGACATTTTCACTTTCGACTTTCGGTTTGAAAACATTATGCATAGATATGATGCCTAATAGCTATCCTAAATGTTTTGTTTAATTCTGAAAGTCAGGGCAGCCATGGGAAAGTGAGTAACTAGTAGTACTGTTTGGAGGGCTAAAAAACTACTCAAAGAAAAAGCAGCAATGATAGTGAGTGAGCCCTTTGGGTGCAAGGCAGCCAGAGAGACGCATGCAGCTTTGTGATAGCAGTGTGGGAGATAGGAATGTTTATGCATTTGTTAGAGCCACGAGTTTATCACAGTGACAGAGTAACAACTAGAAATAAAATATAAATAAAAAACAACACTCAACAAAGCTTTGCATCCGTTGCAGTGAATGCTCTGTCTCAGTAACTGCGGATAAAGAAGAATTTTCACTGAACACTTTATTCTCTGTATTACATCTCTTTTTTAGTCTGATCAGCCGAAAATTTGCCCTAAGACCTCATCAGTTAATCATTGCCTCAGTGTTACATTTATAGCCTCACTCTGCCCACCTCGTGAAAATTCCATACATGCGGTTTCAGATCACTGTCCATGATCATAGCTTGTGATCGCATACTTAACGAAGTCCCCCCCTCGAAGTTCCATCCAAGGCTGGGGAAGGGTGATACCTCACCGAGGACATATGTTTCATCCTGAGGGCAAGAGACACAAGCATTGGCATAGCCAATAGGTCTCGCCTTTGGGACCCTATAAGTATTTAATTAAGCAGCACAATATCCTTGGTGCAACACCAACTGTTGTATGGCTAAACACTTATAATGTCCCAAAGGCGAGACCTATTGGCTATGCCAATGCTTGTTAGAGTTGTGTATAACCTTCATGATTGACAAAAGGGGTTTTGCATCTTACTTCATATTGGAATTTGGAGGGGCAGTGGAAAGGGTGCAATCTTCAAATTGCAATTTACAATGACATATATCAATGGTTTTCAAACGCAATGGCAGTCGCAAACCGTTGATCTGATACCAACACTGAGCTGCAGTTGGTACATGATTCAGAAAAGAAAAGTTGTCTCTGTGGGACAGCTTTCCCTTCGTGAATCATGGCAGGCGACAGTGAGTACAGACAGTGGTCCAGGGGCTACACTCGATACTGCAAAGAACATGAGGGACTGCCCCTTTGGAGCTCAAGGCGTAAACTCTTTAATCCATCTCATATGCAGACCCTTCTGTAATACTAGTGCTTATGGTGCAAAAAAAACAGGCATATCATGTGTGGTGCAGACACTTCTGTTCAGTTTTAACTCTTTTTCAGTTGTCAACAAAATATTTTAATTCATATTTTGGTTTCCATTGTTAACTGTTTTTTATTGTATCCATTATTTTATTTTAGAAATAATGGATATATTAAAAAACGTATAACAACAGTTAACAATGGAAACCAAAATATGAATTAAAATATTTTGTTGACAACTGAAAAAGAGTTCAAACTGATTATTACCATGGAAAAGAAATTGATGAAACTTTAATGTTCGCTGAAAAGTGCACACATCCATCGGAACAGAAGTGTCTGCACCACACACGATATGGTATACGAAAAGGCACCTAAAGAGTAGGTACCAGGATGTAGTAGCACCAACAAAAGAAAGGAATATAGCTTGAGTACGAATAAATCACGAGTGCACAGAAGGACTTTCCAATTGATCTCGCAAAAAACAGGCAGACACACCCATTGCATCTCTGGGCGAATTGTGTAATTCGGTGCCGGCATTAATGAGGCTTTGATGGTTTTCACCCCTTCCTAGGGCCCCTGGCTGCAGCTCCACTCTTACTTAGCTTGAAAAATGTGCCCCCCCCCCCCGAAATTCGACTCTAGGTGCGCCTCTGCTTCAAGCTGTGGGAGCAGCCAGGCCCGGACCTTCTCTCTTGCCCATCAGCAGCAGTTTTCCCGCTCATCAAGCAGGACCTTCATTGCAAGCGCTTTTTCACGCTTTTAAAATTGACGGCCCTGCAGACAAACACTACTGTGGGGGCTGTCAATAGTGACGGACCGGTGTTCCAGGGGGGGGGGGGCAAGTGCCCCCCCTTGCCCTCCCCTGCGGACGCCCATGCAAGAAATAAGACAGTTTGCAAAATGCCCTCTAAATCTGTATTGATATTGCGAAACTTTTCTTCAACAAGAGCAAACTAAAATAACACCTAGGCAGAAAACAAATCCTACGCCTGATAATTTTCCTATGACAGCTCACACCATTCGAAAAAGGGCTGCTTTGAACCCTTTCGCACCAGTGGGGCTGAACTTAATGTCGCTGTTACAAGCTGTCATCCTACCAGCCTATGCCCAGCTACATTTATGAAACTTCTTTCCCCTTTTCCTAAAATGCAACTGCTGGACTTGTTTAACTGTTCTAAAGGATACAGTATTTTTCCCAGTAGAGGGGAATCTGCCATTGCACATTTGACTGACATCGTGTGAACAACGCTCGTCCAATCTCTCTTCCACCATTCTTTGGAAAAAGTTGAAAAAACTGGTTTTCAAACAGCTCCAGCAATTTGTCAAAGACAATCTTTTGGATGCATTATAAGCAGGATTCTGCCCATGACTCAGTACAGAGCTGATGGTCCTATTGGCTTTGTATGACCTTTGACACATGGTCGATATTGGAGATGTCAGGGCATTGCCATTTTTAGATGTCAGCAGCCTGTAGTAAGACAAATAATTCTATCCTGAAAAAACACTAGGGGCCAGATGTAGGAGCCCTAATACCGGTCGGTAATGGCCGATTTCGGCCGTTAACGACCGGTATTTGGGTTTTGCTATGTAGGGGGCTGAAAATTACAGAATCGGTATATTTACCGATTCGGTAAAATTACCGATTCGGTGAATCGGTAAATATACAGAGTCTGTAATTCCAGATGTAGCTTGCACTTCTAAGAGTGCCACAGGCCCTTTAGGAGTCGGTATTTACCACCCAATCGTATTGGGTGGTAAAATACCGAATTCCAGTGTACATGCACATCTGTGCATGTACACCTATGCCATGTGACACACAGACATGCCCTAAGGGCATGTATGTGTGTCACATTGCACACAAGGCAAAAACTGGGGTGCTACAGGGTGTCAAAGTGACACCCTGTCCCCCTTGGCAATTCGGTATTTTTACCGATTCTGTAATTACCGAATCGGTATTTGGCATTGATTCCTATGGGCTTCAATGCCCATAGGAATCAATGGCAAATACCGATTCTGTAATTACAGAATCGGTAAATACCGAATCATACCGATTCAGTATTTTTTACCGAATGAATACCTACATCAGATTTACCGTTTCATGAATACCGAATCGGTAAAATTCTGTATTTATGAAGCGGTAAATCTGATTTACCTACATCTAGCCCTAGATGAAGTGGGGCTGAATTATCATCAGATGAATTAATTCATTTCTATCTATCAGAAGATTACTAAATTACCACCTTTACATTCCACACCTAAGCATTTAAACTGTGGTGTGCCATAGATGTCAGTCCTGTCTATTCCTTTTCAATCTATTCTCTTTCACCACCACTAAGGTCAGCTTCTACATGTACGTGGATGAAACTCAAATCATATTTAGCCTGCTTAATCCAGGTGCACATACGAACCCTGCACAAGATATAAAGACTGACAGACTTTATCACACCGGGTATAATTCCAACCAAAATTGAGATGCTGCTAACACCTAACCTATTCTTGCTCAGGGTCTGCTGGACTGGTGTATGTATGTGTCTTGTAAAGCGCACTGCTGCCCTGAGGCGTCTTGGCGCTGTAGACCGCTGGGGAACCCGTCCTGGCTATCCCTGTGAGATGGTCCCTACTGGGTATCTCCAAGGTGAAACCAGGCATCCCCGGCGAATGTGGGGGGGCGTTGTAGAGATGAGGCAAGCTAATGCCCAGAGTTGCCGAGTGTGATCCCTGGTTGGAGTAGGCACCGAGGCGAGAATTATCGAGTCCGCTGACCCTGGTCCACGACCCTGCCGCGTCGGGAATTGAACCCTGGTCCCGGGCCGTTCTCTGCTTCCGGGTTGAATGGGGATGAATGGGGTTGTATACAACCCCATTCATCCCCACCAACAGACATCCGTAATCTGTGAATCCATCTAGGTTCCAATCTATCTCTCGAAACGCAAGTGACAAAGTGCCTAGTATGTTGTATTATTCTAACTTGTATAACACAACTTCTACCCGGGAGTATGGGTCCCAGCACTAGAACTGGCATGACAAATAGCATCTCAGATACATTTAATTAAAAAAGACATTCTTTTAAGTATTTTTCGAACATGAGAACATTTCCATTTGTTTTGTTTGGAAGAGGAATGCTGTTCCCATGCTTGGCAACCATTCAACTAAAGGTAGGCCACCCACTGTCAACTTTTGCAAATTAAGCATAACCATATTCTGATTGGAAGTCAAACGTAGGGACCAAGATGGAATATATTTGAAAAAATGTAAGGCTGGATCCAGATGCAGCGCAATAAGCAAGACAAAGAGTTAGAAATAAAATTGGTTCATCAACTGGAAGCCCATGATGGAGACGTCTGTCATAGGTGACATATGCCTGTTAGTGTAATTCAGAATGTAGGCAAATAGTAATGTTCTGCATTAATTGTTGGTTTGTAATTAATTTCTTGGTGACTCCCATGTAGTACTCCTGTGCAGTAGTCGAGTTTGGAGATTATTAAAGCATGAAAAACTTGTTATGACATTCTAAAGTAAACAGAGGAGCCTTTTTTTTACCTTTGGGTAAAGCATGAGGGTATTATCTATTTTTTTTATTAACAACTCCATTACAATTGAGTATATACTTGTCACAAAAAAGATAAACAACAGAAAAAGAAATAATAAAATAAGTATACATATAATAAATGAGATGAAAGATAAATTCAAACACAAAATAATACATTCATACTGAGACAAAACTTAGTTTGGGGGATCATAATTTGATACAAAATCAAGAATCTCAGATATTCAATTAGAGGTGGCTGAAACACTCCAGGCTATGATGGGCTCAAGCATGAGGGTATTATCAATGTGAACACCCACATGTGTTACTGTTGTACTAGGAGTTGGGGGTAACACATGCTCCACTGGCCATCAGCTCAATAATCATACAGTCTTTGGTACCCAATCATGAGTACATTGATTTTATCCAAGTTTATAAAACCTAAAAGCAAGGCCTCTGTTAGAGTTTGCTATCATCTTGCTTCCATTATTTAGGGCCAGATTTAGATCTCGGTGGATGGGTTACTCCGCCACAACGTTGATCCCGTCTGCCAAAATCTAAATGCCATCCTATATAATGGGATTTAGATTTCAACAGAAGGTATATCCATCACCATTGTGATGGAGTAATCCATCCACCAAGATCTCAATCAGTCCGTTAGAACACACTTTACATGATCGCACACCTGCGCTAGCATTGGACTATTGCCCTATATCCTGAATTCCAGCATGATCAAACACAAGTGTGCTGTGTCCCAAAGTTTCATACATTTGTAGTGACCACACAATATTCTGAAACAATGGTCTTATTAATGTACAACAAATTTAGATTTTTGTTTGGTTTACTCTCTCTCTGTTTTTCCATACATGTTATTTCTCAATGTAATGTTTGACATAAATGTTATTTATTTTCCTCCATTTAAAATCAACATAACTGCTGTATATGTATACAAAATGTACTGATGTTCATATTTCTGTACGTTTATTGGGTCTTTCGTACACATTCATGCAAAAAACTCTTAATCTAATACACATATAATATTTGTATATTGATCATACGCACCCTTGAAAAAGCTCCGGGCCTGCATGCAAATGGGGGGAAACACGCGTCGGCTGGTCCTAATCTATGAATCGTTATGTCAAAATAACTGTATTCGAAAAATACTAAACAATAACAAAGCAAATTTTAAAAAATACATTAAAAAATCAATTTGACTTGCATCCTTAAGTCACAATCACAACTAACCTAAAGCTTCAGTTCTTGTTCTTATTTGTATTGTCGGCTTCTGGGAGTATACGCTACCAATAGGTTAAATGTAGGTTATCTATACAGCCCTGTCTAAGTGATGTAGACTTTTTAAACAAATACCCCTACCTCTTAGCTGAACAACTCATAGCCTTAAGCCTTGGCAAAGTGCTCTGAGGCCCAGAGGAAAGTCTCCACTCCCCTAATGTTGGCAACCATGGTCTAGCGTAGTGAGGCCCAGGGGAGGGGGGCCCTCTTTTCCAGGGCCTCATGGGTTAGAGCTGCGAGGGTTAGGGGAGAGGGAGGCCCTCTCACCTTGGTTTCGCTGTCCTTTCCCCTTGGCATCACAGCCAGGGCAGGACTGAGAATGCAAACCGGTCCCTGCAATTGAGTCGGACCGGGGGTGGGGGAGTTAAGGGGAGTGGGGCTGCGCGTTGAAAACCCATTTCTTACAGGGGGGCAGAACCGGCCCCCGGTAACACAAATTGCCCCCCAGGTGTCCAAAACCGTCCCCACCCTGGCGGATCACCGGGGACATGCCCAGTGTCTGCTACGGCCAGTCCGACCCTGATCAAAGCATTGGTCTAGCACAGCAATTATAAGGAGAGCTGGCTGCCCTACCATGTTCCTCAAAGCTATGGTCTAGTGCTGTGAGGCCAACGGAAGAGAGACCACCTTCCCTGGGCCTTGTAGCTTTGATCCAGCACTGTCAGGCCCCGAGTAGGGGCCCGCAGCCATGGTCAAGTGAAGCAAAGCCCTTCCAGCCAGAGTTTAGTGTCGTGAGGTCAAGTGAGGGGGGCCCTCGGCCCTGGGCTTCTTAGCCATAGTCTAGTTCTGTGCTGCCCAAAGGAGAGGCCCCCCAGCCAAGGTCTAGTGCGGTGAGGCCCACGAGAGGGGGACCCACTACCCTTGGCCTTACAGACCATGATCTAGCGCTGCATGGACCAGGGTAGGAGCCAGGCCCAAATAGTCAGTCATAGGCTCTTTCCATGGACCTCACAGTGCCACTGAGTAAGGTTTTATAGTGAGATTAATAAAAACCATTACAATTATTTTAATAGTGTGCGTGACAAAGTTAAATGAGAAGTGACACACAACTAAAAATGAGATGTTTAAAAATATGATGCATAAATGAGGAACGTTTTACATTGCAAGTACTAAAAAATGTACAGTAATACATACAACAATTATGAATTTGTGCAAAAAAGCTTCGGGTGTGGTATCAAAAAACATCCAGACAGCCATCAAGCATCTAGCAAAAGTGATGCTATGATCCATACATTTTACAAAATTACAGTTTAATTGGGTATGGGAGCCATTGAAACACTTCATAAGGGCTTGTCTGCACCCACCTATGACCCAGTGCTGTCAAACCCAAGGGGGGAAGGAAAAACCAAAGGAAACGATGGACGGAGCGTTGACAATACAAGCACTCACCCCCAGTCAACTGATCTGGGTTTAATCCATCACCGTTCTTTAGCCCACTCTGCCACCCCAGTTCAGACATGGCCATATGCAAATCAGTCTGACCCTGTTCCTCATGGGAACAGTCCAGCCTGAACTGCCAAGCCATGCCTTCCCTGGACTGGAAACAAGCTACCGAGGACCGTTTTTTGGCATTTCAGCCTTCTTCAGCCCGGCTTGCTTGAATCCAGTGGCAAAGTGAGCAAGGGACTCACGTCTGAGCATACCCTGCCAACTTATGGCGAACAAAGAAAAACCAAAGGAAATGATGGACGGAGCGTTGACAATACAAGCACTCCCCCCCGTCAACTGATCTAGGTTTAATCCATCACCGTTCTTTAGCCCACTCTGCCACCCGAGTTCAGACATGGCCATATGCAAATCAGTCTGACCCTGTGCCTCATGGGAACAGTCCAGCCCGAACTGCCAAGCCATGCCTTCCCTAGACCGGAAACAAGCTACCGAGGACCGGATTCTGGCATTTCAGCCTTCTTCAGCCCGGCTTGCTTGAATCCAGTGGCAAAGTGAGCAAGGGACTCACGTCTGAGCATACCCTGCCAACTTATGGCGAACAAAGAAAAACCAACGGAGCCTTGACAATACAAGCACTCACCCCCAGTCAATTGATCTGGGTTTAATCCATCACCGTACTTTAGCCCACTCTGCCACCCCAGTTCAGACATGGCCATATGCAAATCAGTCTGACCCTGTGCCTCATGGGAACAATCCAGCCCGAACTGCCAAGCCATGCCTTCCCTGGACCGGAAACAAGCTACAGAGGACCGGTTTCTGGCATTTCAGCCTTCTTCAGCCCGGCTTGCTTGAATCCAGTGGCAAAGTGAGCAAGGGACTCACGTCTGAGAATACCCTGCCAACTTATGGCGAACAAAGAAAAACCAAAGGAAATGATGGACGGAGCGTTGACAATACAAGCACTCACCCCCAGTCAACTGATCTGGGTTTAATCCATCACCGTTCTTTAGCCCACTCTGCCACCCCAGTTCAGACATGGCCATATGCAAATCAGTCTGACCCTGTGCCTCATGGGAACAGTCCAGCCCGAACTGCCAAGCCATGCCTTCCCTGGACCTGAAACAAGCTACAGAGGACTTACGAGTTCGTTCTAGGGGTCTGAATTGAAAAAATTGTGCTGACTCTTTATAAGGGTATACTCAGATGTGAGTCCCTTGCTCATTGCACCATCAGGATTCAAGCAAGCCGGGCAGACGAGGCTGAAATGCCAGAAACCGGTCCCCGGTAGCTTGTTTCCTTCCCAGTATAAGAATTGGCTTGGTAGTTTGGTTTGCCCTGTTCCCATCATGCACTGGGACAGGAACAGACTAATTTGCATATAGCCAAGTTCTGAGCTGGGATGGTGCAGTGAGCTAAAAAACGGTGATGGATCAAGCCCTGATCTTTGGACTGGGTAAGAGTGGTCTGCTTAATTCAGGCACTCTGTTCATCACCACCCCCTTTTCTGAATCATTTTGTCCACCATAAGCGTGGAAGGATATACTCAGATGTGAGTCCCTTGCTCATTGCACCATCAGGATTCAAGCAAGCCGGGCCGACGAGGCTGAAATGCCAGAAACCGGTCCCCGGTAGCTTGTTTCCTTCCCAGTATAAGAATTGGCTTGGTAGTTTGGTTTGCCCTGTTCCCATCATGCACTGGGACAGGAACAGACTAATTTGCATATAGCCAAGTTCTGAGCTGGGATGGTGCAGTGAGCTAAAAAACGGTGATGGATCAAGCCCTGATCTTTGGACTGGGTAAGAGTGGTCTGCTTAATTCAGGCACTCTGTTCATCACCACCCCCTTTTCTGAATCATTTTGTCCACCATAAGCGTGGAAGGGAATACTCAGAAGTGAGTCCCTTGCTCATTGCACCATCAGGATTCAAGCAAGCCGGGCCGACGAGGCTGAAATGCCAGAAACCGGTCCCCGGTAGCTTGTTTCCTTCCCAGTATAAGAATTGGCTTGGTAGTTTGGTTTGCCCTGTTCCCATCATGCACTGGGACAGGAACAGACTAATTTGCATATAGCCAAGTTCTGAGCTGGGATGGTGCAGTGAGCTAAAAAACGGTGATGGATCAAGCCCTGATCTTTGGACTGGGTAAGAGTGGTCTGCTTAATTCAGGCACTCTGTTCATCACCACCCCCTTTTCTGAATCATTTTGTCCACCATAAGCGTGGAAGGGTATACTCAGATGTGAGTCCCTTGCTCATTGCACCATCAGGATTCAAGCAAGCCGGGCCGACGAGGCTGAAATGCCAGAAACCGGTCCCCGGTAGCTTGTTTCCTTCCCAGTATAAGAATTGGCTTGGTAGTTTGGTTTGCCCTGTTCCCATCATGCACTGGGACAGGAACAGACTAATTTGCATATAGCCAAGTTCTGAGCTGGGATGGTGCAGTGAGCTAAAAAACGGTGATGGATCAAGCCCTGATCTTTGGACTGGGTAAGAGTGGTCTGCTTAATTCAGGCACTCTGTTCATCACCACCCCCTTTTCTGAATCATTTTGACCACCATAAGCGTGGAAGGGTATACTCAGATGTGAGTCCCTTGCTCATTGCACCATCAGGATTCAAGCAAGCCGGGCCGACGAGGCTGAAATGCCAGAAACCGGTCCCCGGTAGCTTGTTTCCTTCCCAGTATAAGAATTGGCTTGGTAGTTTGGTTTGCCCTGTTCCCATCATGCACTGGGACAGGAACAGACTAATTTGCATATAGCCAAGTTCTGAGCTGGGATGGTGCAGTGAGCTAAAAAACGGTGATGGATCAAGCCCTGATCTTTGGACTGGGTAAGAGTGGTCTGCTTAATTCAGGCACTCTGTTCATCACCACCCCCTTTTCTGAATCATTTTGTCCACCATAAGTGTGGAAGGGTATACTCAGATGTGAGTCCCTTGCTCATTGCACCATCAGGATTCAAGCAAGCCGGGCCGACGAGGCTGTAATGCCAGAAACCGGTCCCCTGTAGCTTGTTTCCTTCCCAGTATAAGAATTGGCTTGGTAGTTTGGTTTGTCCTGTTCCCATCATGCACTGGGACAGGAACAGACTAATTTGCATATAGCCAAGTTCTGAGCTGGGATGGTGCAGTGAGCTAAAAAACGGGGATGGATCAAGCCCTGATCTTTGGACTGGGTAAGAGTGGTCTGCTTAATTCAGGCACTCTGTTCATCACCACCCCCTTTTCTGAATCATTTTGTCCACCATAAGCGTGGAAGGGTATACTCAGATGTGAGTCCCTTGCTCATTGCACCATCAGGATTCAAGCAAGCCGGGCCGACGAGGCTGAAATGCCAGAAACCGGTCCCCGGTAGCTTGTTTCCTTCCCAGTATAAGAATTGGCTTGGTAGTTTGGTTTGCCCTGTTCCCATCATGCACTCGGACAGGAACAGACTAATTTGCATATAGCCAAGTTCTGAGCTGGGATGGTGCAGTGAGCTAAAAAACGGTGATGGATCAAGCCCTGATCTTTGGACTGGGTAAGAGTGGTCTGCTTAATTCAGGCACTCTGTTCATCACCACCCCCTTTTCTGAATCATTTTGTCCACCATAAGCGTGGAAGGGTATACTCAGATGTGAGTCCCTTGCTCATTGCACCATCAGGATTCAAGCAAGCCGGGCCGACGAGGCTGAAATGCCAGAAACCGGTCCCCGGTAGCTTGTTTCCTTCCCAGTATAAGAATTGGCTTGGTAGTTTGGTTTGCCCTGTTCCCATCATGCACTGGGCAGGAACAGACTAATTTGCATATAGCCAAGTTCTGAGCTGGGATGGTGCAGTGAGCTAAAAAACGGTGATGGATCAAGCCCTGATCTTTGGACTGGGTAAGAGTGGTCTGCTTAATTCAGGCACTCTGTTCATCACCACCCCCTTTTCTGAATCATTTTGTCCACCATAAGCGTGGAAGGGTATACTCAGATGTGAGTCCCTTGCTCATTGCTCCATCAGGATTCAAGCAAGCCGGGCCGACGAGGCTGAAATGCCAGAAACCGGTCCCCGGTAGCTTGTTTCCTTCCCAGTATAAGAATTGGCTTGGTAGTTTGGTTTGCCCTGTTCCCATCATGCACTGGGACAGGAACAGACTAATTTGCATATAGCCAAGTTCTGAGCTGGGATGGTGCAGTGAGCTAAAAAACGGTGATGGATCAAGCCCTGATCTTTGGACTGGGTAAGAGTGGTCTGCTTAATTCAGGCACTCTGTTCATCACCACCCCCTTTTCTGAATCATTTTGTCCACCATAAGCGTGGAAGGGTATACTCAGATGTGAGTCCCTTGCTCATTGCACCATCAGGATTCAAGCAAGCCGGGCCGACGAGGCTGAAATGCCAGAAACTGGTCCCCGGTAGCTTGTTTCCTTCCCAGTATAAGAATTGGCTTGGTAGTTTGGTTTGCCCTGTTCCCATCATGCACTGGGACAGGAACAGACTAATTTGCATATAGCCAAGTTCTGAGCTGGGATGGTGCAGTGAGCTAAAAAACGGTGATGGATCAAGCCCTGATCTTTGGACTGTGTAAGAGTGGTCTGCTTAATTCAGGCACTCTGTTCATCACCACCCCCTTTTCTGAATCTTTATATAAGGTTGCACAGTTTCCATTTAAACTAAACTTTTTTTTTTTTTTTTAAACATTGTATTAATTTTAAAGAACACAAACAACTTTGCAAGGAACAAAGAGAAATAAGACGACATCATTTCCTTACAGGGTTGCATCATGTGGGAGGAGTGGGGAGAGTGTACAAGTGGTCATACAATATCTCAGTGAGGAATTTTGGGGGGGGGGGCAGTGGGAGCAACCGCAGTTCAACGGTTCAATGTATAGCATCAAGTGGAGGAATCATTGGGTTGTGGGGACGTCAGTTCGATATCCAATTCCGGGAGACGGGTGGTACATATATCGCCACGGTAAGAGTTCCATTGAGTCCATATCTTCCCCCATTTACGGGGCGTACCTCGAGAAATATACACAGTTTTTTCCCTGAACATGCACCAATCAATGTTTTGTTTCCATTGCCGAACCCTGGGCGGTCCCTGAGCACCCCATAATTGGGCAATATCCCTCTTGGCGATCATATTACCCAGGGTCACCCATCGGAGCTGCGGTACATTGTAGTCATTCGGCTCCCATACATTCAGCAAGCATCTCCTAGCCTCCGGCACAGACCGCACACCCGTAACCTCACTCATCACTTCATGCACACGAGACCAAAATCGCACTATCTCGGGACACTCCCATATTATATGTAGGAATGTGCCCACGAGACCACAGCCACGCCGGCACAGGCCATCAACAGAAAAGCCCATGTGTACCAAGCGGGGACCAGTCACGTACACTCTATGAAGGATTTTGAGCTGTACAAATCTGAGGCGTGCCGGGATGGCCACCTCTTTGGGGGAGGAGATCGCCACCTGCCAATCTTCATCGTCGAGCTCTAGTCCGTCGCTAGTCCAACTCTCTCTAAGGTGACACAAGAGATCGGACCTGGAATTAATCATTTTTTTATAAATGAGCGAAATCGTACTGTCCGGGACGTGCCCGTCCAGTATTCTGTCCTCAAGTGGGGACGCTTTTGGTATGTCCGTGCCCGAGGGGAAAACAGATAGGACCGCGTGACGGACCTGGGCATAGCGAAAAAATTCGCGATCATTCAGACCGTATTCAGTTTTCAGTTCGTCAAACGTCTTCATTCTCCCTCCAGCCCATACGTCGTTCACCTTGCTGATACCTATCAAATCCCATCTATCAAATCCCTTTGATTGCCAAAGAGACCCGAGCCTATCGGAGGCATACAGTGGAGTGGCGCGAGTCAATTTATCAGTCCAGCCTAACGCCATTGAGGCATCGCGCCATACTTGGACGGCTGTCCTGGTGGGACCCGTTACATTCCGGGGAACAGGTCTGGAGTAAAGAGCTCTATAGTAATCACCCCCAGGCAAAAGCCATTTGTCCAGTTCGAAGGCTGGATTCGGTGAAGGGCCGTACATACAATGATTTATCGCCCCCAATTGGGACGCCCAATAGTAACGACGGATATCAGGTAGAGCAATACCACCATCGTACCACGGGAGTGTCAATTTAGCAATAGCAATACGAGATCTTCCCCCCCACACCAATTGCCTCTGCAGGCTCTCAATCTCACGAAAATATTTAGTTGGCACTATGTCAAGTGTATTCTGCAATACGTAGAGGAAACGGGGCAGTGACATCATTTTAAACAATGCTGCCCTTCCCAGAGGGGAGAGAGGCAGTTTACCCCAAGCAAGAACATCCGCCCGGAGGCGTTGGAGAGGGGGCAGCAGATTTCGGTCAAAACGCAGAGCAGGCTGCAGAGTGATAAAGATGCCTAGATAGGTAAATCCGTCTTGCGCGACCGCGATGGGGCAGCCTCGCGGCAGAAGGGGAGTGTCTCCCGATAGGACATATATACAGGACTTCGACCAGTTAATGACAAGACCCGAGTTCTTGCGAAAAGATGACAAGACATCAAACAAAACAATGAGGGATTTTCGAGGTGACGTTAGATATAGCAGAATATCATCCGCATAGAGAGACACACGGTCCTCAAGCTCCGAATTCCATTCAATGCCCCTCAGAGACGGTTCCCACCTCAACCAGGCCGCCAGTGGTTCCAAGGCGAGAGCAAACAAAAGCGGGGACAAAGGACAGCCCTGTCGCGTACCCCTGCCAAGTGTGAAGGGAGCGGAGACATGACCATTAACAACTACTTGAGCCATGGGATCAGTGTATAGCAGTTTTACCCACTTAATGAACTCCGGACCGAAACCAAACTTTACAAGAACCGCCCACAAGTACGGCCATTCTATTGTATCAAATGCCATAGTGGCGTCCAAAGATGCCAAAATGGCGGGCTCAAGCAACGTCCCAGCTCGCGCTAGGACGCCATGCAAACGTCGAAGATTAAGCGCCGTATTGCGATGCGGTATAAAACCGGATTGATCCGGGTGAACCAAGTCCCCTATGACAGTAGCCAAACGCGTAGCTAGCATTTTGGCCAGGATCTTAGGTTCGGCGTTAATCAACGAGATAGGTCTAAAAGAGGCACAGCGATCTCGTGGTTTTCCTTCCTTGTGAATAACGACTATAGAGGCCAGTCTTTGGTCATGGGGGAGGGAACCCACCTTCAAAGACTCGAGGAACATCAAGCGCAAGTGCGGGGCTAGCGTATCTGGGCGAAGTTTGTAGAGCTCAATGGGAAGTCCATTTGGGCCCGACGCCTTGCCAGATCGGACCGGACGGCAGCAGCAATCTCCTCCACAGTAGGCAGCACATCCAAAGCGCCCCTGTCAATATCAGACAAACGGGGAAGTGCAATATCTCGTAAAAGCAAGTGGGAGTCCTGTTCGGATCTATCAGACACTGGGGAGTACACTTCCTGGAAGTATTCGGCAAAGCATGTAACAATATCAACAGGGTCAGTGTAACTTTCTCCATTCGCGGCAACAATCACAGGAACAACCCGGCTCGCATTCTCCCTTTTATCCAGCCAAGCAAGCAGCTTACCAGCTTTGTCACCCATATCATACAGACGTCCCTGTTGCTCCCTACCCATTTCCATAGCAGCATCCGTGACCAGAGCCCTGTATTCATACTGCTTCAACTCCAGCAGATGCAGCCCCTCCGTGGTGACCCCAGATTCCAAGTCTCCCTCCAGAGCACTGATTTCACCCTCGACACGAACCACCTCAGCACGGTTGGCCCACTTGACGCTGCCGATCAAAGTGTGGTAAATAAATAAATAATACCCTATTTTTGACTAGACTTATAGCATAACAGATAGCTCAATAAATAAGAGTCAAGATTCGAGGTAGTAGGAGTTTCTGCAGGTTTTATTACAGCATAAGGACAGGATCAGGACAACCTGCATAGGAACAGAGTGACAGGGCCCAGCAGGACAACTGGGGCCCAGCAAGGGAAAAGAGGCCCAGCAGCTGCTGGGGCTAGGTCTGGGATGAGCGCGCTAACATTCAATAACAAAACACAGGCATATATACATAGCGCAAACACATAGCATTACATTGCAGTAGGCGTAGCAGTGGGTGGAGCAGAAGGCGTGACGCGTAGCAGTCGCGAAAGATAACAGTAAAAAGAGGTGTAACTGGGCGTATACATAGACATGTGATGCAAATGTAACAGAATATGTCATGAATGGGCGGAAACATAGGAGGGGGCTACCTAAGGAGCCGGGACCTCTAACCTAATGGTGCGCGAAAACTGGCAATGACGTGTTACTAGGAGAAGCTGGGGGCTACGAACTCTGTGCTAGGAGCAGAGACTAGAGTCTGGAGGGTCGGAGCGACATGTACCTAAACCCTATCTGGTATCTGATGTTTAGGGAACATGTTGATATAAACTAGGAGTCATGAGGGGAAAAGCTAACTTGATTCTAAGACTGGACCATGCATTATTCTACATGTAGTGCGTGATGAAGAATACTAAATGACCATTAAATACAGTATTTCTCTAACGTGGAGACGAGAAGGCTAGACAATGACGGAAACTATTGATGCAGTTCAGTAGCTTAGGAATGCAGAGAGGAGGACTGAACTGATAACTGGAACTATAACATACTCTTGGCAGACTCAGAGGCAGAGCCAAGCTGCACCGGGCACTGCAAGGCAGGAAGTAAGTGAAGGGTCGAGGATACAGGTGGGGGCTGTATCGCTCCTCAGCGAGGCTTTCAGGAGACAGGAGCTGAATCTATGGTCCGGGCCCTTTTGAGGCCTAGAAACGGGGACTTTATAACGGAGTAACGTGCACACTGAGAAACGTGGCAACATTACTTTACATAGGCCTGATATTCGTAGTATTCACGAGGACTGGAAAATGACATATCAGAGGTGGACACAACTGTAATTGCGCCTTTAATCGGACATGGGGAATAACATATGCATATTGGTCATGCACACATAACATATGATGGATGAGGCGTAGGGACACAGAACATGGCAAAATTTACTTTTCCACATTCCCTCCTTGTCACTACGTTTCCATCAGGAAACATCAATTTTCATGATACCATCTATCATTTCATACAGTACCATTTGCTCGTCTCGAATTGTCTTGGAACGGGATTTAGAACGGGGCTTGGGACTAGGAATACAAGAGGTAGCACACATACTGCAAATCGCAGGGCCACATTGTATACAGAGGCAGCAGCTAAATATGATCGCTACTGCAATACCTAGAAAGGACAGGACTTTCCATCCCCATGCGGAAATTATATTCCAGAACCAACCGGACCATGTCCAGGTGCCTGGATCTTGATGTAACAGATGGGCAATTTTATGGAGTCTGGTTATAGCTGAATAAACAGACGGCGCGTTATTTGGAATGAAAATGCAGCAACTAGATCCGATGACTCTACAGGCCCCGCCCCTATCGGCCAGTATGACGTCAAGGACGAGACGATTTTGCAAAACGACAAATCTCATAGCAGATTGTTCTTCGGTTAGGTTACCTAGAGCAGAGGCAGTCTCATTAACTACAGCTTCAAGGGTTCTTGTTAACCTACGGATTAGCTTACTATTCTGGACAGGTCCTACAAAGAAGAAGAAACCTTTATTGAAATCTGTATACTGTTCTAGAGTAGTTTCAGTATAATCGACAATTGGGGACTCCCTTCTATGTCTAATGTGTACTAGATGTGTGTTTCTGTGATAATCAGATGGGGCTAGGAAAACAGGTGGCAGTAGGAAGGCAATGTAACAGGTTCCCTCCCAATCGAGGGGCAGACGGACATATGCAGTTTGACCACAAATAAAATACGAATGACGTGAAGCTTTGAAAATAGATTTCCCACTGTCACTATACTGGATAACAGTAGTACATTCACTATGACCTACATGTACAGAACCATAACTACGGACACATAATTCGCCTTTGACTGGTAGTACTGAAATAGTAGGTAAGTCTGGAGTAGTATCAGACTGAACATTCAGGACCATGAAATTCGACGAATAATTACCTAAATTATATACTTCGTTTTCTAGATCTAAACCTGTTCTGTGGGGGAAACCTTGCTTGTCTGAAAAACATGTACTGTTAAGAAAAGACATATCTGTTGAGGATGACGTTAACGTGGACCATGCTCCACACGAACCATTATGTGAGAATGGATAAGGAAACAGTGGCAGAACTCCCTTCGGTGTCTGGAAAGGGGGGAGTCGACCACACACCCAACAATTAGTGGCATTGCTGGTCTGGTGTGAATAATGTAACATACGGATAAATGTGTTGTTACGCATAGCGAGGCGGTAAGAATATTCGTGAGGAGGCAGATCACTAAACGTGTGCTCTACTGTAGCATTAGCAGACATATTAGCATGAGGAACTGGAAAACACAGGAAAAATGCGTAACTAGTGCAGGAAATCATTATGCTGAGAAATAATATGAAACTCAGAAAAACGATACATTGGAGTGAACTTCGACTGACTCTCTCACTATGGGGGTCTATTTTATACATGTCAGAAACAATCTAACCGTTTCACCTAGGGGAGGACTTATACAATCAAACTGACTGACTTATTTTACTAGACCTGAGCTTTAACTTATACTCCTGCTGCGGAGTTTTCTCTAATAAGGGAGGGGTTGTAATAATGTCTTGTGCGGGACAGTCCTTTAAAACAATGTTCTGGCAATCTTTCGAATCCTGGAAATCCTTGGAAATGTTCTTGGAGACTGATTTCAATCCATTGAAAAGTTTTACATGAGAAAGGTGGACCCACCCCTTCCTGCCTTCCAACTTGACGGCAGTACGGGTGGTCAAGAGGACCTGACGTGGCTCCTTCCAACGTGGTTCCAGCGGACTTGATCTGTCAAAATTTCTAATCATCACAAGGGAGCCTGGAACGATCTCGTGCGGTGCCACCTCGGTATTGTCTGGAAATGCGGCAGCAACCTGTGAACGACATGAGTTGAGGGCAGACATCAAGGAAGCTAGGTAATCTGTCAGCATATTACATGAAACATCGGTAATACTTCGGGGTCTAGGAGTACCCCACATGTTAGGGGGGCGGCCGAATACGACCTCATACGGGGACAGACCTGATCTGGAATGTGCGACCATGCGCATGTAAAACAAAGCGACTGGCAGAGCTATTAACCAGTCCACACCTTTGTCTTTACAGACTTTTGCAATACGGATTTTCAGAGTCTGATTATGTCTCTCTACGAGTCCGGCTGCTTCAGGATGGCGTACACAATGGAACTTCCACTGGTACCCTAACAAAAGGGAAACGTGCCTCATGAGTTCAGATGAGAATGGCTGGCCGTTGTCAGAATATACGACTCTAGGGAGTCCGTATCTAGGGAAAAATTCACGAACCAACTGCTTGGCAGTGGTCGCGGCTGTGTAATCTGGGACTGGATATGCTTCTGTCCACCTGGACAAAGCGCATACAACTACAAGGACATACTTGAAACCTCGACATCGCTCCATTTGAATATAATCCATCTGGAGGACCTCAAAAGGGTGGTCAGGGGGCTGGAAACCACCTTGTTCCACCGGGACACTTTTACCTGGATTAAACTGACAACATATCATACAGGTACGGACTTTCTGCTTGGCTGCAGCTCGTAAATGCTTGTTGAACCAAATGTTCTGGATACTGTCTAACATAGCTTTTTCTCCTAAATGTGCTGGACTATGTGCGGTATTGATAATGACTTGAACCATAGAATCGGGGAGAAACCATGTGGCTCTACCCTTCGTTAACCATCCTTGATCTGTCTGGACCCCTCCTTGTTCAGACCATTTCTTGATTTCATCGGGAGTAGCATGTAACTGTATATCTATGACATCTTGTGTAGGGTCCTTAACTGTCATGCATGTAATCAGATCTGGAGTACGTGTCTGATTAACTGGAATATCTGGAGTCTGTGCTGTAAGCTTGGCTGTGCGGTCTGCTAGATCATTACCCTGGGAGATAATGTCAGTGACTTTCGTATGTGCTTTACATTTCATGATAGCAATAGATGTCGGTAAATGTATGGCATCTAACAGGGCTTGAAGAAGGAGACCATGCTGAATCTTGGTTCCATGAGAAGTCATGAAACCTCTCTCCTGCCAGAGCACTCCGAAGTCGTGTACAACTCCGAATGCATAACGTGAATCTGTGTAAACATTAACTTTCAGGTTCTTGGCATGTATACAGGCTTGTGTCAGAGCGACTAGCTCTGCTGCTTGAGCGGACAGGGCGTCAATACGGTGTGTTTCAATAACTTCAGTGTCAGTAGTCACTGCATACGCGGCGACTAGTTCTCCTGTACTAGTTCTCATACATGAACCATCCACATAAAGTGTCAAGTCGGGATCTGGTAACGGAATATCTGTCAGGTCTTGTCTTGGCTTCGTCGTAATATTAACTACTTCCACACAGTCGTGTGGGTCTGGATTTGAATTAACTGATGGTAACAGTGTAGCGGGATTCAGAACGTTGCAGCGTCTAATTTCTATGTGTGGCTGGAACAGTGTCAATTCATAACCTGTTAAACGTGCAATTGTCAAGTGCTGAGTTTGTGTTCGGTTTAAAAGAACTTCTACTGAATGTGGGACTTGTACTGTCAGGGAGTGTCCTAAAACTATGGAATCACTTTGTCTGATAGCTAGAGCTGTGGCTGCAACTGACTTGAGGCACGCAGGCAACGCCTGGGCGACTGGATCTAATGTGCTCGAAAAATAAGCACAGGGCTTGTATTGTCCTGCTTGATCTTGTGTGAGAACAGATAATGCTGTACCTTCGCGTTCTGTAACAAAAAGTGTAAAAGGCTTACTGTAGTTCGGTGTAGCTAGAACTGGAGCTTGACATAGGGCTTTCTTTAACTCGTTGAAACTAAGTGTATGTTCAGATGTCCAAGGGAGGACAGTCGATACGGCTGCCTCCTGTGTCGTTAACTGTATCAGTGACTTGGCTAGAAATGCATACTGGGGAATCCATTGTCTACAATAAGAAGTAAGGCCGATAAAGGCACGTACCTCCTTCTGGGTTCTGGGCTGGGGAAGACTCGCTATTAACTGGATACGGTCGGGTGTCAACTGCCTACCCCTCTTGGACAGCAAGTGTCCTAAGTATACCACTTGCTGGACACAGAATTGAAGCTTCGAAGGTGACACCTTGTGCCCCATCTCGGCTAGAAAATACAGAACTGTAAGTGATGCTCGCTCGCAAGCACGTTCAGAACGGGCTGTGATCAGTAGATCATCAACATACTGGAGCAGGGCAGTGTCAGTTGGCATGTGAATGTTGTCTAGTTGTCTCTTGAGTGCTTGACTGTAAATACTAGGACTTTCTGTGAAACCTTGAGGAGCGCGTGTAAACATATAGCTCCTTCCATTTAAACAAAATCCGAAAAGAAACTGGCTGTCTGGATGAATTGGAACACTGAAAAATGCATTCTTGAGGTCTATGACAGTGAAAAACATGGCTTCGGAATCAATGGCTGTTAACAGGGAAGAAATATCTGGGACAACTGGGTACTGAGGAATAATACATTTATTAAGCTCTCGTAAATCAATCACTAATCGATATACTGGGGGTGCATTTGGATCAGTACGTTTCATGACTGGAATGATCGGAGAATTGCATACATTGGAGTCAGTTTCTACAACTACTCCTTGAGCCATGAGCTCGTCAATAATTTTGGATAAGGCTGCTACAGCCTCGGGTGGCAATCTGTACTGTCTGATTCGTGGTAACACTACACCTGGCTTGAGAGTCACACGATGGGGTGTGATTTGCATATAACCTACATCAGTTGGACCTTGCGCCCATAAATGCTGTGGAACATTAGACAATCTTGAATCAAAATCTCGTAATACATAGTGACCCTTAAAGTCACGTAGGAACAGACGTATTCCCTCTGGGGAACAGCAAATAACTGCACCTAATTCTTTCAGTGTCTTAATGCCTAACAGATTTTCTGGACATGACTTAGTAAGTAACAGATCAGTAGTACGGGACAATGGACCTACTTCTAGAGTGACTGGCTTAGATATCTCATTAACTATTGGTTTTCCTGAAAATCCAAGGGAAACATTTCTTGAGCCTGAGAGCGGAGCCCCTGGAACTTCGGCATGACTAATTGTGGTCCTACTTGCCCCTGTATCGATCAAAAACTTTCTGTCTTTCCCTAATACTTGACTGTGAACATAGGGACCTTCTTGATCTACAGGTATCTCGATGAGAGGCAAGCCTACCTCCCTCTCTAGGCTGTTTCATGAATATGACTGGTACTCTGGATACTCAGACTGTGCATACTGGTACATCTGCGATGTAACATGCTGTGTTGCAGCAATAGGCTGCGGTACTGTAACTGTCTGTTGTGCATTCTGTGGCTGAGGAATCTGTGAAACTTGTTCTTGTCTAGGCGGACGTGGTCTTTCTTTAGTCTTACCAGTAGCTATGTTATGTTTCAGAACTGCACACTCGTTTATAAAATGACCTGGCTGTTTACAATAATTGCAGTTCCCTTTAACGGGAGCTGCAGGATGACTGGCTTGATTCGGACCCCTCTTCTGACTGTCTTGAGGAACAGATTGTGCAACTAGCACTTTCATTTTCGTGTCTTTCATACGTTTTCTTTCGTGTTCTTGCTCTTCTCTGATTCTATTCTGGTGGTACTGGAGCATCTGGAGCATCTGGGACGGAGTATTTGCTTGCCAGGTGCTTTCTACTTTCAAGACTCGGTTTTTAATTTGTGGACTTGAATTCTCGACTAATTTGGTAACGAAAAGATGAGGGTATGACTCACTACTTGTCTTGAGACCACTATTAATACTGAAGCATTTTTCAAATCTAGAATAAAAATCACTAATATCTTCATCTTGTTTCTGTTTACAGGCTGAGATTGCATCCCAGTCTTCTTTTCTCGTTGTCAATAATCTGGGTAAAACTTGAATCAATAATTCTGGTAATTCTTTACATTTATCTCCAAGACCGGTACCTGGTACTCGTGCCTTGTCTTCAGCTTCTAGAGCTGCCCAATCGATCTTTTTCTCTCCCACCTCCCATTCTTTTTCCTTTAACTTTTCATACACCCCTGCGGGTAACAGGACCTTTAACATTTTAATGATATCTGGGTAAGTGTATTCTCCCATACGGAGCATGTCTTTTAATTCTCTATGGAACCCTGCTGGATCTTTGTCATGACAGGGGATTAATTTCTTCATTTCAAGAAGTTCCATCTTCGATATTGGAGTGTATACAAACACTCGTTGCATTACGCCACCCGCCCCTTGGACTGGGTGGACTTCTCGTAACGGATTCTGTCTGTCTATGTAGAATGGTTTACTTTCTGGGGGTGAGACATGAACAAAATGCGGGTTCAGGAACGTTCTATATATGTGGCGCTGTTCTAGAATGACACTAATTAAATCGGTACCTAGACCTCTCCATCTATACTGGAGTAACTCGTTCAGGATATCATGTAACGGGCCTGGATCAGAGTGTTGACCCTCATACAGAGTAATGAGGTACTGGATCATATACATACCCACCAGTCGTTGCTCGGCTGGGGGCAGTTTCAGAAACATTTGTACCACTATTTCGTCTGGAAAAGTGGTAGAATCAGTAATCCATCGAACTGCTGATCGGGCTAGTTCTTGTTCATGCATAGTACTTAATTCACTGTAACCGATTCGTGATTTCAGAATGTAATCGGTAGCTTGAAATACTTGTTCTAGAGAACCTTGTTCTGGCGCTGAATGATGAAAAATAGACTTGGGTTCTAGACGTAAATGGCGATCTGGAAATCTGGATTTTCCTACATACGCTATTCTGGCGGGATTCTCGTTCTCTTCCTCTTCAGGATCAGAGATACTTTCTTTCTCGCTTACTTGTGCTGCTTTACGCTGGTCGTGTAACCTTATTATTTCTTTACGAATTTTCTTGTACATACTCTCCATGGCACTGACGGTCTTGTGCTTACCCTCGGCTATATTATCACTCCACCTTGTCAGGATTCTCATTTCGGCGGGATCTTTAGACGGGTAATCTTGTTCTCTTATTAGACAATTGATCAGGAACTTTAATATCATGAGCTGAATCTCGGCTTTCCTTTGAGACATAATCTCGCCAATACTTTCTGGATCATCCCCTGTACGGATGAAACGATATATTCTGTCTAGATCTTCTTTCATATTCGGTAAGGTGACTAGATACTCGGTCACTCTCCTTACACGTAAGGAATATAAAACCATAGTATATTCGCCTGGAACTGGATCATAGACACATTCGTTAAGGGCTTGCCTGATTTCTGTAACAGACTTATTACTTTTAGGAGTACGCTGTGATGCTTGAGCATGTAATTCGAGTGCTGATAAACGCTTGTGTGGCGGCGGGGTTTGAGGAGTAGCTCCTCCTGCGGCCCCTAAACTGGAGTCGTCTACTGAGGCTCTACGTCCTGGCAGAGTGGGAAATGGAACTGTAGGCTGGACCGGGGGTACTGTAACAGGTACTCCGGTGTCTGGAGGAGCATGCATTACCTGGTTTACAGGGACTGGCGGAGCGCGAACAGGATTTGCATATTCGGGGACTGTGTCGTCCAGATAGGACGAAATAAAAATATCAGCTGCGGTCGGTTTATGACGTAGCTTGGTCGGAATTAATGGTGGCGGGAAATTACTAGATGCCTCTGGGGTCGCTTTTGGTACACCTTCGGCAAGAAGAGGATACATACCCTTAATAAGGGCATGCCTCTGTCTGTCTGACTGTTCGGCTTTGACTTGTTCACCTATCTCGATTAATTCTCTTTCTTGAGCTCGTTCTTGGGATTCTCTACTTAACTCTGACTTTCTGACTTCCTTTTCCGTTCTTTTATGCGCCTCTTTACGCCATAACTCGATGGCATCTTTCTGTGACTGTCTGGCTTTCTTTTTCCATAATGCTTCTTCTACTCGCATGATACATTCAGCATCCCATGTACCCGATACGGGCCATCTATACTTTTCTTCTAACTGTTTGGTATACTCTACCCATAAATCTAGATACATTATGGCGCTTATGCCATGTTTCTGATACATAAAGTGACCTGGACTGTCCCTAGGCGGGACAGGAACCGCTTCCTCTAACAGACCCTTTCTAGTTTTTAACTGACGTAACTTGGAAAATATAGGCATGACTGAACTGTAATCTGGACACAATACAATACACAATAAAAACACGAAATCACATCGCACTCATACCACAACATTGAAATACATAAAGAACATTATAAATAACAGTTCGAACAGAATTTTACCTGGAATACTGAGAACAGAAATAGAACAGATTTTCTCGAGAACGGAACAGACTAGAGTTACTGGATGCACTGCTGTAACAGTACGGAACATACCGGTCCCATAAAGGGACACATCAAGACCCGTATCCACCTAGGTGAACACTTCGTTTGTGAGTCTGGGCACCACCAACCCACGGACCAGGAGTCAATTTAGATTGGTCCTGTCTAGATACTACCCCAGCAATGGTACTCACCGGGCAGCACGGAACGGAAGGCCTCGGACGGGACTGGACGACGGACGACGAACTTCGGACTTCAGACTTCAGTTACAGGTGGGCCTCCGGATACCTCGGACCTTGGACTCTCGGCTTGGGCTCTGGTCGGGACTCGCCGCGTTCCTCCACCGTCTCGTTCGGATGCTGGACCGCCTCCTCCGTCTCCTCCGTGGGCCTGAGGGATACTTGAGCAGAAATATCTGCCACTGCGCAGAAGAGTTCCGTCACGACTGCAGAGGGTCAGGGGGTCGGCGTGGCTTCACCGACGCGTGGGGAAAGGGCAAGTCCCTATTCGGGCGCCATTATGTGGTAAATAAATAAATAATACCCTATTTTTGACTAGACTTATAGCATAACAGATAGCTCAATAAATAAGAGTCAAGATTCGAGGTAGTAGGAGTTTCTGCAGGTTTTATTACAGCATAAGGACAGGATCAGGACAACCTGCATAGGAACAGAGTGACAGGGCCCAGCAGGACAACTGGGGCCCAGCAAGGGAAAAGAGGCCCAGCAGCTGCTGGGGCTAGGTCTGGGATGAGCGCGCTAACATTCAATAACAAAACACAGGCATATATACATAGCGCAAACACATAGCATTACATTGCAGTAGGCGTAGCAGTGGGTGGAGCAGAAGGCGTGACGCGTAGCAGTCGCGAAAGATAACAGTAAAAAGAGGTGTAACTGGGCGTATACATAGACATGTGATGCAAATGTAACAGAATATGTCATGAATGGGCGGAAACATAGGAGGGGGCTACCTAAGGAGCCGGGACCTCTAACCTAATGGTGCGCGAAAACTGGCAATGACGTGTTACTAGGAGAAGCTGGGGGCTACGAACTCTGTGCTAGGAGCAGAGACTAGAGTCTGGAGGGTCGGAGCGACATGTACCTAAACCCTATCTGGTATCTGATGTTTAGGGAACATGTTGATATAAACTAGGAGTCATGAGGGGAAAAGCTAACTTGATTCTAAGACTGGACCATGCATTATTCTACATGTAGTGCGTGATGAAGAATACTAAATGACCATTAAATACAGTATTTCTCTAACGTGGAGACGAGAAGGCTAGACAATGACGGAAACTATTGATGCAGTTCAGTAGCTTAGGAATGCAGAGAGGAGGACTGAACTGATAACTGGAACTATAACATACTCTTGGCAGACTCAGAGGCAGAGCCAAGCTGCACCGGGCACTGCAAGGCAGGAAGTAAGTGAAGGGTCGAGGATACAGGTGGGGGCTGTATCGCTCCTCAGCGAGGCTTTCAGGAGACAGGAGCTGAATCTATGGTCCGGGCCCTTTTGAGGCCTAGAAACGGGGACTTTATAACGGAGTAACGTGCACACTGAGAAACGTGGCAACATTACTTTACATAGGCCTGATATTCGTAGTATTCACGAGGACTGGAAAATGACATATCAGAGGTGGACACAACTGTAATTGCGCCTTTAATCGGACATGGGGAATAACATATGCATATTGGTCATGCACACATAACATATGATGGATGAGGCGTAGGGACACAGAACATGGCAAAATTTACTTTTCCACAAAAGAAAGAGCTTGGCCACGAAGGACAGTTTTGTAAGCCTCCCACAGAGAAACTGGGGAGGAAACAGAACCCACATTCTCAGCAAAATAGTGATCGTGTGTTTTAATCAGTTCGGCCCTGACCTTGGGATCCCGGAGATACCAGGGGTTGATCGGAGCCACGCGGCCCGCCGAACCCCGTTGTGCATCCACAACCAACCAAATCGAAGAGTGGTCCGAAATGCCTCGTGCAAGATGCTTTACTTCCTGTATGGCGGAGGCTTGGGAAGAGGGAATAAGAATATGGTCCAGTCTCGAGAGACTGCCGTGGGCACCAGAATGGAAAGTATACTGCGACTGCCCCGGGTGGAGCAAGCGCCAGCAATCAGTTAGCCCCAGGGTCTCCAGAAAGCCACTCAACCAAGACTGGGCCCTCGGAAGGTCCCGGGGAGGGTAGCGATCACACAACCCAGAAACCACGGAATTGAAGTCACCACCAACTACAAGCAAGCCCTCGGGAAGTCCCAGGATAACCCCACTCAGATCGGCAAACGTGGTGGCTTGGAGGCCCGGGGGCACGTATACAGAAAGCAAAACAACAACCTTCCCCTCCCAACGCCCAACAATGGCGGCATATCTTCCCCTATCGTCAAGCATGACATCATCAATGGCCAGGGGGAGGGAAGTCCGGACTAGAATACCCGCCCCTCTGGAGCCCGAAGTGAAGCCGGAGTGCGCCACAAGACGATAGCCACGCCTATTTAGAGCATAGCACTTGTTGCCGAGCAAATGCGTCTCCTGTAATAAAACAACATCAGGAGACAAACGTTTCAACAACTGCAACACTACACCCCTCTTGATCCCGTCCCCCAACCCGTTTACATTCCAACACAATATTCGAAGTCCTCTACCCCCCATCCCCGCATCCAGCCCCACCCCCGCTCCACATCCTAAGCAACATCCAAAAACAGGAGTTCGTATTGTCTTCACCTTGCAAATAACAACAATAAAACTCAAACCAAAACCCCCCTTTCCCCAAACATGCCCTATCCGTCTCACCCCCCACCCCGCACCCCTGCGGAAGACTAAAAAGCCCCATAAACTTGCAGTGTGCCTGTCGCCCTACCACCCAACTAGTCTACGAAAAGAAACCCAGAAGGAGAAGGACTCACTCACCCCCCACCCACCCCCGAAAGGACCAAATACTTGCAAACTATAACGTCACGGCATTAGCCACAGCTGAACGTCAACTATAAGGGAGCGGGGGCCGATACTGGTCCCTATTCTTGTTCCCGCAGGCCTCCTTCCGCACGGTCCGATTGACCAAAACCCTCGGAATGTTCTTGATCCATAGGTAGCGAATTCAGCCAGTCACTCACAACCCCAGGATGGTCAAAGAAAAAGGTTTGATCATTATTCACCACACGTAGGCGAGCCGGGAAGAGCATAGCGTACTTCATGGATCTGTCTCTCAGCCGCTTCTTAACCCCTTGAAACCCCAGTTTCTGTTTCTGGACCTGTTGGGTAAAGTCCGGATAAAAGCTGACCGTGGAGTTCTCGAAGGCGATGGGACCAGACTGTCTCGATGCCTGCAGGATAGCGTCTCTGTCCCGGAAAT
Source organism: Lissotriton helveticus (assembly GCF_964261635.1). Taxonomy (NCBI): domain Eukaryota; kingdom Metazoa; phylum Chordata; class Amphibia; order Caudata; family Salamandridae; genus Lissotriton; species Lissotriton helveticus. Next base: position 1,216,339,982 of record NC_136070.1, on the reverse strand, counting down.
TAAAAATCCTCGCAATGATGGGACGTGGGTTGGCACCTAGTTTAGGCGTGCCGCCAGGGATCCTATGTGCACGCTCGACAGCAAAAAACTTGCTAAGACCCTTGGGTGCCAGGTGGTTCAGCACCAGGTCTTCCACCAAGAGGTCCGTCGAGGTAGCCTCCGATTTTTCCGGCACACCAATCAGGCGAACGTTATTTCGTCTGGCACGGCTCTCAAAATCCTCCAGCCGCCCGGAGAAATAGTCATTAGCTTTCCGCAGATTCCCGACCTCAGCTTGCAAATCAGAGACATCGGTAACAAGGCTGGAAGTCTTGATATCAAGGGATTTGACCTTTTCATTCGTTTTCGCCAGGTCTGCTCTGATCAAATTGACATCAATGGCGACCGTATCCAACTTGAGGGAAAAGGCCTCATATTGTTGTCCCAGTGTAGCCTTCATTCCAGAAATGGCGCCCATGACGTCTCGTAACGAGAGTTCCTCTTCAATCGAGGGGTCCTCCTGAGCTACGGTCGAAGGTTTAGACACTGCACCCGGTGAACCTTTAGTAAGGGTGTACCTGTCCATGACATTCGATTGTACAGCGCCTCCTCGGACACCTGGCTTGGTTTTGCGCTTCTCACCCTCTGGCCTGGTGGCCATCTTAGATCCCGGACCCAGGAGGGCCGCTTGGTGTCGGGTAAAAATGGTTACTGTAGAGGCATCTGCAGCACCAAGGAGGGTAGAGTAGACGTCTTTCTCCAAGCCCAAAGCCACAATAGTCCGGCGACAAACGTTGAAAGGCGAGTAAGGGCAATCAAGTCCAGCCGCACAACAGGCAAAGTCAATCAGGTCTCCGGACAAGAATCGAAACCGAAAGTGACTGCCGAGCTCAGACGAATCCAGGAAGCCGTTGTTATTCAATTACTGGCCGGCTGGCAGAGATAACATAGCCCGGGGCACCACCATGAGCGGGCCCGAGAATTCGAAGGTCCGTAGCTCCGGTCCCCAAAGTCCAAAACAGTTTTCGAGATCTGATAAGTGATCAGCAGGGCTTCGCCATGAGCAACCCGTCGTCCAAAGCAGGATAAAATACAGGATAATCAGTGGAGGTGGCGAGGGTCCGGGAGCCCTGTGCTCACGCGACCATCTTGGGTGCGCGCGAAGCTCCTCCCCCCATTTAAACTAAACTTTTAATCAAACATTAACAATACATTTCTAGAAAATATGTGCATAATGTTAAGCTTATTATAAATAGCATTTTTAGTGAAGGTTAAGAGTACACATACTTGTTACATCTTTCTTCATGATATCATTTTAACAAAGTCTCTATGTTTGCATTTTCTAAGTAAGCGGCATTCAATATTGTATTCAAGGTCTAGTGTGTGGAAGTGTAGCAATGGTGTACATTTTTTGTTTTTTTAAACATTTATATTTCTTTTATTTTATGCCTTTTAACTTCTGCACATTCATTAAATCTATATTATTAAAAAATTATGTAAATGCTCTAATACTAACCTCCTACCTTCTTCCAGAATCTCAAAACATGAATAGCTGGCTGGTATGCTTGCTTGAGAAGTATGTGAAGTCTTACAGCCACACATGAATAAGTTGAGCTTGCCTTTGGAGTCTTGTGAAGCTTCATGGTGACAAATGTTTATCATTTTTGATAGACAATACAATTTTAAAATAATGATTTGCATATTCACAGTGCTTCCAGTTGCTGGCTTGGACCTTGGAGCATCACTATACAGAAGAAACAGACACCATCTCTCTCTGTGTCTCTCTCCCTCTCTCTCTGCTGTGATTGCATTAAACAAGTGAGTTTTCATCAGGTAAATGCAAAAGGAAAAAGAGTGCATTTTCCTGTCAATTCTTTAAATTGGATGATGTATCGTTCATTTAAGGTGTACTTTAAGATGAAAGGCAAAATTACTTTGTACTTTATGCTTATGTTTTTGACCTCGCTCCCACACACTGACAGCCATTGCCATATTGCACTTCTTCGGTGCTCTACTGGACTCTCATCTGTGCCTCTAGTTGTCATCCTCACAGCAGTGCCAGTCTGAGTTAGAGAGTGTCTTTAATGGGGTTCTTGGACAGCCAGGGAGGTCAAACAGTGATCTTCAGGAATTGCTATAAGTTGTGCTGAGAGAGGCCTGGTGTGCTTGCCTGATTGCTGCAGTGCCACTCACTGGCACTGTACTAGGCTGCACTCTTTGGTTTCACAGTCTCACCATCACACCTTTGGTCGGGTCCTCACTCTCACTTCCGGCTCTGTTTTCTGACTATTGCATGGGAAGCCTGGCGCTTCTGTGTGCGCCTGTAGGACAGGAAATAGGGTACCGCAAACGTGCACCGAGTTGTCGGGCTACAAAAAATGTACATGTTGTTGGCACTGAGGTATCGCACAAAGGTGGCTGGTGCCAAGACTGCTGTGTGACATGATCGCTAGCAATCAATCATGGCCTGGTGTCAGAGGGAAGGGCGACAGGAGCTAGGGGAGAGCCATGTAAGATTGCTCTACTCCAGTGGCGTTGGCCATGAAATCATCCTGCAGTACACCACGCTATACTGGGTTGAGGGAGTCTCAGCAGGCATGGGCAGCACTGGAAAACAAGCTAGCTGTCTGCTGGTTAGGCCAAATTAACTGCGGCACCTGTGTGCCCAAAATAAACAACAAAATGCACTGACGGATCCACATGAACCTGAGTCCAGCGCGCTGTCTCTTTATTTTAGTGATTGCCCCACGGTCGGAGCCGGCTCTATTTGGCCAGAGGAGACCGAGCATCATCCAGGCTCACAACTGTTTTTCTCTCTTTTAAAAATGAATAATTGGTGCTGGTGGGTGCTATAACATAGGCTGAACTAGACTTTGGTGATGATTTGCCTTTGTGGCGCCTGGGCTGAGTTAATTCCTGCAATTCATGCAATGCAACGCCCTTTGCCCGGATCTTCGAGGTGTTGTCCAGAATAATTATGACCATTGCACTGTGACATGCCACTGATAGATGACATTACATGGTTGCTAGCCGGGCTCAACTAGATTCATGCTTGGGTGAGTCAATGATTTCCAGACCCTGAGGCGCCCAGAGTTAATCTATGATGTGCATTTATTTATTTGTTAGGACAGTGTAAAGTACGACTTCACACAGAAATAAATAAATACATTGTTTAATATGTTGAAAAACAGGAGCAAGGCAGGACGCAGCCTGCACAGGTCTTCTTCCTCAGCAACTGCCTTCCCAGAGCTCACACAAAGAATCTAGAGCTTTGTAATAGAGAGTTTGTGGAAGCCAGAAGGTTTGGAAGATACAATTCCAAAAGGAGAAAACATGACACACCTTCCCCCTTAAGGGAAACAAAGAAATAAACAAATCAGGAAAAAAAATATATTTTCTATCATGAAATTATTCACATATGTAACATACAAAATCTTCCATCCACTTGGGTCTGGAGCATACTCGTTTCTTAACAGAAATATCAACCACTACAGGTTCAGCAGGTTCAACATTTCTAGAGGTTCCACTATCACCCCGTTCCCCCCCAACAATATTGTTATCCACAATTTGATCTAGGTTGGGATCCAAAGAATTTGAAGTGGTGGCTTGACTGTCAATGTCATCAAAAGTTCCAAACAGAGGCCTCTCATGATTTCAAAAGGAGACATTTTTAAATCCTCATGAACATTGGTTCTATATGTCCAAGCCACTTTGTACACTTGAAGTTCCCAATCAGCCCCTTTCATGACAGCGATATGAATAGCATTTTTTAGTACTCTGTTAAATCTCTCGCACATGCCATTCCCACTGGGATGATACAATGAAGTGGTTCTATGTTTTATACCTACTCTCTCAAAATATGTTTTTGCTCATTTGGACATAAATTGTACTCCATTATCACTTATAATATGGACAGGAAGCCCTTCTTCAATGAAAACTCTATCAATAAATTGTAAAACAGTGGCTGAATCAATTTTATCAACAATCATTATGATTGGCCACCTCGAAAAAACATCAATCATGAAGATTAGATATTTAAAGGCAGTACCAATCGGGCCCATGATGTCTATAGCCACAGTATGCCAAGGACCATTAGGTATAATGGGTTCACACATATCAGGTCTCAAAGTTTTTAATGCTTTATCTGAGTTAGCACAAATTATGCAATTTCTTACAGTTCTTTCAGCACACAGGTCAATTCCTGGCCACCAGTACCATTTTTAAACCCTTTGTTTGGTTTTCACTATGCCACAATGATCTTCATGACATAATCTTAAAATGGATTCTCTTAATGAAGTGGGAGGAATAGCTTTATACCCACGAATGATGGTATTATCATTAACATATAACTCATTTTTTACCTCCCAAAAATGTTTTAGACTTCTCTGGCCTTTCTTGGCGGATAAGAGAAATGAAATCAATTTTTTCAAATATTCTTCTTCCCATTTTATTTTCTCTAAACAAAAAGGATTTTCATCATGAATAAGGGCAACGTGCAATGAATCCCACTCATTCACTTTGCATTCATGTAAATCTAAAGACATGCGCAAAAGAAAATCTGGTAAAACATTGCTCTTACCAGGAACATATTCTACTTTGTAAATGAAGTCATGTAGATGCATTGACATCCTGGCTATTCTAGCTGAGGCTTTAAACAATCCTTCAGTCGTAAGGAGTTTGACTAAAGGTTTTTGATCAGCTCTGACAATGCATTCTCTACCCCAATCAAAACTACGAAAAAGCTCCAAGGCCCATACACATTCCAAAGTTTCCTTTTCAATTACAGAAAACTTACTTTCAGAAGGAGAAAGTGCCCTGGACGCATATGCAACAATGGATTATTTTCCTTTTTCATAAATTTGGAAGAGGACACCACCCAAACCCTTGTTGCTAGCATCCACAGTGACTATGCATTTGGAGTTCACATCAAAAGGACACAGCATAGGAGCATGAACAATGGCTTTTTGATATCTTCAAATTCTTTCTTGCATAAATCAGACCATACAAATTTAATATTGCTTTTGAGTAACTGTCTAATGTTGTAAACTTTACTAGAAAATTCTTCATCAAATTTAGCATAACATTCTACCATCCCTAGGAAAGATCTCAATTCATCCTTGTTAGACGGTGGTGGAGCATTTTTGATCGCATCCACTAACTTAGGTTTAGTGGCAACACCTTCTGCGCATAAAACGTGGCCGAGGTAAGTCACAGATTTCACACAAAATTTACATTTTGAATGTTCAACAGTCAATCCTTTTTTTCTGAAGTACTAAATGCTTCCTCAAGAACAGCATCGTGTTCAACTTTATCTTTCCGAAAAATAAGGATATCATTTTGGCAACATCTCACCATGGGATGCTTGCCAAAGAGATGATGCATAAGCCGTTGGAAAATTGCAGCGGCCGATGCCAATCCAAACAGCATTCTTTTATAATGGAAGCATCCCATAGGTGTGATAAATGCAGTGACATGTTTACTATCCTTGTCTAACATGATTTGGTGGTAGGCCGCCGACAAATCTATTGTAGAGAAAAACATAGCACCATTAACTAAGGACAACATTTCTGAAATTTTGGGTAAGGGAAACTTATCAACCACTATGTTGTCATTAAGATGGCAAAGGTCAATGCAGAGGCGGATTTTACCATTGAATGTAATGTAATGTAATGTAATGTATGTATACTTGTAAAGCGCACTATCACCTTTCAGGTATCCTGGCGCTGTATACCGCTGTGGAACCCTTCCTGGCTTTCCCTGTGAGATGCTCCCTACTGGGCACCCCCAAGGTGAGGCCAGGCATCCTAGCGCTTTCGGGGCCGTTGTGGAGATTAAGCAAGCTATTGCCCAGAGTTGCAGAGTCTGAACCCATGATTAGAGTAGGCACCTAGGCGAGAATTATCGAGTCAGTGGACATTTTGAGCCCAAGACCCTGCCACGTCGGGAATTGAACCCTGGTCCCGGGCCAGACCTCTGCCTCAGGGTCTGCCGCTCTAATCGGTGAGCCACACTTCTCCGTCTGGCCGTCTTGAACCGTCTGGCCATGACGATGGGGGAAATCCACTCCGAGGACTCTATTGGCTCTATGATGTCTTCTTTAACAAGTTTATCTAATTCCTTTTCCACTTCACTGCGTAACAAAATAGGAATCTCTCTGACCTTGTGGATTTTGGGATTGGCATTCTCTTTTAAAACTATACGGTGTTCAAACCCCTTAAAGCTGCCAATTTTGCCACTGAAAACTTTTGAAAATTTGGTTAACATAACATTTCCAATAGCTTCACTATCATTTATAACTAGTACAGTTTTCGAACTATTGGGATCTAAAATGATATTAATATTTCCTTGATCCTTCCACCCAAGAACAGATGGTCCACGTTTGGCAACATATCATTTTCCTAAGACTCTCTTCCCTTAAACCTGAAATTGAGAGGTCTAAAACCAATAAAATCAATCTTTTCTCTCAAATATCCTTCAGGAGAAATATCAGGGGTGTACAGTTTGCTCACTAAATGATGTAAAAATGTTGTATTCCAAACGTCTTCACTAACAATTGTGTAGGGGGAACCTGAATCAGCATAGATTTCAATAGCAACACCCCCAATCAACATGTTACAAATAGCTTTTTTTTATTTCACTGTTTGTGTTTCCTTTATGTTAAGGATAAAGTGTTCTTCCTTTTGTGTATCACACAAATTATCCTTAACAGAACAATGCATAATTATTTTAATAATAATTGTTTCCTCATCACTTGAAGCGCTTTCATAAACAACTTTTTTTCTTCTACAAGCTTTAGAGTAATGACCCATTAAACCACAATTAGAACAATTTTCTTTGATAGCTGGACATAGCTTGTTATTCACCAAATGAGAACTACTACCACATCGGTAACATTTGAAGTCTTCTCTCTTTTTGAATTCAAAAGTTTTAGTTTGAGGTTAAAGTTTTTGTTTTAAATTAGATTTGCTTTGTACTTTAGAGACTACTTGTTCTTACACAACTTTATTATCATTCTTAAGAGCTTTAGCACTTCTACTTGATAGTTCAGCCTTCCTAACTATGGCTAGAACATCCTTAAGATCAGCATCTCCGTTAATCCAGAGTCTATCCTGGATTGACGGATCACGAGTGTGCATTACAACCTGGTCCCTAATAAATTGCTCTTGAAGATGGTCAAATTTGCAATCTTCAGCAATCTTTTTAAGAGCAGCAAATATATATATCTATAGTCTCACCTGATTCTTGTTTCCTGTGAAAGAAATGATATCTCGTTATGCCAATACACACCTTAGGAGAAAAGGGATTATCAAAGTCTTTTAGAATGTCTAAAAATACATCAGATTCAACCCCACCAGTTGTCTTCGTCATTTCATCATAAATGTTCAAACCACCAGCACCAATGGAATGCAAAAATAGTTTTTTCTTCCTCTCTGGCTTCATTTTACCATCCTCATCGATAGTTTCGATGAAATTCAAGAAATATGCTTTCCATTGTAACCACTTCATGCAAGGTTCACTTCCTGTTGGCCAAAAGGCTTGTGGAGGTTGTATAGAAACATTTCCTGTAGCCATTTGATAAGCAAGTGTTTAACAAATTAAAATTGCAGAGACAATATGTATGAGAAAGCTGACTTCCTCAAGCTGCTGAAAAACACCATAAATATAAATGAAAAAAATTGTAAGATGAAACAGTACTCACAACTTGAGAATAGAAGATGAAAAATTATCCACGAAGCAAAGAAATGAATCCCCCCTCAAAAAACGGGTGCTGTAGTTAAAGAAATAACGATATAAAAAAACTACGGCGTAGCAAACATATAGGCACAAAGGTACTCTAAATATGGCCGTAAGATGGTTTTAATTGTTGCGCGTATGCAAAATACGTGTTGTGGAAATTGAAGCAAAAGTGCGCTGGCAAAGTAGGAGAAAATCCAAGATGGCGGCACATACTCAAAATGTCATACGTAGACGTGAAGTGTGTGACTTACGCTGAAAGAGTTGAAGCAAGAGTGCGCTGGCAAGGTTAAAATAGGACAAAATCCAAGATGGCGGCACGTACTCGAAACGTCATATGTAGACATAGCGAACGTCGAGAGGAATGGAGAGACAGAAGATTCTTCATTCAGTGTTCCTTCTTGCCAACAGTAAGAAGCATTTTTTTAAATAGAACAGTAACTCTTGAACTCCTTATCAAAGTTAATGGCAAAGTAGTAAAACAACGAAAGTGCAATATCCAGGTTTAATAGTATAAGAAAGTTTGTTAAAAAAAAAGAAAGGGAAATCACATAAAAAACTATTTTCGCTAACCCAATCCTAGCTGTAAAACCACAGCGGTCGGTAACAGTAAAGTTAGATATATGATCTTTTTTTTTTTTAAAAGATCAACAGTACCTTAATTAAGTCTTTGAAAAGGTAAACGATGAGGTGTTCAGTAATGAGGAGATTCCAACGAAGGTGATATCCGATGTACTTGAAAATAGTATGAAAATGGGTTTGTCTTCTTCCTAGTGTTCCAAAAGGATCGCCGCCAAATTGTAAAGTACGACTTCACACAGAAATAAATACATTATTTAATATGTTGAAACACAGGAGCAAGGCAGGACACAGCTTGCACAGGTCTTCTTCCTCAGCAACTGCCTTTCCAGAGCTCACACAAATAATCTAGAGCTTGTGGAAGCCAGAAGGTTTGGAACAAAATAATTCCAAAAGGAAAGAACATGACAGACAGTACACGTGTATGCTGATAATGCGCCTACTGCCAGTGCACTCTCTGCAGCTTCTCGTAACGCACATTGAATAGTTGAGGGTGATATTTAAATGCGTAACTAATGCATTTTGGTGCGCTGATGCAGACACCAGCACTAAAATACATTAGTGTAACTCCTGGTGGTACTTGCAGGGCTGTTAGAACCCTTGAGCTGTTGGGAAAAAAGGATGCAAATTTGGTGTCAACACATTTTGTGGGAAAACGTTTTGAACATTTAATGGCGAACTACCCTAAACATCCAAAAAAAGGGCTTAGCACCGGGCTAGGAAAACCTTAGCAAGGAAGTCAGTAGAAGAACATCCTGGGTCCGATTACTCTTAAACCATAGTATTTGGTACTATGAAGACCTTTTCAAGATGGATACTATATTCGTGGCCCTTAGAGGGCGACAGCATGCTCCCAACAAATGCCGCAAGTGAAAAACGAAAAACATAGAGAGTGGACTAAAGTGTTGGTTTATCAATTTTCAATTTCAATTCCAATCTTTATTTGATCAAATATAAATGATCATAAAAGCACAGATAAAATAAAACATAATTTTATAAACGAAGAGAAAGAATCCCCCATTCTAATTCATTATAAATACTCAAGTAAAAAAAGACGAAAGCTAATACAATAAAATTATTTCATTTGTTAAAAAAAAAAGATACTATACAGCTGACTAAATCATGGGGTAAGTTCACAATACTTGGCTTGGCAAACCACCCTTCCTCTTTCTTATGCAGGCCCATAGGAAAGTCACTACCAATAATGATTTAAAAAAATATAGTGCCACTCTGCACTGTTTAAAATTCCTTTGTTTTAAAATTGGGAAAAGGTGCTGTTTCCTTTCTTTCTTATAGAGCCTGCAGAAGAGAAGGAAGTGCAACTCTGTCTGCAATTAGAGATTGTCGCATGGGCATGCGCTTAAGTCTGAATGATTATATGTTTTCACTGGGTACCCTAGCATCAAAGGAAACGTATTCAAGTGGAGTCTCAGCAGTATAAATCTGTGCTGTGGCCAAGTAACATTTAGTAAATATAAAAACCCCTCTTCTAATAATGGGGTTTTTTGGTGATATAAGCAAACCGCTTGTTTCTCTTTATGGAGCTCCTTACGTTTGTACTCAGACCTTAGTAAAAACATATTTGTAACTTTTTGTTTAGAGACCTTTTGGCAAGCCAGTGGATTATAAAACAAGTTAGGGAGGCCGATCTCCTTTAAAGCAGATTCCACATACCTTAGCCATCTGGAGGTGTTCAACGTATCCATACTTAAACAACTCTTTATTATTGTTTGGGTGGGTGTCACTGTATCTCTACGCCAGATTGAGTGCCAGAGGAGAATCGGGGCTAGCTGAATAGAGTCTGAAATATAAGATATAGCCAATTCTGAGTGGAGGATGTAATTTGAAGTCGAGGGAGGGATTCCCACTAGGGATTTTAAAAAACAGTTTTCAGTGGATTGGAGTGATGTCGATGTTGCTGTACCCCAGACAACCGCCCCATATGTCGCTGCTCCCTTTACCTTGGCCTGGTAGATGTTTTTCATAGGTAAGATAGGTTTAGCACCCAGGTTCCGTGCAAACAACTTAACAGCAGCGATGCCTCTATCCATTGCCAACTTCCTTCCCTCTATCAATTTAGACCATGAGAGGTCTTTGTCAAAGAGGACCCTCAGATAGGGGAAATAATCCACCACCTCTATTTTCTTGGCATCCGTGTACAGGTAGGGTGTTTAGCTCTGTTTTTCGCCCCCGCTATTATTACAAAGGACTTCGTTTCATTTACCTTCAAGTTAAGTGAATCCATGAAGGAGACATATGCATTTATCAAATGTTGTAGACCAAGTCCTGTTCGGGCGATTAACACCGCATCATCCACGTAAGCCAATATTGGTAGCGGTTTGGTGTCGAAAAGAGGGACATCTTGGGAGGGCATAGTGAGTGCTTTCTTGACTCCATTAGTATATAAGGAGAGGGGAGTGGGGCAAGGACACATCCCTGCCTCACTCCTCTAGCAATTTTAAAGGGGCGTGTACAGTCTCCGTCCTTGGTATAGGGGACTGTTGGCTCAGCATTTGTATACAATTTTCTAATGAAGTCTAGTATTGCTTGTTCGACCCCTTTCGCCTCCATTATATTCCAAAGCTTAGCATGGACCACACAGTCGAATGCGGCCGTCAGGTCCATGAAAGCCATATAAATCTTTTCACCTCTCATTCTGGTGTATTTTTCAATGGTCAGTCCTAAATTTAGGCACTGATCCACAGTGCCCCTTCCCTTCTGAAACCCATACTGGGCCTGGATCAGGATATTATTTTCCTTTGCCCATCCCTCTAGCCTGGAGAGGAGGAGACGTCCCATCAATTTAGATGTTGTGTCCAATAAGGAAATCGGTCTATAATTCTTTGGATTATTTCTATTTCCTTTTTTGTGGATTGGAACAATCACGCCTGTGGACCATGATGGTGGGGAGGCCTACCAAAGCTACGCTATTGATTACATTTGTCAGAAGGGGCGCCCATAAGTCCAGGTTTTCCTGGAAAAAATCAAATGAGACACTGTCTGGTCCTGGGGCCTTTCCCTTGCTACAGGATTCTAATCTGACTCTAACTTCATTGAGGGGGGCATAAGACTTTTGCTCTAAAATCGTGGCGAGGTTAGAGAGTTGGATTTTAAAGCAAAGATATTTTCTAAATATAAGACCCATGTTTCCTCATCCACATTTATGTCTATTGAGGGGTCACTATGGTTTTTAAAATATGGTGCATTGACCAATTTCCAGAAATCTTGGCTATTTCCTGTGCTAGCGGCCCTATCCAGCTCTACCCATAAATCCTCATTGATGGTCCTTTCTCGATGTTTCCATGCAAGTTTGTATGAGGCACGTAATGTTTTTATGTGTTCCGGAACTCTGGGCCTAGTTTTCAAAGCTAGGGTTAGTGCCTTCCTTGCTTTAGTGTGAGAGAGCGCAAACTGACTTAAATGTATGAGTACATCACACTTACCAGTAGTAAGCATAAATCATGAGGAGAAATGCCATGAGTGCTAATAGTATCTGCAATTATATTCTGAATGTATAGCTAATGTAGAGATTTAAGTAGAAGTGGAACTAATACAGAAATGTGTGACATTATATGATTTTAGCAGATGTGATTATTTCTGAATCCATGTCGTGTAACTGTTAAAACATAAGATGGTATGCGGTTAAACGCAGAATGTGGTAGGCCTCAGGGCCAGAGCTAAAAGGGAAGGTGTTTCTTTTCACGACACAGATTGTATTATTGTTTTGGTCATTGCATTAAATGGGCCATGATTTATAGAGATGTATACTGAATAATAGAATAAGAATATTAACATGCTTTAATTAATGAAGAAGTTGAATGCTATAATTCTGATGAGAAATATTGTAGGCCTGAAATGTTTTAACATTGATTTATACGTACATGTCTGGGCTGAGAAATGTTGCAAGCCTTTCTTTTGGAAGTCTATGAGAGTTGGGTTCTTGGCTGCAGATATCTGTCTGCAAAGGAAAAGGGGGGATCCAATTATAAATGAATGAATAGAGGTCTGTTCAGTAGACGGCCTAGACATGGAGGAGGGTTCCGGAATGTTTGAGGGGTATCAGCGGGCCGGAGAAGAGTCTGAGAAGCAAGGTCAACTCTAACGTATGAGGCCCAATACAAAGCATCATGGAAAAAGCCAGAAGCTACACCACGTGAGGGGCGTCTCGCAAGGGGCGTCTCAAATGTTGTTGACTGTTTTGTATTAGGGACAGCACCCCTGGGTGGAGTTAGAGCAGATACCTGAGGACCCTTTAGAGAGCGGATGGGTAGGCAGAGAGGGGTCATGACTGGAGAACTATAGGTTTTCACCAAGAGACTTAGAGTGGGTGACTTCCCTTGGGGGTCATTCACTGCTGACACCTTTGTTAGGTTGGGACTTGGTTAAGTAGGGATACCATCTAGAGCAGGGTAGGGACAGCCTAACCTTTGCGTTTTCCTCCAACCCAAATGAAGGAGAGATATGCGTCTATGCTGATAGCTTTATTATTCTTAGAACTTGTGTTAGTGATTTCTGTTGCTCGTCTGAGGGCTTTCCGAGAGCACATGTATGTAATTGGACCTGTGTATCTCGTGAATCTCATTCTGAGATGCCTGTATTTGCAGCTTATCATATCTTTACAATAAACTTTTGAAAGCTAGAAGTTGTTTGTGATCTTTGGGAGCAGAGTCCTTTATTGGGTGAACTAACTTGCAGAGAGGGGCACTTACTTCCTCCAAGACAGGCAACAAAGGTTCAGTCGACCAGATCGAGGTTTGGATCAATAGATATAAGGTATCGATCAAAATCTCGCCCTTTCAGTTGGTAGCTATAGAGGATGGTTGCCTTCTTGAGGACGGTGACCTAGGCCAGGTTAGCTTACCCCAAGGCCCCTAGAGATCGATGATCGGAAGAACAGCCCGCTGAAGAAGATCCGGATGACGTGAGACAGAAAAAGCAGCAGTATCGGTCGAGAGTGAGTATAAAGGGTTATGCGTGTTAGATTGCGGTGTTTTGTATTGTATCTATGTTGTAATGTCTGGCGGAGTTGAATGTCTGTAGAGTGACTGTGGAACAGGTTGTGAGCGCGCGCAACCGGTGGAAATCTTAAGTTCAAGAGAGCTTAAGTGGTCCGGGTGTATCGGACACCCAGAGTAATTGTCAACTAGTGTGAAGGGGGTCATGAGGTACCATTGATCACCCGAAAGACCGAGATAGGGGGACCGTAAGAGTGAGTGCGTGAGTAACGGACGCTGGTCGGAAGTTACTGTGTGTAAGCAACCTATCAGAGAGACGATAGACATTTCGTCAGTTGTGTTGACAATTACAGATAGACTGTGGACGTACAGTCGAGAGAAGTGACCGCTTGGTCGGAAGTAGTCATTTTTCGGTGTATGAATGGGACGCATGCATAACCGGGAGACGAGTTGAGAAAGGAGGGGTGCTGCTGCGAAGCGGAGAAAAGTGACGTCAGAAAGGGTCGCGACGTGATTGGCCGACCGGAGAAAGACCGCGCTGTGATAGGCCAGCTAGCAAAGACGTCAGACAGGGTCGCGACGTGATTGGCCGACCGGAGAAAGACCGCGCTGCGATAGGCCAAGCTAGCAAAGCCGCGACAGGATTGGTGGATTGTCATCAGGAAGTAAACAGAGTAGCGAGGCTGGATATTTTGCGCATAATTATGAAGTGTTTTAAATGGCTGAAAGCGGTGTTTAAAAAAGAGAAGCGGGGATCGTATGAAGGGGAAGAAGCCCCGCCGGAGGGTACGCCAGCTCGTTATATGGCAGTGAATGTTGGGCTGCATACGATCCTTTGGATATCAGAGTGGAGTAAGATTACTGAAGGAAATGAGGAACTGACGTTCCCGAAGTACGGGACGTTCAGATTAGAGGTGTTACATCGATTAAAATCAGTCATGACCTCAATGAGACCCTTGCCTAGACCGACTCAGTTTGAAGCCCTTGAAGCATGGATTAGGGCAGCGCATGAAAAGAATATGAACAGACGACAAGAAAGGGTGAAACGATCGGTAAGGGCAGTGCAGGATGCCAGGTGGGATGCGGATGCTAAAAGATGGAGAGTGCATAACCTGGAAATAAATAAACTGTACCCAGTGTTAGAGGTGCCGGTAAATAAAAGCCCCCTAGAAGAAGATGATGAGAGCGAAACAGAGGACAGCCTGATAAACAGATTATTGACAGACAGGCCACCCCCGTATAATAGAGCAGGGGGAGAGGTCGAGCATACTGAAGGAGAAAAGGGGAGCCATGCAGGAGAGCATAGACCGCTTCCCAGTTCAGAGTGGGATCCTGAGGCAAAGAAAGAGCTGTCCCAGCCTAGTCAGGTGCAACAGGTAGTCGGGAGGTTTGTGGTACAAAGAGCGCCGGAAACGGAAAGCGCCACATCCTACCCATTACCAGATGCACTACAGGTACCTGTTACCATAGGTCCTATAATATCGATATATGATCAAGAGAGAGCAAGAGGGGAAGAACGGGTACGGAAGGACAGAGAAAGAGCAGAAAAGGCAAGAAGGAACGATACGATCAACTCCCCAAGTCAGATGCCGATACCGAGAGAGTGGAGCACCCCGATGCACACAGCAGGGGACCCAGGAGGAGATCCTGGGGGCCCTAGATGGCCAATGGATCTGAGGGGATCTGGACGAAAATCCTTTCAAGAGCTAAATGAGTACATGAAGCAGTGGGATGAGGCAGTGAAGGCTCAAAAGAGCATCAATGCTGCGGAAGCCGAAAGGGAAAGTCAGGACAGACGAGCTCGGACTCACTGCGGGGCTGGGGAGAGCAGCCCGGAGTGGGACTGTAGAGAGAGAGAGAGTAGGGGAGTCACCCATTGGGCCCGGAGGGGAGATAGAACAGACCTGGAAAACGGGGGCCCCGGGAGTGAAGGGGTGGCGCGCCCAATACTCAGTGAAGGGGAGAGGAGAGCGCAAGAGTACAGAAACAGCTTTAAGTGTCCACACTGTGTACCTGGCACCAGAGAACTGAATGAGAGTTGTGAGAGGTCGCATCATAGTCCCTGTGATGACGGAAATGAGCGCAGCCCAGGGAATATGGGGAACCAGGAAGGATCGTATCGGATACTGAGCGATACTAGGCAAAGAGAGAGTAGCGACCAGAGGGAAAATAACAGAGAGGTGTGCGGTGAGAGGAGAGAAGAAGAAGAGAGTGGGCAGAGCAAGAGTAGGGGTAACAGGCCCGTGTTCCATCACCTTCCAAGATCGGATGGCCGAGCATGGGACCTGGAGAGATGGGAGCAAGGGAGACCACTCATTAACTCTCCCGAACCCAAACGTAGAGCTCGAAGTTGGGATGGTAGGGAGACCAGTGAGCCCCCTTCGAAAGACATATTGCGAGCTGAGATAAAAGCCAAGAGACTCGATGTCACCAGTTTAAGGTCAGACCTGGATGACATGGTAGATGGTACCCTGCCTTTGGAAAGAATGGAAATGTATGAACAGGATGAAATACTGTATATGGCAAAGGACATTACTCGAAAAGCGAGAGCAGTCCATGAGAAGTTAGTCGAACTAGCAGGCAAATATATGGTGGACTTGTCAAGAACCAAAGCATTACAGGGTAACCACAGGCTACATTATACAGATCGAGACCTAGATGAGAGGAGAACGATTGGGCTGAAAACGCACATAAGGGAACTGATTGCTGGAATAAGGACATGGAGGGCACTAGATAAGTGGGAAGAGAGGTGGTCTAAGAAAGGGACCGGCAGGAGAAGCACGCTTGGTATGACACCAGGAGGACAGCAGGGAATAGAAGCTTACCCTTTGCGTGAAGTCGCAAATGGGAATTATGTACATGTCCCTTGGAGTAGGGGAGATTTAGCTGCTTTTACCACCTCCTTCCCTAAATTACGTGAAAACCCAGTGGAGTGGTACAAGCAAGTGGAGAGATTTGTAAAAATCTCAAAGGTCCTATGGATAGATCTGAACACGCTGTTTGACATTGTAGTACCAGGCGATCTGTGGACAGCATGCAAGGTTAGCGCTGAGTGGCCCATAACGGAGCCAGAGAGAGATGCTAAGACTAATGGGCCGTCCGAGATTGTGATGGCAAAATTCGAGAGAGTGATGACTTGGCTGAAAGAGAAAGTGCCAATGCAAGACATAGATTGGGTCAGAATAGACCGAACAAGACAGGAACCCAAAGAGACAGTCCACGAATATTACGAGAGATTGCTGAAGGCGTTTAAACAGTATAGCGGCTTGGATGTAATGGATCCAAAAGACATAGGGCAATTTGTGTCCAAGTTCGTCCTGGGACTGAGACCGGATATTAGTTTAATGATTCAGCAACACTCGATTTGTTGGCAAACTAAACCTCTAGACGAAATACTGAGATATGCCAGGTACTGCTGTGATGAGATAGACTCCAAGGCTAAGAAATTAAAAGAAAAGTTGATGGTGGTACAGATGCAGGCAGCAGGGAAGGGGGGACAACAGCAACAGCAGCAAGGAACAGGTACAGGAGGAAAGAAGCAGTACAGTCAGAACAAGGGCAATGAGGAGAGTTCCACCTTTAGACCCAGAATAGATATAGCTGCCTTGAAGAAAACGACTAGGTGCCACCAGTGCAACGAGGTGGGGCATTGGAAACGCGAGTGCCCCTACAATGTAGAGATAGGAGAGCAAGAGGAAGAGGAGGAAGAGGTCCAAAGCGCGCCTACAAGAGGGGTAACGCCATACCAAGGAAAGGTGCTCAAAGGGGGGGGGGCTCCTCCCCGAGCCCAGTTCCCGCAACCTCCTCGAGTAGGGAGTATGGGTAAGACCTATAGACAAATGCCCCTGTTTGTGGAAGGGGAAGAGTGCTATTATGTGGACCCATTAACCGGACAGAGAGTGGAAAGAGAAGACTGCACCCTCGGGGCAGCCTTGGAGGTGGACCAGAGGGGACCCTATGTTGAAGCA
Organism: Lissotriton helveticus; assembly: GCF_964261635.1. Classification (NCBI taxonomy): domain Eukaryota; kingdom Metazoa; phylum Chordata; class Amphibia; order Caudata; family Salamandridae; genus Lissotriton; species Lissotriton helveticus. Next base: position 1,216,322,767 of record NC_136070.1, on the reverse strand, counting down.
GAAGTAGCAGGGTGCCCTACGACATTTCTGGTGGACACAGGAGCCACTAGATCCACGATCAGATCAGCTGCAGTTCCAGACCTGCCCATGTCTGGAGAGACCATACAGGTGGTAGGGGTCGCAAACAGGAGAATAACCAGCCAATTGACAGAACCGGTACAGGTGAAAATAGGGAAGTACAGCGATGAGCACCAGTTTGTGGTTTGCGATTCAAGTCCTGTGTGTCTGCTAGGAAGAGACCTGTTGTGTAAATTGAATTGTACTATATACTGTACACCTCAGGGAGTGGAGGTATTGACCAATGATGATGACGCAGATTTCAAAGTTGCAAACTCAAGAATCTGCGTGGAGCTGTACCCTACTTTGACAGTAGATGAGCTCCCCTGGGACTTGAGAGAGACAGTGGCACCAGAAGTATGGGATTTCACTGGGGAAGAGATTGGATTGGTCAAAGGGGTGGACCCAGTGAAAATAGTAGTGAAACCGCATGCTGAGTTCCCAAGAACACCCCAATATAAATTGACTCCAGAAACGATTGCAGGCATAAAACCCGTGATCGAGTCCATGATTAAACAGGGAATACTGAAAGAAATCGTGGGTAGTCCATGCAACTCCCCGATTATGGGTCTGCAGAAACCAAATGGGAAATTTCGGATAGTGCAGGACCTTCGAAAGATTAATAACATAGTCGTTTCATGTTGTCCAGTGGTACCGAATCCATCAGTGATACTGTTTCAGATTCCATTCCAAGCTGAGTGGTTCACTGTGATCGATCTTTGCCAGGCTTTCTTTTCGATCCCTCTGGACGAAGAAAGCCATTTTCTTTTCGCATTTAAGCTGGAAAATCGCGTCCTAACATGGTGTCGTATCCCTCAGGGGTATACAGAGAGCCCATCGATCTTTAACCAGCTTTTGAAGAAAAATCTTGAAAGTCTAGTGCTGCCCCAGAAGTCAGTTCTGGTCCAGTACATAGACGACCTCCTTGTGGCGTCAGAAACAGAAGAAGCTTGCAGGGAAGACTCCATTGCGTTGTTGAATCATCTAGCTGCCAATGGGCACAAGGTGTCCCCGGGAAAATTGCAGTACTGCCTGACAGAGGTGCAGTACTTGGGACACAGAATAGAGAAAGGCAAACGAAAGGTGTCACCAGACAGGATAGAGGCGATCATGAAAATGAATGCGCCTAAGACACAGAGAGAGGTCAGGATGTTCCTAGGAATGGTGGGTTATTGCCGACAGTGGATCGTGAACTTTTCACTGAAAGCAAAGCCCTTGCAAAAACTGACGCACAAAGAGGTGAGCGATCCGGTACCATGGGACAAAGACTGTTTGATGGCGTTCTTACAGCTGCGAGAGGACCTGTGTCGTGCTCCGGCATTGGGAATGCCTGATTACAATAAACAATTTTTTCTTTACTGTTGTGAGAGAGAAGGTTGCGCGTTGTCTGTGTTGGTCCAAATCCATGGGAATGCCCGTAGACCAGTTGCTTATTTCTCGGCTACTTTAGACCCAGTAGCCGCAGCGTTGCCCGGATGTCTCAAATCCGTTGCTGCAACGGGTGTCAGCATTGAGAGATGTGAAAATATCGTCATGGGGCACCCGTTAGAGGTGTGCGTGCCCCATTCTGTTGAACTGTTGATGACCAGGACCAAAACACAGCATCTGACCAATAGCAGGCTCACGCGCTATGAGCAAGTTATTCTTGCTGCAGAGAATGTGACCCTCAAGAGATGCTCTGTTTTGAACCCTGCTACCTTGATGCCACTTCCAAATGATATCGAAGATGATGATGAATATACAGACCATGACTGCCTTGATGTGACTGAACTATGCACCAAACCCAGACCCGACATCGTAGATGAGCCACTGACCGACCCAGACGAAATTTTCTTTGTCGATGGCTCATGTGTAAGAGACCAAGTTGGGCAGTTGAGAGCAGCTTATGCTGTTTGTACAATTACTGGAGTTGTGGAAGCTGGGTGCCTGGAAGGAGTACACTCCGCTCAGGTAGCCGAGATTATTGCCCTGACACGTGCTTGCTTGGCAAGCAATCAAATTCGAGTCACCATATACACCGACAGCCAATATGGGTATGGGGTAGTTCATGATTACGGGCAGTTATGGTCTCAAAGAGGCTTCATGACCTCTTCAGGCTCTCCCATTCGCAATGGAGAGTTTGTGCGCCTGTTGTTAGAGGCGTTGCAATGCCCAGCAAGTATCGCAGTTGTAAAGTGCACCGCACACACCAGAAATGAGGACTTTGTTTCGAAAGGCAATAGATATGCTGATGAAGTTGCGCGGTATTGCGCGGAACAAGGTTACTCTTTCACAGAGGTGGAAGTGGGTGGAATAAATGTAAGAACTGAATTAGCCATGATACTGGAAACTGTTGATACTTGGGATGAACTGTCAACCATGCAAGAAAATGCTCCTGATTCTGAAAAAGAAACATGGGAAAAGGCAGGATGTGTAATGGGTGAGACCCATTTTTGGGTCTCAGCAGACGGCAGAGCAGTGTTGCCCAATGAGATGGTGAGTCCAATGGCTAGACTCATACATGGTCCCGTACACTTAGGGAGAGATGCTATGCTGAGAGTGTTTAGACAAACTTGGTACAATCCTAAGGTCAGAATAGCAGCAGAAGCAGTGTGCCAGCGTTGTGTGACCTGTCAGCAGCTGAACGTAGGAAAAAGAACACCAGTTGCCCTAAGTCACATAGGAAGGTCTGGAGGTCCATTCAATCGAATGCAGATAGATTTCATTGAAATGCCAAGGTGCAACCGCCTCCGCTATGTCCTGGTGGTTGTTTGTGTGTTCTCCAGATGGGTTGAGGCATACCCTACACGTAGGTGCGACACCCTCACAGTGGCCAAGTTACTGCTCAGGGAACTCATTCCTCGCTTCGGGGTGCCGGCCTTTTTGGAATCAGATAGGGGAACACATTTTAACAGCGAGCTTGTGAAGATGATTTGTGCAGCGCTAAATATTGATCAAAAGTTGCATTGCAGTTATCGACCAGAAGCCTCAGGAATTGTGGAGCAGATCAATGGCACTATCAAGGCCAGAATAGCCAAAGTTTGTTCCTCAACGACCCTGAGTTGGCCTGATGCCCTGCCATTGGTTCTCATGAGCCTTCGTAGTACCCCAGACAGAAGAACGGGGTTATCACCACATGAGGTGTTAATGGGGAGAGCAATGAGGCTGCCATCTATCCCAGCTACTGCACTGTTAAATATCACAGATGATATGATCCTGGACTATTGTAAGGGGCTGTCTGACGCCATTCGTTCTGTGTCTCTTCAGGTGCAGGCTGCCGAGGTTCCAGCGTGCCAGGGCCCGTGCCATGACCTGTACCCTGGGGACTGGGTCCTGGTGAAAAAACATGTGAGAAGAAGCTGCTTGGATATTCGTTGGCGTGGGCCCTTCCAGATCATCCTGATCACGAACACAGCTGTGAAGGTGGGAGGCCTGCCCAATTGGATCCACGCGTCACATACGCGAAGGGTTCCAGCACCTCGGGAAGAAACAGCTCCTCTCTCGGATGGACGTCCAGAAGAGGACCGAGAAGCCATAGAGGGGGCTAGCCAAGCTGTAGAGGTGCCAGCGGAAGCAGGGAACGAGTCTGACCAAGCTGAGGACGGTCAGTACAACAGCGAAACAGAAGACGCTACAGAAGGAGAAAGTAGCTGGGAGTACGAGTCAGACCCTGACAGGTCTGAGAGAGAGCGAGAACAGACCAGAAGGAGAAGGAGTAGAAGGGCACGTGGAGAAGCTAATTGGCCGCAAAGAAGGAGCTCTAGCCTGAGGTCAACTCCAGAATTAACCCTTCCTCCAATATCCGAAGACTCAGACCCAGAAGAAGGTGCTCAGGGCGCTGAAGCACCCGACCGAAGAAGGTCAAGAAGAGTGCGTGTGCCTAACAGAAGATACTCCACACCTGAGTGGACATATCTGGCGACAAATGTCTGTGAAACCGGAGACAGGGAGGATCCGAGCGGTGGTGGTGTCCAGTTCTGAGCCCATTATCACCGTGGAAATACGACTGTTGGTACCCGGTGTCGAACAAGAAGGGTCACTAACATTCATGCTCCCCAGACCTCCCCGCCTCAGCAAGTTAAAACACATGTTCCTTTCAGAATTGCAATTCCCCGACTTTGGTACAACGATAACAGCACATGAAGAGCACAATCTTCGTTTGGAAATACTGAACTATGCTATTGAAGCTGCAACCACAAACCTGATAGTAGACTGTTAAAGGACTTTGTAAATAAAACAAGCAGAAAAAGAAGATTACCTAGAGCCCAGGAAGCAGAGAATTTTAGGGAACTTCCCTTGAGTTGATGGAGAAGGGCTAGGGTTGTCTTTATTGAACTGTTAAAGGACTTTTGCGAAGAAGGTTGTCAGCCTCCAGTTGTGTGGGTTCGAAAGACAAAAGGATTAAAAGAGACTGTAAAGGAACGAGAGGAAAAGAACTTTTTGCTAAGATAAGAGAGAGCCATATTGTCTGACGAAATGGAGGCCGGCACCCAGAACCGCAGAGCTAAATGTATAATAGGTACACTAATAGTAGGAGTGATAATATTAATAGCTTTAGTGGTAACAATTTCTTATGTAAAGGGACATGAGGAAGAGGTAAAGGTAACTGATGTGAATTCTGTAGAAACGCTTACACCTACTGTTGCTGGTGAGAAAAGGGAAAACATTCAAGAGAAAGCGTTATTAGCTGCAGAAGCCCGCAGGTTACACGTAGATGAGTCCCAAGGAGACTTTAGGTCAAATGCTTATGCTAAACTCTTATATGAATACGTGGATGCCATGGAGGTTAAGGATTGTTACGTCTGCATGCAGTTGCCGGCGTCTGTAGATGAGGGAATTCGATATCATCACCTCCCGCTGACATATGGCATTACATGTAGCTTATTGCTTAGTATATTTTATGAGAGAGATAGTTTTGAATACTATTTCTCCAATTATGATTCAGTGTTGCCAGAAGTCCCAAATTATAAGCAGATGAACAAATGGGACTACTGGAAGAGTGAAGACAGATTGGCCAAGTTCTTCATTCCTTGGATTACCTTAGATACTTCACATGCCCGTAGAAATAACCTGACATGCAAGGTGTCAGAAGTCGAGAAGAAGTTCATAGGGCAGGTGGATGATCGTTACAGGAGACAAAAGATTTTGAAAAAATCAGGACAATGGAAAACAGATTGGACCGAGGAAGAGAAGGCACACAAGAGAAAGGGTAGTAGTGGTCCAATAGCTTTAGATAAGGCGCAGAGGGGAAAGCTATGTCTTCACCGAGCCAAAACGTATTATGAAAATGTATACGTGGGTGAAGTTGACTGTGAACATGCTTTCAATCTAGAGTACTATACTAAAGATTTCCTGAAGGGAATGCAAGTGATTCCAAATGTGTATTTTGTATGTGGAAGAAATGCCTACGTGAGACTACCTGACAACTGGTATGGATCATGTTACTTAGCAATTGTCTTCCCCAAAATATATCATGCACAAGACTTAGTGATCATTGAGGGCAAGACATCATCGAGGGGAAGGAGGGATGTAGGCGATGCAGAAATGGTTGGAGATGTCTTTGGAGCTATGTTCCCTCTTTTGGGAGTAATCCTTAATGATGTTAAAATTAGACGACTGGCAACAGTTGTCGACAGGTTGTCTGCCAGCACTGCTCAGTCCTTAATGCTGGTAGAAGGAGAGATGCAATCGATAAGGGCTATGGTTCTTCAAAACCGTCTTGCATTAGATGTCCTACTAGCAAAAGAGGGCGGAGTCTGTAAGGCTTTGAAGGTCCAGGAATGCTGCACTTACATTCCAGACAATTCGAAGCCCCTTGAGAAGGTTATTAAGAACATAACTAATATTCACAAGGAGATCGAAGACTTGAGTAGAGAAAATGTCTGGGAAAAGGTGGGCCACGGAATGAGTGAAGTTGGAGGGTGGTTTTCCACCTTAGGCAAAAGCTTTGTTTGGTATATCCTAAAGCCTATCATCATAATATTGATCTGTGGGATTATATTGTGGGGATTGGTGAGGGTATTCAAATGGTACAGAGCAAGAAGGTCAGAAAGGGCCCAAAGAGAACAGCTGCAGAGATTAGCTGCCATACAAGATAATCAGTACAGGAGTCTGAGGGCTCTGGAAGCGCAGAGAATGCCAGCAATAACTGCAGTTTAAATGTTAGTGATGACCCCGAGAGGTCATCAAAGGGGGGAACTGAGAGAGCGCAAACTGACTTAAATGTATGAGTACATCACACTTACCAGTAGTAAGCATAAATCATGAGGAGAAATGCCATGAGTGCTAATAGTATCTGCAATTATATTCTGAATGTATAGCTAATGTAGAGATTTAAGTAGAAGTGGAACTAATACAGAAATGTGTGACATTATATGATTTTAGCAGATGTGATTATTTCTGAATCCATGTCGTGTAACTGTTAAAACATAAGATGGTATGCGGTTAAACGCAGAATGTGGTAGGCCTCAGGGCCAGAGCTAAAAGGGAAGGTGTTTCTTTTCACGACACAGATTGTATTATTGTTTTGGTCATTGCATTAAATGGGCCATGATTTATAGAGATGTATACTGAATAATAGAATAAGAATATTAACATGCTTTAATTAATGAAGAAGTTGAATGCTATAATTCTGATGAGAAATATTGTAGGCCTGAAATGTTTTAACATTGATTTATACGTACATGTCTGGGCTGAGAAATGTTGCAAGCCTTTCTTTTGGAAGTCTATGAGAGTTGGGTTCTTGGCTGCAGATATCTGTCTGCAAAGGAAAAGGGGGGATCCAATTATAAATGAATGAATAGAGGTCTGTTCAGTAGACGGCCTAGACATGGAGGAGGGTTCCGGAATGTTTGAGGGGTATCAGCGGGCCGGAGAAGAGTCTGAGAAGCAAGGTCAACTCTAACGTATGAGGCCCAATACAAAGCATCATGGAAAAAGCCAGAAGCTACACCACGTGAGGGGCGTCTCGCAAGGGGCGTCTCAAATGTTGTTGACTGTTTTGTATTAGGGACAGCACCCCTGGGTGGAGTTAGAGCAGATACCTGAGGACCCTTTAGAGAGCGGATGGGTAGGCAGAGAGGGGTCATGACTGGAGAACTATAGGTTTTCACCAAGAGACTTAGAGTGGGTGACTTCCCTTGGGGGTCATTCACTGCTGACACCTTTGTTAGGTTGGGACTTGGTTAAGTAGGGATACCATCTAGAGCAGGGTAGGGACAGCCTAACCTTTGCGTTTTCCTCCAACCCAAATGAAGGAGAGATATGCGTCTATGCTGATAGCTTTATTATTCTTAGAACTTGTGTTAGTGATTTCTGTTGCTCGTCTGAGGGCTTTCCGAGAGCACATGTATGTAATTGGACCTGTGTATCTCGTGAATCTCATTCTGAGATGCCTGTATTTGCAGCTTATCATATCTTTACAATAAACTTTTGAAAGCTAGAAGTTGTTTGTGATCTTTGGGAGCAGAGTCCTTTATTGGGTGAACTAACTTGCAGAGAGGGGCACTTACTTCCTCCAAGACAGGCAACAAAGGTTCAGTCGACCAGATCGAGGTTTGGATCAATAGATATAAGGTATCGATCAAAATCTCGCCCTTTCAAGTGCATGGTGAACCAAACCAGCCCCTATCCTTTGCTTTATTTGACTTTTTTTTCTGTATATGGGGCCAATTTTACCTTCTCTAAAATATCACCAAAAGCCCGTACCACTTTCCCTGCATCAGCCTCTGGATCTAGGCACAATAATATATTATCTTGTGTTTTTGTTATAATATCTGAGGATATCTTTGAAGTATCAATATGTGCCCATTTCAAATGGACTCTGTTTCTCCTGGCCACTATTGGGGTTCCGACTTGCTTATGATTATGTGTGTCCCATAAAGGTACTTTGATATCCATAGATAAAATAGAGTGATCACTAAAGGGTGTAAAACAGTTTCCTACCCTGGAAACCCTTAATATAAGAGGAGTTGTTAAAAGTATGTAGTCGATCGTTGACTCATGCCCGTTTCGGTGGAAAGTTCTCCCTACATTTTCTATGGCAGGATCAATTTCACAGACTACTTCCATATTCAGAGAGGCTAATAACCTGTTATAGGAGTTACCATACTCATTATGAGTAAAATGATATATAGGGTTTCCCTCTGTATCCTCCAATCCACAAACCAGGAGTGCGTTGTAACCACATGGGTGAATGTTAAAGTCACCCATCCAAATAATATTGACATCCACATCCTTAAGGTTATTGATAATGTTTTCTATTGCTTTGAGAAGCTCGCCTGCAATTAGATACATGTTTGGGCCAAATCTATTATTATAGTATTTTACTAGTAACCATATCCCTTCTTGTTGTATCTCTAAAGTCAGGAAGGGGAAATTTGGATTTGTACAATCACACTTTTTCACATTGATATTTAGATCGATTTTCATTAGTGTTAAAATGCCTCCCTTTTCCCTCCCGGAAATTGATGGTGTGGCTTTAGTCTGGAAGGAGCTGTAGCCATTAACATACACTGATCCCACAGCCCACATTTCCTGGAAACAAACTGTTTCATACTCTTGCCATACAGTTAGCCAGTTGTTATCACTCAATTTGGGAGCGATACCTGCAACGTTCCAGGAAGCTAATTTTAAGGTCACTTTTTGTTTCCCCTGTGATCTTATTGGTATGCTATGTGTAGTGATCTAGTTATGCACCCGGCTGGGTGAAAACCCGGAAACACACACACACAGTGTATCACTCTCTGGCCAGGTGTGGCCAGAGAGCATAAATAAAGGGGCCGGGGTTGCTCGTGACTTCCGGCTCATACCAGCAACCCCGAGTGTCTGTGCTCTCATTTAATGTAAATGATATAGGCCCCCACTAGCGTGCATGCAGAGGATGTTTCCCTAAGAACGTTACACTGCCGACGAGGGTGGGATAGACAAAGTGATACCCACGACGAAGGAGAAACACCCACAGTGCAGTCCAAGGCAGCACCAGCAAGCGCGAAGCCCAGCCGAGCCCAGCAGCAGGAGGACTCGAGGGAGAGGAGCGACGACATCGGGAGGCCCCGCGGTGAGCAGAGCACGACGCAGCTAGCGCTCACGAGTGCCCCAGTCCAAAAGGAAAAGAAAACCTGCGTGCACCACCCGGAGCGTCACAGCGCTGCCCGGGAGTCCCGGTTTCCTTCGGCAACAGCGCGCGCATGCGCAGGAACAGAAGAAAGCACCGCTAAAGCCCGATCAAGCGTGAAGGAGGGCACGCGAGGGCGGAAAACAGCTGTGAGGAGACGGAGCAGCTCTCCCAAAGGCAGCAAGCTCCGCGTGAGCAATTGGGCACCCAGCACCAAGGTCGGCCCCACCCAGAGAAAAAAAAATCAACAAGCATTAGCAAATGCAACACCAGGTTAGCACAAAGAACACTAAAGAATCAACAAACTTTGGCAAAAGCAGCACAGCTGTAGCGCAAAATAACACAGTGGCAAGGGCAAATCCTCCCAGGTCAAAGTAAAATCAACAAGCACTGGCAAAAACAACACAGTCCTGAGCAAGAAACGTAGAAAGACAAATACGTGAGACTGGAAACGCCAAGTGCACGTGGTACAACGAATGTGCTACTACCAAGGAAGAGTACATCATGTCAAACCCAGCGGGACAGGCAGCTCAACAGCCAGTGACCCCACCTACGCCACCACATTCAGTTCACTCCCAGATTACCGCGCCTCCTCCGTTCAGTGAACTGATTGACCCAGCCACCGCGTCACCAAGATGGAAGGTGTGGGTTGGCCGCCTCGACAATGACTTCGTGGCCACGAGGGAGACAGACGGAGCCGTCAGAAGATCACTGCTTTTACATTTCGCTGGGGACGAAATATACAAACTATTTGCGCATCTCCCGAACACTGGCGCGCCAACCGACTATGATGCTGCGGTCAGAGCTCTAAACGCCTATTTTGACTCCCAGCTTAACCCTCACTACGAGGGGTTCAAACTCAGTCAAGCCAGGCAAAGAGAAGGAGAGTCAATGGACACCTATCATGCACGCCTCAGAGAACTAGCAAGCACATGCACGGAGGATGATCAGACCAAGGAGGTGACGGCACAACTTATCCAAGGCTGCCACAACAAGACACTGCGGACGTTCATACTTCGACAACCCCGCATCTCCTTAGAAGACATTCTGATCCTCGCTCGATCACACGAATTATCAGACATCCGAGCAACTGCAATGGAAACCGCGCTCAACCCGCAAACTGAGCAAACAGCTAGCGTCAAGACGGAGCGGGCTGATGCCATTCGCACACCTTCTCGGGGTGGACGAGGAAGGTGGCCCACCAGGACAACACGACGGACACAGTGTGGAAACTGTGGGAGAGAAGAACACCCTCCAGATAGTTGCCCGGCGAGGGGAAAGACGTGCGCATAGTGTGTCATCCCCAACCACTTCGCGAGCTTGTGTCGAGGAGGTTCGCGATGTAAAGGTAACCCTGGAAGGAGGACACTGACAGGAGCGGTGAGACATCTGTCGCTTGAAGAACCCACCACTTCACGGTCAACAAGGACCTCCACTCGACATACCCAGCGCCTGGATGACTCCTCCACGGAAGAAGACGAAGAATGCTACTTTGTATCGTTTGCAAGCGACCTCAAAAAAAGACGACGACCGCAACCCAAGTGCAACATTGAGATTGATGGATTCCCAGTAACCGGCCTGATTGACACAGGAGCAACCGTTAACGTAATGGGGTCACAACACTACAAGAAGCTGAACCCGAGACCACCACTCACCCCGTCCAAGATCAGGATTCTAATGTATGGAAGCCAGAAACCGCTTCCCCTGATAGGTAAAATGACAGTCCAGGTGAAAGCGGAGACCCAAGAAGTAACAACAACATTCCATGTTGTTGATAGAGAAGCAGATATATTAGTCGGGAGTCATACCGCCGAAGACCTCAATTTGATTGCATTTGCAAACACAGTGAAGCTCCTCCAAACTGACGACATTCTGGATTTGTTCCCACAGTTGTTTAAAGGGTTAGGGAATATAAGGAGACCACCAATAAAACTGCATATAGATAAGGCAGTACCACCAGTTGCGCTGAGACACCGACAAATCCCTTTCCATCTCCGGCCACTAGTAGAGCAAGAACTCCTGAAGCTAGAACAACAAGAGTGATCGAAAAAGTAACAGGTCCAACTTCTTGGGTATCCCCAATGGTAATCGCTGAAAAACCACAGCAGCCAGGGAAGATTCAAATCTGCATCGATATGAGAATGTCCAATCAAGCCATAAAACGAGAGAGACACTTAACGCCAACGGTTGACGACATTCTGGCCGACCTCAATGGTTCACAATGGTTCTCGAAGTTAGATCTAAATGCTGGCTATCACCAGTTGAAACTAGCAGAAGAAAGCAGGTACATTACTACATTTTCGACCCACCTGGGCTTCGTCGGTACAAGAGACTAAACTTTGGGATATCCTCAGCAGCGGAGATATTTCAGAACGCTGTGAGAGAGATTCTGTCAGGTCTCCAAGGCGTCCTTAACGTAAGCGACGATATTCTCATTCACTCCAAAACTATTGAAGACCACCACCGACGACTACGAGCCACTCTCCAGCGGCTGGCAGAACATGGCGTGATCCGTCACAAAGAAAAATGCCAATTCTTCCGCAAAATGTTCAATTTCTTCGGGTACGTGTTTAGCGCGGAGGGTGTCAAAGTAGACCACAGGAAGTCCCAAGCAATTCAACTTGCTCCTGCTCCAACCAGTGCTTCTGAAGTAAGATGTTTTCTAGGGATGGCAACAAACTGCGAACGATTTATCCGAAACCTGGCAACAATTGCAGAACCATTTCAAAATCTCACAAAGAAAGAAATCCCCTGGAAGTGGACCACCGAGGAAGACAAAGCTTTCAAGCAAGTTAAGTCAGCTCTATTAGATAGCACAACCATGGCATACTTTGACACCCCTCGCTCCACAGAGTTACTAGTAGGTGCCAGCCCGGTAGGCCTAGGAGCTTTGCTCACCCAAGAGATTGAACCAGGGACCTGGGTCCCGTTAGCTTTTGCAAGTAAAGCACTCAGAGCAACAGAAGCCCGGTACTCACAAATAGAGCGAGAAGCACTGGCCATCAAATGGGCATGCAACCATTTTCATTTGTTCGTGAGCGGTCACCCGTTATAAGTAATAACAGACCACCAACCTCTTCTTCCTTTGTTCAAAGGAACAGCGCCTCTCCCACCCCCAAGGATCAAAAGGTGGGCCATCCAATTGCAACATTACCAGATGGAGCTAATATATCGACCAGGCGCAAAGAACCCCGCTGACTTCCTGTCTCGCCACCCAGCGTTAACAGCCGATGCAGATGTGGACCAAGAGACAAAGACAGAAGAGTTTGTCAACATGGTCTCCCAGTGGTCGTGTCCACATGCTCTCTCGATAGAAGAAGTAAAGACGCATATGGACAAAGACACGTGCCTCAAGCGAGTGGCTGATGCTCTGAAGGACGGCTCCTGGGAAGGATTTCTTAACAAGCATTTACAATGCAATGGTCTCGGCATTATTAAAAGTAGAGCTATTGGCATTGCTCATGACTTTTTTTTTTTTTAAATCATAAAAAATGGCATTGTGATTTACATTGCCAATAGCGTAATCGTTAAATAAATGGCATTGTCATTTACAATGCCAATAGCTTAATCGCTCGCAAATGCATGATCTATTGCATTTACACCCACACAGAGCCACACACACAAAGCCACCCACACACACATGCAGAGCCACCCACACAGTCATTCATATAGAGCCACCCACTCACATAGAGCCACCCACACACACAGAGCCACCTACACAGAGTCACCCTCACACAGACAGAGCCACTACACATAGAGCCACCTCCAAAAAAAGCTATCCACGCAGAGCCACACACACACAGAGCTACACAGTGGTGGCTGGTGACATTTGAAAGTGGTGAGGCATAAAAGATCAAGTGAGCGCCTGGTGGCAAGGGAGCATTGTGAGCACACCATCATAAAGGGATTTTTGGAGTGGGTTCTTCCCCTGAGAAAAGTTTGAAAACATAGCGGGCAAATGATGCATTTTCAAGCATATTTGAGAAAGCAAGAAGCAGTAGTTAAAGTGTCTGCATCCAGATATATAACCCAGCAACTGAGATACATTTTCCAAAATAGCACCCACCATATGGAGTAACTACTCGCCAAGAAATTCACACCTGACAACTCAGAGGGCGTTGAGCACTGAATATTATCACCATCCACTCCGTGCCTTTATGTTTTGCAACTCGCCCCTCAGCACGCAGATCTACTTACTCTATGTGCTGTTGCATTATGCTTATGTCATAATGTCTGTTAGAAATTTGCCCCTCAGAGCAGTTAGAAATATTTCTCTGAAGGAAAAGAGACAATCAGTTGGAACAAAAAGCACCCTGGTCCTGCGTGGGGGCATAACTTCCTTGGCTTGTCACCTGCAACAGCAGGACACTGGCCATGTCGGGCAAACCGGAACGATACCGGGTGAAGCACCACAAACCACTAAGTGACAAGGGAAATTGCCGTTTTTGTGTGAGCAACACATTATTTGCTCCTAATAAATTACGCCTATTAAAACACAACGTTAACGTCACTGGAATTTTCAATTGTACCTGCATTGCGCAGAAAGCCGAAATCCAAGGTTACCTATCGTTTTCTAAAACATAAAAAATTCTACATGCACTGTGGTGTCCTGCACATTGGGTGTACACATACATACACACACTTGCAGCCTTTGCAGAAATCCTATCATGCACATCTTTCCTGACCAGAGACAGCTGCCCCACCCCATTACTGAGACATGCCCTTGGCTGTCAGAGTGCGCCACTGTGGTGTCTTGCACATTGTGTGTACACACACAGACACACACGCACACACTTGCAGCCTTTGCAGAAGTCTTGTAAATTAAAGAAAACTCCAGGTTTCAAGCAATATATGTTAAACTTTCACTTTACTCAGCTGCTGAAGCTGCAAGCTCTGCCCAGATTGGCACTTAATCATGTCATCAATTGTTTAAACGGACCTGGCACAGGTCACTACCTTCCGGATAATGCTCTCTTCATTAATCACTGCAGTCACATGACCTCGCTTTCCCAGTCACTCATGTGCACGAGGGAGTTTAGAATTCCCTCTAAATGCCGTGGTGTGTCGCCCCATACAAGGGGGGGCCAATAGGCCCCCACGCAAGCATGGCGGGGCCCGGCCCCTCCCACACCCCGTCCCTTTCGGGGCCGCTTGCCCCGCGCCCTCGCCCCGGAAGTAGTTGTGCGCTTCCGGGGCGAGGGGGCGGGGCCGCGGCGGCGAAAGGGTTAAAAGCCTGGGGAGCGCGGGAAGCGGCCTCTTTGTGCCCGCGCTCCCAGGCTCGCTCCTCACCCCACCGTGGGGCCGTGTAATTTTCTCTCATTTGTTCTTACTGCAGGTTTTCAAGTCAGCTACTACAAGCAGCTGGTGCCAACAATGCGGAAATGGCGGAGGAGCAAGATCCTGGGATGGAGCGGACAACGTGGAGCGACGTTCATCGGGGCGGACAACTGTGGCGATTTGTTTTGCCCTATGGAACATTCTGCAGGACCCGGGCCCCCGGCGGCCCGTAATTTCTTTTCAATTTTGTCCCCTCTGCAGATGTGCGGTCTCCGACTACAAGTCAGCCGGAATGGCGGAGGAGCTACATCCTGGAAGGAGCGGACAACGTGGAGCGGTGCTGTGGCGCTCTCACCTACGGGAAATCGGCGGTCTGGAGAGTGATCCGAAAACGGAGGAAGCCCCGCGACATAGAGGGACAACGTGGGAGCAAGGTTCGTCTCGGCAGTCCCCGGTGGTACGGCGTTGTGTGCTGGAGGCGGCCTCTACGTAAGTTCCCCGGCCAGGCGGCCTCTGGCAGATCTGCATTGTATCATGGCTGACTGGTGGCTCTGTTGATTAGAGTGTGATGCTGACGATGTCATGGTTGCGGGTTCTATCCCCGTAGGGGGGCAGTATTTTCAATAGTATTGCAAGCATTCGAATGGCGAGGCCGGCTGAAAGAACTCTCATGGGGATCCGCTCTGAATGGGTTTTCAAGACTGGTATTTCGTCCCCTACAATCCCCGTAGTGATGCTGACGATGTTATGGTTGCGGGTTCTGTCCCGTAGGGGGCAGTTTTTTCAATTTGAGAGCGAGTCGGGCACGGTGCGGGTTTGGAGCCAGGAAGATGGAGTTGGGTTTGTGCTGGGGTGTTTGTGTCGAGTTCCGTGCAGCGATGGGAATGTTGGTCTTGGATGCACACAGCCGGTGTCGACCTTGATGCACGGAGGGAGCGTCACTATGGGCCCTCGAGGACCTTATTTGATTTGGGCCTTGGTCAACTGTGGCAATGGGGTTGTTGTGGATGGTGTGGCAGACACCGCGGCGCCGGTTCCTAGGGTTGTCGGAGTGCCTCTGAGCGATGGATATTGCTGTATTTGACGACTAAATGGGCGATTAAGGGTGCAGTTTTGATTGCAGTGCGCTGATTGGAATGGGGTGGCAGTCACAGCAATTGGAAAGAGTTGTTCGATGGAAGCACGGGGGACCAGTGTGTCATCAGGGTTTTCATCTTGGCTCTGCTTTTCTTTACTCCTTTATCCGGGGTTTGGTGCCTGCTCGCCTCGCAGGCACCAAACCCTATTGACTATTGACTATGTTGCACAGCTAGTGGTGGGCACCGCGCACATGTCGGAGCTGACCTGTAGGTTATGTATTTTGTTGGCTGCTTGCCCTGCTGGCGTTGGGCCGCAGTGCGTCGTGGAAGGAAGGCAGGATTGTGAGGTGAGGCGTGGCCGAGTTTTGTTTTGGGGATGGATTCTGCATGTTACAGATGTTTGGCCACAGCGTGGCAGGGTTGTCCGCATATTGATCTGGCGAGTGCATCTGGGAACGCTGTCAGATAATATTACAGTGCACGTGAGAGGTGAAGCATTCAACAGGGCATAGCCCTACCGGTGGCATACAGCACAATATTAAATTTGTCTTTCAGACAGGCATGGAATATAAACGAGTTACTGCTGAATGGGAAGCTTAATCAAAGGCACGCGCCAGACAGGCTGCGTTTGATGTGCGCCGTGGTTTCAACTGATACAGCAATACAGGCTGTCACTGTGTTCCTTAATGTTGGAAATGCCTCTATTCAGAGTACTGTGTGTTTGATCTTGCACTGCATCGTTAAACATTGATAGACTGTGGTTTAAGAGCAGACTGATGCACATGGTATGTATGTGGTTTTTCGTGGATAAAACGTGTACCAGTCATGTTTTCAGCACGTCACATGTGACTCAGTACTAAACACTTCTATTTTCTTATCGACTCTTCTGGCCTAATCCATAAGGACTTTCCTGTGATGTATTGCTGTAGTGAATGTGCCTTCCTGAATTCCCACGAGCAAGCCGGGTGTATGTCAGGAGATCCAGATTTGCCCTTGGAATTCGGGAATACTCTAAAAGTAAATTACTACACGCGTTCCGTTGTAATTGTCAGCATCCGATCACCGATCATGCCCTGGGACCTGGGTCATCAGTTAGCGGCTATTGTGTGTCTCCCTTTGTCAGACATTTATCTCTATAGAACTGAGGGTTGGTGGATAGAGTATTACTGCACGTGGGCGACAGAGTATTCTGTACACTAAATTCTGGCCTGTCCCTACGTTTTACATCAATTATGCTTAAATTGCCATTAAAACACATATCTTGGGATTAAGGTGGAAACATGATAGGCTCAACTCCTTTCAGCATAAAGAGCCACAGTGGAATAATATTTCATGCTAGAAGTGACGTAATCAGTCCAGTTCAGTTTCAAATGCCCAAAGTGGATGTATGAATGTTTACACGTTTATATCAAGTACTGTTTGGCTCCAGTTTGGTGGAGAAGGGTGGCTCGATGGTTAGTGGCAGACCCTGATGCAGAGGTCTAGCCCGGGACCAGGGGTCAATCCCCCGTCTTTGCGGGTTTTTGGGCTCAATTTACCAGCAACTGCCAGCCTCTGATGTTCACGAATTTTCATTTAAGTACAATAGTGGGGTAGGAAAAGTACTATCCCATATCCTATCACACCTGTTACAAGCAAGTTGGTCCAGTAAATTGTGGACCGGGGGACCACCTGCTACTGGGGATGGCAATAAGGCAGTGGGAATTTTAAGTAGAATAGTGTGGGTAGGTTAAGTACTATCCCACATCCTATCACACCTGTTTACAAACAAGTGGGTTCAGTACATAGTTGGCCAGGGTGACCACCGGCTACTGGTGATAGCAATATGGCAGTGGGGCATTTTAGCTCACAAGTTACTCAAAAGGATGTGTCAGGGCCATAATAAATTGCCTGCTGAAATGGGAAGATTTTTATCTTTTTCTTTAAATCAAGAATGTCCAATGTAGGCACAGGAGGGCTGCACCCATGACAGATTTGCAGGATAACCAACACGTTTTAAAAATGTTATATTTAGAGGCACTGTATCTAAATGCATTTAATATGTTAATTCTAATCTCAGGGATGCTGCCCATTGTATACCTACATTGGGGCAAGAACACGTCAAACGATCATTTGTCAGAATGGTTGAGTGCAAGGAGCATGAAAAGCTGCCCACATGGGTTTAAATGCTGTGACATTAGGATAACAATTACTGTGCCCTCATTGTTCCTTTATGACTCAGCGACAAGACAGTCGTGGTAGCTACTTATGTGGTAGTTAGACAATGTGACCATGATGGCTGGGCGGGCACTGCAATCTGATCCCTGCTTAACACCCTCCTTGCACTGACCCCGCAACCCCATAATAATTTTTTCTGGGTGCGGGGATTTTTTGTGTTTCCGCTTCACCTGGGTATCTGCCCGCTACTTACAACGGTAACATGGCAGAGTGGTCTACGTAATCGACAATACTAGTTCGGGGTGACCGGGGGGCTTGCTGATTCAAGTTACACTTGCGTACGTGCTTGCCTAGGTAGGCCTCGATTCGATGACAGGACAAAGCTATGAAATGTGCAGCACAAGTTACCAGGCACAGTGTGATTTAAGCCTGGTTACAGTGGTAAAAAACCTTTGACGCCCCCGGACCAAGGTAATGCTACTTACCAACGGTAAGATAGTAAGGTGGCTACGTAAGGGATATATCTATCGGGAATATTGACAATACTAGTTCTGGGTCACCTGTATGCACTTGCGTGTCGACTTAACAGCATTTGGCACTTAATTCTTCCCCCCCTGTTTTTTGCCTAAGTAAGTCAGCCGTACCAAATGTCAGCCAGGAAATTGCCATTCCATAGTAGGCCGGTTAGTTTCAGGTAATTTCCTCAGAGGACATAGAGCACGCAAAGAACTCACTATAGTAGAGTGGATCTAAAGAGGAAGGTCGTGACCATGCCTAAATCCCATCTCTGATACTGCTGGTGCTCTTATATGGGCAGGAGGGTCAGACAGATTTGCAGATGAACAAGGGCTGAACTGGGGGAGGCAGAATGGGTTGATGAACGCTAACACATTAAACCCTGATCTGTTGAAACTAATGTTGCATCATGATTTACAATAGGTGGCGGTATACTATGAATTGATTGGAAAATCATGTGTGGCAGCGGGAGGGCCACCTGTTACTTGCAACTTGTTAAGGGAATGATGCTCAGTCTGGGATCATGAGAATAATATATATAGGTTATGGTTGCCCCTTAGTTATATTACGCGTTACCACTGTCAGCCACGGTCGAAGCCAACAGTCAGGCGCGAGGGGTTCGATACTTAGAATACGTATATTTCATCAAGTTGTGATTGGGTGGGTGCTAATACAAACTGACTGTTCCTTTTAAACTGATATCCTAATCATCCTTAAGGAGTCATGAGGGCGTTATGGTGTGCACTGGGGACTCCATCCTTGTGTCACTGCACTACACACTGGGTAGTATTCGTTATTGAAGGCCATTTTACAGGGCACTCTTCGTAACACTAGTACAGTCACGCTACAGGGGACACAAACTGAGGCTATGCTCAACACTTAGTCGGAAGTGTTTAGGAGTATGCATCTGACGCCAATTGTGTCTCAAACGTAGCAAGGGATGGCAATGTAAGACTAGCACGTATACAGCAGTTATCGCCAGAAACACTAATGGTTTGTGTTTATCTTTTCCATTTATGTATGGCCGGGTCCATGGTGGATATCTGGAGTGCTCCGCATCACAACAGCTGCTACAGGTGGACAGCCCAAGGGATGCTTACGTCAGGTAGAGGATGGCAAACAACAACGCAAGTGTGATGGGCGAGCGATCAAAAGACGCAGGAGGTGCCAACACAGAGTTGATTGTTTCGGTGTGTAAGCCCTTAATTGGGCTGGCGACAGTAATGTAGCAGGATGTT
The DNA here is from genome assembly GCF_964261635.1 of Lissotriton helveticus. Lineage (NCBI taxonomy): Eukaryota > Metazoa > Chordata > Amphibia > Caudata > Salamandridae > Lissotriton > Lissotriton helveticus. Next base: position 1,216,303,349 of record NC_136070.1, on the reverse strand, counting down.
GTTTCACAAAAAATGGCTGTATTTGCCTTAACAGGAAATGGTATACCTACAGTAACGGCGCCTGTGCACGCAGGGCCACCAGTGTCAGCATGGTATATGCATAGATCACCAAGTGGTAGTGACAACGGTAGAGATGGGACAGTACACGAGGGTGTGCATTCCTAGCCTCGGCAACCCCAGGAATGATAGGCCTACGCAACGCCTCATTTCCCCTTTTCAGGAAGTGGGGACTTCCATGGTAAAAGTAGTACCATACACTTAACACTTTCCAGAGCGTAGTGGCTAGGGGTGGATGGTTGGCAGACTGTACAGTATGCCAGTGGGAAGGGTAGAATGGTAGTACCAGGATACACCCGGTCACAGCATCTGCAGGGACCCTCGAGAGGCGTGCCCCCACACACTCATTCATTTGAGGACATGGGGTAACGATGATAGGACCCAGACTGCACCATAGGGGGGCTCAGTTTTCCCCAGGCTGCACGTGAAAGGGGGGGGGAGTAGGCGAGTGCACGGAGTCACTCGGTGAAGAATCACTCAATAAAGAGGAGCAACACTTGCTTTGAGAAACTATTTCATACACATTAATCGCAGAATATCCCACCGGGGGTCATCTCAGGACCAAGCAGACTAACAGTCGGCTGATAATGAGGAGTTGGCGTTTATTAGAGGCTCTACTCACAGGGTGGGGGGTCCAGTGGACAGAGTCAGGGATGCCCTAGTGATAGGGAACAAAATAGCAAGGGGAGAGGGTTTTTTGGATGAGGAAGTTAGGACCTTTCAGTGTAGGCGGTTTGGGGGGGGCCAGATAGTCGGTCAACTACCTGGCCTGTGGCGGTAAGGTCATTAATCGGTGAGCAGCATTTTAAGGTCCTTACGGGGGGGGGCGGACCCATTCACGAAAGGGGCCGCCCGCGGGAGGGACCATTGGTCTCTCTCAGAACTTCAGGGGCAGGATATGATATCCCGTTTTAAAGGGTGCGGGGGAGGGAGTCTACGCTTTCCTCAGGCTGGTAGCCACCCCTCACAACACTATGACGTCACTAAGGTGCGCGAGTGTCTGGGCCCTCCTGTTATGGTTAAATGGAGTTCAGGGAGCGCACGTGGGTGTAACGTGCCCTGGGTTGCGCATGCGCATCTCCAACGTGAGAGCGCAGCTGTAAAAGGATCTGACACCGGTTGGCGACTGTCATGCTTTGGGAATCCCCTACGCTGTCCCTTTAAGAAACCTGGTATGTAAGGAACCAGGAAACAGGGAACGACGCTTCACGTTCCTGCGTCAAGCTTCCCTTGTTTCCGGTTCCGTTCCTGTTTCCCTGAATTCGTTGTTCTTGGTTCTGTTTTGCTGTTGTCCGCTGTTCAGCGTGTAGAGTTCCCCTTCACCAACTATTAGTGGGCTCACATACGCTCTTGGTTATACAGCGCCTTTCTGCCTCTGGCGTACTCTGCTGTGTGCTCCGCCCGGCGGCCGGGCTTTGCTCCGCCATCCGGCCGGGCATTGCTCTGTGCGTACGTGCTCTTAGCTCTCCTCTCCCCTACTCCTGGTGCCTCGCCCGGCGGCCGGGCCTTGCTCCGCCATCCGGCCGGGCACCGCTCCGTTCTCTGCTTTGCGGAGAACGCGTTCACGGCTTCATTTTGTGAACTTCTGAGTATTGCGCTGACACTCAGTTCCACCCGGCGGCTGGGCTTAGCTCCGCCATCCGGTGAGACTAGTCTCCCTTTTGCATCCCAGTATTTCTTTTTTACGCTTGACAGCCGGGTTTGTGCTCCGCTGTCCGGTGTGGTGTTTTCCCCATTTCTCCTTTTCATAGTTAGTCAGTTAGGTTTCTCCTTATTATTTTCCTGTCCCCGTTCTGTCCCCACTTTACCTGCAAGGTCCCTGTTTCCAGGAGTTTCCACCATCTTTTTCCATTATATACTGGAAACCCCGTCCTTTGTATTTCGTGGCACTCTTGCGTGGATCTGGGTGGGTGCCTCTATTCCTCACTACAGGGAATCACGGTAAGAGCGTTCATGCGCTACCAATCTTTTGCCTTATTATTGCTACATGTGAATAGACTGTATAGATTTTGTTTGGTTCTCATAGATGGTGATAATTCATAAAGACATCTGCAGAAGAATTGAATGGAAGGTTCTTTGTGTACCAGACGGTATTGAAGGGGTCTTCAAAGGCAGTTCCAAGATAGTCGAAGTAAGAGAGGGGTTGATTAGAGTGCTATCGAACATACAACATCTAGACTATAGTACTCCTTTCAATAACTGTGTCATCCTTATTATAGCTCCAGACGCTGTACCTTACTTCCACCTTCATCTGCTAAATCAGCGTCATATTAAGAACCTGGGGTACGTGATATGTTTATGTACATGTATAATCAATATCCCGTTTAATTGGAGTAGAGCTAGAGTGTTTTGTTTCCTCTTGTCATTTCAGCCTTCCTGTTTTCCTGTTACCTTCATTGAAGTACCCCATATTCACTACTGGAGAATTCCATCAGCCATCATTGTCTCCCCCCTTCTTTCCTTGTTTTGTTTCCCTGTTTTCCCCTGGCGTGTCTCTCGTACTCTAGTGCTTGATAGAGTCGGAAGACCGTAGGGGAAGGCTGCGGACTACTCTTCGGATTCCTGACGCTCCTGTGGAACCAGCCTGCAATCCTTACAGCGACCTTGCCGTAGGACTTTATTAAAAATATTAGAATGCAGTTTAATTTTCAGGATGATTAGATTCTGTTAGGAAACACGCTGTACTAGCTATTTGTTAAGGTTAGCCCATCATACCATGTCGAAACAGATGTCAATCTAATCTTCTGAAAAGTGTGCATTTTAATAATTGTCAGAAATGTTTATTTGATTAAAATTTTTGATTTGTTTTATATTTTAATAAATACGGCCAGGGGGGGGCCCTGTACCCCCTGACTTCCAAAGACCCCCATGTGTTGACTGGTTGAATTGGGTAATTCAGTCAGTGTTTTAAGGGGGGAGGTGGCCGGCAGTCCAAGACCATGATACAAGGGGGGGCCAACAGGCCCCCACGCAAGCATGGCGGGGCCCGGCCCCTCCCACACCCCGTCCCTTTCGGGGCCGCTTGCCCCGCGCCCTCGCCCCGGAAGTAGTTGTGCGCTTCCGGGGCGAGGGGGCGGGGCCGCGGCGGCGAAAGGGTTAAAAGCCTGGGGAGCGCGGGAAGCGGCCTCTTTGTGCCCGCGCTCCCAGGCTCGCTCCTCGCCCCACCGTGGGGCCGTGTAATTTTCCCCACCCTCCATCCCTTGTTAGCAGTCCTTTGGGGCCTGGCAAATGGTAAGTATCAGGTTTGTCAATGTGCCGGACTATAGGTTTAGGGGGCTTGATCCAGTAGGCCTTGTATTTTCCGTTTACTGGAAGGTAGAACAGATGTAAATATTTTGTGCAGTGTCGTGATATTTTAACTAATTCTTTCCTTAGGCCTTTTTTTGTGTATATGTATATGTTTTGTGCTTTGCTGTGTATTAACAATTTTCTCCTTAGGCCTTTTTTCCTTTTAGAATAGCAATGTCGTATTTATTATGTGTGTCTGGCGGTAAGGTCATTAATCGGTGAGCAGCATTTTAAGGTCCTTACGGGGGGGGCGGACCCATTCACGAAAGGGGCCGCCCGCGGGAGGGACCATTGGTCTCTCTCAGAACTTCAGGGGCAGGATATGATATCCCGTTTTAAAGGGTGCGGGGGAGGGAGTCTACGCTTTCCTCAGGCTGGTAGCCACCCCTCACAACACTATGACGTCACTAAGGTGCGCGAGTGTCTGGGCCCTCCTGTTATGGTTAAATGGAGTTCAGGGAGCGCACGTGGGTGTAACGTGCCCTGGGTTGCGCATGCGCATCTCCAACGTGAGAGCGCAGCTGTAAAAGGATCTGACACCGGTTGGCGACCTTGCCGTAGGACTTTATTAAAAATGTTAGAATGCAGTTTAATTTTCAGGATGATTAGATTCGGTTAGGAAACACGCTGTACTAGCTATTTGTTAAGGTTAGCCCATCATACCATGTCGAAACGGATGTCAATCTAATCTTCTGAAAAGTGTGCATTTTAATAATTGTCAGAAATGTTTATTTGATTAAAAATTTTGATTTGTTTTATATTTTAATAAATACGGCCAGGGGGGGGGGCCTGTACCCCCTGACTTCCAAAGACCCCCATGTGTTGACTGGTTGAATTGGGTAATTCAGTCAGTGTTTTAAGGGGGGAGGTGGCCGGCAGTCCAAGACCATGCTCGCATACTTAATGTCACAATGCTTTAGAGACGGACTGTGCATTGTTAGTTGCCCGGTCCGCCATGCGCCCGTGCAAAAAAAATGGAAAAAGGCATCTCTGAATGGAGGTAAAACAAAGACACACAGAGGATGAACTGGGCTCTTCTAGCCGAGCCCCACCCGGTCACCAGAGCCCCGAACCAGGATCCATGTACTCGATGGATTTAACTGCAGCCACCGGTGCAAACACCCCACGAGCAGTACAAGGCTGCATGTAGTGGTGCTCGCAAGGCCTCTTTTCAAGAACGTACTAGCTAAATCCGTGGGCAATAGGCCCCTCTGCCTAATTGTAGTCGCCCCACTCCCCATGGTTCGGAAATGCAGTACCCCCTTCTCGCGCCAAGCACCTCCACCCCCCACTGTCCCGCCCCACCACCTTCCTGCTCCTTTCACAGCTAATAAAGCGCCTCTTTGATGCTTGTGACTTTCAGCGCTTTCGGAAGTCCGTCCATGAGGCCAACGAGCGAGCACGATTGAGCAGGGGTTGCCGCCTGAATGGAAAAACATGAGTCATATAATAACATTGTGAGAAAGAGTTGAAAAGTCGGGGTGAGGGTGCTTGTCTATGAAAGACACCACTTGACACTGTTCACATACAGTATACATAGGTTTACCAGATAGCCAAAAGTCACCTAGGAGGTGCCCTTCCCCCACCCCCTTCCCTGATTATCCTTGTACAGCATAAAGCATTCTGGGAGATGTAGTGTTGATTCACTTCAGTTGCAGTAATTGAATTAATACTGCGGGAATCAATAATTCGTGAAAGAAAAGACTAGTACTTCAGCCTTGATGACAGTGAGCCATTGGTAAACGTAAGTATTAACGGAGCTCACGGGCACACCGGGAAAAGGGGGCCATACACGACGGGATGGTGACGCTAACAAATCGGACGGGACAAACAGGACACATCGGACGGGACAAACAGCTAACAGAACACAGGGAAACACAGAAAGCTAACCCAAAACAAGCATTTACAATGCAATGGTTTCGCCTTTGGAAAAGTTAGAGCTATTGGCATTGTAAATGTTAAAATTTGTATTTATGATTTGGTTTTGAATACAGATAAATAAATGTCATTTGCATTTACATTGTCATTAGCTTAATCTTTCGCAAATGTGAGACCTATTGTATCCTACGGATGAGCTCAGCAGACAGCAATTACTACCACACACACACACCCAGAGCCACACACACACACACACACCCAGAGCGCCACACACACACACACCCAGAGCCACACACACACACACACACACACACACACCCAGAGCCACAGACACACACACACACCCCCAGAGCCACACATCCACCCAGAGCCACACACACACACCCACCCAGAGCCACACACACACACACTCCTAGAGCTACACACACACACACACAGCCACACACACACCCAGAGCCACACACACACACACACACACACACACACAGAGCCACACACACACCCAGAGCCACACACACACCCAGAGGCACACACACACCCAGAGCCACACACACACCCAGAGCCACACACACACCCATCCGGTGCCCCACACACACACACCCAGAGCCCCACACACACCCACCCAGAGCCACACACACACCCACCCAGAGCCACACACACACCCACCCAGAGACATACACATAACATGAACTGCCTCTGGTTCCATATTCAGATCTGTCCTTCCAGAGTTGGGCGGTTTCATGGCGCTGTGGTCACTGTTTCAAATGCACAAGTTAGAGCTTGAAGCCTCGAGTCTGACAGTGGGGGAGGGGATGGGAGGGATGGATGTTTCTTCTTAGACTAAGAAGCCCGTGTGTGTGTAAGCGGGCGGCTGGAGTGCTAGGCACTTGATTCCAGCTGCAGCTGCGAGCGCCCCTTGGCCTGGACTCCATTTCCCGAGCTGCTCGATAATAGATGCAGTGTGGAGTGTGCCTGTCCGTGTGAGCTGCCAGGAGTCTCCTGAGACTAGTGCAGCAGCTCAGTCACTGATCACAGCCAGCAGCACCGACAGGCAGAGCTGCTTCCTCACTCTCTGGCGCACACGCAAGTTTTTTTCCTGTTGTTTTTTTCCCCTTTTGGAATCGGGTCCCTGGTGAAGCTTTTCTGCAAAATCGGCATCCAGTGGGACGAGCACCTTGCACCCAGGAGGAGGACTGTGCATGCCTGGACTCCCTCCCGCGGCGACGGCAGCGCACGAAGTGCAGGCACAAGAGGACTCGCAGCAGTAAGTAGCGCTCTCCACTGGAGTGCACGTGTGTCTTTTTAACGGGGTAGAGGGCTTGTGGTGATGTCCTGCTCAGGAAGTCAGTGCTGAACTTTTTTACGACAGTGCACATCTGCAGCGTTGCTGCAGCTTCCTGGCCGAGCATGACCGGGGGCTCCGCGTGTGTACCTGCGGGCTGTGCCGGGCCCGGCTGTGCTGCCCCTGCCAGTTGTGGGGGTCTGCAGGCACCGCACCCCTGCCGCCCCGGAACTCTTCGCCCATTGATGACAGCTCCTGCCTGGCGCTGCTTGTCACGGTCCGACTCGGAACTGAGGCTGCTCATTCAGAGATCTCACCGGGCGGAAACATAATTTAGGTCCTGAAGGCAGATCAATGTTAAAAACCTTGCCTTTGTTGGAAGTCAATTTTCAAGTACTTCAAGATGGGGTTTCAGGAAAGGTAGTACCTATGGAAGTAATGGAATGAGTGGGCCGCGGTCATCAAATGTTTGGATAAGGGGGGTTTTGCTGAATAAGACACAAGTTCTTACAAAGAAGTCAAGAACAGAGAGAATCTATAGCTGACTTTACATCTGCCTGAAGGAGACCAGCTTTTACTTGCAATTATTGTGAGTTTAAAGATGAAACCACATGGGATCAATGAATTGAAAGAACCAGCAACAGAAAGATTGCTGTCAGCTGTAGACGCAGATCTTGAGTATGGAGTAAGTCTTTCTAGGGCTATCGAAAAGTTGGATGCCCATTTTAAGGAACTATCGACTCCTGGGGAATTATCTCCTGAGAACGAAGGGAATGTGCTTTGTGGAAAAGAAGAAAGCGAGGAAGAGCGCAAGGATGTAAAAAATGGACATTGGAGCAAATCTGAACGTCCCTGTGAAGTGAAGTAGGACATTGTGATTCACACATGTTTCAGACGTGGTAACAAGGCTCGTGCAGCTTCTGCTAAGCCTTGGCCTGCCTAATCTCAGGCCTGTTTTAAGTGCAGTCGTCAGGGACATTTTGTGAGAAGGAGTCGCAGTGTAAGAAAAACCACTGTAGCTCAGCTTGATGGATGTGAATTCAAGGTGCATGATGATGCTGTGGTTTCAGTGAGTACTGCCAGGAATTTGGAAACTTGGCAAAGGTTTCTGAGAAGAGTTTTGAAAACCGGCAGCAGGAGTGTGTTTTTATCTTGTTCTTGGAAGAGGTTGTGTATTCCTACTCACTTGCACCTGGACGGCTTTCACGTGCATAACTTGCCAAAGTGTACAGTCCTGTGTGCGAAACACCTGTGCTGGAGCGCAACGGAACTTACTCTCATTATGAAGAGAAGGAAACATTTTTCCCCATGGAGTAACCCCTTGTAGTCTATATGAGGAAAAGGTAACCCCTGAGTTAAATATAAGGTCCAAGAGTAAAGGGGGCAAATAGCAATTATCAAAAAGAGACACTCTTATCTGACCTATATTTCTTAACTAAATGGCCTCCATTGGGCTCATACTAAAGGCAGGTACACCATGCAACAATCAGGCAGACTGATCATTCAAAAATTATATATATATCTTTTTTATTTTCTTGAATATACAAAATAATGTTTAAGCTATTTTTTTTATACGTCTGAAAACTTTTTTTTATATAAATTCATATCAATACAATTTGGGCAAACCTAATACAATGATTCCTTGTTATTAAAGTAACCCCTTGTGGTCTCCATCACCATTTTTTAGTACTTTCTCTGCCAGTTCCCGGCCTGAAAATAGATTTACTCCATTCCTTGGCAGGAGTAAATCTGCAGCAACTTCCAGGATGGAAATGAGTTGGGAAAAAGTGCGTGAACCCAAACTTGCAAGGCATTCCCGGGCTGCTTCCTCGTGCCGCAGCAGAGATGTGTGTGGGTGCCTGGAAGTCCCCAGGAGTCAGTGTTCTCCAGAGGCTGGTGGCCGAGGCGAGGATGGGGTTCAAACCCACGTGCATAAGACTCAGGTGAATTTATGGGGCGCCTCGTGGAGTCCTCGGACAGTAACACCCCGCCCTCTAGTGCTCTGCGGTCCACGCTTCTGCGCGGCTCAGGGGCCGAGGTTTATTGCACCAACAAGAGGGGTGAATGTTCACTGCCTTTGTATCTCAGACATTAGAATCCTCCGCCCACCTCTTTGAGGTCAATGTCTGACTTTCTGTTCTTTAGGAGCGAACTGCAAACGGGCCTGTTGCGCAAATGCTTTTGAGAATTTTTGCGGCCTTCGCCTTTAAGTGTTAGGGTTCCGAACTCTTAGCGCCAAGACGCCCTTTGAAGCGTATGTGCGCTATGTAAGCAATCTTAAACCACATTAACATTGAGGTAAGGGCACTCTGCTTCTACAGCTGGCCCTGTCAGGAAAGCCACCCACAGAAGGGCGGCCCGACTCCAGGCCGGGTTTTGTGTGTACCCCTTGCACGAGTGACAAATTTCATTCATGGCTTGAGTGCGAGTCAAGCAGCCCTAAGTAAAGCCCACCACCTTCTTAAGCACACCCAGCCCCGCCCCAGAATACTCCGCCCCAGCAGGTTTTAGGCTTCAGATCCGAAGACCGACCCCTCCCCGGTGACCCCCACCCCTTTTAATAATTCAGTCTGGGGGAGCCTTTATTTGCCCGCTCCGCCGCAGCCCCCGCTTCCTCGTGGATTCTGGTTTGGGTTTCGGGATTAGGTGAAATTAGAGCGCTTTAAACCGCTTTTGGGAGCTGAGATTAGGCGCGGCTCAGGTGAAGGCGGCTATTTTATGCATGCTTATATTAAACCGCAGGGATGAGGTGCGCTGGCATCCGCAGGTGCTTGGAAGGAAAGCAGGCCACGGAGACCCCCCCCCCCCCCAAAGACCCGCAGACTAATCCGTGGAAACAGGAGCGGGTCTCAGGAGCGCCGTATCCATTGCAACGAGAGCCCTTTGATAACGCGCATTTAAGAGGCTGAAGGGTGACGTGTACCCCGATGCCGTGCACACCCCTGGCTCGGAGCACCGCCTCTGTAATGGATACAGGGATGGCATTCGAGGATTACCTGCGCCCAGGAGCTCCCTGGGTATCCGAGCTTTAAACCGCTTCAGTGGCCATCTATGGAAACAGACCCTTTAAACCCCCCATGTCACGAGGTGCACGTGTGTGTTTCACCACAGCATATCACAGTTCACTAGGGTGGAGCTCTGGTGACCAGACAGGCATCGATAGAGCGACAGAAAGACAGAGGGGGCAGGTCGTCAGACAGACACAGACAGATCAAAACAGAGATACACGAACAGATCTAGAAACATAACTTGATGTTTATTGTATTGCACATGGAGGTGTAGGGGCCACACCCAAGCCTGGTGCCAAGCCAGCCACAATTCGGGTTAACTTTATTGGCCGCAGTCATGACGTCAGTCTATGAACCGTTAGGGCAGAGGTACTTCTCTCATACCCAACAAGTGTGTTTTGTCCTACACCAAATCACTGCACGTGTTCTCCCCTCCCTCCGCTACAGTTTTCCTGTTCCAATGCTACTCTGAGGCGCGAGCGGCGGAAATTGTTCTTTGCAAAGTAACTGCTGAAAATACACGGAGAGCGGGAGGGGGGCGGGAAACAGACAGGGGGAAGAAGGCACGGAGGGAAACAAAATACACGGAGAGCGGGAGGGGGGCGGGAAACGGACAGGGGCGGGAAACAGACAGGGGGAAGAAGGCACGGAGGGAAACAAACAAAATACACGGAGAGCGGGAGGGGGGCGGGAAACAGACAGGGGGAAGAAGGCACGGAGGGAAACAAACACGGGCTTACCTTCACTGCAAGGAGAGAAAATGGCGGACACAAGCTTCTGGATTTTGAGGATTTGTGGGCGTGGAGGGGGGCGGGAGAGGAGACGAACGGCGGGAGGGGGGCGGGAGAGGACAGGGGGGGGCGGGAGAGGACACGGATGGCGGGAGGGGACACGGACGGCGGGAGGGAGGCGGGAAATGTGCACAGGACAGCGAGGGGGGGCGGGGAGGCACACGGAGGGGGCGGGAATGGACAGCGCATCTGAAATCACTTTCAGTGAAAGGGGAGGGAACGGGAAAAAATGAAACTCCGCCCAGGGAAAAAATCTCGGGAACGCCCCCGAATCTGGTCCGGCCTTGACGGACAGATCCGGCACCCAATGGCTAGCCTCCATTTATGGAGCTAGCCAATGAGAGCCGGGGGACGTTCCCGAAGTCCTTATTGTTAACAAAGGATTTCACCTGCGCCGAAAAGCTGCGCAGAGCGCAGCCTTCGGCAGGAGAAACCCAAAAAGAGAGAATGTAAGCAAAAACAATATGGCTTACCTGCCGGTCCTTGCATCACGGAGAGAGCGAGACGATCCTCATGGGAAGACAAAACAAATAATGGCGGACACAACGTTCCAAATTTTTCGGATTAGGGCCGTGTTCGGTGTTCTCAGAATGGCCGTGGCCTAAAAGTGGAAAGAAGAACACCGAACACACCTCCAAATCCGAAAAGGACGGAGCCTATTCGGAGGGACAGCTCTCTCCTCCAATGGCTGGCCTCCGTTTAGGAAGCCAGCCAATGGGAGAGAGGCAAAAACAGAGGCGAGACAAAGAGTAGTAGTATAAAATTTGTATAGCGCACTACTCACCCAGAGGGTCTCAAGGCGCTTGAAGGAGGGGGGTACTTTACTTATCGAATAACCAAGTTTTTAGTTGTTTTCTGAAGGAGAGGTGGTTCTGTGTAAGGCGGAGGTGGGTGGGGAGAGAATTCCAGGTCTTGGCCGCTAGGTAGGAGAAGGATCTTCCCCCCATGGTGGATCTTTGGATGCGTGGAATTGCGGCGAGGGCTTGATTGGACGAACGTAGTTGGCCGGTGGGGGTGTAAAAGGACAGGCGTGTGTTGAGGTATTCGGGTCCTAGGTCGTAGAGGGCTTTGTGTGCGTGGGTGAGGAGACGGAACGTTATTCTCTTGTTGACGGGGAGCCAGTGGAGTTCTTTCAGGTGACCAGAAATGTGAGCTTGGCGGGGGATGTCTAGGATGAGTCTGGCTGAGGCGTTTTGGATGCGTTGGAGTTTTTTCTGTAGTTTGGCTGTGGTTCCGGCGTAAAGGGTGTTTACCGTAGTCCAGTCGGCTTGTGACCAGTGCATGGGTGACCGTCTTTCTTGTTTCGGTGGGGATCCAACAGAAGATTTTTTTGAGCATACGTAGGATGTTGAAGCATGATGATGAGACGGCGTTGACTTGTCTGGTCATCGAGAGGGAGGATTCCAGGATGAAGCCCAGATTGCGTGCGTGGTCCGTTGGTATGGGTGCGTTTCCTAGGGCCGGTGGCCACCATGAGTCGTCCCAGGCGGAGGGGGATGAACCTAAGATGAGGACTTCCGTTTTGTCTGAGTTCAGTTTTAACCGGCTGTTCTTCATCCACTCGGCTACTTCTTTCATCCCTTCGTGTAGGTTGGTTTTGGCGGTGTTTGGGTCTTAGGAGAGGGAGAGGATCAGCTGGGTGTCGTCAGCGTAGGAGATGATGTTGAGGTTGTGTTGGCGCGCGATGGATGCGAGGGGACTCATGCACACGTTGAAGAGGGTGGGACTGAGTGATGATCCTTGTGGTACGCCGCAGATGACTTCGGTGGCCTCTGATCTAAAAGGGGGGGAGGCGGACTCTCTGGGTTCTTCCGGCGAGGAACGAGATGATCCAGTTCAAAGCTTTTCCTTGTATTCCGACGTTGCTGAGGCGTTGTATAAGGGTGCTATGACAGACTGTGTCGAAGGCTGCGGAGAGGTCAAGTAGGATGAAGGCAGCTGTTTCTCCGTTGTCCAGTATATTTCGAATGTCGTCTGTTGCTGCGATGAGGGCGGTCTCGGTGCTGTGTTTGGCTCGGAAGCCGGACTGTGAAGGGTCAAGGGATTTGTTGGATTTGAGGAAGGCGGCTAGCTGACTGTTGACGGCTTTCTCAATGACTTTGGCAGGGAATGGGAGGAGCGAAATGGGGTGGTAGTTGTTAAGTTCAGTGGGGTCTGCTGTGGGTTTCTTCAGGAGGGCGCTGAGTTCGGCGTGTTTCCAGCTTTCCGGGAAGGTAGCGGAGTTGAGGGAGCAGTTGATGACGTCTCGGAGATGGGGTGCGATGTTGGAGTCTGCTTTGTTGAAAATGTGGTGAGGACATGGGTCGGTTGGCGACCCTGAGTGGATGGAGTTCATCAGGCGGATGGTGTCTTCAGTGGTGATTGGGTTCCAGGTGCAGAGGTTGTTGGAGGGGGGTTCTGGTTCGGAGGTGGGTGGGGTGGACTGGTCTCCGGACTGGTCTCCAAAGCTGTTATGTATGTCAGTGATTTTGTTGTGGAAGAACGAGGCTAGAGAGTCGCAGAGGTCTTGGGAGGGAGTGATGTCGTTGGTGCCGGCGGTGGGGTTGGTAAACTCTTTGACGATGTTGAATAGTTCCTTGCTGTTGTGGGTGTTCTTGTCGAGCCGATCCTTGAATGCTGATTTCTTGGTGGCTCGGATCAGTTGGTGGTGTTTGCGGGTGGCGTTCTTGAAGGTGGCCAGGTTGTCAGTGGTTGGGTTTTTACGCCAGGCTTTCTCGAGGGTGCGACAGGTCTTCTTGGATTTCTTAAGGTCATCATTGAACCAGGGGGCTTTTTTGCTACCTTGCTTGATTTGATGGTTTTTCAAGGGTGCTAATTCGTCAGCGCTGTGGGTGATCCATTGTGTGAGGTTGGTGGCAGCTTGGTTTGGGTTTGATGATTTGGCAGGAGGGTTTTGGTGAAGCGATGTGAGGAGCTGGTCGGTGGTAATTTTGTTCCAGTTTCTGCAGGGAATTGGTTGTGGCTGGTTGTGGGTCGTGGTCTTTTTGTAGTTGAAGTGGACGCAGCTGTGGTCCGTCCAATGGAGAACTGTGGTGTGATTGAAGGAGATGTGCTTGCTGGAGGTGAAGATTGGGTCGAGCGTGTGCCCGGCATAGTGGGTGGGGGTGTCAACAAGTTGTTTGAGTCCGAGATTGGCGAGGTTGTCCAGAAGGGTGGTGGTGTTGCTGTCGTTCTTTTCCAGGTGGAAGTTGAGGTCCCCAAGGAGGATGTAGTCCTCGGATGGGAGGGCGTGTGGGCTGATGAAGTCAGTGATGTCTTCGCTGAATTGTGTGCGGGGTCCTGGTGGTCTGTAGATGAGGGTGCCTCTGAGTGTGGTCTTGGGGTCGGTGTGGATCTGGAAGTGAAGGTGTTCGGCGGCTGCGAGGTTGTCGTCGGAACTGGTCGAGATGCGGATGGTGTTCTTATGGACGATGGCGATGCCTCCTCCTGTTTGGTTGATGCGGTCTTTTCGGATAATTTTGTAGCCGTCCGGGATGGCGATGGCGATGTCGGGCGTTGATGAGGCGTTCATCCAGGTTTCTGTAAGAAAGGCGACGTCCGGCGATGTGGTGTCGAGTAGGTTCCACAGTTCAATGGCGTGTCTGTGGATCGAGCGGGTGTTGAGCAGGATGCACTTCAGGTGGTTAGTGTCGGAGCTCTGTTTGGAGTTTGTGGATTTGGTGTGGGTCCTGATGCAGTCGAACTGTGGAGTGGCAGGTGAAGGGTCCATGGGTGTGTCCTGGGGCGGCATGGTAGCAGTTTGGGAGTCGGCCGGGGTTAAGTGCTGAGAGGGTAGCGGAATCGTACATTATGCGGGTGGAGGGGATTTTGCGGGGGCCAGGGGGTCTGGCGCTGGGCGCGGTCCAGGCGCGACAGGCGTAGACGGGCTTACCTTTGGCGCACCTTCGGCGCGCATTGGGCGCTTCCGCTGCGCATAAATAGTCCACACTAAGAAACATTAAATCTCGGTACTTCCGGTTCTGCCTTCGGCAGACCGGATGTTACCTCGACCTAAACATCCAAGGGTGGAGTGAGCCTAACAGGACCCGCCTGGGAAAGTTTTGGAAAATGCTAAATGAACTCAGTTCCGCGGAGAACGGAATCATACTAAGGGGGTCACGCATCGTCATACCGCAAAGCCTGCAAGAACGAGCGACGATCCTCGCACATGAGGGTCATCAAGGCATCTGGAGGATGAAGTCACGAATGAGGGAAAATGTGTGGTTCCCAGGTCTAGAAGACAGCATAGACATCGCCGTACTTAACTGCAGAGCTTGCCAACTCACAGGCAGCACTAAAGCTCCGGCACCTTTGATCACTGAAGATCCAGCCCCGTCGCCATGGTCGTGGGTGAGCCTTGATTTCGGAAATTTCCCTGACGGGAGAGTCACAGCTGTTCTCATCGACAGCTACACCAAGTATCCACTCGTCGAAATTCTGCCGTCCACTTCGTTTGCCAACTTGCAACCCGTCTTGGAAAAGTTGTTTGCCCTATTTGGCCTGCCACACGTCATCAAGACCGACAATGGGCCCCCATTCCAAGGCAGTGAGTTCAAAGACTTTTTGACCCGAATGGGAGTCAAGCATCACCGGATCACCCCTCAGTGGCCACAAGTCAATCGTGAAGTCAAACGGTTTATGCGGACCACCAAACAAAATATTACGCATAGCAATGGCCGAAAACACAGATCCGGAAATTGCTCTACAACAGTTCCTGGGAGAATACCCTAGCACGCCTCACTGTACGACACAACTGTCTCCATGGTCACTGATGTTGACAGGACCTCGGCAAGACATGCTACCCATGACCGACAACTGGAGGCAAGAGCCCTATGACCCAGCGGGGGCCCAAACAAAGAGACAGAAAACCAACGACAAAGCAAGTCATCGACAGAAAGCGCAAGTCCGTGTAGGGATGCCTGGATGCTCCGTGTTGCTACGGAATTGGCGGAGGGAAGTTCCAAACTCCCTATGAGCCCGGGCTGTGGACCGTAAAGTCAACCAAGGGAACGGCGGTCACTGTAGAACGAGACGGCGAAATAATAACAAGGAACATTTCATGGTTCAAGAGAGTTCCGCCCCCAGTCAGAACTCACCAAATTGCAGACCAGTCAAGAACAGCCAAGTTGCCACCTGATGAGGCCGAAGGCACTACTGATGAGACTCCACCTCAAAGTCCAGCGAGGTCTCCATCATCTGGAGTTTCTAGTCCTGGAGATATTGCTAACGGCAGAGGACCAACAAGTCCCCAGCAAAAACAAGCAGGCAACCGGCATCCATACAATCTCAGCCCGAATCCCCGGCCTAGCCAAAGACTAGCGGACTTATGTTAAAATGTTTATAATGTTTTGTTTCATAAACTAACTTGGGATGGGATGTAGCGGTCTAGTTATGCACCCGGCTGGGTGAAGACCCGGAAACACACACACACAGTGTATCACTCTCTGGCCAGGCGTGGGAGAGCATAAATAAAGGGTTCGGGGTCGCTCGTGACTTCCGGCTCATACCAGCAACCCCGAGTGCCTGTCCTGTCATTTAATGTAAATGATATAGGCCCCCCCCTGGTCAAAAAGGAAGATCATCCTGGAGTGATTCTGAAGTCATTGGATGACTTCTCCTGCAATTATCTGGGGACGTCATCCCAAACCATCCTGAAGTCTTCCCACAGGGGAAAAAATGTAAATGGGATGACTCTTACTGTAATCACAAAAACTATTCTAGGATGGTGTTCTGATGACTTCCACTGGCAGGGAGTGATTACCTTTTACAACTCCACGAATACTAATTGACACTTTAGGATGAGTGTGAAGTACTCCAGGATGGGCTCCAGACAATTTAAGGATGATTGTGGATTATTCCTGGATGATCCTATTACCGCTTTAGGATAGAAGTGGATTACTCTGGAATGATCCCATGATAATTTCAGGATGAGTGTGGATTACTCCAGGATAATTTAATGATAACTCAAAAATGAGCCTAGATTCTTTAGGATTATATTAGGACAACTACAGAATGAGCGTGGATTACTAGACAATGACTACATAAGGGCTTTAAGAAGGCTATGAAAAACTCTTGCAGGTTTTTATACCAACGGCAGGCCAAGTGTAGATAGCTCCCAGGTGATTTAATGAATAACTTAGAGTGGCTGTGGATCAATAACAAATCATTACGGGCTGGATTACACCTTAAAAATTCCATGTTACAAGCCGACTGCGAGTATTCCCTTGCAGGGTCCCACTATTAGTTTAGGAATATGGATTTGGTGGTAGGGAAATATTTAGAGGATCACCTCCTCAATGAAACTTCCTGTCAAAAACAGGCCTCTTGGATGCAATATGCCCTCTTTATACAATACCATGAATTATTTGTAATGCCATGAGTTCTAAAGTAAGGCCTAGATTTACAAAAGTGTCACTTAACGCAGCACAACACCCAAATTTGCTGCGTTGCATCACAAGGAGAGAGCAGGAAAGTGCCATGTCTACCCCTCTCCCTTGCACCACTGCACCATTAGGCAGTCGAGCACCATGCACATGCGTTTGCCCTATGGTGCAAAGGTGTCTAGCTTAGGTTTTTTACTGGAAGGGCCCCCTTGCAGTACAAAAAATACTATGCCTAGAAAAACCTGAAAACTTTTCCCATGTGAATGAGTGTTGTAACAAATACCAATTTACTCTGGTTTATAAATCCTGAAAAGATTGTATGTCAAGTCCGCATTATAAAGCTTAAGCAAACCAAAAACAATACTTCCATAAATCTGGTCCCAATTATAACATCAATATTCTCCTACTCTGGAAAGATTATTTTTTAAACTCTACTGTGAGATGGGTGCACTGTACAAAATAAATCTTAGAAAGATTCCTTCTGGCTAGCTTTGTGCTGTAGCAAGACCATATGCATACAAAAGTTGTGGCTTCAACAATGTTATATTTTGCATTCAGATAAGATTAACAACTTGTGCAGCTACTCCCATACTCCTGACTCACTGGGACTTGCCTTACTTTGAGGTACAGAGCATTAGCTGAGGCTGTTTAATGTGGTGACCAGTGGCAAAAGAATAAAAAAAGTAATGGTTAAATGAAAAAGCATCAAAGGGGATGTGTTAAGATGTAATTTTATTGATCTAAAACACACCCTTGGCCTCATAGGAGCCAGGATACTGAACAAGAGAACATAGAGAAAGTCCAGGACACTGTTCAAGAGGGGAAAAATGCCAGAATAATACAAAAAGAACAAAAAGTCTTAATGAAAGCCAGCAACTTTAATTTTTGTTTTTAGATTCAGAGTTTTCTTTAGTCCGCTTCCAGTATTGTAAATCATTATAGCCAGCTTCCTTCTCATGGTTCTGTTGTCCGGTGATGGCCAGCCTTCATCCCTGCACATAGACTTCATAGAGTCTGGAGGAAAAAGAAATTAAAATACATAAGTATCATGTTAACACCACTATTTTAGGTTTTTAATAGGACAGGGCTGCCAACAAAATGTTCCAATCCTTTTATTTCATATAGTGTGCCCGATGAGATATGGTTTCAAGCGTTCCTAAGTTTAACATTACGGTTACTTGGTCAAAGAGGTAATGGTGAGAGCAAGGCATTGATGAAGAGGTGGGAAGGAGGTAAAGAAAGAAGACTCACCTGTCCAAGTGAAGAAACTGACGCTGTTCACCAGACGCTGTCACGCTTCATCTGCAAACAGAAAGCAATCAATACCAGATTTAATTTACAAAACCATCATGGAGGCAGCCATGTAGAGCCGGAACTCTACTTATTACAGTATTCTTATTTGGAAAGGAGTCTAAAAAATTACCATACTGACCAGAAATCCAAATAGGAGCTTACAACCTAATGCTAGGAACAGGGCAACTGATCAAATTAATGGGAGAGCTGAAAATAAATCCCAACTCAAGGCTAAGCGCCAGATTTGCATGTAATTTGTTGCGCAAATTCTCAATGAGTTACAACTCCTCCCCCATTGCTCTTTTGCAGACTGCTGTTAGTTAAGTGTGAAGGAGTCTGTGTACAATAATATGAACCAGGACCACATATGCAAACATACATTTTAACACTGTATGTATATTCATGCATTTTCATAGTCCTAACTCAATCAGAGTGGAAATAGTGCCAGTAGTGGATGAGTGTGGTTCTGCTTGGGCAACAGAATCCTCCAATACCAGTTGACAAGTGCAAACAGAGCCATGAGGCCATGCTTAGTAAGAGCAAAGCAAGGCAAATTTGCCCCATGGCATTGTTCACCGCCATGCGGAATGGGGCACTCACCACATAACTTAATGGACTCATGATCATAAGGAACAGGGCACAACTCTGTGTTCCAGACCATGGACAATGGATATATAATGTCAGGTCACCAGTTGCCATTTCTTTTTTCAGGTTGTAAGTTGCTTAGTCTTACTGGCTGAGAAAAACCTGGAAAAACTAGGAGTTCACTATATATTAGCACATGGACATACTTTATTATTTTTGCTAAAGTAGCATTAAAAAGGTAATATCGCTGCAATGGTTCAAACATTTTTGTAAGACTGAATCTCAATGCACAGCCACGGTTGCAGTGGCTTTCACATAGCCAAGTGATGGTGCAGGTCAGAAATAGACGTCTAAGACATCCAGAGACAGGAGAGAGATATCCTATGTGTTCTTTTCCAGCTTGGGGAAGTGACAAGTTTGGCATTTAACAGTTGACTGATTCAATGTTGTCCCTTTACAGTTGCATGACTGTGGCACCAAGCCCCTTCACCACTAATTCAAACAAATATGCCTCTGGAAATACCATCAGGGCAGATTGATAGCTTTTCCAGGATACCAGTGATCTATATGTTCCATAACTATCAAAGCATACATTTTAACACTGTATGTATATTCATGCATTTTCATAGTCCTAAATCAATCAGAGTGGAAATAGTGCCAGTAGTGGATGAGTGCGGTTCTGCTTGGGCAACAGAATCCTCCAATACCAGTTGACAAGTGCAAACAGAGCCATGAGGCCATGCTTAGTAAGAGCAAAGCAAGGCAAATTTGCCCCATGGCATTGTTCACCGCCATGCGGAATGGGGCACTCACCACATAACTTAATGGACTCATGATCATAAGGAACAGGGCACAACTCTGTGTTCCAGACCATGGACAATGGATATATAATGTCAGGTCACCAGTTGCCATTTCTTTTTTTCAGGTTGTAAGTTGCTTAGTCTTACTGGCTGAGAAAAACCTGGAAAAACTAGGAGTTCACTATGTATTAGCACATGGACATACTTTATTATTTTTGCTAAAGTAGCATTAAAAAGGTAATATTGCTGCAATGGTTCAAACATTTTTGTAAGACTGAATCTCAATGCACAGCCACGGTTGCAGTGGCTTTCACATAGCCAAGTGATGGTGCAGGTCAGAAATAGATGTCTAAGACATCCAGAGACAGGAGAGAGATATCCTATGTGTTCTTTTCCAGCTTGGGGAAGTGACAAGTTTGGCATTTAACAGTTGACTGATTCAATGTTGTCCCTTTACAGTTGCATGACTGTGGCACCAAGCCCCTTCACCACTAATTCAAACAAATATGCCTCTGGAAATACCATCAGGGCAGATTGATAGCTTTTCCAGGATACCAGTGATCTATATGTTCCATAACTATCAAAGCATTTCAAATTCGTTGAACAAGGAGCCATTCTACATCCTCCTTTCAACATCTAAAACAGGTAATACTTAAGATGACCATAATCTATGACACAAAAGCTGGTTCACAAAAACCAAGGCCCTAAACACCCAGCATTAGACAGAACAAGGCTCAAGGAGAGCAGGGTGCAGGCATTGTCAGTCAAGCCAGCTCCTATTGCAGACAGGGAGCTGGGTGGAGTCAAGTGTGGATAAATTGGTCAGTCCGTGACAAGAACGTGGTACGCGTTCAGTCACAGATCTGCTTAGCATTTCCCGCACTCCCTTTGTGTTGTCAACTTACCTCCTTGGGTCCTGTTGTCCCGCAGTTGGGAATTCACGGTACCTTGATTGGACGTCTCTGACATGTTACGGCTCATTTACGCGGGTCTTCCTTTTAAAGGTCGTTGATCTCTTCTTCCGAGTTCCTGTCCGCATCCATGTTCACTCGCCGGAGGTACCTGCTTGTGTAGCTCTGTTTCTTCACGCCAGAGTTTCTTCAGCCTCTCGTCCTGTACAGAATACAATGAGAGAAGAAAGATATATTTAAGCAAAGAATCCTCGTCTGTCTAATATATGGTAGGATGATTATGTTATATATGGTTAGGAGGACAGTTACTTATCTGATTTATCTGATCCACGGAGAGTGGAAAAACTACTGTTATTCTTTTGTTTCCCTTATTTAACACGGGCTGGATATAAAGAGGAAAGGAGGTGAGGCATTGGCTGTGAACACAAGACAGGAGGCAGCAAAGAAGTTAAACGCTGGAATAAACCAATTGTAGGCAGGAATAAAGCAGTTGTATCGATTACAGAAGGTCTTGCTTGCAGCAACGCTTGCGCGCTGCCAAAGCCCAATCAAAAATGCATATTTATTAACCATACGAAATAAAAAACAAACACTTTATAAAAAATATACAAATGATTTACATTATGTAGCATAATTTGACCCTCCTCTTCCGCATAATTCCAGTAGCCCTGGATACAGTCCAGGTATTGTGGTGCATCGGTAGAGCTGTGTTGTGGGGGCGTGCTGCAGGCCAGGACTGAGGTGCATCGGTAGAGCTGTGTGTGTGGGGGCGTGCTGCAGGCCAGGACTGAGGTGCATCGGTAGAGCTGTGTGTGGGGGTGGTTGCTGCTGGACAGGACTGAGATGCATAGATAGAGCTGTGTGCGGGGGGTGGGTGGTGGGTGCTGCCGGCCTGGATTGAGGTGCATTGTTAGAGCTGTGTGTGTGGGGGCAGTATACAGCAGGCTAGGGCTGAGGTGCATTGGTAGAGTTGTGTTTGGGGGTGGGTGCTGCTGGTCTGGACTAAGGTGCATCGGTAGAGCTGTGGGGGAGGGGGGGGAAGCGCGAGGATGTCTTTCTGGTAAATCTATCTTCGTCCGAGCCAGGATATTGAGGGGCATTTCTCGTGCTGTGATGAGCCTACTTCAAAGCCCGGGATTCAAAGGGGCGCAGAGACAGATGTAGGTGGGAAAATGACAAGCGGGCCTGTCTTCTTAAAGGGGCTGAATTCTTGTAGAAAATAATTGGGGGGCACTACCAACCAGAATATAAGATCCTTAAGTATTGCCCGGCGGTGTCGCCTCTTGAACCCACAAAGAAGTTAAACTATTGAAGAGGCAGGCGCTGGAGACTGGAAGGCAGGAAACAAGGTTTTTATTTTCTCCGGAGGAGAACACAACGAAACGGACAGAAGGTATCGTTCTGAGGTGCTCTCCCTGCATCCCTGAGGCCTGGCCTCTTATACACACGATTATCTGTTTATTGCATGTAATACATTCTCGTCGATACTTTGATGTACGGAAAGACATCCTCAGAATCCCCCCCTTCCCAGCCCGTTCCCACGCAAGGTTACAGTGGAAGTCCCCGCCCCGTTCACAACAGGTGATGATCATCGCGCAGCTGGATATTCCGCCGATTCACGGAGTGTGTGGGGTTCGATCGGATCTCGTGGGGTGGGGGGGGGCTTTGATCATCTCGGGGGTCCTTTGAGGAGGGAAGCTTTCTATTGCACGGGGAGGGGCAAGGGATTGGTATCGGCAGAGCTGGGTGTCGGCCTGGGAACGGGGAAGACAAACGGGCACACGGAAAAAAGGGGTTTGCATCAAAGGGCCGGGGATCATAAATGGGAAGAAGGGAGGTGTTGCGCTGGGAACAAGACGAGGGCCTGGGGCAGAGCAGCGCCGAAGAGGGGTTTTATGATTCGCGGCAGGTGCAGGCAGGGGGGGTTGTCAGCGAAGCTAGGAGAGAGAGAGAGACGCGCTGGCTCTCGGCGAGAGCAGGGAAGCCATGGTGCCCAAAATGGCGGCTGTTTTACGCGCACAAAAGGTTTAAGGAGAGCAAGAGGGCGCCGATAATGTTGACGGTTTCAGCCCAACTTTCAACAGTCCCCCCTTTTCAACATATCTAGCCACCTTGCTTTACTCAATGTCAATTTTCATCAAATTCCTAACTTCGGTATCATACAATGCTCTCATATGTTCGCTTCCAATGTCCACAGTTTTGGGAAAAATACAACTCGCACATAAAGAACACATAGGTGGCAAACATTGAATTCCTAAGCATAGGCCACATATTACAACTACGGGAATCAGGATAATGGTGAGCAGTCTCCAGCCCCAGCTTTTGACGGTGTCCCAGAACCAACCACCAAGCGACCATTCTTCTTGCTCTTGGTGAACTTCCGAAGAGAGTCTGTGAAGATGTTCGATGGCTTTGTACACTGAGGGTGAGTTGTCCGGTATGTATGTACAACAGCTGGACCCAATAATGCGGCATGCTCCTCCACGGTCCGCCAGAACCACATCTAGAACGAGGCGGTTCTGAAGAGCCACCAAACGGACCGCTTGGAGCTCGGCAGTGTTGTTGGCAAAGATGCCCGCTGTGATGTTCATGGTTGTCTCGACTGCCTGAGTCAAATGTCGGATGGCACGGCTGTTTGCCATCGGGCCCCAGAGGGGGACGAGTCCTTTCATAGCATCGAGGAACTGCGCCCCTGTTGAGTCGGCTTGCTCAACGTCTTTGGCTCGTTTTTGCCTGTGGTGATTCGCTGGGGCCACATAAGTTGGAGGAAGGACGAAGGAGATGTAGCAAGTGCCCCCCCAGCCTTTGGGGAGCCAGGTGTAGGCCTTCGTGCCGCAGATGAAATACATGTTTGGGGATGACACAAAGGAAGGTGGATCCGTGGAATCCAGAGTTCTGGTAAAGCGGCAAGCGCTGCGACCCACCAGCTGTGTCCCAAGTCCTTCTACACACATGTGGCCTGTGACGTTGATGACCGTCAGGGCCACAGTCAGAGTGGCAGCCGTTCGTTTCCGCAGATAGGAGAAGGTGGTTCTGGTTGGATTGTTGAACACCTGCATTTCGATTCGTTCTTTAGCCGGGATGTCCATTTGGTTCGAGTCGCTGGGGGTCAGCGGGCAGAAGTGTGTCTTTGTCTTGTTTCGCCCGGCCCCATGAGAAGAATGTGCTGCAGTTCTGCTGGAGGTGGCATTGCCCGTATAGCTCTCTTGCAGGAGGATCAGCCAGGCAAGGCAGGAGCCGTGGACAGAGAAGGGTGAAGGGATGAATGGTATTGAATGTCCAGTGGCATGGGGTAGCAACCCACAGATCCAGCAGTTGGTGGTATTGGTGGCAAGATTGTGCTGGTGAAGTAGCTGCACGAAAGAGTTGTTCCAAAACTCCTTTCGCCTCTCTCTTAGTTGAGGAGAGAGCGAAATTAGATAATGTTCCTTCATGGTGGTAGGCTGAGCAGTGGTTAGGAATGTTTCGTGAGCAGGTGCGTGTTCTTCCATAATCCAGAGCGTAGTCATGAGGAGAAAACAGAGGAGGATTACGATGAAGAGTGCAATTGTCATTGAGCTATGGAGTCTGTCTATTCTCGGATTTCTGTAGTGGGTATTTCCTGCTGTCTCCGTCGGCTTCTTATTTGGCGCTTCCATCATCTTCTTATCTGGCGCTTCCATCATCTTCGTCTTCAAGGTGCTCGGTAGTGGGCAGGACCACAGACTTAGTTTTAGCTTCTCTCCGGGTAACCCTTGGTAGTTTGGGTCACCGTTCTGAGATCCTTTAACCTAGTCCGTGGCCTACTTAGCCGAAGCTCCCTCCTTTCGACGCAGGAAATACCCTTCTCGAGATGGCACAGTGGGGTCAGGATGTTTTGAAAGTTCAAGTGTCTCAGTATCAGGGTAGCAGTTCAACGATGGTCGGTCCTGGTTCAGGAGCTCTTCTTGGGTGTTGACGGTGTCTGTCGTGGCCAGGGCTGGAGAGACCTTTTTGCAGTGATGAGCGTGCAGCCAGTGTTTCTTCCCCTCCACTCGAAGTGCGGTCCGAGTGGTGATCAGCACTTGCCAGGGGCCCGTCCACCGGGGTTCCAAACTCTTTGATCGTTGAAAATTTCGGATCAGCACGAAGTCCCCCGGCTGGATGGCGTGACCCGGACCCCTGGAAGCATCGGGGATGGCCTGCTGCACCTGCTGATGAAGGACAGACAAAGTTTCAGTCAATTTGTACAGATAATCAGACATTAGGACATCCGGAACGTCATGAATGGAAGTTGGTTTCGGGGCAGACCAGACGCTCATGGGTCGACCGAAGACAACTTCATAAGGGGTTAAGTGATGTCGGGTGGGGGTAGAGCGCATCGATAGCAATGCCAATGGGAGGGCGTCTGGCCATTTCAGGCCCGTCGTAGCCACTATTTTGGCCAGTTTAAGCTTTAGTGTGGCATTGTGTCGTTCGACAAGCCCAGCAGATTGAGGGTGGAAGACTGCGTGGAATTTCTGTTTAATACCCAGCCCATTTAGGATGAGCTGGATAACTTTGGCTACAAAGTGGGGGCCATTATCACTCCATAAAACACGACAGAGGCCATAACGGGGGAAAAACTCCTTTAACAGAACCTTTGCAGTGGCCATAGCGGTGTTGTCACGGGTTGGATATGCTTCCACCCACTTGCTAAATGCGCACACCACGACGAGTACATATTTCAGGCCTTGGCATCTGTCTAGCTGGATGTAGTCCATCTGCAGGACTTCAAATGGGTGATTTGGGACCCCAAATCCCCCCCGGGGTACTACAGTTCCTTTCCCGGGGTTGTGTTGCAGGCATATTAAGCATTGTTGGACCAGGCGTTTGGCGGAATCTGGGATCTTGTCATTGTGCCAAACCCTGGAGACAAGTTCGATCATGGGGGCTGATCCTATGTGGGCAGGGGAGTGTGCCATGGTTAATATGGGAATCAAGTACGAATCAGGTAGCAACCATCTGTTCGTGTCTTTTGTCCGCCAGCAGCCTTCATCGTCTTTCAATCCCACCCGTGTCCATTCAGTCAATTCGTGTTGTGTGCTAGCCGTTTGTATGTCTCTAATTGTGTCCTTGGCGTCAGTCCAGTTTTCTGCTTGTGACCTGGTCACGTACATACGTGTTGTCGTTCTGTTTTCAGCTGTCGTTCGGGCGGTGATGTCGGCTAGTGCATTTCCCTGTCCAATAATGTCTGTCACTTTCTTGTGTGCCTGGCATTTGATAACGGCAAGTTTGTTGGGGAGGAGGACAGCTTCGATTAAGGCGGAGACTAAATCCCCGTGCAAAATGGGTGTGCCGTGTGAGGTCAAGTATCCTCTCTCCCTCCAGAGGAGCCCAAAATGGTGAACCACCCCGAAGGCATACTGGCTGTCAGTGTAAATGTTCGCTGTGGTTCCTGTTGCCAGGATGCAGGCTCGCGTCAAAGCAATCAGTTCCGCTGCCTGGGCAGATCGCTGGGTGATGCGGGCTGTTTCTACTACAGTTCGAGCCGTGGTGACTGCATAGGCAGCGGAAGTGGTACCATCGGAGAGTTTGATGCAAGAACCGTCCACCCACAACTCCCCGTCGGGGTCAGGGAAAGCTGTGTCTCTGAGATCGACCCTACTCCTGGTCTGTTCGTCCGTAAGAGTCACGCAGTCATGTACGGGGTGCACATTGGGATCGTTCTCTGGCAAGGGTAACAGAGTTGCTGGGTTCAGTGTGGTGCATCTTTTCAGGGTGATATGGGGGGCAAGCAAGGTCAGTTCGTACCCAGTCAGTCGTGCACTCGTCAGATGTTGCGTCTTGGTTTGGTTCAAGAGGGTGTCGACTGCATGGGGTACCAGTACCGTGAGGGAATTCGAGAGTACAATCCCCTCACTCTGTCGGATAGAGACTGCAGCAGCAGCTACAGCTCGAAGGCAGGCAGGCAAGGCTCTGGCGACAGGGTCAAGAGTGGCAGAGAAGTAAGCGCACAGTCGTTGCTTAGGGCCGATGGCCTGGGTCAGGACAGATAAAGCGCACCCCTCCCTTTCGTGAGTGTAAAGGGAGAAGGGCTTTCTGTAATCAGGGGTACCCAGGACAGGGGCTGAGCAAAGGGCATCTCGCAGTTCTGTGAAGGAAGTTTGACACTCAGGAGTCCAAGGGAGTGGGAAAGGGACGTCTTTGTTTAGCAGAGAAAGCAGTGGTTTTACAACGAGGCTGAAGTTTGGTAACCATTGTCGGCAGAAGGAGGTGAGGCCTAATAGGGAGCGAACCTGCTTCTGGGTTTTAGGGACAGGGGTATCTAGAATGGTTTGGATTCGATCAGGGGTGAGTTTTCTTCCATCTTTGGACAAAAGGTGGCCTAGGTAAGTGACCTGGGGTAGGCAGAATTGCAACTTCTTCTTGGAGACCTTGTGGCCATTTTCCGCAAGGAAGTGCAAGAGTTGAATGGTGGCGGTAACCGCTAGAGGGGTGGTGTCGGCTGCCAAAAGGATGTCATCGACATATTGTACCAACACCACCCCGTCGGGTAACTGGACTTGGTCTAGTTGTCTTTTGAGGGCCTGGCTGTAGATGCTAGGGCTTTCCGTGTAGCCTTGAGGCGCTCGGCAAAACCTATATGAGCGGGCTTTTAGGGTAAAGCCGAAGAGATATCGGCTGTCTGGGTGGATGGGGATGGAGAAGAATGCGTTCTTGAGGTCGATGACGGAAAAGGTGGTGGCAGTGGATGGAATCAAGGTCAGGATGGTGGTGATGTCTGAGACCACAGGGTACTGGGGTACCACCACTTTGTTGATCTCTCGGAGGTCGATGATGAAACGGTATGCTCTCTCATCTCCCTCTCCCTGCTTCTTGATAATGGGCAAGATAGGGCTGTTGCAAACGTTGCTAACCACTTCCTCTACCACTCCTGCGTCTATCAGTGACTGGATAATCATTACCAATGCCTTCTCGCCCTCTGGCGATATCCGATATTGTGGGAGTTTTGGGAGTGTTGCGTCTGGTCGGACAGTAATGTGCACTGAGTCAATTAACATACGCCCTACGTCCGAATCCGCTTTGGCCCACAGATACGGAGGTAGAGTGTCAAGCAGGGACGCGTCAACGTCGGTGATGGAAAACATGTGTCGGGGGGAACAATGTCTAAGCAGAACGGGGTTGTCGTAAAGAAACACTCGAACTCCATCTTGAGAACACCTAATCGTCGCTCGGAAGTGTTTCAGTAAGTCAAGTCCCATAATGGCGTCAGGGCTATTGGAGGAAAGCAAGAACGTGGTGTCGGTGGTGTTGTTTTCTACGTCAAAGAGAATCGGGGCAGACAAAGGGTTGGTGGAGGGCGTTCCATCGAAACCTGTCGATGATATGAGTGAGCCAGACAAGGGTGCCCTTGGAATCAGTCGTTTAGATAACGCACTACGTGTTGCGCCAGTGTCTACCAGAAATGGAGACTTGGTACCCAGGACCTTAGCAGTGACATAAGGGCCCTGCTGGTCAACATAGAGCTCGACTGGATCCCTCCCTCGCCCTTGGCTGTCCTATGCGAAGGTGTGAGTGTCGTCATAGTCAGATTGTTGATATTGGTTCTGCCGGGGTCGATCGAACGTATTTGGTCTGCTTGATCTGTCATTAGTCGCGTCATTTGGGGGCCCTCGTTGTTGTCCCTTAGGTCTCGGTCCGTTTGCTACATCCCTGGGGTCTTTGTTTCTGATCATTTCCAGAAGAACTGGGCACTGGGATTTCCAGTGGCCAGTTCCTTTGCAGAAAGCGCACTGGTCTTCTCTAAGGTCTGTGCGTCCACTGTAGGAAGTCAGAGTGCGGTCCTGGGGAAATGTAGTCTTAGGGACGTTTGTCTGGTAGTTTCCCCGGTATTGGTCTCGTCCTATAGTCACCCCTTGCAGTTTGGCAATCATCACCCTCTCTTTTAAGTCCTTCTTCTTTTTCTCTGTCGCCCTATCGTTTTCATTTTTCTGATGCTCATAATATTGGGCCATTTGGAGAATCGCTGTAGGTTTGGAGGCTGCCCAACTACTCTCGCTGGCCTGTAGTTTCTGGGAGATTTCCGATGATAGGCCCTTAACATAATTCTGGACAAACAGATGGTGTCCGGTCGCAGTCGTCATGTCCTGGCCGCTGTAATCGGAGAACACCGTTTCGAACCGGGAGAAGTATTCCGATACATCCTCCTGGGGTTTTTGGCGACAGGCTGTTACTATCGACCAGTCCACTTTCTTTTCTGGGATTAGGGTTTTTAATTTCTCTACGATTTTATCTGGGAGGTCTAGAATGGATTTCAACGGCTTTTGTCCTGGTCCCCGTTGTTTGTCCAGGTCATCGAGTTGTGACCAGGTATGTCCAAACAGCTCAAGGTGGTCGACTTTCCGGATTTGCTTCCACACATCAGCTGGTAGACATAACCCGAAGAACAAGTCGATGTCAGCCAGGGTCATGATCGTTGAACCCAGGGCTGTACCCAATTCAGTAT
Organism: Lissotriton helveticus; assembly: GCF_964261635.1. Taxonomy (NCBI): domain Eukaryota; kingdom Metazoa; phylum Chordata; class Amphibia; order Caudata; family Salamandridae; genus Lissotriton; species Lissotriton helveticus. Next base: position 1,216,274,648 of record NC_136070.1, on the reverse strand, counting down.
AGAAGGCAGTGGGGTTTTTACGTAGGTCGGGTAGAGATTTCCGGAATGTCAGTATCTCTTGCCGGTCCCATGGCTGGTAGACCCAGTTGTATACTACCCTTCCCTTCGCATCTTGGTTGTTTGCATCATCGTGAGTCCCTGTACCCCGAGGAGGAACCCAGTAAGGGGCAGCCTCACGTATCGGCATCATGGTGTTAGATTGCTCGGTTGGTGGTTCGGTCACTACGGAGGCTGCGGATTTTTCTCCCGGCTTTCGTTCAGTGAGGTGACGGAAAACCTCAAGCGTACGCGTAAGGAGGTCCGACACATCACACTCGCCCTCATCCCCGATATCGACCTTCCGGTACAGAGTCCTTAGGCTCTCGGGACCTTTGTCTCGATATCGGTCCTCGTATGCATTCAAGACATGATAACACAGTCGTACGGTAAAATGTCGTCTGTGACTCCCTGTATACGAGCTGAACATATCTGTGATGTACTCTTCATCATCCTTCCTTTCTACCAGTGTCCTTGCTATTTTGTCGATCCCCGCACGCTCATCTTTGTCTAGTCTGTTTGTTCTTGCAGGGCCAGCCCCTCGAGTCTCATGGTCGTCTAACGTTGTTGTTGATGTGGGTTTTGGTACAAGGGGTTCGGCTGGCACAGAGGCCATTGGGGCCGACGCGGTGGCGGTACCTTCGTTTGTACCTGGGGGTGGCGCGTGCTGCGCCAAGGGTTGAGAAGGGGCATATGGAGGAGGCATGTAGATGATAGGAGGACCTAACAGCAGGTCCTCATTGGCTTGTCGTTTCGAGGGTAAATCAGGGTAGAGCATGGAGGGGGTTCTAACCGGACACTGGCTTGGCGTTTCCATTTCTAGTTTCTGTTTAGCTTTCTCTCTTTCCTTTATCTCTTTTTCTAGTTTCTGAGCAGCTAGGTGGGCTGCTTTTCGCAGCTCTTTTTCCAACCTACTCTCAGTTTTCTTTTTACGTTGTTCAGTTTCTTTTCGCCACATGCCGAAGCTGTCAAGCATAGTAGGTGTTGTCTTGTTTTTACCCAGGGCAGTTTCTAGCGTTTTTATTTTATCATCATCGAAGGATCCTATCAGGGGCCATTGACTTTCTTGACCCTTTTTTGTATATTTATGCCATAGTTTACTATAGGCTATAGCGGTCAATCCATGCTTCATGAACATGTCCTTATTAGGGGTGCCTTCCAGTGGGGCTGGATGGTCCATCTCTAATAGGCGGTCCGGGCTAAACAGGCTACTAATCAGTGGGGAGAAGACAGACATGACGGCTCGTAACGAGGGACTAAAAAGTCAGCACTGCCTATCTTATCACTAGGTGCAAAGACTGGACAGAATATTTCTATTCTACGTTGTTTGCAGGCAGTGAATACCTCATGGATCAAAAATAACAAAAGACCAATAAATAACAATGGGGAGAATGAGCAGGTCCGCAAAGATCTGCGTTACCTACCCTTTTCACTATCTGCAAAAAGGGTGGTCTCTTCCCTGTTTGCAGACAGGGAATCTCCAGGAAACAATAGTTTTGCGAACAACAGTTCAGTTTCAAGTGATTATTGAGTGGGGGAGAAAAAATAAGCACGGCTGCTGCCCTACCTATCCTCCACTGCTTGCAAAGAGAGAGCCCGTTGTTTCTCCGTTTGCAGACAGTGAATCTCCAAATAAATAAAAAGAGCAATACTAGTATTTTTAAACAAACAAGCAATCAAGCAATTATTTCGCGACTTGTCGTGGTTACACGACCTTACCCGGACCGCATGGACAGTTTCCTGTCTTCCGAATCCAGCGCCCGATCGTCCTCTCTTCTTCGTTATCCTCGCGGCACTCCTGATGGTTCCCAGTCAGGACCGTAGATCACTCGAGAGAGGTCTGTTCGGAACCAGTGAAGTTCGGATGATCGGCTGTCAGACGAGGGTCTATCGGACAGACGCGTTCCCGATCGTTGCAGTCGTTCACTTTGTCGTCAGGACCTCTCCCACTGGATCCATGGGTCGCTGATGGGCCCCACGCTTGGGACGCCAATTGTAGAAAATAATTGGGGGGCACTACCAACCAGAATATAAGATCCTTAAGTATTGCCCGGCGGTGTCGCCTCTTGAACCCACAAAGAAGTTAAACTATTGAAGAGGCAGGCGCTGGAGACTGGAAGGCAGGAAACAAGGTTTTTATTTTCTCCGGAGGAGAACACAACGAAACGGACAGAAGGTATCGTTCTGAGGTGCTCTCCCTGCATCCCTGAGGCCTGGCCTCTTATACACACGATTATCTGTTTATTGCATGTAATACATTCTCGTCGATACTTTGATGTACGGAAAGACATCCTCAGAATCCCCCCCTTCCCAGCCCGTTCCCACGCAAGGTTACAGTGGAAGTCCCCGCCCCGTTCACAACAGGTGATGATCATCGCGCAGCTGGATATTCCGCCGATTCACGGAGTGTGTGGGGTTCGATCGGATCTCGTGGGGTGGGGGGGGGGCTTTGATCATCTCGGGGGTCCTTTGAGGAGGGAAGCTTTCTATTGCACGGGGAGGGGCAAGGGATTGGTATCGGCAGAGCTGGGTGTCGGCCTGGGAACGGGGAAGACAAACGGGCACACGGAAAAAAGGGGTTTGCATCAAAGGGCCGGGGATCATAAATGGGAAGAAGGGAGGTGTTGCGCTGGGAACAAGACGAGGGCCTGGGGCAGAGCAGCGCCGAAGAGGGGTTTTATGATTCGCGGCAGGTGCAGGCAGGGGGGGTTGTCAGCGAAGCTAGGAGAGAGAGAGAGACGCGCTGGCTCTCGGCGAGAGCAGGGAAGCCATGGTGCCCAAAATGGCGGCTGTTTTACGCGCACAAAAGGTTTAAGGAGAGCAAGAGGGCGCCGATAATGTTGACGGTTTCAGCCCAACTTTCAACAGTCTCGATCCAGAAAAACTGCTGAGGCCTTCTTTCTAGAATATTGCACTTAGCGCTGCACTCTACCAGTGGCATAGCAAGGATCCTATGTACCTTAATGCAAGAAAGAAATACGGTCATGTGGACTATGGCTTGGTATGAAAAGATAGACATAATTTGGGTGCAAAGGGCCCAGCACATCCTTGGACCCTGTTGTCACTGTACCTGCTGCACTAATGTTAGGGTCGAGTCTCCAAGTAATTTTGTTTGTCATTTCCTCTTTCCTATCTTCGGTCCTCTCACATTATCTTTTCACCCTTTCAACTGCCTATGCATTCCTGTCTTTTTCTCCAGTTTCACATTTATCCTTATCGCCTTCTCTCACTTTTTCTTTCCTCGCTCCCCTTAAATCCATTCTTTACTTTTTCCTTTTACTCTCCACCCTAAGCCGCCTATATTCTCAGTCTTCAACGTGCATCATATCTTTCTCGCGCCAACATCCTCTTAATCTACCTGTTCTCATTCTCCTACTCACCTATTGTTGTATGTGTATTTTGGTACTTTTTTATCTCTTTTATTTGCTTCGCTCTCCATTTTCCATCTTCTTCCTCTTGCTCTCTCTGACCTCATTATTTGTGGGCCCTTTCTCTTCCTTCTCCTTTTTTGCTCACCCTTTTGTCCTCCCTTTCTGTTACTTATTGCCCTCCTTTTTTCTTTCATCATTTCCTTTCCTTTCATGTTCTCCTTTCTCTTTGAATCGGTCTATTTCTTGATTATCCTCGGTTTTGTCCTCCCTAACCCTTTCACTTTTACACCCCTCTCCCCACGCCCCAAGACTGAATATAGTGCAGGTCAAGTGTTTGTCATTCAGAGCAAGTGGCCTATAGTCTATCTGCAACAAGTACTGGGTAGCCGCCCCACCCCACCCCACACACACACCGCTAGGCCTTGGTACCACAGCGCAGTCTGCACAACTGGTAGCTACACCCTTGTCCTCTGTGTCATCAGTAGCACTGGGGACATTTGACTATGTAGCAACCAGTGCACGATAGGCAGCCCTCCCCCCACAACCTCTAGGCACTGGTGCCGATGCACCATGTGCACCACCGATAATTTATGCCTCTGTATATTTTGTGCTACAACTAGTTTCAGCTCTTGTGAGCTTTGGTACAATCCTTGCAGTGCATTGAAAATACATGTGTTACAACGAGGCTAAGCTTCCTCTGGAGGGGTGTGCTTTGCATCTTCATAGGACAAAGTCTGAAACCAGCGTGCCTAAGAGGTCCCTGGGCTGCAGTTTTCCAAAGCGAAGGCAATCAAGCCTCGTGTTCACATGCAGTGCTGCAGGTCTCTTTAGGATATATTCCAATGCGGTTTGAGCTACAAAGGATACTTCGTTGTTTGCTGTAGTGTTAGGGTTGTGTGTATTTAAAAAGTAATCCAGTTCACTACTTTTGTGTATTTTTAGAACGTGCACAACCTTAAATACACAGAAGCTTTCACAGTTTGAGGCACAAAGGGGGCATCACAGCAGTCCTTCTTGCTACTCCTGGTGCTGCAAGGGCCTGAGAGGGGACCCTCAGAGACTGCTGCTATCGGGGAGTGGTATCCCATCGAACTCACTACCTTTGATGCACCCTTAGCCCCTTCCCAGAGGAGAGTCCTGCATTATCCCCCGCCCTAACAACCCACTCTGCTCCTCCCTAAGGCCCCCTCCACCCAACCCCGACCAAGCTTGAGGCCCTGTGTGTGTGGGACCGGCTCTCGCTTGTAGCTGGGGAAGGCAAATGATACCCCTTACACACCCCTAAATTGGCTCTGCTCCAAAAAAATCTTAGAATGGTGACACCAAACAGTGCCTTTTACAGCAGCTTTCGGAAGAAATTGAGCAAGCATCTATGAATGTGATGGAAAGTAAATTGAAAGCACGGAATTCAACGAGAGTTCAAATTGCAGCATTATAAAATCGTAAAAGCAAGGATTCACTAGATTGCTCATCAATTACATTTATACAAATTAAGGGTCCCATTAATTCAGAGGCCACCAAGCCCATTCTCAGGCCAAACTGTAATGACACCTGGCTCATTGCTTACAACATGAAAAATAATGTATTACCAGAACAATTCCACGCATAGAGCTGAACAAGAATGTAATTGGAAAAAATGAATGTGGGATCAAAATAAAAAAAAATACCTCGCTCAGATGTTTGTAAGTTTAAGGTTATTTCAATTTCCACGATTAATTAAAAAGCATGGCAACCATTCACAATAAAAAAGCACCCGGAATTAAAAGAAGCATTGACATAGCCAATAGGTCTCGCCTTTGGGACCTTATAAGAGTTTAGCCACAAATAAATAGTTATAAGGTCCCAAAGGCGAGACCTATTGGCTATGCCAATGCTTGTTCATTAGAGGGCTGATTTAAACAAAGCGAAACCTTCCTGAACCATCAAAAACACATGTCCCTCAATTACCTGTGAAGCAGTAATTCGATCTCTTACTCCTGTCCCGATAAAGGTTTCTCCCACACAAACATGCAAATGGTCGAGAAGCACTGAAGGCATCTGCAATAATCTAGAGGAAGAGGTTGAACAGGCGCCATGTCCACTTTGTAAATATCTTCCTGACCCAGGCGTGTTGACCTAACGAGTACCCGACGCTCCGACATGACGTCACTTCCGGCGCCAACAGAAGTGCATAACAAGGCACTTCAACATTGCATTCTGGGACTTGTAGTTATGTTTATCTTATTACACAATCGGGACTGACAGATCGACGGGCAATAATGGGCAGAGATGGATTAATGAGGAGACATAGAAAGAGACTGATTTACAGACAGAGACATTGTTAGAACAATAGATAGGCTGCGAGACAGACAGATTCCATCGTCATGGTAGTGCACATTCTAAATATCCTTGAGCAGCGATGTGCTAAAATGAAACTCATCAGCGCCGACGGCCACACTGTTCCCAAACCAATCCGAGTGCTTCTGCTACCTAATTGTTTCTCATTAGTCACTATAATGTTTTAATGGTGTTAGTTTGTGTGCCGTCTCCCGAGGATTAATAGCAAGGGGAGTGCGGGGGGGGGGGCAGAAGCGTATGACTGCAAAGGGTACGGAGTGTGGGACAGTCATGCGCAACAAACGGTGTGATCGCCATACACTGAAGACCACTTCTTAAACTGCACAGATCGGTCCAGTGAGGTGAGATAGAAACTGGTGCACAGTGCGATGCTATGGCGGAAGGTGCCGTAAAATGAATGAAAGAAGAAGGTGCGTCCCCCCCAACTGTTCTGTCAGTGCACGGAAGTCTGCAGGCCACTGACTAGGTCAGTCACAGATCGAGGCAGCCGGTGTGGCAGGGTCTCAGCTGCTAGTGCAGTCAGCTGAGCCCAGCACACCACGGCACGAGTCTTAGGATGAGTCAGCAGACATGTCAATCAGTCTGATATTAGAATTATGAATGGAACTTACTGTGCCCACTGCCTACACACGCGGTCAGCACACTGTACTAGTAGTACTTACCGGGAGCGACCTTCGCTTGCTGCAAGGCCTGCACACACACTGCTGAGGCTGTGGCAGAATTCATTAATGCAGCAGAGTGCTGGCAGGCTGTAAAGAGCACCCGCTTCTTCAACTGCATCCTCACCTCCGGCCTCTTCAGCAGTGCTTGTCTGCTATCTTTAATTGTATGTTAGCAGACAAGAAATATCATGATAAAATAAAATATTGTGTCATATAGTTCAAGTGAATGTATTTTTTTAGAGGCTGAATCGATTTACCTTAGTGAATTGTATTATTTATTATCTTTTAAAAGTGAAAGTTTTAAAACATAAACCGATTAACAATTCTGGCCTTGCTCTGATGATCTTTCTGTACCAAAAGGCAGGCAGAGGTCAATCTCCCTGCGTTTCCAGTTATTTATATAGCGTAAACTTGTCCCAAAGATATTGGGGCTCTTTACTTGAGTGGAAATACATGTATGCCAGCCCTTCCGATTTCGAGCCTAATCACTTGCCTGCTGATTGATTGTAAACATCCGACTTTGAGATTCTGCTGCTGACGGGCAATTAGTTATCAGTATGGTATCCTAAGCCTGCCTTGAGTCAGTATAGGGTTACATGTTGGGCGTGGAGTGGCTCATTGGCAAGGACTGAGGAAAGGAATTCAATGCAGCCAAGGTGCAGCCTATGCCTCATTTTGATGGGACTGCAGTGACAGGCAATTTTCCGATGTATCGAAGTGTGCTATGAGTAACCTGCTGCTCCAGCCTACCAATTGCCTGCAGCAGTCTAATGCACCATGACAATCAGACATGTGTGTCCCTCTAAGCCACAGAGCTCGCTCTTCCCACAGTTAAGCTAAAACAAAGTATTAATCCAATGGGGTAAGGCGATGCTAGCCCACAGCATTGGGGTCTCTCTGTTGCAAAATAGGTTCTTTCTGAGCCAGCTTCTTCACTGGGAACAAACCAAAGAAACCCCATATTTGCTCTGCGAAGGGAGTCAAACCAAAAAGAAGCAGTGCACTATGTCTGCCTTATTACAGAGAAATGTGCGCGGAAAAGCTCCGAGATTTTCAGATCCCATAAACAGGATTGTGACATTCATTTAGTTAAGATTTGTTTTTGTATTCTGGTACTTATAAGTCAATATTTTATTCACTGGACTATGAGTACCAGAATGCAAAGGAAAAATCTGGATCGCACAATATATCAATACTGTTCCAAAAGGTGAGATATTCGAGGCAAGACCCTGCGCTCTCCAGCACCTGCTCAGGAAAAAATAATTCTAGGTATTTGCACCTATTTCTTATAGAAAGTTTTGCAAACAAACTGCCATCAACTGTGTAATACCGTGCAAAAGTACAGCATTTTGACTAAAGAAAAAGCGCTGTGAGGCCAGATGCTTATCACCCTTTTATTCCTTTTGAAGCTTCAAAAGACCGCATTCCTTAAGAGAAAACATTGTGTGATGATAAATGAACTCAGCAATGAAGCTGCGGAATAAAACAGAAAAAAGAGCAGAGATAAGCAAAGAAAGAATATCAGAGTGAAAGTTAGGGTAGGGAGACTGCACATTAGTGACTTGTCATAAATGTTCAATGTTAATATTAAAAAAACACTTTCAATAAGGCAGCATGCTACACTCTACTTACTGGAGTGTGAAGAGCGTATTAGTATGAAGCACCATTTATTTGTATGTAAATGAATACTTATGAAATATCTGAACAGTGTTCGTTGTTCACTAATAAACAAATTATTCTGAAATTATCTATAAGGCTTTATTTTTTGTAACAAAATTAAACCAATTCAGAGAAAGTAATAAGCAAGCCCTCCTCAAAAAACCAGGCCCAGTTTAATTTTGTGAGTGCCTATGAAGTAAAGAGATAGTCATCTTTAAAGCATCCTCAAATCATCAAGAACCATCTCATCTTGAGAAGTCATCAACTGCTTATCCTCTGTTCATCAGGAATAATCACATCTTGTGGCGTCATCAGATACTCATTTTCAAGTCATCCTCAAATCATCAGGCTCACTTTTCTCAGCTCTGCTGATGACTTCAAGAGCTTGATGATGTCTGATGATGTGAAAATGACTTCTAGTGTAGTTGAATGATCATCCAATGAGTCTGGGATGGCTTCTAAAGTAATCCTGTTTGACCAGGGCCACTAGCGTGCATGCAGAGGGTGTTGCCCTAAGAACGTTACACTATGGATTACTCTTAAACCATAGTATTTGGTACTTTGAAGACCTTTTCGAGATGGCTACTATATTCGTGGTATGCTCCCAACAAATGCCTCAAGTGAAAAACGAAAAACATAGAGAGCGGACTCAAGTGTCGGTTTATGAAGCGCAGCTATCATGGTGGTCATGTTTTGTTATTTAGTTCAAGTGGCGAATTGTATCTAGTGATACGGTTTGGTTTAAGGGAGGGGACACTTAAATAAAAATGTTGTCCTGGAGAGAGAAACATGAATCTTTTTGTCCACGCTTTTGAATCGTCAAAAATGAATATGTAAATCGTAAAGTGAAGGGAAGTTAAACTATTGCGACATGCTTTTTGCGTACTGTTGTCTACATAATGCTCAGAGTGGCATTAAAAGTCCCCGAATAAACGAAATACCCACGACACCAGCTTATTTCCATGAGGCGCACAGGAATTGTCAGCCATCATGGTTTGGGCACCGGCTGGTGGTTGAAGCTGCACTTCCGGAAGCTAGGCCGGAAGTAATCCTGGAAGAGACATCGGGCGCCGCCGTGAGCTGCCACGTCTGAGAACGGCAGGAGCAAAGTTGGGCTGACTGGGGAGAGCGTGTGACAGAGCCGCTGCCTGAGCCTGCAACATGGTGAGCGCCGGGGGGAAGGGAAAGAGGAAAGCTGTCGATTGGGCCACCGTTTTAGGATCCCCCATTGGAGTTCTCTAATGCCTCCTTACCTGCGTCCACATATGTATTCCACATTTCAGCTCCTCTCTTTGGATACGAATCTGCCACAGGGTGCCTTCCAACCCTCCGCGTCCTTTCATTATGCACCTTCCCTGAAGTGCTTCTCTGCTCGTATGTGTCATTCGTTGGAGACCCTCAGTGGGTCATCAGTGGTACTATCCTGACTGGACTCTTCCTTTTATCCCCTGCTCTCAGTTTGGCTTATTATGTTCCCCCATTCCACCTTTTCTTCAGTTGAGCGGTAGTATTTGACAGTGACTGAAACATTTAGTCGTAAGCGTCCTGGGGCTGGTGGTTCTATTGACTATAGAACCGGGTCTCCACATAAAGATCCTTTAAGGAGTAGCAGTGAAGAAATGCTGTGGAGCCCAATGATGGCGAAAGGGGCAGTCTCAAACCGGGGGGAGGAAGAGTTTCCTCCAGGGCAGGAAATCGAAAAATAGAAGTGCAGCTACTCTGTACCAGAGTACCTGCTTGTTTGTGAAAAGTGCAGGTACTCTCCGTCTCAAAATAAAACAAGTGCAGGTACTCAGTACTTTGGAAAAAGAACAATTGATGTACAGAATGCAGAACAATGTCATACATTCACCCCAGTACAGAGATCCATAGTTTTTTTTGCTCACCATGCCATTCCAGTTTGGACCCAGCCATATGCAAATCAGTCTTGACCCTGCGCCCAATGGGAACAGACCAGTCCGAACTGCCAGACCAGGTCCTCCCTGAAATACAGGACACACATTTTGCTGCTATTTTCTTAGACAATTGTTTTTTCATGTGCTAGTGACCTGGTGTGTTCAGTTTGCATATCAGCTGGTGTGGTCTGTAGGGTATAGGACCTGTTTGCAGAGGCTTCTGTGAGTGATCATCATTTTGGAAGACTGTTCTCATCATCAGCAGATATTCAAAGATATTTGGACTGTGTGACGAGGAGTAGTTTCATCTTTATTGCTATGATTGGATGTGGAAAGATTAATCCAGGGCACGTATTAATCGATTTCCCTTTCGAGATATAAGGTTTACTCAGTTTATGATGCAATTTATAACATAGCCATGCTTATGTTACAGAAGTGTTGTGACCATGAGGAACACTTCTGTTTGTAGGGTATGTAGACTATCGGCAAAGGCTTCTGGGGCTTTCCAGAGATGTAGCCAAAAAACACGTCCACCCTGTCAATGCAGTGACTTAACATTGTTGTGACTGGTTCGATAAACATTACATTGCATGAACGTAAAGTCTGTGCTCACATACCAAGAATCACTGCACTTTAGACTTTCTGCTTTTTAAATATTAGTAATGCAAAAGGAGCTCATGACGGATTGAGCTATTATGTATCTTTTACATATGCATACCTGTGAAGTTAGAGGATCCAGCTTGGGTTTTGGAATATTCTAATGTTATTTTTCTAATATTTATACTACATGCTCAGTTGTCTTTAGGTCAGGGTTGTCCAACCTTTTCTGTGATGACAGTTACTCCTGCTGAATAAAAATCACCCAAGCTCCTAATATTAAGTTTCCTACTAGTGACCACTATAGAAAAGATTACATTAGTGGCCACCCCACTCAAGATTACCAGCAGTGATCACCTCTGTGCAGTAAGTGGGATTGCCAGCAGTAATGTAAAAAGGATTTGTCAATTTGGAATGTCTGTAGATGGGTAACAGCCATAGCAGAAATGCCCTTGTCACCAAGGTGATATTGCATGATTCACTCCAAATAAAAGCTTAATTATAGTTTGGAAATATGTTTTTCTTAAAACATCAGCACTTGATTTCTGACAACGTTTTTCTCAAAACTTCAGCACTTGAGTTCTGACAACACACACATTTTCATCTCATATGCGCACATTTCAATTTTGGGATACATAGGTTATTTTAACCAATCAAAAGCTTCTAATTTGAGAGGCTGGGTTGCACACAGTAGAGTTACTTCCAGGCAGCTGGAGAGCTGCTAGTAACTCCCGGAGTTACTCCTTGGAGAACCCTGTTTTAGATTCAGCCATCAGGTGGACAAACTGAGAGCAAGGGCCAAGGTTAGGTGAGACAAACGGGCAGATGATTTGTCCGCACACAGAAAGAAGGCTCGCTACCTGGTAGAGAGAAATTAAAGGGCCCAGTTTCTGAAAGCGTTTATACTACTTTTAGGAACCAGAAGCTTTTCTTGTGGCTAAGTTTTCTTAAGCTAAAATTTAACATTGAGAATTAATGTATTTGCTTTTACTTATCCCGTATCCATTATTTGCATAGTGAGCTCTCAAGAATTAGTCCGCTGGCGCACGCATGTACAGCACCTTACATTTTTTTATGATTGAGACGTTCATTGGTGTGATTTTTATTTGTTTCCCCACAGGCATTGGACATTTGCTCCTCCTCTCTCTGACTTCACCCCCACTCAATCCTCACACTGCAGGATAAGCTAAGAAACCCTTTCTTAAGTCTGGATTAAGTTTCCTCACCTTAGCCATGCTCAAAGTTTGACATTATTTGAGAACTGAGGAGTAGGAATCGGAGGCAAACCGATATCTGTTCCTGGTGGAACAACTTTCTTTGGAAAATATTAGTGAAAATGTTTGAAAATAGTTTTTCATGTGGTAAAAGTCCAATGCATCTTTGCAAACTCACCTCTCTGAGACCTTTGGAAACAAGTGGGTGAAAAGATAATTTGCTTTTCTTTTTCCTTCCATGGGAAACAACTGTGAGTTTCTTATGCCGCCTGTTTCTCAATAGCTATGTGTGAGCATTGGACAGCTCCTAAACCAGTATCAGACAAGCATCCCGATATAAGTGGATCACACCCAAATCCACTTCCAAATTGGCCTTTATTAAATTCAAATTGTGACTCTTATGATCTTAATATGCGAGCCTACCCGCTCTTTTTATGTTTCAAATGCAACTATGGTCTTCTTTTATACATTTGTACGTTTTTAAATTGTGAGTTTTTATTAATTGTACAATTAACTAACTAACTTCCAATTTGAAAATTTGCCATTGAGCCAGCCCAACAACACCACATGTAATGCCTCCCATTGATAAAATGTTACTGTGTGCTAGGCAAGTGGAATCTGGACACTACCTTATGAGTGACCTTCTGACCTAGAAGACTCTCCATCCACAGTGATGAAAGAAATCCTGGGAGGTGAGCCCATTCTGACCTCTCCCTTGCTGTCCAAGAAAATATGGTGGTCCAGGGTATTAACTGGCAACATTGATCTGCTCTGACAAATTCCCTAATTGACCAAAGGATGGAATGGACAAGAGTCCTGATGATGTAACTTAGACTGCAGTTACATTATTTACACTGGTCACCAAAAGAAAGTCACACATGAGTTACAGTGGCTCAAAGCCAGGGTACATGACTGTTTCTGAACTTGTGAAAGTGAACTCATATAAAACAAGTCTTATAAGTACTTTACTTTTTGGGGATCGTGCTCAAGTTTCTTTGCACTGTGCACAAAGCCTGCTGTAGCACTGGTGCAGATTAGCTGTAGAAACCAGGGCTTCAGCACACCCGCTCATGGGGTCCTGTGGTCAGCCACTCCACATATAGTCACCAAGGAGCCTTGCAGCTGAATAAATAGTTCAAGTTCAAGTTCGGACATTTATATAGCGCACTACTCACCCAGAGGGTCTCAAGGCGCGCTTGGGAAGGGGTTGAAAAATGAAGGGGTTCATTATTTGTCGAATAGCCAGGTTTTAAGTTCTTTTCTGAAGGAGATGTGGTTTTGAGTAAGGCGGAGGCGAGTGGGGAGAGAGTTCCAGGTCTTGGCCGCCAGGAAGGAGAAGGATCTTCCTCCCATGGTGGATTTTCGGATGCGCGGGACTGCGGCGAGGGCTTGATTGGACGATCTTAGTTGGCGGGTGGGTTTGTAGAAGGACAGTCGAGTGTTGAGGCATTCGGGTCCTAGATTGTAGAGGGCCTTGTGTGCGTGGGTGAGAAGACGGAATGTAATTCTTTTGTTGATGGGAAGCCAGTGGAGGTCTTTTAGGTGTCCGGTGATGTGATCTTGGCGAGGGATGTCCAATATGAGTCGCGCTGATGCGTTTTGGATGCGTTGGAGTTTTTTCTGTAATTTTGCTGTGATTCCGGCGTATAGTGTGTTACCATAATCCAGTCGACTCGTGACCAGTGCGTGGGTGACAGTCTTTCTTGTCTCGAGGGGGATCCAGCGGAAGATCTTTTTGAGAATGCGAAGTACGTTGAAGCAGGAGGATGAGACTGCGTTGACTTGTCTGGACATCGAGAGAGAGGAGTCTAGGATGAAGCCAAGGTCACGTGCATGGTCTGTGGGTGTGGGTGCTGTGCCCAGAGCAGAAGGCCACCAAGAGTCGTCCCAGGCAGAGGGGGAGGATCCTAGGATGAGCACCTCTGTTTTGTCTGAGTTGAGTTTTAGGCGGCCTTGTTTCATCCATTCGGCCACTCCTTTCATGCCTTCTTGAAGATTGGTTTTGGCGGTGTTGGGGTCTTTGGTGAGGGAAAGGATTAATTGGGTGTCGTCGGCGTAAGAGATGATGTTGAGGTTGTGTTGGTGCGCGATGGATGCGAGTGGGCTCATGTAAACGTTGAAGAGGGTGGGACTGAGTGATGATCCTTGTGGTACTCCGCAGATGACTTCAGTGGCCTCTGAGATGAATGGGGGAAGTCGGACTCTCTGAGTTCTCCCAGCTAGGAACGAGGTGATCCAGTCCAAGGCATTTCCTTGTATGCCGATGTTGCCGAGGCGTTGTGTGAGGGTGCTGTGGCAGACTGTGTTGAAAGCGGCGGAGAGGTCGAGTAGAATGAGGGCCACTGTTTCTCCGTTATCCAGTAATGTTCGGATGTCGTCTGTTGCTGCAATGAGGGCGGTTTCGGTGCTGTGTTTGGCTCGAAATCCGGACTGAGAGGGATCGAGGGAGTTGTTGGATTCAAGGAAGGCGGCGAGCTGGCTGTTGACGGCTTTCTCAATGACTTTGGCCGGGAATAGGAGGAGGGAGATGGGTCGGTAGTTTTTAAGTTCAGAGGGGTCTGCTGTGGGTTTCAGAGGCAGGTTGTGGCATGTCCTGATCCAGTCCTGAGGGCAGAACCGAACTACATGTTCTAAGATTGAATTCTTCCTCCTCGCTTACAATGTAGCTCCATGCAGTTAAATATTATTGGGTTGGGATACATCCACACATGCATTACTCATTCGACTGTAACTTTCCCCTCCCCATAGTGTATAGATAATTAGGCAGTTACATCTCACAAAAAAAGACCAAAAGCTTTTTTTAAAAACAATAAATGAATAGAATTTTGTTGTTGTTGCTGTATAAGTAACAAGCTGATTCAAAATAATGAAACCCTTTTTTAAGGAACTAAAGTTTATTTGAGGGTTCTGATAGCTGAGGAAAACTGCAGGGCACTGGATAATGTTCAGATCATAGATTTCACTTCTAACAGGACTAAAAGCTGATCTTATTGTAGCTCAATATAATAGTACTAATTTAATACACTGCAGATGAATATAAAGATTGATGCTCTTGCTCTGATTCAAACTTCAGATCTTTGTTTCTCGCACCGGCAGATACTTCCAATGGAAATACAGTGATGTGAAAAAGAAAGTACGCAATCTCAATTTTGTAATTTTGTGCATATTCATATATACGTAATCTTGATGTATTGTTCCTCACCAAGTCCTAGTAGTAGAAAACATAACATGTATTTTTTAAAGTGGATATTGAGCCATGAGGGGCATCTTGACACTGAATTACATATGATAATGACACCTAACTTATTGATACTCATTTTACCTGTCTCAGAAGGCTAAGAGGTTCGGCGCACTCTCTGGGATTCATACCTATGATCATGAGATCAAACACCGCTCCCTGCAGTGAGTGCATTGGTGCAATAAGCCACTTTGTGATAAATGAGACACACATTTCTCTTTGTCGATATTCATTACACAACAAAATCAGCTGACATTCTGTAGCATCCTCTGTGTGGATCTCCAATTTCAATAGTAACTTGAAGTAAACATTTCCTGTAAGAATTTCAGCCTTTAACATCGCCCTTAAGGAGACCTGACCCACTGCTTAAGCTCAATGATATTTGAGGGCTTTTGTTTGAGCTCTGCTCTCTTTAGGTCCGCCGCCATATCTCAGTAGATTTAAAGTCTGGACTTTGACTTGGCTGACTCTTTTCTTTTCAGCCATTCAGTCATAGATTTGCTGGTTTGTTTTGAATTGTTGTCTTGTTGCATAATCCATTTGTGGCTTAGCTTTAGTTCTTTGGCAGATGGTGTCGCATTTTACTATAGAACATACTAGTATGGACAATAATTCATGGAGGATATGCAATGATTGTGAGGAGTCCAGGTCTTGCTGCTGCAACGTTTGACCAAATCACCTCTTACACCACCATGCTTGTTCTGATGTTCTTGTGTTCATCTGCTGTCTTTGCTTTTTGCTTATATTTTGTTGTGCATAACTGCCAGTCAACTACATCTTGTTTTCATAATCCCAGAGGACATTATTTCAAGTTTCTTTGTTTCAATTAGGTGCTATTTTGCAAACTTAAGCTATGCAGCAGTGTACTTATTTGAGAGAATGGGTTTTATTCTGCCTACCCTACCAGGAGAGCTGTACTTGTTAAGTCTTTTCCTAATGGTAGAATCGTGAAAACTATTGTTCACCATACTGAGGGATGTCTGCAAATCTCTGGATGTAGCTTGGAAGCTCTTTACTATCTCTCTGAGAATCGGACATTCTGATCATAGCGTAAATTTGCTGGGGTGCAGACTCCTGGGAAGATTTTCAATCATCTTTAACTTTCTGCATTTGCAAATAATCTTTCCCACTGCAGAGCGATTGGATTCATACTGTTTGACAATTGCTTTATAACTCTTTCCAGACAGATGAGCAGCAATGAATCTTTCTCCGAGATCTGTACGGATATCCTCTTACCTAGGAGTAAAAGTTAGGACAAACATAAATGCTCCGGAAATTGACCATGTTCCTGGTTTTATATACTGGTACTAGCGCTTTATGAATTCATGCCCCCAGGATCCACAGGGGAACTGGGAGCATAATCAAGGAGGGAGGAGTGACCCATACCACCAAAGGCGAATGGCATCGGGGCATGCTTTGATATATAACGAGGCTGAGGGCTGGGAAACTGTCTGCAGGAGAGGGCTGGAAAGGGGTGGACGAGAGCGAGGAGCACCCTGGCCCCCTAGATACTATCAGCCCCCTTATCTCCCAACTTTCAATCGCTTTGATTGCCTTGAAATGGTGGATTGACAGTTCGAGTCGAAAGGTAGGGCACATTCCCATTTTTACGGGCAAGCCACACCTAATACCATAGGGGGAGGCGGGGACAATCTGTGCGCTTTATTATGCAACACTACCCAAGGCGAAGAACATGTAGTCCCCATAAACCTGGGAGATCCCCAACAGAGAGTAGAAATGGCACCAGAACCAGTGGATGACCATAGGGGACAAGGGCCTATAGGGGGGACATCCCCAAAAGACCATAACAACTTAATGATAAATCCAGGTTCACTGGAGTGTAGTCAGCTTGCCACCCAAACAAGAGAGTATCACACCTTAAAGCTGCTGTCATGGAATGTAGCCGGACTAACTAATAAAATAGACTCCCAATCGTGGGCTGACCTAATTGATTCCAAAAGTGTATGTCTCTTTCAAGAGACCTGGGCAAGGGAGGAGCACACTTTCCGGGGCTTTGACATATTTACGATACCGGCAAAATGGGGAGGGAGGGGTCGTCCATCGGGAGGACTTGCAATCTGGGTGGCATCCGATTTGGGTTGTCTAGCCACACGCCAAGATGTGGATTCAGAAGACATACTGGCCGTCCTCTTGGAATGGCCCAGATCGCCTAAACTACTTATAATAAATGTTTATTCCAGACCACTCCCTACATCCAGTGTCTCAAAAACTATAGAAGAACTGTCGTCTTTCTTGGAGGCCATTCCGGGTGGCACACCATATGTAGTGGGGGGGGATTTTAACTCGCATTTTGAGCCACTACCGGGCCTACTTGATGGACCCTCCCTAAAGGAGGATTCAAGTTGGCAGGTTCCACCCTCAGAGGCCCCCCCTCCGAGAGCTTGGACACCATTAGCCGTACAGATAAATACACTTACCCTCACCCATGGTCTCGGGGCTTGTAATGGCCGCGTCAAATCGGACATCCCGAGTAAATGTACATATAACAAAATAGGGAGAGAATCAAGACTAGATTATCTCCTGGTACAGTTATCTGCTTGGAATCTGGTTATAGACTTCAGAGTGATACCTAGAGAAGACAGCGACCACAATGCCCTGGAACTGGAATACGTCCTCCCTCGTACTGAGGTCAGGGTACAGGACGAACAAAGGGCCAGGGCAGGACATCTCCTGGAAAATAACAGAAAGAGAATAAGATGGGAGAAGCTGTCCACTAGAGACGATAAGCTAGCGATCCTCTACGCAAGGATCACACCGATTCTAGAAGAGGCATTCGCATCGTGGGCGCCATTGAGCACCCAGGAAAATAGAGAGCACCTCCGGAGTATACATGAACAATTACTTAAAACCCTAGAGATGGATCTGTTTAGCACTGGACCCTCTAGGACCAGGGGAATACACAAAGATGCCTGGTTTAATATCACATGCCGAAATGCCAAACGCGACCTTGTGCTTACAATTAAAGCGGGAGGATCGCGGGAGGAGATTCGTGCCAGAAGGAGGGGGTACAAGACACTCGTGGCAAACGTCAAGGTGGAGTGGGATCTCCAACATTGGGAGAACCTCTCTGAGTTACTCGCAATCAGGGACTCCCGCAAATTTTGGCGTGTGGTCAATCATGGTTCTGAAAATCTTCCATCGGCAATTGAACCAAATATTGCCCCGAGCGTGTGGCAAAACCACTACCAGTCCTTATATGCCCCGGAGGCTGAATTCTTGGAATCCCCACCCGAAATCAGGCAAAGTGTTCAGGTCCCGGAGGCTTTCACTGAAAAAGAGGTAAGGGCGGCGATCGCAGGGTTATCCTCTGGTAAGGCACCGGGGCTGGATGGGGTGCCGGGAGATTTATTCAAACAGGAACCGGGCATCTGGGCGCCCTACCTTCTGTTGATATTCAATGCAGTTCTTGGGGGGGATGGAATTACCTGATACTTGGCTGGGGGCGGAGGTGGTCCCGATATTTAAAAAGGGATCTCCTCTGCTTCCAGCCAACTATCGCCCAATAAGTTTCATTGACGTGTCGCAGAAGTTATTTGGTAGGCTAATACTCAATAGGCTACAGACCTGGCTGGATGAGACAGACACCCTCAGTCCACTTCAAGCAGGATTCAGAAGAGGAGTCTCCACAGTCGATCAAATATTTCGACTAAACATCATCTATTGGAAGACAGCACTGATCGAGGGCGGCACTCTGTATGCGGTCTTTGTGGACCTACGTGCCGCATTCGATTTGGTCCCAAGGGCAAAATTGTGGGAGGTAATGGCCGAGTTGGGAGTCCCTGGAGATATCCTTGAAATCCTAATCAGACTCCACAAAGATAACTATGCACGAGTCAGATGCGGGAAAGATGGCAAGCTGACCGATAGGTTCCCCGTTCGCAGAGGGGTGAGGCAGGGTTGTGTGCTAGCCCCGACCCTGTTTTGCCTCTTTGTGAACGGGGTGATAGAGCATCCGAGGAGGATTGCTAACATTGATGCACCAAAATTGAACGGCAGCAGGGTGCCCGCAATTATGTTTGCGGATGACACCCTGCTGTTGTCCAAATCACCTATGGGGCTACAGAGCGTCCTGGATGGATTCCTAGGCTTTTGTAATGAAAGGGGGCTTGATATCAACCCTGCAAAGACAACATTTATGATTCTCAATCCTAAGGCCAACAATCGGCCAAATCCCCGCCTGGGCACAACATGTCTGGAAAGGGTTCAGACCATAGAATACCTTGGGATAACCCTAAACCAGAATTTAACATGGTCGGCCCATATAACAAAAGCTAGCATGAAACTATCGCAGAGGGCGGGAGGCATCACGAGAATTGCTAGGAAATCCCCACTCCGCCCTTTGGCACCTGCCATCCACATTTATAAAGCTCAGGCTCGGGGGGGAATTATCTATGGAAGCGAGCTGTGGGGTTATACCTCGACACATACTATCCAAACCATAGAAAATAAATTCATCAGCCAGCTGGCTGCCCTTCCCCCAAGTACTCCACCACTCCCACTGAGACTAGACCTGGCTCTGAGACCTATCACGGAAGAACTGGGCCTCAAACCCCTGACCTACTGGCGTCGCCTGTGGAGTAGCCAGGATCTTGCCAACTACAGAGCGGAGCTCCAGGAATTTCTTACTTTACCAAATGCCACTAAAATTCCTTGGCTAAAGTACATAAGGAGAATGTGTGTGTGGAGTGCCTGACTTATGGTCGGATCCAGAAAGCGCGTACACAAGGATCTCCAGAAAAGCATTGTCTACTTTGTTTTACAACTACATGCTCCAAAAAACCCTGGATACCACTCGGGAGGGGTCCCTAACCGATCTCTTTATCAAAATCAAAGATTCGTACAGCCATGAATGTGTTTTGGATGGCATGACACCGGTGTTTACAAGGAAGATCTTTCTGCAATGGAGGTATGGGTCTCTCCCCCTAAGGTCCTTTACAAAGGCTTGGGCAGGTGGATCAGAGACTGTGGCGTGCCCGGCATGTGCATACAAATCGGAGAATGACTTGCATGTGGTTCTGTTCTGTGGAGCCTACACCAGAATCAGGAGATATTGGCTGGTTCCTCACTTAAAAAACTTGGGCTTCAGAACATATGCTCCGGCCTATAGAGTCCTAAAATCTGATCTATCTCCGCCAACAGTGTTTGCTATGGCAAAATTTTTGACTGCAATGTGGCGGGCACGCGCCCGAATAATTAAGGACACCGCAACACTGTGAACACCTCCTCTACCTTCCTTGTATCTGGCCTAAGCTATTTTTTTTAGAACTGTATTTTATATAGCACATTTCTATACTGCCCTTGTTGGGTTTTACATGTATTTCATTGAATATTTTATCTTGTATATATCTTTTATGATCTTTCATGATCGAAATAAAGATTTGGAACTTGAATCTTTCTCCGAGATCTGTACGGATATCCTCTTACCTAGGAGTAAAAGTTAGGACAAACATAAATGCTCCAGAAATTGACCATGTTCCTGGTTTTATATACTGGTACTAGCGCTTTATGAATTCATGTAATGAGATGTGCTTGTACAGTAGGCCCTAATTGTAATTACCTGTTTATATTGGGAACCATAATGGGTGATACATTTTCACATAAGGCATCTGAATGTTTGTTTAGTTAATGATGGCAAAGTGAAATGTGTGTGAGACTTGTCATACCAGGCTAGATTTATCTAGTGTTAGGACCTGTGAGGACTATTTGATCAGACATTGATATTTAAAACTATACACCCATAAGAAGATGTACTTTTTGCATCTCTGTAATCCGCATATGCTTCATTTTCCTAGAAACTAAGTGTTTTAGTCTGTATTGCAGTGGGTGATATCTAAACAAGCCAAAATGAAATAGTTCTTCTTTTTTTTTTTTGCCTTTGAAAGAAGCACAACATAGTTTTGCCTCATTCTAATCACAAGAAAGGTGGCCTGAGAAAATATGAATGCCATATCATCCCGCCTGTGTGCTAACTGTGAGTTCTGATCTCGCTTGGCCAATAAGAGCTGCATAGCTCAGGGGACTGTTGTGTATTTTAAGGATTCTTCTTTATTGTGTGCCAGTCGGGAAGCAACAGGTCAGATCAATGTTTGGACAGAAGTGAAATTCAATTTTGTACGGAGTGTGTCTAGCTGGCACAGGACAAGGAATACATTATTTTATTTCTGGTAATGTTAACATGCATATGGTGGTTCAGTACAGAAGCAAAATGCAGGGATGGACAAAGTATTTTATCTGTATTGGTTTATTTCGGAATGGTTACTATTTTTTCAATGGCTGCAAGTATTTGCTTGCTGGCGCCCTGATTTTTCTCCTTTGTCTTCCAATGAATTTGGTGTTCTTTAAAAGCACGTAATCAAACAGTAGGGAGGAGGAGTCTAGGTCCATTCAATTCCCCATTGTAATAGGTAATTAATCAGAAAGGAGAATGGACACTTGTAGCTTCATAACCATTGGTTATAATGGATCGCCCTCATAAACGCTATGATGCCAAATGCGGTGTATATCTGTTATCCGCCCCACGTTTAGCGTTATGGCATAGTCATCGGGTGTTCAATTACGTGCTGAATGCCAGCCTCATCCTGAGGCAACCTCTGGTCTGGATAGCAGTGTCTAGAGAATGAGGGGCACCCCCAGAGAGAAGGTAAAGGAAAGAAACAAGGTTTTTGATTAAAAAACAATGCCTCACCTAAAAAGAACCTTTAATATAAAAAAGGAGAGGTAATGTTATTAAAAATGGTTGGATATGGTGGTTGATCAAGTTACTGAATCACCTTTATATCTTTTCAAAAACGGTCGACATGTTTCTGCTCTTTCTGGCCCAGCCGGGTCTATAGAGCATTCGTCAGGACATACAGGACAGACAGATAAGTACTTACACCATTTGTGTAGTTTACAGAAAAAAGTGTCTTTTCAACACTTGATTGTACTGTTAGTTTCGCTTCCTAGAATAGGGAAACAAAAAGACAACCAACCACATTGTGAAATTCAGTTTTTTTTTTTTATATAGCACTAATTATGTTCTCTAATTTAGAGTATCTAACAGATAAAAGTGCATCGTGTTGTAAGCACTAACAGAAGGGGGAAACACTGGGGACACACCGGGTCCGAGTCAAGCACTGTGAGCCACATTCCAAAAAACAAGCATTTGCAATGCAATAGGTCTCGCATTAGGAAAGTTTGAGCTATTGGTATTGTAAATGACACATTTTTTATTTATGTGTTGGTTTTGAAAATAGCGAAATTAATAGCTTTGTCATTTATAATGCCAATAGTTTTAACTTTCGCAAATGTGACATCTTTAGCATTTGTAATGCAATATGTGTGGTATTTACATGACTTGGATGTATTGATATTACAAATAACAATGGCTTTTATTTTTTTAAATCATTAATACTTAAATAAAAGTTATTGTAATTTATAATGGCACTAGCTTAAATTTTTCTAAATAACTTTTGGGAAGATTATGTTCATTGTATTTTATTTTGACGAAAATCCAAGAACAGAAGTGAAATATTAAAAAAATTTTGGTGACATTTGTAATAAAGCTTGAAACATTGAGAGAACATATTTGAACCAGTTGTTGCGTACCAGACTTCAACATCAGCCAATCGCGTTGATAAAGAGGTTTCAATGAAAGGAGGGATTCCAGCTAGTCATAAATCTGTAAAATACCTATTTTAAGTGGCTTTGAAAACGTAATACTCGTTTTCGGGTCAGTAAAGACCACGATGGCCATCCCTCCATGAGGTCACGAGGGGAGCTGGCAAGAGGCGCTACAAAAAGGGACATTGTCGGGCGTGCCACGGCCCGATTTGTGGAATTCGGCTGACCCGGAAGAAGCCTAAGACGGGAAGCAAAGCGTGGTGCAATTGTCACGATACTAAGGGTCCATTGCGCGCTGGACGTCGGCAGGGTCAGAACTTGGGGCACCTACCGATACCTTGCAATGGAAACAGTCTTAGCACTCCCGCTCTTCAAGTCCGGACATGAAAAGAATGGGAAGAGCCCTCTTTTTCAACGGGGAAGGCAGATAGAACCTATGAGCCGCCCCCCACCCTGCCCCCGGCAGCGAATCCAGCTGAGAGGAGAGTTCGGCCCGCTGTGACTGCGGCGGCTGGGACAGTGCACGCACAGCTAGTAGCCAGAAGGAGGTGTGCTCGCGACAGGCTGAGGAGCGCGCGCACAGGTTCCAGGCAGCCACAGAGGCCTGGCACGCACCGCCTCCCTGTGCCGTGTCGCGGGTCTCGTCCCCTTTTCCTCTTCAGTTTGGAAGACTCCGCTCCTGGTAGTGCCACCCGCCCAGTGTGTGCACCGTGGGGCCTGTTTCCTAAGCTGGGGGCCTGCAACCGCCGCTCCCTGCGATGTTGGCGGAGGCTGGCGGGGATGCGTCCCCGGTCTGGGGGAAGCTGCCTGTTTTGCAGCCACTCTCGCCACCTTCTTCCCCAGCGGGAGATGATCCTATCGGTCCTTCCCCTGAAGCCGGGCCCGCCTTCCCACCACTGCCTCCTCCACCCGGAGCCTCCGGAGCTGCAGAGGAGCCTGACTCTCTAGGCGGGCCGGAGTACGAGGAGGAAGAGGTGGAGATTCCGCTGACCGCTCCGGCGCCTAACCAGTAAGTACCGATTCGGGGGTATGGCAGATCTCCCGGTGCATGGGGCGGGGGTGTGTGTCTGTGTGTGTGTGCAGGGGGGGTAGGGGGCGGCGGCGTGTGTATGCGTGCTGGGGAGCGCGCGCACAGGTTCTAGGCAGCCACAGAGGCCTGGCGCGCACCGCCTCCCTGTGCCGCGGGTCTCGTCCCCTTTTCCTCTTCCGTTTGGAAGACTCCGCTCCTGGTAGTGCCACCCGCCCAGTGTGTGCACCGCGGGGCCTGTTTCCTACGCTGGGGGCCTGCAACCTCCGCTCCGTGCGATGTTGGCGGAGGCTGGCGGGGATGCGTCCCCGGTCTGGGGGAAGCTGCCTGTTTTGCAGCCACTCTCGCCACCTTCTTCCCCAGCGGGAGATGATCCTATCGGTCCTTCCCCTGAAGCCGGGCCCGCCTTCCCACCACTGCCTCCTCCACCCGGAGCCTCCGGAGCTGCAGAGGAGCCTGACTCTAGACGGGCCGGAGTACGAGGAGGAAGAGGTGGAGATTCCGCTGACCGCTCCGGCGCCTAACCAGTAAGTACCGATTCGGGGGTATGGCAGATCTCCCGGTGCATGGGGCGGGGGTGTGTGTCTGTGTGTGTGTGCAGGGGGGGAGTAGGGGGCGGCGGCGTGTGTATGCGTGCGTGTCTGTATGTGTATGTGTGTGTGCAGGGAGGGTGGGGGGCGGCAGTGTGTGTATGTGTGCGCGCGCCTGTGTGTGTGTGTGCGTGTGTGCAGGGGGGTGGGGGCTGGCTGTGTGTGTGTGCGGTTAGTGCATGCGAGCCAAGCGAAAGCAGGGGCTGTGTGTGCGTCTGCGCAAGCGCGTCTCAGAATCGCGCTCACACGGACAAAACTGAGACTGGAAAAGCGCGCGTCCGACTCGTGTCTACATTCCCAGAAACGGACAGCAATAGTGTTCGAGCAGACCGCAAGCAATGCTTCGCATTGCTTGCACGTCTAGGCTCGACCTAACAAAGAATGCATGATTTGGTAGTTATGATATTCAGTCAACATCATAAGTGTCTATAAACTCAGTAAATAAATCAGAGATAAATGCAGGGACTGTGATAATTCTACTTGTAAACATGAGTGTTGTTCATTCTCTACTTTAGACGTCTCCTACTGTGTCAATGTTGCTGTCAGATGGCTAGGTCACAAACATGCACGGCAGGGAAATTTAAGCGGTTTTTACTCTACTGACAGAAGATATCAACTTCAACAGTGAAGCGGCAATTTATACGCAGGCATAGTTCTCGTGTTATAATGCGTGTTACCCAAGAAATTACATGACTGATTTTAGGCTTTAAATACGAGTTAGTGTGCTCCGTATAAATACGAAAACGCTTTAACTTGGCTGAGAGGTTAGCGCTCGTCTTCAGGGTGCGTGGGTGTTTTCTCAACCCGAGCTAAGGTAGGAGAACAAGGGGACCACGGTTAACGGGTCAGTGCATCTTACCAGTTCGTCTCCGAGTTTGTTTAGTATATCGCCGCCATCCTCACCCGCGTGTTGTAACGGTCTCCACGTCCTGTGCTGGCTCTGCCCCTGGACGAAAGGAGGCCGTTCCTACTTCCTATTTAAACAAACATCGCCATAGAAATAGGACTGCGGTTAAATTCAACCATTATAAACTCCGTTAACTTTATGTGGTTGGGGTGAGTTGCACTATGTAATTAATGCTTTTGAAAAACATGGGTATTTAAAAACGATGGGCCAATTACTCACTAGAAACCATAATCATGATGAGGAGCAACAAATACGATGTTCCTCTGTACCGCTGCACGATATAAATGTCTACGGACTAATTGTATACATACAAACACTTGGACACATAAATTAGGTTGTCACTGTCACAGCGTTAATGGTTCACAATGGACTGGTATAGTACCCGTAATTTAAAAAATGCCCCAAGTTTAAGCGACCGCTGTAGGCGGTAGTGATAAATAATGATAGAGGGCTGTATGTCGGGTCAAATAAACACTCAGTCTGCGTGTCTTATTAAGTGTACCTTCGTTTTTGAGTGGATATAGAGACAGAGGAGAGGATGTTTCTATGAAAGTTCTTACCCTCCATTTGTTCTGAATGGTGAGTAGAAGTTCTTAAAAAGCAAACATACAGTAGGTTATAAAAGATTATGTAGAATGTAAACAACTGATTTCTTGTGACATTGAATGGTTATTCTTTAAGTAGTCGCACATGGGATATTTAAGCATTGATATCTTATAGTGTGCTATTATAGTTTCATGGTTATCGCAGGGTCCTAATATGTTTTGTTTGTGTCGAAGGTGCCCTGCATGTACACATCACCGTTTAGTTTTAAGACACCAGGTCCCTAACAACCAGCAATCTTAATTCTTCGCCTATACACTGGTCTAAAAAATAAAATGCATGCACTAGAATGATCGTGGTAAACACCAAAAGCTGAATGAATAATGTGTTTAAATTCCCTTCTCATTACTGGTGAGTTTCGTGTACCTCCACTGACCCTACTTTTCATTAGCAGCGATAATATCGTTTTATATTCAAGATAGAAGTCTTGCTACCAGTATGTTTCCAGCCCCCCTTTTCCTGCTTGCTCAAATTGTTTGCATTTGTGCTAAATTGAGCCAGAATGGTATCCTAATGCAATCGCATGATATGAGTGTGGTAAAATGCCATCACTAGCCTGTTTGTTTCGCTGATGTGTACCTTTTTAAACCACCTCATAAATAACTACACAATGGATGTATAAATTATTTGAGGTAACAAAATATTTAGGAATGAGAGGTATAAGTCATTGAACTGTATGTTGTTCACAAATACGTATTGCATATTACCTGAATTCCAGTTAGGTATGGGCGATCAAAAAAAGGAATCCGGTGCTGAACAAGTAATAACACACAGTATTTGTCACAGCATTAGTACGAGTGCGGTGCTCATAAGGGAGGGAGAATCGCCCCACTCCTCAATGTGTGATCAAAGGATCACTTGTAAAACCAATTCTTAACCTCAAGGACACGCTTGTATATACTATGGCTAGTCCTTTTAGATGTATTCAAAATTTCACACTCCGTGTTTCACAGTTGTATTTTTAATCGTTCAGTCTGTTGTCCAATTCTTAGTTTCTAGCCACAAAGCCAGCACGTGTTTCGTCGCCCATGAAGATTAACCAGCGACTTCCTCAGGGCCGTCTGTTTCTAAAGAATTCTCGTATCTTATCGCTGGCTATATTTCCGTCCTGGTCAAGTCAGTGTTTTGCACCCTTCAATAATATTCCCTTTAATTAAGTGTCCTGTGTAGTATGCTTTGGCAGTGCTCCTTATAATTATCCTTGGACGGTCTCAAATTATTTCCAGAGAACCTAATCCGGAGATGTGGTGATATGATTTTGAGTACGCTCAAAAGTGTGAAATTTTGAATACATCTAAATAGACTACACACATTATATACAAGCGTATGCTTGAGGCTAAGAGTTTAATTCCAGTTAACTTTACTGACCTTAATATATGAAAATTCTAAAAGTGGTCCTTCCCTCGCTATTCAATAACATTTTCCTCAAAACAATTTGTTCTGTTCTGTCCCTCATATTGATAGTACACGCATATTAATTCCACATTACATTTATTAAATGGTTACAAGAATTACACGTGACAGTTTATGTCCACCTCTACAGTTGAGGCCTATTATAAACACTGTTTTTCTTGTGCTTACAGGTGTCTGTAATTAACACAGTGGATACGTCCCACGAGGATATGATTGTAAGTATTTTTCTCAACCATTACACACGTACAATTTATATACATGTGCATGTTTGTATGGACATTTTATGTCTGGCATTGTATGTTTCTGTTGAACTTATGAACATATGCACAACGCAGGTATACTGTGGCACCTGTGTTTCACACTAAAAGGGACGGTGAGTTTGTCAAAACATTTTATTTAAAACATAAATTGCTTTCTGAAGTTGCCAGCTGGTCAATCTCTAGCACACAAACTCTAC
This sequence comes from Lissotriton helveticus, assembly GCF_964261635.1. NCBI lineage: Eukaryota > Metazoa > Chordata > Amphibia > Caudata > Salamandridae > Lissotriton > Lissotriton helveticus. The sequence goes on along the minus strand of NC_136070.1, from coordinate 1,216,247,019 downwards.
CTAATCAAGCCAATGCCAATTGTGACTCTATAATCATCCCAGAATGGAAACATGTAGTACGTGTTATTATTAAAGTCCTCTTATTATTCTACTAATATTGTGACCATGAAATGCTTCACATAAATGCCAAAGAACACTATTTAAGTCTGTATATACTTAATATTTCTTAACATATGTGAATGGAAAATGTAATGTCTGGGCTTATTTGAGGCCCCTGTTTCAAACTAAAACGGTGACTCCAGGTATTCCACCACTGGCAATTAGCCATGTAAAGAAGATTCCTTTAAAAATAATGAGTGCTCTGCGCTAAGTGTTGTGTTCATTAAGGCAGAACACTATTATGAGAAATTGGGTTACTGGTTGTGGGGGTGAAACTATTCGAGCAGCAACCACAATCCTTGTTAGGGTACGGCACAAGCAAACTCCAAATTAACCCATGCTCAACCCTCAGGTAGCTTGGCACAGAGCAGTCAGGCTTAACTTAGAGGCAATGTGTAAAGTATTCATGCAGCACTTCAAACTGTAATAAAGCGATAACGAAACTCAAGAAAAAGACCGCAATAATTTAGAAAAATAGAGCAACAGTTAATAAATAAAGCAAGACAAAAACAAAAAAAATCCAACCAGAAGAAACGGAGATATGCAATAAAAACAATTTAAGTAAACATAACGCCAAAAAGCCCAAAGCACCACTCGCGGCTATCTGGTCATGCGAGACTGGGCAAAGTCACAAGTTCAGGCCAACACTGATCGAGTCGGCTACAAGGACCAGGATAGTCCACTTAAAAGTTACCTTCTCTGTCCAGTTCGCGGTGTAGGGTGCCGAGATGAGCAGAGAATTGCCGCTGATGGTGGTCGATGTATGCGAAGAGCAAGCCTGGCATCACGTATAGTTGTAGCACTAAGATCCTGTTGTCGTTAGCGGGCTGGCCGGAGCATTGCTGTGCCATGCTTCAGGAGTGGTTGATGCTGTGGTTCAAAGAGTCCGGTCGGTGGGCTGTGCGTGTGACAAGGTTTTTGGCCTAGTCGTGAAGAGCCGAAAAACTTCAGTTCAGCCTTTCTGTGACCACACCAAAGGTCCAGGACCTGACGGCCATCACTCGGGGGCTTGCTCCTGCTGGATCTAGGTGCTGGTTCAGATGGTTTTGAGCCTGCTATGTCCCTGTGACTCTGAACAGGAGGCCAGCAGACTATCCCTTGGAGTCACTGTGGGAGTCCTGGGCCAAGTGCAGGTGCAAATCCCTCTGACTCATAAAGCAGGGTAGCAACCCAGCAGGCAGCAGTCCTTCAGAGTTGCAGTCTAACCTAACAGTGTCTTCACAGGTCCAGAAGTGTATTGAAGAGTGGGTGTCTGATTGTTACCGCATAGCAAAACATGCTTCGAGTTACATGATAGTGACCTCAAATTTTAGAAGATGATGTCCTACTTATGCCCTGGCAAATTGAGTGTTGTTTGACTGAGTTCTGTCTTCACAGCATGATGCCCAGATGGATTATTATGGCACGCGGCTGGCCACATGCTCCTCTGACCGCTCTGTGAAGATCTTTGATGTTAAAAATGGAGGACAGATCCTCATAGCTGATCTCCGTGGGTGAGTAGATGCTTTGCCAAATACATAACTGCACTTGTGTTCCTCCTCCTTCCCAAAACCGAACAGCAAAAAATGAGCAGTTACTATATTTCTAGAGACCCTCATTTAACCGCATGCGTGCGGTCGATATTCTGCTCCTGCGCTGGGCTTTACAAAAACCCATTATTCATGACGAGCTGGGCTCGTCATGAGCGTGCGAGGAGGCTACCTCATGACGAGCCCAGCTCGTCATGAGCGTCGAAGGGGTTAAGAAGGTAACTTTTTGTATCCAACTAAGACAGCGGGTGGGATCTAGTTGAAGTTTTCTGTGAAATTGAAGTCACTTACACTTCAAATCTTCATCATCCTGCTCACATACACTACTCCCACCTACTTGTTTTCAATTCCCCTGTTTATTAATTTGTTGAGTTTTCGCATCTAATGCTACTTCGGCGGCCTTCATCAATGTCAGAACCCTCATTTATTCATCATGTTTCATGTAAATGTTTTGTCTTTCGGACCTCCGCTCCTCAGATGTCTGGCTCTGGTATTGAGCGACCGATTTCCCACTTCTGTTGTTGGTCCCATGCATGCTCCTCCTGCCTGGACAAACACCCTATTTTTGACTGTCAGCAGTTATTTATTTTCCATATCTAGCTGGGACTGCTCATTACTTTGCTTGGAATAAAGATGTTTTTTCTGTAGCAGATTCTTTTTCCCTTTACATTTCCATGTCCCTGTAAAAAGATACCCCTGTATGAGATTTGAAAATCCGCCTACAAGTTGACATTCTGTAACTGGATTCAGAAAGCCCATCACTTACCAGCCAAATACAGGAAACTTATAAAACCATCCATGATAGTTTGTGATTTGTGTAGTGCTGCAGCTGCTTTGACAGTCTGGCGTACTCTGGACTGTACTGTTAGTCACATCTAAAAGTAGATGTCATTCAATTTATTTATGCTGAATGGAGGAATAATTCTATTGATCATTTAGTGTTTATTAGTGTTAGATTTGCTTGTGTAACATATACGAAGGTGTGGAGTAAACATTTATTTGTGCCTTCTTCAGTCACGAGGGGCCAGTATGGCAGGTCGCCTGGGCTCACCCCATGTACGGAAACATGCTGGCCTCCTGCTCCTACGACCGGAAGGTGATAGTGTGGAAAGAAGAGAATGGTACCTGGGAAAAGAGCTACGAGTACACTGGGCACGACTCTTCAGGTATGACATTACTAATGGTTAGGACCCCGTAACCAACCGGGTAAAAAATCTTGGAATAATCTGTTCTACAGCATGCAACATCTGTCCGAGACTATAAATAGCTCCTTCCTGCCTTGTACTCTGGAGGTCCTTGCCATTACTGCTCAATTATCAGGGTAGAATTCTCCAAGAGAAATAACTATTATGCGTTTTTGTCATTAAGCATTACAAGCACATGCACGTCTCCTAATATGTATTAATATTTATTTCTGCAATTGTTTTCGCTTTGATCTAGAGCTTTAAATGGGCTGAAGTCTGCCACAGACATATTTTATTTTGCCACAGTTCACAAGAGAGCTATTGGATGACCAGGCCCATTCCAATAATATATAGTCTTCTGCAAATGTCCGATGTGGCACACATCAACTTAATCAGGAGACAAAACGTTTGGCAATGGAGGAAAGGCACATGTGACGATATCTGGTCATGTGTTTGGCTTTTGATGCATTTGTGAACTGGAACATGCCCAAAAGCTACTTGAGGCTAATGGTTGTTTTGAATGACTTGCTAAAGACTATTTCTTACTCTGGTACAACTTTATTTGTTTATTTGCGGTTTACACAAGTGTACTTTTTGCTGGTTATTCTTGTAAGGGAGACCGTTTCATGCTTTACTGGATAAATATGCAATACATCCGAATTGTATTTTGACTTTGGAGATCTCGAGTGTCGTCTGAAGTGTGCTGTATATTTGGCTTTTCCTATATTCAGGATTTCAATGTTGAAGTAAAGTTACACACTGCATGCTTTGGGCGACCCATGAGTCTGCAGAAGAACACTGTTTGTATGAGTTGGTATTAGCATAAATTGTGGACAAGTGTTGTTCATGGGACTATGAAGCTTACTTAACCCATTCTTCTTTCAACAGTAAACTCTGTGTGCTGGGCCCCGCATGACTATGGACTGATGCTGGCATGCGGCAGCTCAGACGGAGCAATCTCCATGCTCACCTATACAGGCGATGGCCCATGGGAAGTGAAAAAGATAAGCAATGCACATACGGTAAGATTTATATTCCCTGCCTTTTATCTATGACTACCATACATTGTTTTGTTCCGATCTACAGTGAAGAGCTGGATAGACTCAACTGGACATTGAGCTTGGTGGCCACGGTGTGTGCACCTGCGCAGAAATAGCCGATTACTCCATTGCTCAAGGAGAGATGGATGCTATGGAAGAATGTGGATGGAGCGACTTTGCCACAAAAGAGCTGGGCCTCCCCATCCTATTTCCTGCCATTACAGGTCCAGCACTGGCCAACATATCCTCGATCGAACTGGGAATAGGAAACTGATATGTTGGCCAGTGCTAGAGCGAAAAAAAAGCCATTATTTGCCACCATGTCCTCCTGACGCTTTACAAAAGCTTAGGAAAAATAGTAATGTTGTTTGAAGAACTTTGTCACAAAACATAAACATTGTGGGGTTCAATCTCCAAATGATCCTTACTTGCATGCATTGGTGGTTCTCACAACAGTGTGCATAATGGCTCAAAACTGGAAGGATATTAGTTCTAATAGTGAGGATTCATTGGCCAGTCCTCTTGTGGGACTGTACCAAGGGTTAGAAGACTTCAGTTATTTGTGAAAGCTGTACTGAGTAGAAAGCGTGCTGCATTTGGCTTCTTAAAGCTCCAAGAAGTACAGCTTAAATGCAAGAGAAGGGGGCGGGTTGCGTATCCACCTTTCACATATTCCTAATAAAAAATAAAAAAAAAAACCTTCCTCTCATTGAAAACCCCATTGCTTTCTCACATTTGGTCTCTAATGCAGCAGTTGATAAAATGCATGCTGCAAACTGTACAAACTTGCTGACTCTCACAATGACGATTATAGGGAGGTGAGTGTTTATGTAAGAGTAGGAAGTATTGTGAGCAGCATTTCTGCCTCATTTCGTACCCTAAATGAAGATGAAATTAATATGAACTTTCTGCAATAAGAAATTTGTTTGCATTGGAATGTCATTTTTAGTAAAATTACATATATAATAAACTTATAATAAGGACTTTTAGCCAGCCCTATTCATTCATTTGTCAGTTATTCTGTTGTTTAGGTTTTTATGTCACCCTCCACAGTATACAGCAATGGGTCAACCCACTTCTGCTGTTGGCTAACTTCACTATGAGTGACGGCATTCTGCTGGTTCACAAAGAGCACACTAAGTAGTTCCGGGACTACTATGGCAATGTGTGCTTTTTTTAAACCTAAAAATTGTTCAATTTCCATTTCTGTATTTTTCTCTATTGTTTTTTAACAATCTTGGCGTGGGCCTAGCAGCTCCCCCAAGAGTGTTTTATAAAAATCCTGACCATTGAAAATCCAAAAGGACTGGCATCAATACGTGTTTCCTATGTAGACTAGTGTTCAAGTGCATAGTAAGACATATTTTTAGTTTGCTTTCTCCTCCCACGCAGATCGGATGCAATGCTGTCAGCTGGGCACCTGCAGTTGTCCCCGGTAGCCTCGTAGATCAGCCGTCTGGCCAGAAACCAAATTACATCAAGAGATTTGCATCTGGCGGTTGTGATAACCTAGTTAAAATCTGGAAGTAAGTCTTATCGCTATATCATTCTCAGTAGTAAGGGTTTGTTACAGGTTTGTACAGGGTAGTAGAAAATATAAAGCATCTTCAATCCATCAACTTTATTTGTAGAATATTTCCTTTGCTTCTAAAGGGGCAATCAATGAGCTTTACAAACTCAGCTAAAGTTGGATTAATCTCCCTTAATATCAGTTCACATGTTTGTCCATGTCCAAATCATATGTAAATGTGCAGTCCTTAGACTGTTAGTGCCACCAATTTCAGCCTTGACATAAATAATCTGCAAATTGTACCATCAGGGGTATGCCATGGTGGGTTTAATTTATTCTACTCTCCAAATAAGTGAAAGGTGGCCTATGTTGGTTAAATTAAACATGTATTTGTTAGTCAGATATTAAAAACAAATACACGGGAAGCTGACTACTGTTTCACTTCGCAGTCTTCTGAGGGTGTCATGGTCACATTCCTGGTCACTAAGTTCTCTTTTCCAAATACCCAGAATTCAGGTTGCTATTGTTTCTGTCCTTTTGCCACGCCCATTGTTTTTTTAAAACATTTTTTTATCTCACTGTCTTAATACCTAAATGTTAAAGGCTTCTGTGATCTGCATTCCTGATGCTTCAAAATCAAATATGCAAATATGTTTTATCAGGTGAACTGCCTTCCAAGCAGTATATCTTAGTGTTCTAATTTTACAAATTAATAACATACAAGTTCTTCTCTGTAGTTAATCAAACTCTATGGTGCTGACTGAAGAGAATGCTAGTTTACCCCTCATTTTCACTGGCCAAAGTAATGGTTAGCTATAAACAAATTCCTCAAAATGCTGTGGTGACTTTGGTCTTCCATGGACGTATACCTGTACCCACATTTAGAGTATTGTTTGGCTGTTGGTTTGAGCCCTGGTCCTGTGCAAGCCTCTTACCCTACTTCAAACATAATTTCAAGAGGATATTACTACTATCTCAAGGCTTTTTGAATAAATATCTGTTTCCCTTAGATCTTCCACAGGTAACAATCTTCTTGAAGTGAACTTCTCATATCTGGTCTTGTTTGTCAACATGGTTGTGCCCTTTATAGTTTATGGCAACATTGGGGACAGAGTAACACCAATACATTACAAACAAATTATTTTTTATTGTGGAATGTTTTCTTTGTAGGGAGAGCGCAAAGTCATTAGGTTATGTATGGTTACAGAAACAGCACTTAGAAGTATTTGCATTTGTGAAGGTTTGAAAATGTACATATAAATATAATACACAATGTTGAATGTTTTTATGCATGAAATTCTACATTTGCAAACATTGGATAACATAAAACCTGTTTTGTTTTACTGATTATCTCTCGGAGATCATCATCTATGTCCACGTTTCAGCCATCTCTATGGTTTATTTCCCTACCACATCTACGTGTTATACTGTGAACTGCATCTACAAATAGATACACTCTTGTCAAATAAAATAACTGTCAGACTATTGCTCTGACTGGTACTTGCATCGGAAAATTACATTTATATCTATACAGCCTCAGTTTAAAGATAGTCTGCTCTGATTCATTGCAAATGGAGTGGAGGGTAGTAAAACAGTTTGAGGCAGGATAATAAGCGCATGTGTGTGGTACCTTTCTGTCCCTGGTAAGCCCCTTTTAAAAGTGTTAGTGCAGGTGATGTTTACAGCTTCCCCTACTCCCAAGTGGATGGTGCAGAACTTGTTGATCCTCATATAAGCAGCGTGATAAATAAAGGTTTTAAGAGCTGCTGAAGTTTTTGCAGTGGATTCTTTCTAGAATCTTCTTCTGTTTTGAGTACAATATCATTCTATGTCGAAGAATCTTAAAGTGCCATTGATTTTTCTTAATCTTTAACTTCTTGTTGGATGCCTCTCCTCTTCATGATGGATTTGATCACCCTTTTATTTTATTTCAGAGAGGAAGATGGGCAGTGGAAAGAAGATCAGAAGCTAGAGGCGCATAGTGACTGGGTTCGGGATGTGGCCTGGGCACCTTCGATTGGCCTGCCCACAAGTGCTATTGCCAGCTGCTCACAGGTGAGGCATACATAAGGCTTAAGTATGCCCAGAGAGTTGTCTTTTATGTATGCTTGTGAATATTTACCATCACAATTCAACCATCTTTATATTGTTCTCAGTGCCACATTGTTGTCTTACTAGCCTCCCTACTTTTCAGTCTTAGGAGGGAGGCAGTGAGCAATTTCATTCCTTGTTTGATCATCTGAGGAAGAATTAAGCTAATCGTAAGGAAGCATTGGTTGTGAGTCTCAGTAACTCCCGTAAAGATGCGGAGTGATTGGTATCCCTAAGTAATCTTAGCTGCTTCAGTAGCTTTGTGCTGCTAGAGAGACAACATGAGTTTGTCTCAAAGATGTGGTGCCTACAAAAGATGTCCACTCCATCATTTGTCCCTGCTAAAAGTTTGAGTCTGCTTAGTGGATATCTCACAGACCATTCCACTCCATCACTGGAAGCGATACAAGGTGATAACTTACTGGTATAAGTAATGTAGTTAACTAGTATTACAGAACACTGTTGGAAATCCACGATGAAATGCTGCTACATTTGGTTTACATTGGACAGCTCAGTTAAAGCAACACTAATAACTGCTGAGGCACAGCCCCCTGCATTTGCTACCTTTCCAAGTGGGCCTCTTGTGATACCGTGTGTTCCTTTCTTCTCCAGGATGGCAGAGTGTTCATCTGGACGTGTGACGATGCAGCTGGCAACTCCTGGACTCCTCGGTTGCTACACAAGTTCAATGATGTGGTGTGGCATGTGAGCTGGTCCATTACAGCCAACATCCTGGCTGTGTCTGGCGGAGATAATAAGGTGGGTGCAACTGTCTGCCCGAAGAAGGTTAGAGCTGGCTGAAGTATGATGTGATCGAGCTGCTGTGCCAGCAGGCTTGTTTATCACTTAGATTTAGAAAGTTCTTGGAATCAACATTATCACTGTCAGCCAACCATTTTAGCATATTGAGAGCTCTTTTATAGAAGTGGAGTAGCACTGGGCAATGCTTGCTGTTGTCAGCACTGCAATGCAGCAAGCCACATCCACTGTTATTTCATCTCTTTTGCTTCTCCTGGTGCTATATGGAGTTTTCCAGGAGAGTGATGTGGCCAGACACCGGTGTCAAGAATAAAAAGAGCGGGTTTTCCCTATTCCCTTGGGTATCGCTGTCCTTCATATTCAGTGACCCAAAGGAGGGGACAGCTGCCATTGCCCCTACCGTTCCAAACAAGAGGGCAAGAGTGGTGTGGCAAAGTAGATGGAGAGACCAGGTCCAAGGAGGCTTTATCCCTTTACCAGCCACTATCCATGAATTGGTTTTGCAAGTCCTGTGCTCGCAGACCCGCTGAAGGTTTAATTAATGGAAAGCCAAGTCTGTGGGACCAGTGCAAGAGCTTCTGGGCTGTTTATAACTTCTGTATCGTCTAGAAGGCGTTTTCTCCATTAGGACGTCCCGCCTTTTGGCCCGCCATAGAAGCCTGTATCAGTCAATGAAGTTGTGCTCCCTTTATATTGGCGTGGGTGTGGTCAGTGTTGCTCGCTGTGATGGACTTTAATAAACTGTAGGAGGCTGGCTTAGTATATGGTGCTCACTTATTTAATTGAAGCACCTTGCACTAGTCCAGACAACCCTTATGGTGATTTTAGTGGTCATAGACAACCTCAGAAAGCTCTCTTAAGTGGTAGCTGGGGAGAGCAGCCTTCAGCTTATCTTGAAGGAGTGATAAGCAGCTTGTTTTACCAGATCTAATCATGTAGTGTAGGTTAAATGAAAAAGAACCGCACAAGTGTATATATCAAAATAGTTCTGTTTATTACACTCACAAACGCATTATTATATCTCCTACCCGGAGATGTAAACACAAATACACAAGAATACTTCAACTGTAACAGGAAAGTAAGCACAAAATACAGTGGTGTCCAGGGTAGACCACACCCTATATTAGGAAAGTGGAAGGCGAACTGCGACTAAAGTTGGGACTTGGACGAGGAGACTCGGAGGAAGTACCCAAGGTGAGAACCCAGGAACCCCACGGAGGCTGGGTGCAGAGTGGAAACATAGCTGAATGTCCAATAGAAGCCAATGGGGAAGTCACAGTTGCTGTTTTAAAGAAGAATGACTCTTCCCAGTGGACCCTCAAGTAACCCTGTGGAAGACAAAAGGTTGGAGAGTCACCCCACCCGGATACCCCAGGAACCAGGATACCTATTCTAGGGAAGCCGGGTGCATAGGTGCAAAGTGATGTCTGAAACCGCTGTAGACCACAATTAGAGAAGTTCAGGAAAGATGCTACTATAGAAGAGTCCGTTGGAATCAAAGGGTGTATTCTTGAAGAGGAGAACCTGTTAGCAGAAGGGACAGTGTCTATGCCACTCAGGTGACCATAAGGCAGGGAAGAGCAATGCTCATGATGACAGACCGTTCAAAGGAGTTGACGGTGACCATGTCGCTGCAGCTGTGTGGACCAGGCAATTCTGAGGAAGACCGGAAGCTGTGCACAAGCTGTCTCACATCGGAATTCAAGAATCAAGGGGTCTGTCTGGCGGGAGCACCAACAAGCCTTGGTAGCTGCAACAGGTGCGGAAAGCAAAGAAGGGGCAGCATATGGACCAGCAAGGTCCAAGGGACTTGCCACAAGCATAGGAGTTGGAGTAGGCCCCAAGCAATCCGGGGAGCCCTCTGAAGCGGGAAAAGATCCTCACGAGGACCCACAGGCCGAAAGCACAGAAGTCACAGGTGTACCTCGAGCAGCTCACCAAGAAGGAAGGCCCATGGTGCAGAGGATGCAGTGAAGAAGCTGTACTTGGCAGGATGGGATGCTGGAGCTTCTTGTAGCCCGAAGATCTCTGGAGTGCAGAGCCAACAAGCCTTGGCAACGGCAAGTCGATGCAGTGTACAGGCGTTTGGTCCAAGCAGTTCAGACTAGAGATACTGGCCTCAAAATTGCAGAGAGAACAGCTCAGGCCTCGAGGGAGTTGCAGAACCACCACTTGCATTGCTGAGCCTTTCGAAGCACGTGGGGCGTCAGGAGCAGTAGACCGATTAGCTTCTTTGCGTACCTACAGATGCATGGCAGTGACTCCTTCCCTCCAAGGGCGATTATTTCGGGTGTCCTTGATGCTCACAGGTCTGTTGAAGATCCTGGAAGCACAGACCCAGACGACATGCAGAACAGCGAGACCAGGAGCAGCAGTAGTCTTCCTTTGTGCAGTCTCGGTTCTAGGCGAAGTCTAAGTATCCAGGCGGTCTAAGAGTGATGTAGTTTAAGGCTCGAGTCTTGTCTCACGATGAATCTGAGCACCCACCCACAGGTAAGCCTTTTATACCCTAAAAAAGGTGTTAGGACGGCTCAGGGGTCACTCTCAGAGGAGGGGCTGGATAGAGGGGAGGATAGTCTCTTGTTCTTTGTCCAGTTTCGCACCAGAGCGAGAGCCAAGGGATCCCAGAACTGGTTCCAACTGGAGTATGCAAGGAGGGCACCAAATGTGCCCTTCAAAGCAGTCTGGTGGTGCTGGCAAGCACCCCCACTCCAGCCCAATACACCAAGTCATGTGTAGGAGGTGGTCACACCCTCCTGTGACAGGAAACCTATTGTTCTGCCTTCCCCTGCTCAAGCTCTGCAGCAGGAGGGCAGAATCGTGTCTGGGGATTGGCACCAGCACTAGCTTGCAGGCAGACTCTGGAAGGCTGTTACCGGGAGTACTAGGGGCTTCCCGGAGAAGCCCCCCCAGTGCATGGAATCATACCTCCAACACCTGTAACGTGTTGGTGTATAATTCTAACATGTTTGATTCCAAACATGCCCAGGTTCGGCACAGCCACTATATAGTTAGCTGTCGCGTAATGACGGATAGCTACTATATGTATTAAAATGGCTGAGCGCACTTACAAAGCCTGGAGAATCTACTTCAGGGTTTGTAGGGGTGTCTGCTAATGCAGGGGCACCCTCACACTTATAACCCAGCACCCTGCCTCCAGGATTGAAATGCCTGCCTTAGGGGTGACTTATAGCTTGTAAGTGTAGTGACACAAATATAAGGAAATCTATATTGTAAGTGGTGTAGCACCAGCTTACAAAGGCTGCAATAGCAGGCCTGTAGTCACAGTTTGAGTGGTCTCTTATGAATTACATAATGCATGCTGCAGCCCCTGGGAGATCCCTGGTGTACCTATGCCCTGGGTACCTCAGTACAATATACTATGACTTATAGAGGTACACCACTAACCAATTGTAGAGGTACAGAAGTTCTTACCATGTCAAATTTAGGGAGGAAGCACAGTGACTGGGGTCATAATTAGCAGTATCCCAGTCAGACTAGTCAAAAAACATACGGACACCAGCAAAAAGTGGGGGTAACCATGAAAGCAAATCCGACTTTACTACCTAAATTGAAAAGAGAATTATACTAGTGATTGACACAATGACAAAGCCTTTGTTACATTATTCTGTAGAAAAACAAGTATAGTTTCATAGATTAACAGGTCTTTTTTTTTTTTTTAGTGTGACATCTACCGGCTCGTGTCGCTTAGCCCCCTATAGGTGGGATTCAATCATCATAACAAAACACCAGCCTACCAAGAGTGGGCTGACTGAATTCCATTTTGGGGCAATGTCAGATTGAGGAAATTTCTTTACCATATAATCCAAAGGTGTTTTGAAAAAGTATACCTGACACGGCTGTGAATCTCCGATCCTTTATAATCAAACTTAAAACTCCTTACAATTTGCAAAGTATTAGGAAGAATAACAATAAATGATGCTGCGTCTGGTGGCTTAGTAGACTGATGCATCCACTGTAAGGGGCCTGTGTTTGACCTCATGTCACAAGTTCAAATCCCGGCTGGCCTTTTATCCTTCTGTGGTCGATAAAATGAGTACCATTGAGTTGGGTAGCAATAAACATCTGTTACTCATCGCCAAAACTTGCGCTTTACAAATACAAAAGTTATGTTTAATTTTGTGGTGGTCTATTTTTTATGTCTACCATGACATGGAAAAGAAATGCAAGAACAAAAATGGAAGGGCATCTAAAAAGAAAACCACTTCAGAAGGCCATGGGTAAAACTAAAATAAGTACTCAAAAGAAGGAGGGGAAAATGTTTGTAAGGGGTTGACAGGCACATTAAGAAAAAATGGGTGGAGGGGCAAGAACGTAACCGGCAACATCAGGTAATATAAAAGCAAAGAAAGTAGTACGGTGGGATTGGGTGGGATAGAATGATAACCCTCTCAATGAAAAATCTTAGGAGGTGGATGCGGGTAGGGGCTGGAAAACGGGTCGGTAAGGGCTGTGTGGTTGAGTGAGTTGGCATGCAAAGATCAAAACATACCTGTCTTTAACATTCAAACTGCAGTCTGCCTATAAATTGAGCGCAATACCCGGCAGTTTCACACACTTTACATCAATGCCTGTTTTTTTACATATTGCTACTCTACCACAACCCTGTGGGGCACGAATGACAAAATCTATGTTCTATACATCCTACACGCAAAGATGTTTTTTTAGGTCTCGTGACCTTAAATGCGCGCAAGCGCATTGAGGAACGAGAATTCAAGTGCTCAAAATGCTCATGAAACCACCAGCTTTTTGCTGGCGTTTTCATGCAGTTCATGTGAACCACGTGTTCAAACATGAACGCATATCAGCCTCCCTCCATTTGCCGCACAGCACATCAAAGGGCTTCGCCCAGCGTGCGCTCTGCGGCTTCTCGGCTTCTCCTCCCCTAACTTCCTTGCATTTCTCCTCCCCTCCCCAGCCAGCTTCCCCCAGGCCGTGTTCCCTCATCCCTCACACCCCCTCCTCCTTCAGCTTATCACATTCTTCAAACTAAAAATGCGTCCCCGCTTGTAGCATGCAACGGCCTAAAGTGATTGCATTAACCAAACTAGTTTTCCTACCCAATTTTTTTTCCCGACAGATAAAGGTAAGTTGCATTTATATTTTCCATTTAAGGTATGTGCGTTGTATTGTGTATGTCTGTACGTAAACATCTACCAAAATCCCCCAGGATCAGAGTTCACTTACTTTTATTTATGCACTTTGACTGCTGCCCAGATCAGTGATGAGTGCTTGGCAAAGAATAAATAGTAATAATAAAATACATTTTTTTTTTTTTTTTTTTTTAAAAGACCTTTATTGCACACTCAAATCAAGACACAGTTGAATGCCTACAACCTCTGGGGCCGGCCTCAAACATTTCAGCGACAATGATGAAAAGTGGAAATTTACACAGCCGTTTAGCCGGCATCCCTGAGGCCCGGCGGCAACCATTTCATGTGTGCATCTTTACGTTGGCAATAAAATACATTTTCATGCAGATTTTAATAATGCTAATCAGTAAGTGGCCACATCAAAGGCTCTGTGCCACTTTCACCCACACAGCAACATTTACAGACACGCAACGCCACTCACACCCACGCAAGCCCGCTATCATCCACGCAACACCACACTCACCCACGCAACGCCACTCACCCAAACAACACCACTCACACACGCAACGCAACTCATCCACGCAACCCCACTCATCCACGCAACCCCACTCATCCACGCAACCCCACTCATCGACGCAACCCCACTCATCGACGCAACGCCACTTACACACGCAACGCCACTTACACACGCAACGCCACTTACACACGCAACGCCACTTACACACGCAACGCCACTCACACACGCAACGCCACTCACACACGCAACGCCACTCACACACGCAACGCCACTCACACACGCAACGCCACTCACACACGCAACGCCACTCACACACGCAACGCCACTCACACACGCAACGCCACTCACACACGCAACGCCACTCACACACGCAACGCCACTCACACACGCAACGCCACTCACACACGCAACGCCACACACGCAGTGCCACTTTCACCCACACTGTGCAGTGCACAATAGGTCTCGCAGTAGGAAAGTTGGAGCTATTGGTTTTGTAAATGACAAAGCCCTTTATGTTTTTAAAATGAAAACAAAAATAAAGGCATTGTTATTTGCAATTGTAATAGCTCCAACTTTCCTACTGCGAGACCTATTGGCAACGCCAGTGCTTGATAGATGAGCGTCAGCTTTTTTCTTAGTCTTCAATAAATTCGAAATAAATCAACGTGTGAAATACACTCAGGTTATTTACACTTTGTGTGCGAGCTAGTCATACGCACCAGCTTTAGCTTTACAATAAATTCAGTGTCCATATAAAAGCCAAGAGGAACAAGCATTGGCATGGCCAATAGGTCTCGCATTTCGGACCTTATAAGTATTTAGTTATGCAGCACAACTGTTGCGTTGCTAAACACTTATAAGGTCCCAGACACGAGACCTATTGGCTATGCTAATGCTTGTTATTTTTTTTACAAGTATCAAGACACTTTTGCAGTGCCCAAAACGTGGTTTTACAGTTACATAAAGATTTACTCCCATCTTTTTCATGCAAGTAAATCTCGGTCTTCTAGGTTGCAAATTCCCTAAAAGTTTGGGAACACTTGCAAATATATGTGCTTGTGGTATTCACAAAGTGTCTCTCACGATTTTGAAGGGGTAACTGTCGGAATACAGTACGACCATCATTCGCTGAGAGACTGAAGACACAAGATCTTGCGTGTCACTGTACCTTGTTTTGGGAATTCTCTCACATTTGAGGTTTCCTTCTACACTGCTTAGATTTTTTTAGGCACAACAATTACAGTGGTGACAAATGCAGGCAAGAAGTGTGTTGCCATGTACACGCGACGTTCTGTGGAAGAAGGCTCAGCTTCCTGGTGTTGGTGCACTTTCAATATGAGTTTGATTAGGGACTTGTGCGTGCTCAGACGTGAAATCAGTGTCCTCCAATTCCAAAGTCCACACTGCACTGCTGGCTGCAAAGCTCAAAGGTGGATCATCAAAGTGGCTTTGTGCTACAAGGTGTGGCATGGGCACTTTTCCCGCAATTTACCTTTCACCCGTTTCCCTTGTAGTCTGTGACGTTTTCTGATTTCTGTTCTCCATGAAGTGTCGTCTGATCTATGAGAAATACTTTATTTGTGGCCTATGTTAATACTGCACACGAATAAAGTAAAAGTAAAAAAAGTCTGCAAGGATGGGCACTTTTTCATTTCTACTGCAGACCCCTATTGGAAATCCGCCAAACCTGCATTGAGGGTGCTCCATTGGCTGCCTGTATCTGAGAGAATCACATGTAATGACTTATGCATCGCTCACAAGTCCTTTTTGGGTAAAGGACCAACAATTATTCAAAATATTGTTTCACCGTATTGCACTAACAGAAACCTCCGCTCGACCAACCTCCTTCTTGCATCAGTCCCAAAAATTAAAAAAGCAAGAATTGGTGGGCGTTCCTTCTCTTATGACGCCGCTAAGCTTTGGAACGTCCTCCCTTTCCATCTACGTCAGGAATCTAATCACCTGACCTTCCGAAAATTTCTTAAATCTTGCTGTTCCAAAAATCTGCATAAGCATCTGTGTCTACTCAGTCAGCTGATGTTGTGAGCGCTGCGATGCCTTAGGGTAGCTATGAGCTTTAGACATGTTTTTTTCATTCATTCGTTTCTCACTCTGGGCCTTTGCACCTTATATCAAGAGCTGGACCTGTACAGTAATTGTGTGAAACACAACGTACACGACCTGGAGCTGGGCGCTATGCATTGTGTCCCGTCAAATCAGGCCTTTCTGTTACACAGACAGAATTGAATGTTGAAGGACTTGCTGTACCTAAATTGAGTACACAGTTAGACAACACACCTACTCCATCATTCATCCACCAATTCCTCAAATTGTAGGTCCTGGGACTTTATTTTCAATGTGCAAACATATAAACAAATAGATACTGAGCTGTAAAATTGATTGAGCTCTATGCCAGAGTTTAGCCACTAGCACACAGTGATTGTAGGGAGATTTTTCTTAAAAGAGCCGATTGACTTCAATGCTTTGGTCAGGAAGGTCTCTGCTTTCACTATGATCTGCTCGAACGTACCTAGGATGGGCTGGTATTCTTGTTTTAGTGGTAAGGGGCGGTCCTAATTCCTACATGCCTCCTTGCTGTTGACTAGCATACCCTATTAGACTTGCCTCGCGTGATGTACTCCAGCGGATGTCTGGTAGATTAGCGATGACAAATATCGTGTGGACAGAATATTGTGTCAACTATATTGAGAATGTAAGAGCAATTAGGTATGTATAGATTTACTATTCTTAAGTCCACATCTACATACCTTTAGGGAGGGTGTGTGTGTGTGTGTGTGTGTATGTATGTATATATACATATATATATATATATATATATATATATATATATATATATATAATTTATAAAAAAATTCAAAAGCTCCTCTCTGAATTAAGGCGCAGCCCGCACTCGCGTTCAAAAGGAAAATCTTGTTTTAATAACATGCAGTACTTGTAAAGAAAACAGGTGTTAAAAAAATGCAGGAACGCGTTTCGGCTGTCAGCATTCTTTTTCGACATTAAAATACACCATATTAGTTCTGAATTTAAAGGCTTCCCACAGGTGATGCTAATAATATTAAAATTGAAGATTTACTGTCGTTTCTTCAAACTGGCAACATATAAAGGCACATGTCCGTCTGTTTGCATACACCAGCGGTAAAGCAAGAATTTATTTACTTATCCCAGCAGTTAAAATGAGACATGGCTGTCTTTTACTTTCCGTTTCAATCCTTGCCATGGTGCGCGCTGCCTTCTCTGCACCTTCAATGTTCATCAATAATATTATGCCATATCGCTGCTTTTACGAGTGCTGGCAGGCATTTTACTCGCATTTTTAATTCCACATTACCAGATAAGTTTACCTCAAAATGTCCAATGTCCATTATCGGCCCGCACTTCGCAGCATGATTTTCAGCAATGTTTGTTCAATCTTATGGCAGCTGCAGCGCTCCCCTCCTTTCTCGGAAATAGAACTGCTTGAATTTGAATTAAAAAACAAGTATTGTCGTTTTGCAGCCGTGATCCCTTTGAACGTGCTGTTTGTCGTGAACATACTACAGCGCCCGGCTCCGAGTTCTTGCTTTCCGCTGGTGTATGCAAGCAGACGGAAATGTGCCTTTAAATGTTGCCAGTTTGAAGAAACTGCAGTAACTTCCATTTTAATGTTATTAGCATCACCTGTGGGTAGCCTTTAAATTCTGAAGCAATATGGTGTATTTTAGGTCGAAAAAGGCTGGTCTGACAGGCGAAACACATTCCTGCATTTTTTTAACACCTGTTATCTTTACAAGTACCACATGTAATTATAAAAAGATTTTCTTTTTGAACTTGAGTGTGGGCTTCGCCTTAATTCAGAGAGGAGCTTTTGAATATTTTAAAGAGGCGTACGTGGTGTTCGCTTCTGACCCGCACCACCAGTGGTCAGGAAGCTGCCAGCAAAGCCACAACTAGGACACATATATGAATGTGTGTGTGTGTGTGCGTGTATTAATTAATACTAATATTATAAAGAGAGAGCCCAACCATTTGAGGCAGGTAATCTCAGTAACCACAGCACCAATCACAACACTCCATATAGCGTTGGAAAGGGCAGTTGCAGCAGAAGGACATAGGCTATGCAGACGGCCACCATATTTTTTTTATTTTTTTTTTTGCAGAGTTTTATATAGCGCGAACTTGACCCGAACTGAATCCGGTATCAGAGCACTTTACATAGCACCAGTTACGTTACATGAGGACACACATTCATTTTTGTTAGGCACGGGGAGATTAAGTGATTTGCCCAGAATCACAGGATGTTTGGCATCGTTACCAAGACTCGAACGCAGATTCCGAGGTCGAGCGCCTTCGCCGTTAGGCCAACTCCTCTATACATTTAAAAGGTAAAAGAACCGTGCCAGCAAAGTAGTCCCTTGTGGGCGTGTCTGTGTTGTGCTGTGGGCGGGGGCGTGACTAACGCTGGGGCGTGTGCTACGGCCATCACATCGTGGGCTGGGGGCGTGACAAACGCTGGGGGCGTGTTTCCGCCCTTCATGCCATGTGAGTCGTACATACAAGCACCAATTACGTTACTGCGCAGCATCAAGGGGCACGCTGGGGGTGTGTGCTACGTTCCGCCCTTCATGCCATGTGGGTCGTACATTAATCAGAAGATCGTCTGCTGTGGCCGTGTGCTGGGGGTGTGACAAACGCGTTCACCTGGAGGCCTGGTAAGTAACGTTACTGCAGCCTCTCCTGCGCGCTGTTACTGAACTCTCTCATTCAACGAAATTACACGTGCCTGCTACCATCAACCAGGGCTCTAGCCGGGCTCAGGCGGCGGATCAGTACACTAATTACACGCGCCTGATAACATCAACCAGGGCTTCAGCTGGGCCTCAAGCGGGAGAACACGCAAATGAAGTGTGTCTGCGGGGACAATTACTGCAGCCTCTCCTACTCGCTGTCACTCAACTCCCTCATTAAACGTATTTACCCGCGGCTGATAACTCTCATATTCAACGAAATTACACGCGCCTGCTAACATCAACCAGGGCTGTAGCCGGGCTCAGGCGGCGGATCACTACACCAATTACACGCGCCTGCTAACATCAACCAGGGCTGCAGCTGGGCCTTCTCCGTCCCTATTCTAATGAAACAAAAAATGTTGTCTACCGCGAGATTTTAAAATAAATTGCCCTTGCCAAATACACACATTGCACAGATTCTATTTCACACCCGGACAACGTCAGGACGGGCTGCTAGTGTGTATATATATATATATATATATATATATATATATATATCTCCAAACAATGATCACCTTCACCAAGTAATCCAAGGACACAGCGGGGTGCTTGTCAGGAAGCCTTTATTCACAGGAAACAGCTAGGCATTATGCATTTCGGCTTTACACCTTCCTCAGATGCCGCTGGTTGACCTGGGAAACACCTCCTCCCACCTTTTGAACTCATTGTGGCGCTCCCATTAGTGGGAGATCAGCTGACCCAACTGCCGAGGGAAACTACAGTCCATGTAAAAACTTCAGTTCCCAATGTGCATCTCAGTGGTAAGTACCGCAGCCGGATCACTATCCGTCCATGTGGACGCTGAAAATTGCCTCTCAAAGGTGGGGCCGTGTAGCAGCTGCTGTCCCCTTAATTGCAGTGTTAAGGTAAAACTGCCCTTTCCCACAGAAACTTACCTTCATGATATTTTTGTCCCCCGATAATCTTTGTCCACGCATTATATTTCCTCTATTTTGTCCAAATACAACTTCAGCTGTTTACTATTCTCATCTGTGCTTCTGTGGAGTTGTTGGCGATTGTAGTCCGGTTCCTGGGGTCTCTGATCCGCTATGCAGAAGCCACCATATAAAGGAGTCAATTTCACAGCATGTAGTACACAATATCCAATCAGAAGTGTTTGGCTGTTCTTTGGGGGCTGCAGGTAAAGAGTTGAATATTCCATGCATGGTGCCTACTGTTCCTGATCAGACTGGTCTGACACCCTCTCTTCGCACTGATGACATGTAGTTCTTTTGCTCTTGTTGTCTATATGTTCTGATACTTGGGGGCACTATTCGCCATTTTATGTATGCCTCATACTTCCGGTTTTTATTCCAGGTGACTCTGTGGAAGGAATCCGTGGATGGACAGTGGGTGTGCATCAGTGATGTTAACAAGGGCCAAGGAGCTGTGTCTACAGTTACAGAAGGACAGCAGAATGAGCAGTGACCAGTGGACTATCCGGCTGCTGCTGTTCAGGATGCAGCGTTGGATTCGCTCTCCCTACCTGAGAACTTGTGCCTGTTATGCTGCTGGTCCCTTTACTGCAGTACAGCAGCAGGACTGAGTAAACGGCAAAAAACATGCAAAGATGTTGAAACTACCAAGGCGGTTCGTTATACCCACCGGCGTTCTTGCGATCCTCTGCATATGTTGACGTCTGACCAATCTGGCTGGATTCAGAAACTGAAACCACAAAAGAACACTTACCCAAAAACCATTGCCAAGAGCTGTTGATTTTAATATCTACGTTATTTCCTGTGCCTCTAGCCCTTTTGTTTACAATCTACAAACAAAATGGAAAGAGCTTTCAAATTTAAATAAAAAGATTAATTATGCAGCATGGTTTTGAGCATTTGGAAAAAGGGCTGGATTGATGGGACCTTTTATGACTTCACAGGGTTTAAGATTGTATTTCCATAGATCAGGGCAGTCATAGCATATCATTCGGATTTGTTAAGTGATTGGAAACCTAAAATGATGTTTGGTCAAGAAGTGAGCCAGAGGCCCTATACTCTCCTATCTATTCAACCAACGTCTTCATACTTACTCCCAGCATTGATGTAAAACCATAGGTCAGCCATATGATATACAATCCAGAAAGCCCACAGCACACACAGGTCACACCTGCAGTTCTGAACAAATCTTTTTACTGGTCCAGCTAAGCTCCAGTTCCTTTTCCTTGACGCCACCATTTAGTTTTCAGTTTACTGAATAGGTCTGATCTCCCTCTTTGCGCCTCTATGTCCATTCGAAGCACACACATAATCCTTCTTTAACAAAGCTGAGGCAGACAATCTAGAAAAGTATTGCTAAGTGAAGACATCACAGAAACTGGTTTGAGTAGAACAGGTTACTCCATGCAGGGTGCCCTTTCTATATCCATATTATCTGACCAGATAGTTAGAAACTCATCATCTCCCCACTACAACAAGAATTTCATACTCTCACCCTCTTCCACAAAAACACATATTTAGTGGCGATTATAGTGCATAGTATGACATCCAAGCCAGCCTGCATTTTATTTTTCCACATTTCTCTGATCTTACCCCATACACACCTTGCCATACTTACATTCTGTGTATAGCCTCGTCCTGTTCCACTTATTCTTTCTCTCCCCTTCACACTGGGTTTGTCAGGCATCTCGATGGACTAGACACCATATTTTGCCATTCTTTGGGACCTGTTACTGATATGAGAAACACTACACAATTGCGCCCCCTGGTATATTGGGTCTTGGCCACCCACTGTTTTTTCTTTGTGCTTATTCGCACAATCCTTCCCCATGAGTGAATCATGAAATGAGTTCTGTTGCTTCCTAATATACCACCAAGGATCCACACCCAAATCTCAGTTGCCGTCTATCAAATCCTCTGCCACATTAAGGTAAATCAACAAATCTGGTGTGTGATCTACACTGCATCACAACCCACCACATTCAAGAGTTTTATTTCCAATTACTTAATATTTTAGTTTGACCCTACATCATGTATTAAATGTACAGAACCCCCTGTTGCTCTGGTATGACTTTAGGACATAACTAATGCCAACTGTTCGGTTAAGGACCGGTCTCATGTACCATATGATTTCATCCCTGAAGCGCTTGCGTATTCGCATGTAATACCCTCAATGTTCTTTGCACATTCATTGTTTAATACAAAGTCAGAAATACAGTTCGCATAATACTTTGCCATCCTCCAGAACAAATGTGGCTCTTTGTTGTCAGAACTGGAAGCCATGCTTGTAGCCTCTACCAAAAGCTCCTTGAAAACATATCTTCCATAGTTATGTGATACCACACTTAATCGCAACTCCTATGCCGTTTGTCCCTTTCTTATAGTCAAACTTTTGGTCTACATGTTTTTCTGTAATATTGAGTGCAGCATGCAACAGTCGAACATGCTTCTCCACACTTGCATCATACATCTATCTAGTGTTTTGCTAGTAAAATACTGGCTGCCACTGAACAGCTGGTGCTTTGCCCTTTGAAAGATAGCCGCTGCTGATGAAAATCCAGAAGGCATTTGTCTAAATCCATATGTTCCTTATTGTGTGAAACATGGTGTTCGAGGCATGTGGGCTGCTGAATTCATATCTATAGCATAGATCGCCGCCTAGTGTTGGGTCCGGATGATTGCACATTGTTGTCCTGGAAGAGTCTTCGAAGTATCACAAGATAGGTGGCTCCTCCCCTGGACTACAGTGCGCATGGGCATCGACTCCATCCCCAGATTGTTTTTTTCCGCCATTGGGTTCGGATGTACTTTCGTTCTCTCCAGTTCGGAATCGACAATATTCTCGAGGCCAAAAGGCCTTTTTCTCTTATCGTCGGTATTGTTTGCGTTCGGTGCCCGGTTCTGTTCGGACTCGCCTCCCGAGTTTGATATCCAGGGAGTCGCGTGACTCTTTGGTGCTCGAGGCCCAGCCTTGCGCAGCAAGACCCTCGACGACGCGACCTGGAACGGAGCCCGTTCAAAAAGTGTCCCGTGTGCGGATCGAAGTACCCACACATCGACGTCCACCCGGTGTGCAACAAGTGCCTGTCGCCGGACCACGATGAAGCCAACTGTATGGCTTGTTCACGATTTCGTTCGAAGAAAACGATTCGGCTTCGGCACGTGGCACGCATGGAGGCCAGGCAGTCGGCCCCGGCACCGGTGGACATCTTCGACAGCGAGGAAGCAGACGAACGCGACGTTCAGCTGCAGATTTCACCTCCAGCGGAAGAAGTCGACTACGACTATCAAGTGGATGTCGAAGGCCTACCCGTACAAGAAGTCGTCGACGAGGTAGGAGACGACGATGAGGCCTATGGGGCCATGGAAGATAGCTCAGAGGACGAGCTATGCCCCGTTCGAACACTTACGAAGGCTCAGGTCGAGGGATCGCCTATCGGCCTTACCCAAGACCTTCTACCAAAATCCACGGCCCCGCCTCCCGGCCCGGCTACGGACACTTCGACGGAGCCGCCATTACCAAAAACGAAACTGAAACCTTCGACAATACCTAAAGTGGTTCAAGCGCCTTCGAAACCGAAACCTTCTGCTCCACCGTCGACACCCTCGTCTTCCGAGGTGTCTGGACAGCCCAGGCCGAAGAAGCATGTCGACCCGGCGAAGTCGGTGAAATCCGTCCAGCCAAAGCAGACCAAAGGCGTCGAGCAGAAGCCCAAGAAGGCCGTCCAGCCTCAGTCGAGCAAGGGCGTCGAGCCGAAGTTCGGGTCGGGCGTCGAGCCGAAGTTCGGGTCGGGCGTCGAGCCGGAGCCAAGCAAGGGCGCAGAGCCGAGGGCCGCAAAGGGCGTCGAGCCGAAGACCAGCCAGGGCATCGAGCCAAAGGTTGGTGCCCCTAAAGCGGTTGCCCAGGACGCCAACACGGTCAAGCCTCGGACTGAACAGCCCAAGTCATTGACGCTCGAGTCTTCCCACGTTGCTGGACCGAGGTCGTCTGTCATATCGGCGAAGCCGTCCGCTTCCTTCACAAAGCAGGTCTCGGACTCCCTCAAGCGTATCAGGGACAAGGCTTCGGCAGAAGACCCCAAAATGCCTTCCGCACCGAAGCAGTCGGTCCCCACCTCCAAGTCATCGACGCCACTCCTCTTCACGTTGCCGCCGAAGGTGGCACCGAAGGCCTTCGCACCACGGGCGGCGCCCGAAGCGAAATCGCGGAGTGCTGTGGGGTCGACGCCTACTCTCCCGGCTGGAGGCTTGACGCATCGACCACCATTAATGGAGGAACAGTCGGAACGTTTCATCGATGCCGACACTAGGAAGCTTACGCTTTACAAGCGGAAAATCACGGCGACGATGCCTTTGGAGTCGTATACCATTCCTTTGATGCGCAAAAGGCCTGCTTCTGATTCACCGGTCTTAGTCGAACCACTGACTCCTCGGACTCAAAAAGTTGCCACGCCCTCGCCAACTTATTCCGATGCTGGGGATCAAGATGAGGAATACAGCTTCCCGGCCCACACAGATCCTGATGCACAACAGGACGCAAGGGTGGACACAGGTGACCAGGGGAATCAGCAACCCGCCCTTGACCCTCAGATATACAATATCAAAACATCTCCCACTGAGGATTCTGCGGCATTCAATGCCTTGATTGAAAGGGCGGCTAAGAACCACGACGTTGAACTGCATGCTGACCCTGTGGAGGTGGACATGCTCTTTGACACTTTTTCAACAGCTGAGAAGACTGTGAAAACCCTCCCAATGCTGAAAGGGGTCCTCAAACATGCTGCGGACATTTTCAAAGAGCCCACACGGGCAAGGGTGGTCAACCCTAGAATTGAGAAAAAATACCGACCGGCACCTGGCGATCCCACCTACATCAAGGGCCAGTTGCCATTGCACTCCCTGGTCGTTTCTAATGCCCGCAAGAGGGCGAATTCGCAAACCACTGGTGAAGCTCCTCCCCCGGACAAAGAGTCCAAAGTGCTAGAAGCATCGGGAAAGAGAGTAGCAGCTCAGGCGGCCAATAACGGGCGTATCTCTAACACGCAGGCGCTCTTGGCACGGTACGACAGGGCACACTACGACACACTAGAGACCCTGTTGCAACATCTCCCAGACCAATATAAGGAGGCTGCGGAGATGCTTATCCAGGAAGGGAAGCTCATCTCCAATGCTTCAATTAAGTGTGCACTAGACGTTGCGGACACTGCAGCCAGGGCAATTAACACCAGTGTGATGTTAAGACGACAAGCATGGCTCAGAATCTCCGGATTTAAGCCTGAGATCTAAACTACCATCCTCAACCAGCCAGTTAACCCTGACAGATTATTTGGTCCTGAGGTGGATACCACCTTGGAAAAAATAAAAAAGGATACCGAGACTGCGAAGTCCATGGGAGCTCTCCAATCCCAACAGTTTCGGGGGAGCACTTTTCGTCGCTCAGGCAATAGGGGTGTTTCCAGAGGCCAAATGTCCCAGCAAACACAATTCAATAAAGGTGGGGCGCAATCCTCTTACCCCAAACAAAATAGAGGAGGTTATCGGGGCAACAACGCCAAGGGCAGAGGCAGGGGCAACAACAACTCCCGTTCCTCCGCCTCCAATAAACAGCGACGCCCTGTCACTGCCCCCCGACCATTCCACACCTGTCGGGGGGAGACTCCAGCAGTTCCTGCCAGTCTGGAAATCCATCACCACAGACAGGTGGGTCAGGAAACTTATCCAGTTCGGTTATTGTTTGGAGCTCACATCCACTCCACCCAACATACCACCAAAACACCGTCCTATGTCCACAGAGCATTTGCACTTATTGCAGCAGGAGGTTCTCGTCATGCTGCAAAAGGGCGCTATAGAGCTCGTGCCAGTGGAGGAGGAAGGCACAGGGGTGTACTCCCTGTACTTCTTAATCCCAAAGAAGGACGGGTCCCTCAGGCCTATTCTCGACCTCCGGCCCCTAAACCAATACCTTCTCTCGGAACACTTCCACATGCTAACGTTGCAGCAAGTTCTTCCGTTACTCACTCAGGGGGACTTCCTCGCAACCTTGGACCTCAAGGATGCTTACTTCCACATTCCACTCCATCCATCACACAAAAAATACCTCAGATTCACCATTCAAAATCGGCATTATCCATTCAAGGTCCTTCCTTTCGGAGTGACCACGGCCCCCAGAGTGTTTACCAAATGTCTAGCGACAGTGGCGGCGCACCTCAGGAGACAACACATCCATGTCTACCCTTATCTGGACGACTGGCTGGTTCAGGCAAAGTCGGCCCAGCAGTGCGCCGCCGACATGTCCCACACCATTCACCTTCTTCACAGTCTGGGCTTCTCCCTGAACTATCCAAAGTCGCACCTTCAGCCGGCCCATGTGCGGCAATATCTAGGTGCAACAATCAATACTCTGGCAGCCACGGCTCAGCCAACTTCGGCGCGGATCACCAACATCCAGTCGCTAATCCAACAGTTCAAACCGCAACACTCGCTTCCTGCGAGAGTGTTCATGCAGTTGATAGGCATGATGGCCTCCTGCATTTTCATAGTCCCGCACGCGAGGTTACATATGCGTCCGCTCCAGGAATGCTTAGCGCATCAGTGGAATCAGGCTCAGGGACAATTGAAAGACCTAGTGTTGGTCACCGGTCGGGCATACAACTCTCTGCATTGGTGGAATCCACACAACCTTTGCAAGGGCCGACCGTTCCAAGAGCCTGTCCCACAGATCACCCTGACGGCGGACGCGTCTCTCCAGGGATGGGGAGCTCATGTACTCCACTACTCAGTGCAGGGGCTATGGACAATACAGCAAAAGAAGATGCACATCAACTACCTAGAACTGATAGCAATCTTCATGGCACTGAAAGTATTCAAAGTACATCTGTGCAACAAGGTCGTGTTGATCCGGACGGACAACATGAAGGCCATGTACTACATCCAGAAGCAGGGAGGTACGCACTCTCCACAGTTGTCTCATCTGGCTCCGAGCATGTGGAAGTGGGCCATTCAGAGGAACATCTTCCTCATGGCGGAACACCTCCCAGGCACGGACAATCAAATGGCGGACCTGCTCAGCAGGTACAGCCACCAGATGCACGAGTGGGAGATACATCCATCAGTACTCCGCCCGTACTTCCAGCAGTGGGGTCATCCACAAATAGACCTGTTCGCCACAAGGGAAAACGCAAAATGCCAACGCTTTGCCGCCAGGTTCCCTCACCCACAGTTGCAAGGCAATGCGATATGGATGAACTGGTCAGGCAGATTTGCGTACGCTTTTCCCCCAGCACCTCTCATACCGCTGGTGGCAAGAAAGCTAAAGCAACACTCGATGACACTCCTCCTGGTTGCTCCAACGTGGGCACGCCAGCCATGGTACACCACGTTTCTAGAACTCTCCGTGGTACCGCATCAAAGGCTACACCTCACGCCCAAGCTTTTGACGCAGAGCCATGGCGACATTCAGCATCCAGATCCGCAACAGCTCAACCTGGCGATCTGGCTCCTGAAGTCTTAGAGTTTGGCTACCTTGACTTGCCTCCTGAATGCATGGATATCATACGGGAGGCAAGAAAGCCCACCACCAGAGCCTGCTATGCAGCAAAATGGAAGCGGTTTGTCATTTACTGTGCTACACACAACATCAACCCGCTAGATGCATCCACTCCCAACATCATCTGCTATTTGTTACATCTTTACAAATGCAATCTAACATACGCTTCCATCAGGATACACTTATCCGCCATAGCGGCTTATCTCCAAAACAGGCAGCATCTCTCCGTTTTCAGAGTGCCTGCCATTAAAGCCTTCCTAGAAGGCCTGAAGCGGGTCATCCCTCCCAGGACCCCGCCAGCTCCTGTATGGAACCTCAATGTGGTCCTCACCAGGTTGATGGGCCCACCTTTTGAACCTCTACATTCCTGTGAGATTCAGTTCTTGACATAGAAAGTAGCTTTTCTCATTGCCATTACGTCTCTACGACGTGTTCGTGAGCAACAGGCGCTCACTGTACAAGAGCCATTCATTCAAATTCACTCCAACAGGGTGGTGCTGCGCACTAACCCTAAATTTCTTCCTAAAGTGGTTTCCAGGTTCCATGTCAATCAGACCATTGAACTGCCCGCATTCTTTCAAAACCCAGAAACAGTTGCCGAAAGAATGCTCCACACTCTTGATGTCAAACGAGCCTTGATGTACTACATCGATAGGACCAAAGACTTTAAGAAAACACAACAACTCTTTGTTGCCTTCTCAGCCCCGCACAAAGGCAACCCCATTTCCAAAGCAGGTATAGCCAGGTGGATCGTTAAGTGCATTCAGATTTGCTATCACAAGGCTAAGCACACTTTAATGGTCCCTCCAAGAACCCACTCCACCCGAAAGTTGGGGGCCTCTATGGCTTTCCATGGTAATATCCCTTTGGAAGATATTTGTAGAGCAGCCACATGGTCTACACCACACACATTTACTAAACATTACTGTGTAGATGTGCACTCCAAGCAGCAGGCAGCTGTAGGGCAGGCTGTTCTCAAAACGCTTTTTCAGACTTCTGCAGCTGGCACAGGCGGCCGCCGTTAATGGAGGGACTGCTATGTATTCTATGCTATAGATATGAATTCAGCAGCCCACATGCCTCGAACTGAATATGCTACTTACCAGTATGCATCTGTTCTTGGCATGTAGGGCTGCTGACATTCATATCGCCCGCCCGGCGCCTGTAGCGGCTGCAGACTTTTTAACACTTACTTTTAGCATGGCCATCGCTTACACTATTACACTCCATCTTTGCCACAATGGCTAAAAACAATCTGGGGATGGAGTCGATGCCCATGCGCACTGTAGTCCAGGGGAGGAGCCACCTATCTCGTTATACTTCGAAGACTCTTCCAGGACAACAATGTGCAATCACCGGACCCAACACTAGGCGGCGATCTATGCTATAGATATGAATGTCAGCAGCCCTACATGCCAAGAACAGATGCATACTGGTAAGGAGCATATTCAATTTGTACATGTTATTCAATACAATGTGATAAGATGCATCCATGGGGGTGAACATGTTTGCTGAACCCAGCACAACATCCATGAAAACTGGGTGTCATGATGATCCACCCACATGCTAGTATTTAAGCCCCTCAAATCCATACATGTTCTAAAGGTGTCACTGTGTTCACCTGACGATAACTACTGCAATTAACCTCTCTTAAGACTGTTCCCTCGATGATCCTATCCGTACACAGTTATTCAAATTTTTACTTGAAATCGATCATGGCAGCTCTAGACCCTTGCATCTTATATACCTGAGGGATGGTGTTCACCTTGAGCCCAATCTTATGCCACTAACATTACCAACTCTTGTAGAAACATATTTGGATATTGTCTCTCACCTCCAGTTTATAGTGCATAATAACGGCTTAGGATGATTTAAGTCTAATCTAATCTTAAAACCTTGCTTTTGAGCTCGATCTACTAAGAATATTCTTCTTTTTGCAACATTGTCTATTGAATTCAGTCTCAGACTCAAAACGACGTTTTAATTTTTCAGTTCATACCCATCAGGATTATTGGCCTTGTATAAAGCCACATTAAGACATTTGGACAGTATATCTTATAAGATTCAGACAGGCTTTTGTTTTTTACTTAAAGGTCTCCTTTGACTGTATTTTGTAATGGTGATGCGTTTTTTTGCTGTCTGGAATTTTGTTTAACAGAAGGCTTGGCGCTGTTTAAATTCCCACAGCAGTCTGTCATCTATATGGGATCTGAACATTACTTCTCCTTCCCCGCCATGTACCCCTTGTCCTCCCTCCTTCCTCTGCACTATCGTTTGTTGTGTATCCTCTTCATGGCTTCATTCTTTATAAACGTTAATTTCTGGGTGCCTAGCCTGTGTGGAGAGAGAGGTGAAGGGAGTCTTCCAATGGCATCTTCCCTGTTTGGGGCTGGTGCCTGGAAAGAAGCTTGGTCCCAAATTTCTGTCTCATGTCCTCACCCTACTCGCTCTTGGGAGCTTCATACGTGTTGTTCCTCTATCAGTCGTATGGTGATTCCATATAATACCCACTGCCTTAACAATGCATCATGAGTGCTCTCCATATCACTCGTGGCTCACGTAGCACTTTCTTGGTGGTTCATCAATGCCTCCAATGAAGTCCCTTCACTCCTGGGTAAATTGTATATAGTTCTCCTTCGATGTTGTCGCATCACATCAATGGATCGCTCATCTTATGACTACAGGTTGGATTCGATGTACACTTCCTTAGTGGTTTAACAACGCCGCCAGTGAGCTGGTTCATTGTCACTTCTGAGTGGATTCCATAAGGTCCTCATTTAGTGGTTTAACTGTGCCTCCAGAGGACTGTCCCGCTGTTGTTAATGAATGGATGACGGGTGGGCTCTCATGCGCTTCTGAGTGGACTCTGTATAGCACTTCTGTAGTGTCTATACAGTGCTTCCAATGGGTTGGGTCTTTAATGCTACTAAGTAGACTCCATATATCCTAGTAGACTCAACTGATGCACATCCACAATAAGTTCTGTATTTGGCTGCCCACCCTAAAACTGATAATCACTTGCATGTGCAACAGCTTCTATTCACACACTCTCAGCTACACTCCCTTCCTTCGAGCAGCAGCATTAGGTGCATTGCACTTCCACTCCAAAGCTCAAACATAACACACCTTCATGGAGCCGGCAGCTGCGTCATTGACGGCGTCTGGTTTGCTTTTTCCTCTGTGGCAGCTGAAACATCCAGTTCTAGAAGCCGGTACCCAGAAGATGTTGAAGTCTTTGATTTCCCTGAGACATCCAACAGGAGACAAGCTCTACTTCAAGCCCTTGGAGAATACTCTCCAGGATGTTGAAAGTATAATCCAGTCCTTTCACTGCCCAAGACAGAAGCAGAAAACAGTTGGCCAACACAGCATAGCAAGCAGCAAAGGGGCAGTTCCTCCAGACAGTTTTTCCAGTACTTATTCCTGGCAGATTCCTTAGTCCAGCAGTAATCTAAAGTTCTGGGGTCAGGGCCCCAATATGTATACCCCATTTTCCTTTGAAGTTGGTTCAAACAAAGTATTTTTTTGTTTTTTTTTAAATCTTTTATTTATCAAGTTTCCATCATATGTAACGTACATTACTGTCTTTGGTAGTCATAGTTACAGACCTATATTAGTTTTGCGCATTCATCGTTCTTGTCTCGTAAATGCAAAAAGCAAAGAATAAAGAGATAAGTCTTTGATAATACACCAACAAATTGTGGCCTGACACTTCCATTTTAGTACAGTTATATGACATTTGACGCACTAGAAATGTCGAGTCGTGCAACCAGCAATATATTAATCACATGCCATATATTTCGCATATCATGGGGATACAGATATCAGCAGTTACAAGAGGGCCTACAGAGCATGAGGCATCTCTATCACAGGACATTTCGTATAAATCGTTCGACCCCTCTGTGTCCCGCATCAAAAGATACCTCTGGAGAGGACCCCATATATCCTTGGGCCTTGAAGCATGTGGGAGCGTTTCAGCATATGTTAGCTGTTCTTGGTAACAGATTAGGTCATCTAGCCACTCCTTGAATTTCGGGGCTCGCGCCCCACACCATCTGCAAGCAACTCTATTCTTAGCCAATAGTAGCGACGTGGTAATGTATCTGCAATACAACTTAGGGACTTGTTCGGTGTAGCCCAGAAGCGCGAGTAGGGGACCGCACTCCAGTGTGACAGTTGTCATCTTCTCCAGGGCTTCGAAGAACTGTACCCTAAATTTCTGTACCTTTGGGCATTCCCAGGCTAAATGTAGGAATCCGCCCCCCGGCCTGTTACATCTCTCATAGCAATCCGTATCTTTCAGTTTGAACCTAAACATTTTGGCGTGAGTATAATAGAGACGCTGCAGGAACTTATAGTGTATTACACGAAATCTACAGCTAGCAGAGATTTGTGAAGTTTGAAGAAAGCAATAGGTCTACTGTTCGTCAGTTAGCTCCCTCCCCAAGTCTGTGTTGCAGTGTGTACAGGCTGTGCTAGGGGTCCCTGGCTGTTGTGTGCATATGTTATGATAAAGCATGGATACCAAGTGTTTCGCATCGGTGGATCCCAGCATTTGATGTAAAGGGACAAGACTTGTGCGTTCCTGCTGGAAGTCCAGGACAATAGAACGAATTCCCTGCCTAAGTCGAACTTAAAGGAATATGACGAGGGACGGATCTCGTGGAAAAAAATGGTCAGAAGAGCGGAATATACCATCATGAAAGAGATCGCCCTATTTAGTAACGTTGGTACATTCACACAGTTTGTGAAAAACGCGTTCTTGAAGTAGGGGCATGCAGGGATGATAGGACAGGGGACGCCGTGATGAATACAGCATGGGGGATACAAGGAGATACGCAATACGGTGCAATGCATCAACTGTACCCGTGACAATAGTGGGTGGTGTGTTGCGTGCGTGCGAATAGGCTTGTGTATCATTCCATCCAAAGGGATGGGTTCTGCCAGCCAGTGCTTCGCTGCTACCTGTGGCATGTATCTGGGGGGATTGATCCAGTAATAAGCATAATGAGCTTGTGCACACAGAAAATACACTTCAAAGTCTGGGATATCAAAACCTCCCTGCTCATAAGGTCTCGTGAGTGTCGATCATTTTATCCGCGGTTGTTTACCTCTCCAGAGCAATCTAATCAGTTCAGTGCGAAAAGCTTTAAAAAAATAGCGACCAGGATTATAAGGTACTAACAGCCCGTCCCGACGTTGTCCGGGTATGAAATAGAATGTGTGTATTTGGCAAGGGCAATTTATTTTAAAATCTCGCGGTAGACAACATTTTTTGTTTCATTAGAATAGGGACGGAGAAGGTCCAGCTGCAGCCCTGGTTGATGTTAGCAGGCGCGTGTAATTGGTGTAGTGATCTGCCGCCTGAGCCCGGCTACAGCCCTGGTTGATGTTAGCAGGCGTGTGTAATGTCGTTGAATGAGAGAGTTATCAGCTGCGGGTAAATCCGTTTAATGAGAGAGTTGAGTGACGGTGAGTAGGAGAGGCTGCAGTAATTGTCCCCGCAGACATGCTGATTTGCGTGTTCCCCCGCTTGAGGCCCAGATGCAGGCCTGTTTGATGTTAGCAGGCGCGTGTAATTAGTGTACTGATCCACCGCCTGAGCCCGGCTAGAGCCCTGGTTGATGGTAGCAGGCGCGTGTAATTTCGTTGAATGAGAGAATTCAGTAACAGCGTGCAGGAGAGGCTGCAGTAACGTTACTTACCAGGCCTCCAGGTGAACGCGTTTGTCACGCCCCCAGCACACGGCCACAGCAGACGATCTTCTGATTAATGTACGACCCACATGGCATGAAGGGCGGAACGTAGCACATGCCCCCAGCGTGCCCCTTGATGCGGCGCAATTGCGTTCACATGGCATGAAGGCCGGACACACTCCCCCAGCGTTTCTCACGCCCCCAGCGTTTCTCACGCCCCCAGCGTGCCCCTTGATGCTGCGCAGCACCGTAATTTGCGCTTGTATGTACGACTCACATGGCATGAAGGGCGGACACATGCCCCAGCGTTTGTCATGACCCCAGCACACGCCCACAGCCCACGATGTGATGGCCGTACCACACGCCCCCAGCCCTGGTCACACCCCCAGCCCACACCCACAGCACAACGCAGACACGCCCTCAAGGGACTACTTTGCTGGCACGGTTCTTTTACCTTTTAAATGTATAGAGAAGATGGCCGCCTGGTAGGAGCTGCCTGGAGGAGCTCCCCGTGCTTGGGATCCCTTAACCGGGTATATCCCTGTTAGCAGCAACCATCAATCGCTCGCTGGATCATCAAGAGTAACAGGAACACCCAAGAGTAACTAGGAGTAACCTAAAAGTACTGGATGACATATACTACGTGTATCGTCGTCGCGGCTGGCCAGCACCACAGCAGATGGGGCTCAGAGGCGTCGGAGGGCTGGGAGAGCTTGAGACGCTGGTAGCTGCTGCACCGAAACCAGAACCGGGACCGGAGCGGAGCTAGCACCAGACCCTCTCCCCACTCCGGAACAGAAGCGGAGGCTGTAGCGGGTCGAGGCAACGACGACTGCGGCGGCAGAGGACCCCCTCCCGACGGCAACAGAAGACAGCAGAGCACCGGGACCAGCGCGGGACAACGGAACACCCCCTCCCTCCTCCCGCAGCAGAAGGAATACTGCAGCGGCGTTGGAGGGCTGGAAGCGACTTGTGACGCTGGGAGCGGCTGCCCCGAAACTGTAGCGACCAGAACCAGGACCAGAGCGGAGCTAGCGCCGGACCCTTCCCCCGTTCCGGAGCAGAAGCGGAGGCTGTTGAGGGTCGAGGCAACTACGACGACATCGGCAGCAGCAGAGGACCCCCTCCCGACGGCAACAGAGGACAGCAGAACACCGGGACCAGCGCGGGACAACGGAACACCCCCTTCCCCCGCAGCAGAAGGAATCCTACCGCCTACCGACAGCAGAGGACGTCGGTGACAGCCGGGACCAGCGAGGAACGAGGCGACAACTTCGGAACTCCCCCCCCCCCCCCCGGAGTATCCCAGGACCAGCGCGGGACCAGCCTCGTCAATAGACGCCCCCCCCCCTCTCGTCCTGCTCCCGCTCCTGGCGGAGGACTCCTGGCGGTCTTGAGGGCTGTGAGGGGCTGGGGGGAGACCTGCAGACCACGGGCGGCTGTGGATGCCCTCCCTCCCTCCTATAATTGCTGAAACAAGGGTGTCTCAACTTTCCCGCAGAGGACCCGCGAGAGCTACTTCACAGGGTTTGTGACAAAAAAAGGTATTTTCTTGAACTCGCTTTTTATGATGTTAAAACCCTTTGTCCAAAATGGCGGGGTCCAGAAACTAAGGCAATAAATCACCTGTGCCTCAGATGCCCACGAGGCTCCTGCAAGATAAGACTCCCTCGCAGCAACTTAGAAACAGGGGTAGCTCAAAGCGAAACTGCCCTCCCTGCTCACAAAGCAACAAAAAATAAAAAGAGGACTACTGTCTCTTTCTCCCATATGGGGCGGCCATTTTTTTTGCCCAGTCTCTCTCTCGGGTGGCCATCTTGGACTAGTCATTGTAGCGGGGCTATCATCCATTCATTCACACTATCTGAACTTACACTAAGAACTCAACACCGGCTACCGCTTAGTCTACCTTTTTTGTGGCAACACTATATTTTTACTTGTATTTTGTTCACTTTTGACAGAATGTCGGTCTCTTTTGCAGGATTATACCTCTATCTGTATTATAAACATTTCTGCAGTATTATACCTTTTTGTAACCGGCACTCTGTTCACTTTCCCATGTAACACAGAGACTGCTACCTCTTATATTTGGGGTCATACCTACATGTTTCCACTACTACTTGTGATAGAGATAGACTATGTTTTGCTATATTATATTTGTATCTGTATCTTGTACACCTTGTAACCTGCACCCAGTTCACCTTCTCTTTGGGACGCACCGACTGCTACCTCATATACTACCTCATATACTTCGATTGCTACCTCAGATACTTTGATCGCACACTAATGTCAATGCTACCTCCTATATCAATATTATATTCTTACCTGTATTTTGCTCACTTTTGTAACCTGCACCCAGTTTCACTTTCTCTTGGGTCGCACCGATTGCTACCTCATATATTTTGATTGCTCTCTAAGATCACTAATGTTCTGATTTCTGACCCAGATAACCTGTTGTGCTTGCATGTGCACCTTGCTCCGGCATATCACTACTGCTCACCCACCCCCGCGCTACACTGCTACCAGACCAACATGGAGCTCATTGGCAAACACACATATAAAATAAACTACCCTTCCTCTCTCACCAAAAAATCTACTAAACGCTTTAAACACGACTTCCTTAGGTCCCACCCAGAAACACCCTTTGCCGACACCTACTTCTCATCGGTCAATGGACCCTTGAACACCGACATCATTTTCCACACCACACGCATAGCGCAATGGAAAAAAGTGTTCCTCACCCTATTCACCGTCTCCACCACCAGGAAATCCGCACATGGCCTAACACTCTCCATCACATCGTCCCAACTCCTCCCAGGCAGAACCACCATCACTATTTACAACAACGGGATTGTTTTAATTCAAGCGATAGACAGGAACCTGGAACTACTGGACAACATGTTCCCCTCTCTCAAAGAGCACCTTTCCAACCCTCGGACTTACACGCATATCACCCCCTGTCCTACCTCCCCTAACGTCACAGCCCCCACCCTTAACTCTCCTAACACAGTTCAGCAGCAAGAAGACACACACCTCACCTTCACACCCTGCTCCACAGTCAATCACCTGCCCCTCGCAGCTACCCCTCCCCGCCCCTCATTCACAGACATAGACCTGGTCCCTCCACACACCACTCGCTTTCCCAGCCTCCCTACTAACCTTCGTACCTCCGCTCATCCTCCTGTCTCCCCCTCCACACTTTGCACTCCCGTACCTTCCCCCGCACATTTTTTCTCAGAGCACCCCTCCTCCCCCAATGGCACCACACACAACATGACTCTCTCTCCGACTTCCGCCCTCCCCACACTTAGCACTCCCACCACACCTAGCCTGCACCCCTCCATCAACCTCCCACCCCCCTCGCTCACTCCTCAATACCCCACCTCCTCCCCCACAACAGCCAGCCTTCACATCACCCCCTTTTTCCCCTCCCCCCCTAGCACGGATGCGCTTCCCAACACCTACCCTCTCGCTAACGCCCCCAACGCCCCCAACACCCTCATCAGTTCCGACTCTCCACCCGGACTGCCCCCGGTCAACGTATGCGCCGGTTCAGCGCCAGTACCCCCCCCCAACACCGCGCCCATCATCACCTTGGACACTATTATGTCTACCCTCCTCCAATTGAAAGAAGAATTACACTCCATTAAAGAGTTGCTCTTCACACACCCCAGACACCCCCCCATCACCACCCCTACCACACCTAACACCACTTCCCCCTCACCTCCTACCCGCCCTACCACACAACACTCCACACACCGGACCTCTATCCCCCCTCGCAATACCAACAATCGCAATAACAATTGCAATCTCATCACTACCAAGCGCAATACTCCCCCTTCTACACCTAACAACACTTCCTCCTCTCCTCCTACTCGCCTTATCACACATCTTTCCCCACATTGGACTTCTACCCCCTCTTGCAATACCACCAATCGCCCCAGACGCACCTCCAACTCGATCTCTGACCATGACGTACACACCCTTCTCCACTCTTACGACCCGGCTCCCCAAAAGCCACTAGCTACCAACAACATGTCCATCCCAACAATTATATCTAACCCCCTTAGGCAACAAAAGGATAACAACAGAGGCGCTGTCCCCAACAACCTCACTAATGTACCCCTCATTACGGAATCGTCCTCCACCCTTTGCACCCCTAGCCTTAAATGCATACTTCTCAACTGCAGATCGGCCCAAAGACATTCCACGGAGGTCGCCGACCTCATCATGTCCCTGGAACTGGACCTAGCCATTCTGACTGAAACGTGGCTGTCTGATTCCTCTACACCTATACTGGATATCCTAGTCCCTCCCAACTACTGTATCATTGGACTTGACAGGGCCATAAAGACAGGCGGTGGAATTGCCTGCATCTACAGAAGCAACCTCTCAGTCTCTTAAGTGGCCGCCCCCTCTCTTACTTCCTGTGAATACCTCTGCCTCGATATCATCAGCGAAAGCAAACCGGTATGCTCACTACACATTATATACCACCCACCTGGGGACAATCTCTCCTTCGTCCAACAACTCATGGATACAATATCAGCCAACTCAGGACGGCAGCACACCCAAATTTTCCTTGGCGACTACAATCTCCACTGGAATGACAGCAGTGACACAGTGGTAAACAGCCTCAAAAGCTTTCTCAACGCACTTGATCTCAACCAAATATGCAATAACCCGACCCATAAGAGAGGTTCAACCCTTGACCTTATCTCCAAAGAGGGCGCTATTCAACTGGAGTCAATCCAACCTTGTGACTGGTCAGATCACTACATTGTCTCCTTCCTCATCAAGGAAAAAATCAGACTTAACTCAGTTCAACCCCCTAAGCACAAAGTGTGGAAAAGAGACTTGAAGAAACTCAATCCAAACTCCCTACCACCTAACAGCTGCAATCGCCTACTTCCCCCCCTCCCGGCGTTTCAGACGTTCAACTTCTGACTGACTACTATCTCAATACTATGTCCACAATAATCAATGAGGCGGCACCCATGCAACTGAAAAGAGTCTCGTCCAAGAAGACTTCCAACCCATGGTATGACGGTAGCCTCAATGAGGATAGACGGGCCATGCGAATGGCAGAGCGCACCTGGAGATCAGCCCCTTCTGCAGTGCACCTAAAAAGTCAAAAGATACAGAGAAACGCCTACTTCAGGAAAATAAAACGCTCAAAAAGAAACTTCTTCAGCCTCCAACTCGCCCAAGCTAAAAACCGTCCCAAAAAACTGTTTGAGTTAGTCAGAACACAATCCAAAGAGCAACCCCAGACACCCAGCTCCATGGGCGATACTCCTTCCTGCGAAGACTTCTCTGCCTTCTTTATCCAAAAAACTGAGAGAATAAGAAGCGATCTCCTCAATGACGCTATCCTGTACTCCAACCCCCGACACTCAGCAGTGCCTCAACCAAAGAACAATGCTACTTGGTCAGCCTTTGACACCTACTCCGAAGAAGAAATTGGCAGACTGCTCAACACCTTGAAACCTTCCAATCACCTCTCTGACCCCCTTCCTGCTAACGCTGTAAAAGACTTTTCCCCTTGGCTTCTCCCACTCTGGTCAAAGATTATCAATAGCTCTCTTCAACAAGGATCCATCCCCAACGCCCTCAAAGTAGGGCAAGTCACTCCGCTACTGAAAAAACCAACAGCAGACCCCACTGATCTAAACAATTACCGCCCTATTACAAACATTCCCACTCTCGCTAAACTGTTGGAAAAATGCGTACAACTACAACTGACTAAACACATAGATAAGTTTGATCTCCTAAACGCTCATCAGTCAGGCTTCCGAGCAGGGCACAGTACCGAAACTGCCATGACTCACATAGTGGACGATGCCCTCCAAATCCTAGACCAAAACGATACCTGCCTCCTCATCCTTCTGGATCTCTCCTCAGCATTCGATACAGTTAAACATGAGAACTTACTCGAACTGTTAAACACAAGAATGGGCATATCTGGGACTGTTCTAAAGTGGTTCACCTCATTTCTACACAACCGGACACAAAGATTCAAAAGCAACAACCTGCTGTCCTCTCCGGTACCTGTATCGCTAGGCGTCCCTCAAGGATCCTCCCTCTCCCCAACACTGTTCAACCTAGTTATGGAACCTCTCACTACGTTGCTACAGGCATCTAATGTGCACTTTCACATGTATGCCGACGACACCCAACTTTATCTCAAAATACAATCTCCCAAGGACATCATGCTTCTGAACACCACGATCAGAAACACCCAATCCTGGCTTGCTGAGAATCACCTCAAACTCAATGCTCTGAAGACCGAGTTCCTCTTGATCTCACCTCCCGCTAAAATATCCACGGCTCAAACATGGCTTAAGCAATTAACGGCTCTAAATGTACAGCCCATCGTAGTAGACTCAGCAAAATCTTTAGGCATAACACTGGACACCAATCTCAACATGCAGCAGCACATCAGCAAGGCAACCAAAGGAGCGAACTTCCAAATCAATACCCTGAGAAAACTTAAACCCTTCCTTCCTGCCAAAGACTTCCAAACTGCAGTACAATCTATAGTCATCCCGCACATAGATTACGGTAGCACCGCCCTCTGCGGGCTCCCCCTAACTACAACGGCACCCCTAAGAGCGTCCCTTAACGCCGCAGCGAGACTCGTCACTGGCTCAAAAAAACACTCGCATATCTCCCCGGACTTTAAATCACTGAACTGGCTACCTTTTGAAGCCAGAATACAACTGAAAATCGCATGCATGACACACAAGGCTGTGCACCTGAATTCACCCGCCTACCTCACTCAAAAGCTGACTATTTCGGGTGGCTCCCGAACTACTAGAAGCACAAACAATCTTTTGCTGAAACCTCGAAGATTTCGGAAGGAAAAAACTTATAAACACTCCTTTTCAGGAATGGCACCCAGGATCTGGAACTCACTCCCTCCGGAAACAAGGCTCATCTCCTCCGAAACAATCTTTAAGAGGGACGTTAAAGCGATCCTCATGGCAAAATACACATGATCTATTGCTCCGTATCACTCATGAATCTGCCCTGTAAGTCCTGCCCG
This sequence comes from Lissotriton helveticus, assembly GCF_964261635.1. Lineage (NCBI taxonomy): Eukaryota > Metazoa > Chordata > Amphibia > Caudata > Salamandridae > Lissotriton > Lissotriton helveticus. Next base: position 1,216,207,161 of record NC_136070.1, on the reverse strand, counting down.
ACCCTGGTCTACTGTACCACCTGTGTTATCGAATTACTTAACTGTATACGCTCACTCTTTGTATTTTGTTATAATGTTTGATGCACCTGGTTGATTATGTATATTGTTATATTATTGATGCACCTGGTTGACTTTGCACACTTTACCCTCTCCACCTCAACGTTCCTTACTCCCCTAATACTCTCGCACCTGTGGGACTATACACCCTGCTCACACCTACCTCAACTGTGCCCACCTTTAAACTCTAAATATTCTAAACACGCTTAAGCAAGTATATGCTCCTTATTATTGCACTTTATACTATTGACGCAATTGTTTGTCTATACACTGTGTACCGACACTACCTCACCTGTGACCTACCTCATGTCCTTGGTCCCACCTATGTAACTAGCACCTTGTACCTAACTACCTCATATATTACTCTGTATATACGCTTTATTACTTTGTATTTTTTATCCCCATGCCCTTGTAAAGCGCTCTGATATCTGCAAAGATCTTGTTCGCGCTATATAAAACTTTCAAAATAAATAAATAAATAAATAGAGGAGTTGGCCTAACGGCTATGGCGCTTGACCTCGGACCTGGGGATCTGGGTTCGAGTCTTGGTAACGACGCCAAAAATCCTGTGATTCTGGGCAAATCACTTAATCTCCCCGTGCCTAACAAAAATGAATGTGTGTCCTCATGTAACGTAACTGATGCTATGTAAAGCGCTCTGATACCTGATTCAGTTCGGGTCAAGTTCGCGCTACTCAGCAAAAAATAAATAAAATATGGTGGCCGTCTGCATAGCCTATGTCCTTCTTCTGCAACTGCCCTTTCCAACGCTGTATTGGGTGTTGTGGTTGGTGCTGTGGTTACTGAGATTACCCGCCTCAAAGGTTTGGGCTCTCTCTTTATAATATTAGTATGGATATTCATGAATAAATATAGGAACTGCGGAAGCCCAACTATTCTTATCAAGGAAGCACGGCCTGCGAGCGAGAGAGCAAGGGAGATCCAACGGGTAACACTGCTGGTAAGACTATCTATAGCTGTACCATAATTGAGGCGTATCAATTCTTCCCTGTTACTGGAAATTTGTATCCCTAGATAACGGAGGTCAGTGTCACACCATTCAGCGGGAAGTTGAGAGAATTTGATGACTGTAGGCGTTAGGGGGAATATTTGTGACTTCCCCCTGTTAATATGTACCCCGTAGAGTTCCAAAAACAATGAATTCCCGCAGCAGAGGATTGATGTTTTGGTGAGGATCTCTTACATAAAGGGTAACATCATCTGCGTAGAGCGAGAGATTAGGATTTGACGTATATAACATCGTAGTGCCTTTTCCTGGTGGTGCTGACGCAGCTTGGACGCCAAAGGTTCTATCGCAATGGCAAATAACAGGGGGGGATGATGGGCATACCGGCCGGGTGCCTTACGAGATGGGAAATGCAGATGAATGACCGTTTATTAACACTTGGGACATTGATACAATAATCTTATCCTGGATGTGAATAGGAGCCCAAATGCTTTAGGCGCCAATCTCCGCAGCTCCTAGCATATACTGGCTGATAGCATATATTATTATTTGCAAATCGGGCAGCAGGTGCCCCGCAAACTGACTGGATTTCGGTCCCTATGCAACCTGTGGAGTATTCCGCCCGTTAAAGGCCATTGGCCTCACAGCGCATCAATTACAACTGATCTCGCAGATCATCTAGAAGAGGCATAGTCGCATATGGCCGATCCGCCACCCGCGCGGCCTGCATAATGACGCCTCACAAAAATGTCCAGAAATCTGCTTTGCTAGGGCGTATCAGCACTCCCACTCTGCGTCAGTCTTCCCGTGTATGCAGCTTGCATAATGCGGCAAAGAGGCACTCACGGCTTTACAGCCACTGCCACAGTAGCACTTTGGCCTGCGTACCACGTGGGGACCTCGGTGCTTGCATGGCTGTCTGCGCCCAGCGGTAGTCCCAGGCCACCTGGTGCCGCGCAGCGGTGGTTTCAGTTCCCGTCTATTACTTCGCCATATAATGGCGGACGTGTGTCAAACTTGCGTCGCTTGGTCCTGAGGCTTCGGGCATTTCAGTTCGATGGTTGTACGGTGGTTCTTGCCATCTGGGCAGGATAAAATGCACAATTTCAGCGCCAGGCTGCGGGAGCCTCACGTAAGGGCGGCCATTCCGCCCGTGCGCCACCTAGCGCCCCTTAGTTCAAACAAAGTTCCTCTGGCACACATAAATCAGTTCAGCCTGGCTCAGGCCAGGTTCACCACAGGAGGTGGAGACAGCTTTGTGAGAGGCAGCCACAGTCCATTCAGGTACGAGCAACAACTCCTCCTACTCTAAATGCAGCCAGGTTTATGCAGCCTGGCTATGAATCACCCAGGAAAGGCAGGGCACACCTCAACCCCCATCCTTGTGTCTGTCTAGTGTGAATGCACATCCCCTGCTCCTGTCACTCTAAACCAAGAAGGGAATACACAAAAGGAAGAGGCACACAGGATGGTAAAAGCAAGACAATGCCTTCTTTCTAAAAGTGGCAATTTCAAACACAATATGAAAATCATCTTTACTAAAAGACTTATCTTTCAATTCTGAGTTCAGGAAGGGTAAACTCCATTTCTTATCTTGTCCCAATGGAAAGTTATACTTCTAAGATGTTACAAAGCAACTTCAATGTTAACATATGGTACAGATAGCTTTGCAATAGTGAAAAACGGAATGCACAGTATTTCACTACCAGGAATGTAACAAACAACAGTACATGTCCTATCTTTTCCCCACACTGCACCATGCCAACAGGGTTACCTTGGGCCTACCTTAGGGGTGTTTTATAAGTGAGAAACGCTAGGTTAAAGCCTGGCAAGTGGGTGCACTTGCCAGGTCGACATGACAGTAAAAACTGTGCGCAGACACTGCAGTGGCAGGTCTGAGACACCTTTGAAAGGCTACTTTTGTGGGTGCCACAACCAGTGCTGCGTGCTCACTAGTAGCATTTGATTTACAGGCCCTGGGCGCACACAGTGCACTGTACTAGGGACTTACAAGTAAATTAAATATCCAAATCATGGAAAACCAATCATAACACAATTTACATGCAGAGCTTGTGCACTTTAGCACTGAATAGCTGTGGTAAAGTGTCCAGAGTCCTAAAACCAACACAAACGATGTCGGAAAAGGAGGGCAAAAAGTCTGGGGGTAAAATCACCGAAAAAGTCATGTCTAACCCCACCTTGTCCATAATGTCCAACATTAGCCAAATAACAAATTACTCCCTTTCATTCATGCACTTCAAAGGGCTTTGATGTAGAGCAGAGCGTTTTTTACCCTCGCCATGGATATGAAGTACTGGGACCCACCAGAAAGTGCAACATGCCTTGTAAGGGCTACAGAAAGTGCTTTGTAAGTACTCGTAGAATACAATACTATAAGCTGATTTGGAATCTGCAAGTATGATGGTTTCTACTCTTCCCACCGTCACCTTGTGATATGGTCAAACCTATTGATTGTAGAAGAAAATCATTACCTGAACAAATGTCCTCATTTCCTAAATTGTTCAAGTTTTTATCCATCCAGCCATGGCTTTGCTTTCTCATATGGTCATTGCGCTTTCGAGCGATCACTCAGTAGAATATTGAACTGACCGCATGCCCCTTACAGCCACACCTATAGCCGTTCACCTCTTCTCCTTTCACAAAGATAACGGTCTCTTGGATCCTACTATTGGCCATCTTTGTAACCCCCCCGGCTGCTCTAGGAATAATTTCATCATGATGTTCTCAATAGCTGTAGCCACCACACACTTTCTTAGATTGGTAACCTAATTTCCCACTGGTTCCCTTGATAATTGGTACAAGTATTAAGTTCAAATACATAATTCTTCAGTGGTTTACATTGATCTTTCAACACAGCTTTCCACCAGTCTCAATATACTGCATCATCTTCCATTCGGACACGCGAGGGCAAATGTTGACATGGGTGCCATTAAATATGTAAACTTTTATTAACACTAGTTTTTTTTTGCTGCATAAATATCACATTTTATAGCACAAATATCCGCTTAAAATTCACAAGTGTAGAGGAAGGAGCCATGGACTTTGCAGGAATATTGTATGGGACAGTACGCTGTGCATGACCTAATGTAGATTATTAAAACAAGACTACATTAAGATCCAGTATGGACTGGTGCTTGCACCACCTGCGAGAAAGCGCTTGCCTTTTTAATAGGCCACACCAACATTCCCCAATGGAGTCGTGCTGAGTTTTTGGCAAGCCTCTTTGCTTAATCTTCATTAGTGGACCATGCTAATAATGTCTAAAGTAGGAACTTCCACGTTGTCCTCACCCAGCTCATCTTGGCACCATTATCGCTATAATGCCAAGACCGCTAGATAATAGGCGGCAATGGTTCCCAACAATTAGCCTTGACAATAATGGACCTTATCCTGTTGACCACTAAAAACCTCTCTGGCAATGTAAACCCACAGCACCGTATCAACCTGCATCCCAGCTTGCTGCTGGTGGAGGTTACCTGGAAACGAGCCACCAGTCATTTTTGCTCTGGTAACTGGTGCCATGACTTGGTCAGGCCTTTGTTGATGCTTGTGTGGTAGGTAACAGGGTTCCATATGTGCAGGAGAGCAAACATCTACACATCAGTGACTGATAACATATACACACACCCATCCGCTTCTTCGGGGTCGTATACAAGTTTGAAATGAAGCAAAGCAAACTCGTCCTTTTTCACCCCATGCAAAAGCTGAACCAGACTTCCTTGGCTGAAATGCAGAAGTACAGTAGCAAGTCAAGTGCAAAGTCCAAACACTTTCTAGGACACGATTTGACACAAGGTGGGGAAGTTTCTCGACACTGATAACTGGTCGAAGTATAAATACACTGTGGTTGGCACCTCGTCGCCTCTGTAGAGAAAGAGAAAAAACACACAAAATCGCTTATGTTGAACCGTATGCTCCAAGCAAGGTGCTCAAGTCCAAGAGAGGGTAGCACAAAGCAGGTGCTTTATCTAAAATCAAACTTCTCTTGCACTGCTGCATCATTCGAAATACAAGAGACAAGAAGAGCCCAGAGGCCTCACTCTGGAAGGGGTGGTGATTTTACCGCAATTGGTATATGCAAAATGCTGCTGGCACTAAAATATCTCCCAATTTTATTATTGAACAATAAGGTGCTCCTGTATTTTGAAACCACTGTTGGAAAACTGCTAGGTTACTGCTAGCGGTGAGCACTTGGCAGTGGCTTCCGTCAGAGGAAATAAGGTGATATTAAAAGTATCAAAAGCCTGCAAATCCCACTACTTGAAACATAGGCTATGCATGGTCACCATACTCCTCCAAGAATGACCCAATGGTTTTTGCAACGTTTCTTGTAACCCACGCAACAAGTCTCACTTTTATTTGTGGTGGCACCATTTTATACTTGCAGATGGGATAGCTAGTTATAGGCAGTTGTAAAAAAAAAAATACTGCTGAATTAGCTGCTCAAAAGAACAAACTAATCTATTCCACTGATTGTATTTTCAACTTTACCACGTGGTAAATTACTACAACTGTATTTCTTCTGAATTAAAGTTCACTATGAGAGCGAGGAGACCAAACTGCCTGGGTGTTCTCCTTCAGGGCTGACGATTGGACACTTAGGGGAATATTTACCTGGAGCTTGTGCCGCTGTTGCGTCATTTTGTTTTGACGAACCAGTGGTGCTTTTTTTGCTCCATATTTCAAGGTGACGTATCTAGGCAGATGCGTCATTTGCCGTCACCCTTCATCTTTTTTTACCTCTGTCGGAATCAGCTGTGCTGATTAAAATTAATATATGTAAGGTAAGTGTTCCCACGTAAAATCCCCTGTAAAACTGACGTAGTGCTATTTATGACTTTTTGGAAAAGTGGTGCATCGTCTGGAAGCGGGCCACTGCACTTAAAGAGCATAGAAATTCCTACATCTCTAAAACCCAGGCGTTGGAATGACGCATTTTCTGTGGCATAGGAATCTGATCATCTGAAGTTACTTCCAACAAAGTAATGTGCTAGGAAATCACGTCCCCTCAACAAGCAAGTGCACACATAAGATAGGTAACATAGTAAATCTCACATTATTCAACATTAATGACTTGTATCCACTCACACAGTCTCACACACACCTAGGGATTGTGGTACACAGAAGTACACTATGCCCACTTGTATGCAAGACACACACGACCAATGTAATAGAGTCAAAAGCGAGTTTTTCATCTTTTCACTCTATTACATTGGTCCCCATACAGTAGGCTACTTGCATCAATCAATACGAGGCTTTGCTTCTGGTTTTTTTTTACGCATTGCTGTAGTTGCGTCACCCTTATGTCCAACTACAGCAATGCACCAATTTTGGGCCTGATGTCTTACAGCATCCTTCCCACAGATCCGTCAGTATTTGTGACGCATCTGTGAGTCCTTGCGCCATGGAGCCCCTTTTTGTAAATACGTAGTATCCATGGCGTTCTAAAGATTTTTGCCGCAAGAGCAAGTAATTTTGATGCACCGATGCGTCATTGCAGCGACGCGTCATTTCTTGTAAATAAGGCCTTTAGGCCCCAGCTCTGAGGGGGCATTCAAATCCGATCTCTGGGCAAACCCTTCTTTGCTCAGGGATCTGAGTTGTGAGTTGTGAGGTAAGCACTGCTTCACTTGCTGTTTCTCCCTGGTGAATTTCAGTAAGTTAAACCTGTTGAAATATAGTAGGCACAAAGACACAGTAAAGTCTGATACAAGCAGAAGGCACCAAATTATACATGTAATTGCATATTTTCATGGGGCAAACTTGGACTAGAAGGTATTTTTAGCTCACTTAGTAAATACTGCACCCGGGTGTCTGTATTTACCAGGCACGGTAAATACCTCACTCGCTTATAGGCCCTTTCAGAATAGGGGCCTCCTGTCACTACTGTAAAAGCATTTTTGCTCATTTACGACATGTTGAGTATTCAACAAGTACTATCAAAGGAAAACAGTTGACCTCAATGCTACTGTAGTGTAACACCTACATTTATTGACTTAAAATAAATTAGAGGAGTGGTCATCAAACTGGGTTGAACCTCCTTTTGGGGGTACACATTGATGTCGGGATGTCTGAGGGTTTGACAAGAAATGAAGCTTTCTATGTGTTTCTGCAAACCAACTATACTTTGGCACTGTGCACAGCAATGCATACTTTTAAAGACAACAACGGTGCAATATTTTGAATGTTAAATATGTAAATGCGCAAAAAAGGATTTAAAAAAGTTTACAATAATGTCTGGATCAATTTGTACCCTTTTCTCAAACACCATTAAATGTTTCATTTCGCTCCTTTGCAATGCATTTTAAAAAAACAAAAGCTATACATAAATTGTATTTTGAACACCTATAACAAGATGCCCCCTATATTCACACTTGAAATGTTGAATGTCCAACTCCCTATCAGTAATAGTGCAGAGAGGGAGCAGTTCCTTCTATTTGTACTAAATGACCAAATCACAAAGGCATGTACGACTATGCATAAGGGTATTACCCTTGCACCTACTTTTACAGGCCTCTGCATAAGCCCCAGTGAACTATCACTTAATACAGAGGATTGAGGTAGGAGCTTGGATGCAGAACCTTGTATGGCACAACGTCATGATCTGAATCACATATTCGCATTTCTGGGTGGAACAAAATGATCCAGTTTTTTAAAGCCTTTGCTTCATTTTAAAAAAAAATTGATGTACAAGGTTTTGGAAATGTTTCAACCGCTAAGCATACCTTGGTTTTATACTTTTTTGATATGTAGATCCCCTGCTCAGCTGTTACCAGCGTTATTTTATGCATTATCTTATACTCTGTGTTGACAAAGGACTGTTTTATCATGGCAGTTCCACCATGTTTTCCCTCCAGTGCAGAGAAGCATCCTTTGTGGTGGCATTGTTCTATACATAAGTAGTGCTCCATACTGGAGTCCAGACTCATCCTAAACACTCTGGGGCAGATATGCAATTACTGGCGCATCCCTGCATATCGGCAGGGATGCGCCAGTAATTGTGCGCCGCAGCTCCGCCACCCTTGATGTGCCGCATTTACAATGTGGCGCACCATGGGGCAAAAACGGCACAGATGTGTCACGCATCTGTGCCGTAAAAGCGGCGCATTGCTGGAGTTGCGTCGCAAGCGCGACGCAGCTCCAGCAATGATCAGGGGGGCCCTATGTGCACAATGCTGCGTCAATCCTTACGCCTTCTTCAAGCAGCCTCAGGATTTTGACGCAGCATGGGCCCAAAAGTGACTGAGTGAAAACTTGTAGATTTCACTCAGCCACTTTTGGGAGGCGTTCCTGCGCCAGAACGCCTCCCCCTGCGATGGTACGCCTCTTCTGGCGCAGGGCTTTACAACGTGACGCATCTGGGAGATGCATCATGTTGTAAATATCCCGCACCATGACGCATCTTTTATGCTGCCTCTGCGTCACAAAAGTGACGCAACGGCAGCGTAAAAGCGGCGCAAGGGGCTTGTAAATCTGCCCCTCTAAATTGTGGCCATGCAAGCAGAAGAGGAGATAACTGTGTTTTCCCGGGATCCTATGGTTTTAACTGAAGGGGGAAGCTCCGATTATAACCAGCTCTCCTAGTTTCAAATAATGTGATTTGGCTATTAAATTGCATTTTGTTCTAGGAACTTGGAGAACGATCATTCTACAAATAGGGTCTTTAAGAGAATATACACTTGGATGTTGCAACTATTGGTAGATGTAGAAAATCACAATTTCCCCATCATCAGTGACTGACAAATGTGGGTTTTAGTACAGGAATTTAAATTTTTTATCCAACAATGTTTTTTTTCTGAAAAGCACAAAATTATGCTCTGGGTTGTTGTTGGCATGTATCTGACTTCCTAGACCCAGTTCTTTAAAGTTGTGGGAACATTGGATGTTATCCAAAAATCCACTTTCAAATCCTAATTATAGCAGCATATAGCCATGCCACAAAAAACAAGCATTGGCATAGCTAATAGGTCTCGCTTTTGGGACCTTATAAGTATTTAATTATGCAGCACATTATCCTTGGTGCAACAACACAAACTGTTGCATGGCTAAACACTTATAAGGTCCCAAAGGCGAGGCCTATTGGCTATGCCAATGCTTGTTTCCAGATGTATTGGCTTATACAGTTTCTCCCATTATGTTGACTTGTCATGCATTGATGAAATTAATACATATGACTCTCTTCCTGAAAGTGAGCATGCTACATTCTACTTACAAGTGTATATATGACCTATTTCTATAAAGCATAAGTTATTTCTTGAAGATGGTGAAAACACATCTCTCCCGGTTACTCCTGTGACCCATTTAGTGTTACACCTGACCCGTTTCGGGTTATGCATTATTTGGGTCTTTACACCCACACATATTTCTCCCTCTTATGGAAGTTGAAATGTTGGCACGTATGCATATCGTAAGGTTGTGCTGAGCACGATGAAATCATAACTTTTGTCAGCAGTCAGGCAGGAGCAATGTCCTAAAGATTAAATTAAATATATTTCACAATCTCACTGTCTTTTCTCAGACTGAATTCTAAATAAATAGGTCCGGGTCTTGAAACAGCTTTGTGAGAAATGGTTCTAAAGTGCTTCATTTTGAAATCTGCAGAAACTACATTGTAGCTGTGAGATCATCCTTTCCTATATCTGTCATTAGCCTATAAAAATCATTGGCATATGAACGTCAAACATATTTGTTGTAATCGTATCCATTTTGACAAGTATATTCAAAATTAAAATCTATCATACAATGTATCACTCTGTTACATGTGCTCGACTACGGATGTTTACAGCAGGGTTAGCAGCTGACAGCTGTACTCTTTTGCCCAGTGCCCATAGGGAAACGCCTCAGTTCGAAATTGGTAGTCACTCTCCTCAAAACGCCCACAAAAAGCTAACCCATACAAGGAGCGGCCGAAAACGCATGAACATCTGAGGAAGCCCACTGTCAGACATCACCGACTTACATGATTTGCATGCAAAGTTGTAACTTTCATCTGTTTGTTCCAGTTAATTTTGTGAATTCTTGACAAATTGACGTTTTAGACACGTCTATGTTTACAAAATGTAGCATCTAGAAGAGTCATTAAAAGTGATACTGTTTGATAATGGTTTGAGGAGGCAAGATTGGGTTTCCCGGTAGGTACTATTGCTTAACCTATACACGGAGCTACCATTCAAATATGACCACTACGTTTGGAAAAGCCCATTAGGCTGGTTTAGCTGAACACAGCGAATGGTCCCGCCCTCGGAGGAGAGGTGCACGAACGTGAATTTTTGTTTCCAAAGATCACTTACTCTTTTGCGGCTATGAGGCAACTCCTTGCAGTTCGCGGTTACCAGCTGAGGCACTGTGGCGTCAGCTGAAATTGGTACGGGGATGTGAGGACGCAGAAGTTGAAAGTATTCGTCTCGAAGGCACCGGTGCGGGTCATGATTATACTGGTTGTTCACAAAACGCAGATGGTCAACTAGCCAGCCGGCCGGCCAGGCTTTGCAGCAAGATGGACATGACGAGTCTGAGGCAATCTTTAACCCCGTCACTGGCAGTCCGTTGTGCCTCCTTTAACCTCACACTTACGAAGAACGCCGATTTGCACCCCCTACCAAAAGCCTCCTCATAACAATACTCAATGATCAGCCCTTTGCTAATGGCAGAAATGTTTTGGGGAAGTGGGAACTGAGTAAAATATATTATCGTTTGTGGGCCAGCTGCTCTAGTTCTGTTTGTGCTGCATCTTCCATCATTCGAACGGCCCATGGGCACGTTTTCACTAACACGCTTAAACAAGCGCGGCCGTGAGAGCAACATGAAAGTGAAAGGCCAAGCTAATTTAAAAAAATCATATGGCCCCTGCATGCCTGCGCCTAATTCCCTTGCGGGAGCGAGCAGGGGCACCATCTGTTTCCAAGATAATTACAAACCGATGTCGCCAAAGCTCACTCTTGCAAGGGAAACGCCAAACGTGCACGTGTTGCAATTGAAAGCAATGCAAAGCGTGCACGTTTTTGGCCAAAAAAGCTGATCGATTCCAAGAGGTCCCCTCCTAAGTAGCGCATGTGTGCTGCGTAGGCGAGACCTAAAAAAGAAGGCTCCAAAGGTTAATATTTCAAAGGCAGGACGAGGATTAATCGTTCACACTGGGCACAATGTATCCTGTCTAATGATACTACCTAAGCAAACAAAAAAGAACAGCATACTCAGTGTAAGTGCTGTCTAATGTCTGGTGAACCGTGGTATTGTTACAGCTGGACTGTTTTCTGAAAATTCATGATTTTCGTCTGTAAGACATTTCATTGTATTTACCAAATAGCACAGTGCAAGGGATTCAAAATCCTATTTAGTTACCAGTTTAAATACCTCAGTCAGTCAAAATGTTGCAGTATAGTGTCAGCTCTGCCTCAGTGAAGGAAAATGTGGCCTAACACAAATGTGACCACTTAAAAAAATTATAATCATTGTACAGTTGTGCGCGCTTGACTGCTTATTTCCTTAAGCCTGCTATGTACTGTTAACATGGTTCGGCCCACGATAAATCTGCAACCATGGTCACCATCAGGACACACTATTTTCAGCAAGGTGATACTCAATAGGCCAAGTTAGATATCCAAGATGTTTCCACTGAAGCAGTAGCCTGAGCTAACGAAGATAATGTGCTATAAATAGCGGACCAGACCGCCCATTAAAGGCCTGCTCAAGTGTTTTGGCTCAGGCCTTCAGCAAGAGAGTGGGCCTTTAATGGCCGGTAAAGCCAAGCTACATAAGCTATAAGTCTGTTAGAACATTTTGCCACTAGATTGCAGAATGTTCGAACAAATAAAACAAAGGCCTTTGTGAGCCTGAGAGGGTTTAAATCCCCTCGGGGTCCACAAGGTCTTTATTCACAGCAAGAGCTGTGAACAAACATTGGAATGTTGGAACTCAGGGCGTTGGCCAGCTATTAGAAGCCCGGGGCTGCTGCATTATCTTCAATGGAGCTTCCAACTTTCCAATGCTCTAATTCTTCATACACTTTCCTGCATATTCTCAGCAATCAAATAGATAGCACTTTAGGATTTCCTGACATGTTTGCTGGAAGGAGACAAACCTAAGGTTACTGTAGGCATACCCTCTGTTGTAAATCACAGCAACTGTTTACTCGTACCCCTTCCAAATGTCACTTCATGGTCCTAGTCTACTGAGCATTTTTTGCACAGACAGTAATCCAAATTTTCAGGAAGATTGAGACAATATCCACAACCATGTAGCATCAACCACATATTTGACACAATCACAGAGAACCACAAAATATACTCTTAAAATCAAGGAGATAGCCAGAAATAAAATACAGGGGCATGTTTGGGGAGGGTTTTAGAAAGGTCTGACCACTATTCAGTAATGAAAAGGAGCATGCAATGGTGTAACCAGTATCAGAAAAGGAAATGGTTTGGACGGTTTATTCAGAAACTGGAAAGGAAAGTGTACTGTTTTGGTTTGGTAGAGCCGATGATCGTGCACCAGTTCAACAAGCAAAATAACTGAACGTGCAGTGTGCTGATTAATACAATAGAATGCACATTAGGGAGACAGTGGCTGCCTCTCATTGATGTAATAGCTTAAAAAGGCACCTTAATTAATAAATTATTGGAAATATTTCTGGGGAGCGAACGTCCCTCAAAACCATCCCTATAAAAAGAATTGCCTCTCAACATCAACCCTATGATATTAGAACCACATTTAAAAAAAATACTGTGTTTGATCCTGAAATTCACATGCTTCCAAAAATAGATCAAAGGTTAGCCGAGTACTTTAATTGGTGTCTTTGAGGACAGCATTGTTTTGAGTGTGGCCAATGGCACAATTGTGTGTGTGGGGGGGGGGGGCGAGCATCCACAAACAAATGGACACAGTACAGCTGATTTTTTTCTTGGCATAAGTTATTCTTGCGTAAGAAGCATGTATTGACCATACATGACTATCTCCTTGCAAGAAATGTCAACCTCTGTTAATACGCTCAAATAAAAAAAACTAAGGGGCATATTATCAAGGGGGTTTATCTCCGCTTTTTTGGCTTTAAAAGCCAAGAAAGCGGAGATAAAATTACCTCCCTATTACCTAGCTGTCGCTAACACCAGTTAGCGACAGCTAGTAGGAGATAGCGACCATCTTGGGCCCCACTTTGCATGTCAGTGATATTTATCACTAATGACATGCAAAGTGGGCGTGCCAAGATGTTAGCGACTGGAAACAGTCGCTAACATCGCTATCTCCTATTACCAACTTTTGGAGATATTCGCGCTAAGCGCGAATATCTCCAAAAGCTAACACCTGCCCTGAGCAGTTCTTAGCCATGTTATCCAATGGGAGGTGGATAACATGGCTAAGAGCATTAGCTCGGTAATGCATGAATATCGCTGACTTTTCAGCGATATTCATGCATTGCGGCCGTTTTTTATCGCATTTGCGATAAGCCTTGGTAATACCAAGGTTTATCTGCGATAAAAATCGCCGCAGCACAGCGGTAAAATATTGTCTCTAACCAAGCAATAGCGATAATTATCGCTATTGCTTGGTAATATGCCCCTAACTTCCCACCTTTTGTGATGCACAGTGCATTTATTATTCAAACCCAGTGTTCGCGTACTTGGAACCAGGCACTTGGCAGGTTTAGATTCATATTGATGTTGTAGGGAGACATTTCTGCATCAGAGATATTTTTGCAGTGGTTTGTTTCAAGTCTATTTTTTCAATGTTTGTTTCCCAATGTTACTCCAACATGTGTTTTTAAAAATAAAGTACTTGTTACTTTTTCCAGTATTTTCTGCGACTCAAGTAAAGAGAATAACAGCAGGTACACACAGTTTGAAAGAAGCTGAAATGTAAACGACTGTCTCTGTCTGGTTATGAGAAACCAGGACACAAAACTGGAAAAATGTGGGCGTGCACCAGGAGAACATTGCACAACACAATTTCTTCTAAAATTTGTATACTGAAAATGCCATCGACCAGGTTCGCACAAAAAAGACTGTGCACGCAAAATGCTAAACCCTTGTGCCACAGCACAAAGGCCAGTGAGTGGTGCCTTGTTTATCACGGCACACACATAGGGCCTTATTTATGAAGGCCTTGCGCCACCGGTGCGTCACTTTTACTCCCAGTAGGGACCATCCCACAGGGAAAGCCAGGACGGGTTTCCCAGAGTTATACAGCGCCAGGAAACCTAAGGACGGGTAGCAGTGCGCTTTACAAGCTCAAATACATACATACATACTTTTTCCCATTTTAAAAGCGACGCACCGGCGGCGCAAGGCCTTCATAAATAAGGCCCATAGCATCTTGAACAGAATACACAAGCCCAGTTTTGCAAACATTCCCACAACGCAGCGCTACGTATTGTTGACAGTAAAGTAACTGTGCAGCGCTGGACTTAGTAAGAGTCCTGCCCCGATGATGCCATTGGCCGCAGAAAAGAAACAGTTCAAGTTACTCTGTCTGTAATGGCGGCCAACGGTGGCATACATGAGATTCGTACACGAGGTACACTTTCCAGTGGAACTTCAATGTGATGACAACAGGCAAAGGGTAAAGCACAGACTGTCACTGTGTATTTTTTAGGTTTCGACTGCAAAAAGCTGCGCAAGCAGCTTTTGCGCAGGAGAAATCTAATGAGAACTGTAGTGTGGGTTTGGGTCGGCCCTCGTCATTCATTGGCTGGCTCCATAAATGGAGCATAGCCATTGGACGAGGGGCCTGTCCGTCAATGCCGGACCAGATTCGGGGGCGTTCCCGAGATTCTTTGGCTTTTGCCGACGTCACGCGACGTCAGCCGAAAGCCGGGAACGCCCCCAAATCTGGTCCGGCATTGCCGGCACCTGATTTTCGAGTATTTTGTCCGCTGGCAGGTGCCCACCCTGCTAGGGACCTTGCCGCTGTTGTGGTACCCCGAGCGAGTGCCCACCTCGCTTAATATTTAGATTTAAGGCCGGTGCCCACCCGGCATTGCTCCGTGTATTCACCGCCGCGGCCCCGAGTGAGAGGAGGAAGCAGCGCCCGCCTTCAAGCCCGGGCCGCGCTGGGATTGGCCCAGCCGGTCGAGCCCCCTTCCGCGTCATCGCAGGAGGAGGAGGAGAGAGCCGGAAGGAGGAAGCAGCCTGCATCGATCGTCCCGAGGCTCCCGAGCACAGGAGGAGCCCCGGGGAAAGAGAACGTCCCTCCGCGGCCCCGGAGGGTCCCGAGGAGCGGGAGCTCTCCTCCAACAGCCGCCGGACCCGGTGAGTGCCTGCAAGGGGAGAGGGGCGTCGGGACACATTGTCGGTGTCCGCCCCTCCCCCCGTAGTGCGATCTCGCACCCATTATACTGTAAGCTGCAGAGAGCTCAAACCAGAGACCCGGATGTACGCGTCGCTTCGCTTTTAATGCACCACTTCACTTCTGATGCACCGAGTCGCTTCTCCTGCACCACTGCCTCCCCGAGCACCACTTAATTTCTCATGCTCCTCTTCCGGGCACCCTTTCGCTTGTTTAAATAGCAGCCTAATAATGCTCCTTGAACAATTAACACCGGTTTTAAACAGCAGCCTAATAATGCTCCTTGAACAATTAACACCCGTCTGCCACGTTTCATGATATTCAAATGTGTGGTCCGCTCTTACCACCTCTGTGCCCAGCGTGTGTCATCGTCAGCACATACACACGCGTGTTAGACACCTGCTAGTGACACGGATCCTCAGAGGCACGTGAACGCCTATGAGACCTATAACTCCCCCTCCCCCCCCCCACACACTTCGGCCATAGTTTCTTACAGATCTGTCGAGGTAAATACGTAAATCCTCAAGAACAACAAATCGCCGACACTAGGGACATGTTTGGGAGGAAGGCACACTCTAAACACGTCAGCTGCGGTCACTGTCAGTTAATTCATGTGACATTCCTACGTGTGACTGCATTCGGGGATCTCCTTTCCCAAAGCCAGCCTCTGGGTAATTGGTTATTTAGAGGTCATAACGGTGAGGAAATGGCCTCCAGAGGGCATCTGATTGAATCTACGAGTTAATGAGCAGCTAATAACCCAGGAACAGCGAAGCAAAGAAAACGGCCACCACAGTGGTGACGCGAGGCGTTTAAAGAGAGAGTGCACTGGCAGCCGGGACAGGAACTTGGGGAGTAGCTTGGCTTAGTAACGGCATCTCAAGTTGGTGATGGTGGGCTGGGGGTGGGCTGGGGGTGGGCTGGGGGCGGGTTGGGGGGGGCAGGGGGGGTTAGCCCATTCTGCTGCCTCACCGCAGTCATTCCACTGTGAAATAAAATGCCTGCAACCCGTGGGCATACTCCTGACTAGCTACACAGGTGCCTAGATCGTGCAGGGCAGGTGGGGTACACATTGCCATGCGCATCACTATTCCATGGTAAACGCTTCTTGCAAACTTTTTGTACCTCAATACAAACAAGCATTTACAATGCAACGGTTTCGACTTTGGAAAAGTTAGAGCTATTGGCAATGTAAAGGACAATGCCATTTATTTATCTGTTTTCAAAACCAACACATAAATACAAATGTTGTCATTTACCATGCCAATAGCTCAAACTTTTCCAAAGGCGAAACCGTTGCATTGTAAATGCTTGTTTTATAGATGTTACACATCTGACGTGTAGGGCTATCTTGTGCCATTCATTATGCCCTTGGTTTCATTTGTCTGGCCTGCAGCATCAGCATGTCACATAAAACTAGGCCACACTATTTTAGTAGATCTGAATTTCTGTGAAAAGGTGTCTGTGCTGGCGTAACAGTAGGGAATTACTTGCTGGTTGCTTTCTTATTGAAACTTTTTATTTTTCTGGTTCAACCCAAGAAAACGTACCCAATATTGCTATAATGAAGGGGGTTTAGCGAATAGTCTACGAGTCTGTTGCTCCAAGAAATGAAACCGCTGTACACCACTTGGCCACGTGGTGGCAGCCTTAGCTTATTTTATTAACCAGCAGAAAAATGGCGTTTGTCGTCTGACTCGAGAAAAGTCTTCTTCTCTGAGCCATTCTCTGGCAATGGGTTTTGGGGGGCAGCCTACCTTGGGTGGTGTGCCCTTGGGTTTTTGGCAGAAGGGATAACCGGGCTGCATTTGGGCCGGTTTTTGAGCTTGTTAGGTTGGACTGGTGACCCTCGAGATAACCAGCCATTTCCTAGCACCGGCCACCATTTTGGATAACATGACACAATGGCCAGCGTTTAGTTACCAAAAATGTACTATTCTTTGAAAGAGGAAAACAAGTTGGCGGACGAGTGCCTGAGAGAGGCCATGCACTTGCTGGTGGAGGCAGGACGCATGGATCTTGTGACTCTGATCAAACTTGTTATTTACAACAAGGGGTGGTGATGGACAGAGTCTCTGAATTAAGCAGAGTACTCTCACCCAGTCAAGAGATCAGGGCTAGATCCAACACCGTTTTTTAGCTCATTGCACCATCCCAGTTTCAGAACCTGGCTGTATGCAAATTAGTCTGTCCCTGGCCCAGTGCATCATGGGAACAGGGCAGACCAGACTACAACAGCCAATTCTTACACTGGGAAGGAAACAAGCTTCCGGGGACCGGTTTCTGCCATTTCAGGCGTCTTCGGCCCGGCTTGCTTGAATCCTGATGGTGCAATGAGCAAGGGACTCACATCTGAGTATACCCTTCCACGCTTAGGGTGGACAAAATTATTTACAACAAGGGGTGGTGATGGACAGAGTCTCTGAATTAAGCAGAGTACTCTCACCCAGTCAAGAGATCAGGGCTAGATCCAACACCGTTTTTTAGCTCATTGCACCATCCCAGTTTCAGAACCTGGCTGTATGCAAATTAGTCTGTCCCTGGCCCAGTGCATCATGGGAACAGGGCAGACCAGACTACAACAGCCAATTCTTACACTGGGAAGGAAACAAGCTTCCGGGGACCGGTTTCTGCCATTTCAGGCGTCTTCGGCCCGGCTTGCTTGAATCCTGATGGTGCAATGAGCAAGGGACTCACATCTGAGTATACCCTTCCACGCTTAGGGTGGACAAAATTATTTACAACAAGGGGTGGTGATGGACAGAGTCTCTGAATTAAGCAGAGTACTCTCACCCAGTCAAGAGATCAGGGCTAGATCCAACACCGTTTTTTAGCTCATTGCACCATCCCAGTTTCAGAACCTGGCTGTATGCAAATTAGTCTGTCCCTGGCCCAGTGCATCATGGGAACAGGGCAGACCAGACTACAACAGCCAATTCTTACACTGGGAAGGAAACAAGCTTCCGGGGAACGGTTTCTGCCATTTCAGGCGTCTTCGGCCCGGCTTGCTTGAATCCTGATGGTGCAATGAGCAAGGGACTCACATCTGAGTATACCCTTCCACGCTTGTAGCAGCACGCCCGACAAGGCGTGCAGCAGAAGAAGTCGCGGCTGTCCTTGCGTGCTCTGTTGAGCTGCAAACTATGGTGTGTATGGTGTGCTGTTGGGGCTGCTTGAGGACAAGGAGAGCCACACCCTGTTCAATGCATGGTGGGAGATATGCCGCTTGGAGAGAGTCATACTTCGTCTGTGAGATGCCTTCTGACAGTGATGAGTTTTTGGATACTGAGGCAGTAGTCTCATTACTCCACATTAATTTTGAGTTTCGTAGTCGCTGTTTTGTTTTTAGGTCTCGCGACCTATCGATGCGCACAAGCGCATCGAGCGGAGCGAGAATTCAAGTAGCCAAAATCCTCGTGAAACCAAGGGCTTCTTGGGCTGCAGTTTTCTTTAAGTTCACGTGAATCACGTGACAACAAGCTCCTTCGTGCACGAGCTTGCCTGAGCCTTCTGCCTATCAGCCTGCCAGTTCTCCTCCCCTAATTATTCACTTCACTTGTGACTCCCCACATCAAAGCCTCAGCCTCCCCACCCTTGCCATTTGCTTCCTAACCAGCCTGCCTCGCATAATTGCATCAGACCCAACACTTCAAAGGAACGCCCCCCCCCCCCCCCGAGAGCCACTTTCATGGCCGTGCATTTCTCTTCCTTCTTTACCTCATGTGAGGAAACAGCGCCACTCGCTGGGCGGCATTGGAACATGTGCCTAGGCTGCAAAATAATGAGGTGGAAGATGTGCTTATAAGGTCCCACAAGCGAGACCTATTGGCAATGCCAATGCTTGTTCTTATTGATGTGTGACACTTTGTCGCAGTTGATGTTGAACAAGGTCAGTGCTGTGATGGGCCGCGGGTAGCGGTCAAGTGGGTTTGCAGAAATGTCAGCAAGTTTCATCGCAGAGTCGTGGCTTTGTCTGTCAGATGCCTTCTGTCAGTGATGAGTTTTGGGCGCTGAGGCGGTAGCCTTCAGGCAGCTCGGAAACCGACGCTTGAATTTATAGTCCCGTAGAGGGGAGGGGCCTGCAGCAGCCAGCACCAAGCATGAGCATGTGGAGGAGGCTGCACAGGAGGGGGTGTCCTCACATGACCGGTACATGGCACAATCAGGGAGAATGGCTGTTGGGGGGGGGGGGGGAGAGGGGGGGGAGAGGAGGGCAAAGCAGTGGAAGCAGGCACTATTCAAGGGGGCGGGCCATGAGGTCCTAGGCACAAGTATCATGGGATAGGGAAGGATGTGAGGTTTAGGGGGACTGGAGGAGGCAGAGGGAAGCAAGGGAGGGGGCAAATAGAGTCAGTCGGCTATGGGGAGGTTGGGGGAGACAAAGGGGGCCTTGGGGGCAGGGCCAGACTGGGAACCACAACCGGCCCTGGCAAAGTGCTCGGCCGGCCACCCCTCCCGAGTGGGGAGTTGGAGGTGCCGCGAGCTCTTTGCCGGGGCAGTTTTCGGCTGATTTTGGTTCAGGGCCGATTTTGCTGCAAAAATGGCCCTGTAACAAAAATGGCCCCCAGGGGCCCAACACCGGCCCACACCCGTGCTGCGCACCGTGGGATTGCCTGGTGCCCGCCATGGCCAGGCAGGCCCTGCTTGGGGGGAGGTTCACTGGGTGGGGGGGGGGGGGGGGGAGTCAGGGGCCTTAAGTATCGATGTGGAGAGGGAGTGCGAGAGGTTAGAGGGGAGAAGAGAGGCCAGGGCCAGGTTTGAGAAGCAGTTGCCCTCAGTGTCGTTGGCAGCAGGGGGGTGGCTAGACAGGGCCACATGGGTATACTGTCCCACTGGTCAGAGGTGGGAGGAGGAAGCGGATCCCAAGCCATAGGGAAGGGTGAGGATGGGGGCAGTTTGAGGTCAAAGATGGAGGTCGGGTAGTAGGCCCCACCACAGCTTTGTTGGTGGCCATGTTGGAATGGAATAAGGAGGGGGAGGAAGGAGAGAGGGAGGAAAAGGGTGAAGTAGTGGAACGGCAGGGATGGAAGGTCAGGGTATCTGCCAAGGTGTACTCATGTGGGGGGCAAGAGAACGGAGCGGCACGCCGGGGGGGGGGGCGGCGATTTCAGCAGCAGAGCGTCAGGTGGATGACAAGAAGATGGTAGCGTCACAAGATGAGGGGAGTGGGGGGCATCAGCTCTGGGTCTCCGATCAAGGCATGGAACAGTTAGGCAGGGACATTGACCCTTGCAACCAGGACCTACCCTTTATTTTTAAGGCTCGTCATGACAGAGGGCTTGCAGACTTAGGAGAGCTTTATACGGCCCCATCGCCCAAGATGAAGAGATGGCAGGGTCAAACGCGGCTAGCCGGATGGCAACAACACTTCCAAAAGAAGGTCTGGTGTGACCTCCGCAGTGTAGCAACCTGGAAGGGTCGTGCGGCCCCTGGGAAGGAGGGCGGGCCACCATGCGGGATCACAGCTGGCATGAGGGCAGCTAGAAGGGTGTATCATGGCCTCTTGGTGCCCCTCAGTTGATGCGAAGGGGCCTACGTCCTTGGACTCAAAGCATATGGATGCGAAGTTCGGGTTACCCACTGGCGTGTTGGAGGGTGTTGACCCTCATTATTAGTTGGATTATGATGAGAGGAGCCTTGAAGGAGGTGAAATAGTGGAGGATGAGCCCTAAGGGGCAGAGGAACGCCGATGTGGCAATGCTTTGCATGTGGGGGGAGGGGGTTCCGCTAATGTTGTACATAGTGTGTTACAGGAGTGCCGTGCAGATTGGAAGACCCAGCACTGGGTGATGGTGGATGTGGAACCCTTGCAGCTGCTTAGGTGGCTGTATCCGGTGTGGAGGCAAACCTTAACGCCAGGTAAGGGTGCTAGTGAGGGAGGGGGGGAATGGGTGGAGGACAAGAAATAGGCTTCTATTGGGGAGGAGGCAGGGGATAACAGGGATAAAGGGGATGTCTGACGGAGGAAATATTTGCAAGTAAAAGATGCTTGGTGGGGACAAAGGCACAGCTGTTAGCAGCAGCAAACACTGTGGTTGAGTCCAAAAAGGGATTGGAGCAAGGGGGGGGGGAGGGGGAGGGCAACAACGGCGGGTGTCAGATCAAGAGGCCCAGGCCACACTGGTTATGCCACAGGAGGGAGTTGAAGATAACGGAGCACGGTAGAATAAGGAAGCATAGGACGGGGGGGGCAAGGAGAGTAAAGAATTTAAGAATAAGAAGCTCCCTTTTAAGGGGGTGATGAAATCCCTGGGTGCCCATTTAATGCTGGCTACTAAGGAGAACATTTGGAAGGGGGAGTTTGTGGAGATATTGAAGCTTCTTCACAGGGAACTGTGAGCGAAAGAGGGTTCCAGGAAGGAAGAGTATGAGCTGTCCAAGTGGCCCAATGTGCCAGCAACCATAGAGAACTGGACAGCGGCATTCTTAATTTTCATGAGCGTATACTTCGGAAAGTACCCAGAGCTGTGTGTGTCCATATTTAAATATATGGACATGATCAGGAGGGCTCAGAGCATATACAGGGGACAGGCTTGGGCGCAATACGATGAGGAGTTTTGCATGCGTTTATCATGGAACCCGCACCACCTGTTTGTGTAACTGGGCTGTCTTCAAATTCTCCACCCACCGACTTGACCTGGACCCTCGTAACACAGCCTGAAACCCTCCCAAAAATCTGCACTCAACAATTCTGGGTTGTCGCTTTTGAAATATTGGGCCAACCGTAATCAAGCACACCATCTTAATTGACGTATGAGCCCTTGTCCATGTCCACAAGGGACCCAGGCTCTCCTCAGTTCCCTGCTGCCTGATTACCCTACGGCCTGCTGGCAGGCCCAGGTATTTATTCCATTGTCCTGTCTGTTGACCCTGACTGCTGCCCCCTGCTCCACAGCACTTCACTAGTGTGTGTCACCCTGCACACTTGGAGTATCGGTCATGGCAAGTGTTATACTAACCCGAATGGACCCTTGTGCTTCTTTAGCACCATACCAATGCATGACTTGATAGTTTCACCCATTGGTATGGTGCCAAAGAAGCACACGCGTTCATTCGGGTTAGTGTAACACTTGCCATGACCGGAAGGGAGCTTGGTCAATGATTCTGTATCGGAGGAGGTATCATTGGTATCATACTCCTCAGTGGATGTGGCATTGTTGGAACATCAGTCATGGGACCCTGTTTGCTAAGTGCGATATAAAATCAGGTTGTAGGCTGTTGCCTGTGCACCCGGAGGATTTTCAGTTGCTGGGGATACAATTTCACAGGGCCCTGGTATGTGGAGAAGGCTCTCCCCATGGGGTGCTACATATCCTGCGCGCTTTAGTTCCCTTTTTACAGTGGGTTTTCAAGTGGCAGATGAGGTGGGCCACAGTGACACACTACCTGGACAATTTATTTTTTGTGGGTCAATCCGGTTCTATGGACTGTCAGCAACAGTTGGGAAGTTTTCAAGAGCTCTTGGGTGACATTGAGGTGCAGCTGGCACTGGAAAAGACAGTACATCCCCACACAGGGTTTTTATTTCTGGGCATTGAGCTAGAATCAGTATCCATGGAGGTGCGCCTACAAGTGGACAAAAACATCTGTATGCAGCTATTGCAAGACATCATGCTAAAAATAAAAGGTAACTGTCAGGGAGGTGACAGTTATGCTCAGCCATCTCAACTTTGCGTGCAGGGTAGTGAGGAAAGGGAGGACTATTTGAAGGTGGCCTGGCTAGTAACTAGTGGGGCTATCTCTGCCACATCACTGTATCAGATTGTCGGCATGTGTGAAAGAGAATCTACATATGTGGCACAGGTTTTTGGTTGATTTCAAAGGCATCTCAGTTGTTGCCCGCAGTACTGTGACTGAGAAGTACAGATTCTCTCCGATTGCACGGGAGGTCTGGCTTTCATCTTGTACTGGCGGGGCAGGTGGTGTGCAGAAGAGTGGCCGGTGGAATGGAAGCAGGAGGGCAGGAGCATCGCTTTTCTGGAATTTTTCCCCTGGTAGTGGCTGTGATGCTCTGGGGTACGGAACAGATGCACAAAAAAGATATTGTTTTGAATTGACAATGTGGCTGTGGTGCATGTGGTCAATAAACAGTCTGCAAGGGCCTAGCAGGTGCTCAAACTGTGGAGAGTTCTTGTGATGGGTTGCTTGAGACATGGTGTGGTTTTCAGAGCTAGCCACGTGCAATGGGTGGACATTGATATTGCAGATGCTCTCTCTCGTTCACAGTGGGTGAGGTTCATTGGCCTCGCCATGGACGCAGACAAAGTCAAGACACCGATGCCGGCAGAAAAGTGGAGCATAGGTAACAAAGGATGCTTTAGTTGGTGTTAGGGTCGCTGACAGAATCTACCAGGAAGTCATATGCGGAGACATGACAGGAGTTCCTAGCCAGCGGGGTGAGTCGGAGATTTGGAACAGGGAAGAGGACGTGGTGCAGTATATGCTACTGTCGATTGATAAGGGTTTATCTAGAATCAGGATCACAGGGAAGCTGGCAGGGATTGCGTTTATGGGCAAGCTCCTGTGGGGCTATGCTCCATTGGCCTGGGACCTGGGGGAAGAGGATACTCGAGGGGTGGGCAAGAGAATGGGGTTGTCAATCCCTAATGGGGAAGTCATTGTCAAGGCAACTTTTTTTTTTTTTATAAATCTTTTTATTGTTTTAAAGCAAAAAATAAACAGACATATCCGGTGCCATATATACATCCAATGATAGGGTGAATTGGTACAAAAACAGGATAGACGTAGAGCAGTAAATTTTCAAGAGGCCCGCACTATTAAGCACAAAATAAAATTTGCATCAGTATAATCGCTAAGCAGTTTAGATGCGGATCCTCAAAACCCTCCCACCCATGAATCAAAACAGGAGAATCATGGCAACCAGACTCTAGAAGTTAGGGATCAAAGTCAGGATATTTCGCCGATATTACAAGTAAAGGAGAGACTAAGAAAAAATTGAAAAAAAGGAGAGAAAAAAAAGAAACCATATGGGCGATAACAAAAAGAAAACAATAAACCCATCCCCCCACCCTGCACCCCTGCAAACGGCTATCGCCTAACCCCCAGTAGCGGCGTGCCTGTCGCCCCAACTAACTAGGTTCTAAAAGAAGAAATCTACCAAAGTAGAGAAGAGAAGTGGAGGAGGGCATATTCGTACGGGCTCCCGGTCGCCCCTCCCCCCGCCAGACCCAAAAGTCCCCAGATTGAAATCAAGAAATCTATCGGACAACAAATACGTGTTCCTACAAGGGAAACTTCTAACACCGCCCGGCCTTCCTAAAGCATAGTTTTAGCAGATCCCGTATCCATCATACTTAAATCAAACCCAGTCTTTCAATCTCATCCTTGCCCCTTCCGATCAGACGCATGAGTCCCCTCCGGACAAACCACCTCATCCACAGGACAGTCCGAGTACGAAGAAAATGTAATAGAACTCAATGCAAGACAAAGCAGAAGAACGAAAGTGCCGTGAACACCGTCAGGACCAGAGACTCCCTTCCCCGTTATGAACTCCCAGTGTTGATTCGTCCGCCATCTTAGCGGGTCCGATGTATAGGGGAGTGACGCAGTTTCATTCCGATAACAGTTCTCATCAAAAGTCTCTGGAGTGGGAACATCAATTAGTCCTTCCATAGTCGGCAACGATCGTAGGCTTAACAATCCACTGGTGGCATCGAGCTTGTTCTCATCGTCCAAAACACTGTTCAAAGGCTCCGACACCTCACAGAGTACGGGGTTTACTTCCTCCATCAGAGTGTCCATCTTGGGTATCTTGGTCGTCACAGTTTCTTGTAGTGGAGTAGGGTCCGGTCCAATTCGTACCATTTCAGACAAATGCGCCACCATCGTCTGAAAGTGGCCTTCAACGTACACATGAAGTGACCCAATGGCTGCCAACACAGTTCATAGCGACGGGTCGCTCTCGGTCCGTTCCACCACTCTTTGATCGGTAACGGTCATGATTGCTTCCCCTAGCGAGCTCGATCTCTCAAAGGGGGACCGGCGAGTCGGGAACGGTCGACTGCAGAGGGAGACTTGTCAGTTGTACCGATGATATCCTAGGTCCGCCATCGCAGGCGGAGATCCCAACCCAGCGAACACCAGCGGGCCCTTTACCGGGTCACCGGGCAGGACCCCCGTCCACAGCTGCAACCGTTGGGTTGTCACCCCTCCTCCGACTTTCACCAAGGCAGCCAAACGTCCTCCACATCCATCCGAAAAAGCGAAGAAAGTTTCTTCCACTTCGGTAGACCGGACCCAATCACACCACCACAGCCGATGTTGTTTAACTGAAACCCGGATGGGCCAGTACTCGAGACCCCGGCTTCTGGGAAGATCTAGGCCGCAAACTTCCACTCGACATATATTCGTCAGCCGAACAGGTAGAGATCTTGGGATAGCACCATTAATCTCACGGCAGGTTCATACACACGGTGGCTGGGCGCAAGGACAGGATAAATGACAGGATATTCCGGCGGGAGTCAGAGGTCGACGGAGCCGGGAGCCTACGCAGCCAACTTGGTTGCTATCGTGCCTCCTCCCCGTCAAGGCATCTTTTTGGCAAAGTGGTGGGCGTCCTACCGGCCATATGCAGCAGCAGGGAATAAACAATTTTGTTCTCAATGCTAATGCCATAGATGTTTTTGGGGCTATCGGGGTGTCTGAAATTTTATGGTGAGATGGGGATTACAGGGTTAGTCTGGGAGGATGTTGGGGGTATGGAGGACAGCTTAGAGCTGTGCATTCGCCATTCTAAAACGGATAAAAAGGTCCAGAGGGAAGACAGAAGTGTTGCACTCGTTCCCAGTTCAGGGCCTATGTCCAGTGAGGTAGGTCACAAAACTTAGGGCGAGTAGCAGGGCATCGCAAGGGGCGGTTTTTCAGCACGTGAATGGTACTGGGGTGATGCCTTTTCAAATCTTTTGTGTTGTGAGAAAAGCATTGACAGCATTTGGGGACCTGCCATGGGATTATAAGACCCATTCTTTCAGGATCGGAGTAGCCACGGAAGTGGCACAGCAGTGATGAGGTAGCGGCTGGATCATGCAACTGGGTCGGTGGTTGTCGGATTGCTTTTGTCGATATGTGAGGTTGAGACGGTGGATGTTAATAGCGTCACGTTTTCTTTGTTTATCATATATACTGTTCTTTTCAGGTGCAATGGCTGCTCCGTAGTCAGTTGAGATATTGATTTGGATAGTAGAACATTCTTTTGTTAAATGGGAGGAGCGGTATGGAGTCCAGAAGGGGAAAGGTGCCAATCTTGGGCTTGATCGCTGGCCATTTAAAGTTACATAGCGGTACAAAAGGGGGTGGTGATGATGGACGGAGCATCTGAACCAATCAAACACTCACACCCAGTCAACAGATCTGGGTTTAATCCATCACCGTTCTTTAGCCCACTCTGCCACCTCAGTTCAGACATGGCCATATGCAAATCAGTCTGACCCTGTGCCTCATGGGAACAGTCCAGCCCGAACTGCCACGCCATGCCTTCCCTGGACCGGAAACAAGCTTCCTAACACCGGTTTCTGGCATTTCAGCCAGGCTTGCTTGAATCCAGTGGCAAAGTGAGCAAGGGACTCACGTCTGAGCATACCCTGCCAACTTATGGCAAACAAAGCGGTACAAAAGGGGATGGTGATGGACGGAGCATCTGAACCAATCAAACACTCACACCCAGTCAACAGATCTGGGTTTAATCCATCACCGTTCTTTAGCCCACTCTTCCATCCCAGTTCAGACATGGCCATATGCAAATCAGTCTGACCATGTGCCTCATGGGAACAGTCCAGCCCGAACTGCCAAGCCATGCCTTCCCCGGACCGGAAACAAGCTTCCTAGCACCGGTTTCTGGCATTTCAGCCGTCTTCAGCCAGGCTTGCTTGAATCCAGTGGCAAAGTGAGCAAGGTACTCACGTCTGAGCATACCCTGCCAACTTATGGCGAACAAAGCCGTACAATAGAGGGTGGTGATGGACGGAGCATCTGAACCAATCAAACACTCACACCCGGTCAACAGATCTGGGTTTAATCCATTACCGTTCTTTAGCCCACTCTGCCACCCAAGTTCAGACATGGCCATATGCAAATCAGTCTGACACTGTGCCTCATGAGAACAGTCCAGCCCGAACTGCCAAGCCATGCCTTCCCTGGACCGGAAACAAGCTTCCTAGGACCGGTTTCTGGCATTTCAGCCGTCTTCAGCCAGGCTTGCTTGAATCCAGTGGCAAAGTGAGCAAGGGGCTCACTTCTGAGCATACCCTGCCAACTTATGGCGAACAAAGCGGTACAAAAGGGGGTGGTGATGGACGGAGCATCTGAACCAATCAAACACTCACACCCAGTCAACAGATCTGGGTTTAATCCATCACCGTTCTTTAGCCCACTCTGCCACCCCAGTTCAGACAGGGCCATATGCAAATCAATCACCCCCTTTGAACCGCCATTTAAAGTTACATGGCATGGAAAAGGTGGTATGCATTGGAAGAACTGTTGCAATGTTTGAGTATGTTCTTGAAAATGCACAAATGTTCTGGTATTTTGGTGCTCCACTTTGGGGAGAAGAACATGGTGGTGAGTAAGGGACTGGCTTTGTTGAAGCAGGATCTCTTGAAGTTTGGGAGACGACGGGCGGACATTTTCGTCATAGGGACAGGGTTTATTCCAAAGAGGAAATGGAGAGGGGAGAACAGGCCCACAGCCATTGATAAGGCCTGGTGCAAGATTAATTGAGATATGCTTGTTTTCTGAAGGGACAATTGTTTTGGCGGGGTGGAGCACTCAGAATTGAAATATGACACCCTGGAATTTTTTAGAGGAGATGGTGTTCACTTGGCTCACTACGGGATGGAGCTCTACCAGATGCAAGTGAAAGAGATGCTGGAGAAGAGACTCAATGTGAGGCGGGGGAACAGAAATTACTGGGGGAAGGTCAGAAAGTGAGTGCCTTTCTGAGTGGTGACTGCCAGTTTAAATTATTTTATTACCAAAGAGAGAGTAAGGGTATTTTTTAGGTACCTACTCCTTGAACCCCTAGGTTGATATGGCAAAAAACAATGACAGGAGTAGTCCCCAAGACATAAATAATTAATAGTCCAAGAGCAAATTAGAGATGAATAAGTGGAAGAAAAAAAGAAATCATTTCTTCTTTAAGAAACCCCTCACTCACCGACCTAGTCGGTGACATGCTTCATCATCGGGGCCCACCCAAGTGACCGAGTGCCACTTAGGTGTGCTGCGACGCCTGCAATTGCAGCGGAGCTGGTTGTTTTTGTGTAGTGAGGGGTGAAGAAGTGAAATTATTAGTGAGGTGAATTAAAAAAATTAACAGCAGATGCTCCTTTTGAACTATTTATTCTGGAGTCCGTGTCACCTGATTAAAAACAAGTGTGATACTAATCATGGTGTTATTGGCCATATAGTATCTGAAAGTGGTTAAAAGAAAGTGGTCGACATGTTTCAACCTGTTATAATTATCGGTTTTCTTCAGGACCAAGATAGGAGGGACGAGAGGTCTGCACACGCTAAGGTGCACCCTTCTCAGACCCTACAGTGTAACTCCCGTGTACTCACGGTTATTCGTTCTATATACAGCATTCTGTGTAAGAACCTGGAGATAGAAACATAAACATACATAACATGATCATGATAATCTTCCATTTATGTAAATATTCATCTCTATTATTCCAAAGCACTGTGGTCAGGCATGCAGGAATGTGCACTAACAGCATAAGTATTATATTGCTAGTGACAGATGGTAACTCATTGTATGTGTTCCCAAGTAAATTCACAGAAACACCTTTAATTTTTCTTTTTGTCAAGTTACCATAGTCAATGTGGTCGCTACTCTTATGAGAACACACATTGTGTTGCAAAAGAGAAACAAGCTACACATGCGGCGAGAAAAACAGGTAGTCTAAAAGCAGTGCAAAAAGCTGATTATGCCAAAAAATAGGAGGAAGGGGATGTTTCATTACCCTACCAATTGTACCCCTAACAGGAGCAATGACATACTTCTGTGAAGTGCTAAATGTGCCTCATGGACATCACGGGTGGCTGATCTCCGAGCGTTCTGCAAAAGGGGAACAGCCATACATCCAATGGTTTAAAGTTGTGTAAAACAGCCCGAGTCAAATATTCGACTAGGGAAAGAAAAACCTTCTCTACATATAAGTGGTTCTATATGTCTTACTTGTCGGTTGGCGTCAGCCCGCCATCAACCTAGTCTTCCAGCGCGGTGTCCCGATGTTAGTTAGACCCGCACTTCCGCGTATCTTATATTTCGATTGGGCTCACAGAGCATGTGACGCTCGTGGAGCCAATCTTCTCATCTCATTGGGCCCCCGTAGCACGTTGTTTCTGTGTAGTCGGTCATGTAAGGGACTAAGTTAAAAGATACCATTTTTTCGAGTATCAGGCTTACTTAGTGCATGATAATAGTAACGCCGATCTCGTCATCTCATTGGGCCCCCGTGGCACGTTATGTCCGTGTAGTGGGGAATTACACGCGGAGCAAAACACAGACGGCGCAGGCGTCGACAAGCAAAACTTAGTGACAAACCTATCCTCAAGAACTCTAACTGATGTAGAGTTGGGTACACTAAATAAAGGACTTGGGTTTGTTCCTACAGCCAGAATTGACAAATTTGCCTTGCACTGTGAACTAGCGGATTTCTTTAGAAAATTAAAGCTCAAGGCATTTTTCGAAAAGAATCCAGAAAAACCAGACACTAGACCCGATTCTGATACTTCACTGCGAAAAAAATCCACCTTTCAACCCCCCCCACATACGACTCCGGTTGAAATATCAACGTTCGAACTTGCAATATTCAATGACGTAGAACGAATGCAAGAAGAAAAATTATTTTGCAACACCACCAATGCAGAAAGACGCGCCCTGGAAGATCTGAAGAAATGCGGTGACATAATAATAAAACCGGCGGACAAAAGGGGGAGGAATCGTAGTTTTGAATAAATCCGACTACCAGACTGAATGCCTCCGCTTACTATCAGATAGTAAAAACTACCAACGATTAACGAGTAATCCCACAGAAGACCTGAAACAAGAAATTGCAACTTTAATTGAGCTAGCTGAGACTAGTGACCACATTACCAAACAAGAGGCTGACTTTCTGAGAAACAGCGATGGAAGAATTCCATATTTTTACATCTTACCTAAGATGCATAAAAACAAATTGCCTCCACCTGGAAGACCTATAGTTTCAGGCATAGGCTCACTACTCGAACCTCTTTCACGTTATTGCGATGTTTTCTTCAAAAAAATGGTACAGGACACCGAAACCTACCTACAAGACACAAAGAGTCTGTTAAACCTCCTCAATGACATCAGAGTAGATGACACAACCATACTACTGAGTTTTGACATCGAAAGTCTCTACACCAGTATTCCACAGAATAAGACACTGGAAGTATTGAGAAAAACTTTGGAAGAAATGGTTTGGCCCTACAACGTTCCAAAAGAATTTGCATTAGAATGTGCTGCTCTAGCACTAAAAAAGATTTTTTTTGAGTTCGAGGGTACCCTCTTTTTGCAAACTGGGGGGACCTCGATGGGAAGCACGTTTGCTCCCAGCGTGGCGGGGCTCTATGTTTTCGATTTCGAGAAACAATTTATACTAGCAGAGTCCAATCCTTATGGAGAGTATATTGTCTTTTGGAAAAGATACATTGATGACGTCCTTGCCATCTGGCAAGGACCGGAAGAAAGGCTAACAGAATTCATTACTTGGATAAACACCTGCGATGAAAATTTGAAATTTACACACTCGGTGGATAGCAAGACAATGGTATTCCTCGATTTGGAAATTACAAAAGAAAATGGAACACTACACACCAAAACATATCAAAAACCAACTGCAAAGAACAATGCATTAAGATATGAAAGCTTCCACCCGCGGAGTTTAAAAGAAAATCTGCCTTACGGCCAGTATCTCCGCCTTAGACGCAACTGCAGCAAGTTGGACGACTACAAATGCCAAGAAAAAGAACTGACAAAGAAATTATCAGAGCGAGGATACCCGAAACATATCCTGAATAAAGGACAAAAACGAGCACGCAACCAGCCCAGAGAAGCTGTCCTGGAAGACAGGATCAAGACAGTGGAGTCACCGCCACTAACATGTGTCACAACATTTAACAGCATATCCAACAAGGTAACCAAGTCTATTAAAAAACATTGGAAAATTTTGAACACCGGGAATCTCCATTGGGAGAAACCACTCTTCTCATTCAAAAGAGCCCGCAGCATCAAGGACACTCTGGTGCACACCCGACCAAAAAAATCGAACGTAACAGAACAGCCGAATGTATTGAGCGTCTGGGGTCTTCCAAAAGTAACGGGACACCATCCGTGTGGCAACTGCAGCGTTTGTCATTTAACAAAAGCAACAAAAACGCTGCAACTGACGAATGGTGAGACCTGGATACAACGAACACATACAAACTGTAATAGTACAAATATAGTATATCTAATCACCTATCCATGTGGACTACAGTATGTGGGAATGACCGGCAGAAAAGCCAAACAGCGTATTTGTGAACATAGGAGTTCCATCAGATGTAAAAAAATAGCAACAAAACTCACAGAACATTTTTTGTCAGCCAATCACACCACAAATGACTTAAAATGGACAATAATTGAACAATTACCAATAGGCGACAATAACAACTGTCGCCTTTTTGAAAAGGAACAAAGTTGGATATATCGTTTATCGACACATATCTCTGGTTTAAACGATAATATCCCATGGTCCACTGTGAGAAACAAATGAGTGCTCCTCTAATATAAATCCTTGTCTGAACTAATAGTTAACATCTGAATATGGCCTCATTTTCTCTTTAACTATATGTTTTTTGTAGTTTGGTCTAAAAAACTGTCTCTCTTGTGTCCATATAGTTAGTGCATACAATCAAGTTCATTATTAATAAGAGAACTCCCTAAAAAAAGTCCAAATCTTTTCACATGGCCAAAAGCATTGTGTCGAGACAAATAAAGTTGAAACTTTTGTCTCAAAAAATCGGGTTTTCCTTATGCGCGGAGAGTATTGTCTCTTTACCTATGGTCCCTCACAAGATTGACTACACGGACATAACGTGCCACGGGGGCCCAATGAGATGACGAGATCGCCGTTACTATTATCATGCACTAAGTAAGCCTGATACTCGAAAAAATTGTATCTTTTAACTTAGTCCCTTACATGACCGACTACACAGAAACAACGTGCTACGGGGGCCCAATGAGATGAGAAGATTGGCTCCACGAGCGTCACGTGCTCTGTGAGCCCAATCGAAATATAAGATACGCGGAAGTGCGGGTCTAACTAACATCGGGACACCGCGCTGGAAGACTAGGTTGATGGTGGGCTGACGCCAACCGACAAATAAGACATATAGAACCACTTATATGTAGAGAAGGTTTTTCTTTCCCTAGTCGAATATTTGACTCGGGCCGTTTTACACAACTTTAAACCATTGGATGTATGGCTGTTCCCCTTTTGCAGAACGCTCGGAGATCAGCCACCCGCGATGTCCATGAGGCACATTTAGCACTTCACAGAAGTATGTCATTGCTCCTGTTAGGGGTACAATTGGTAGGGTAATGAAACATCCCCTTCCTCCTATTTTTTGGCATAATCAGCTTTTTGCACTGCTTTTAGACTACCTGTTTTTCTCGCCGCATGTGTAGCTTGTTTCTCTTTTGCAACACAATGTGTGTTCTCATAAGAGTAGCGACCACATTGACTATGGTAACTTGACAAAAAGAAAAATTAAAGGTGTTTCTGTGAATTTACTTGGGAACACATACAATGAGTTACCATCTGTCACTAGCAATATAATACTTATGCTGTTAGTGCACATTCCTGCATGCCTGACCACAGTGCTTTGGAATAATAGAGATGAATATTTACATAAATGGAAGATTATCATGATCATGTTATGTATGTTTATGTTTCTATCTCCAGGTTCTTACACAGAATGCTGTATATAGAACGAATAACCGTGAGTACACGGGAGTTACACTGTAGGGTCTGAGAAGGGTGCACCTTAGTGTGTGCAGACCTCTCATCCCTCCTATCTTGGTCCTGAAGAAAACCGATAATTATAACAGGTTGAAACATGTCGACCACTTTCTTTTAACCACTTTCAGATACTATATGGGCAATAACGCCATGAGTAGTATCACACTTGTTTTTAATCAGGTGACACGGACTCCAGAATAAATAGTTCAAAAGGAGCATCTGCTGTTCACTTTTTTAATTCACCTCACTAATAATTTCACTTCTTCACCCCTCACTACACAAAAACAACCAGCTCCGCTGCAATTGCAGGCGTCGCAGCACACCTAAGTGGCACTCGGTCACTTGGGTGGGCCCCGATAATGAAGCATGTCACCGACTAGGTCGGTGAGTGAGGGGTTTCTTAAAAAAGAAATGATTTCTTTTTTTCTTCCACTTATTCATCTCTAATTTGCTCTTGGACTATTAATTTTTTATGTCTTGGGGACTACTCCTGTCATTGTTTTTTGCCAGTTTAAATTGCCATTTTTCTAGATTAATATGATTATTGTCAACATGGGTGAATCAGGACAACGGGGGTAGCAATGAAATTACATCTGGAGGAAGTAAGAAATTAAAAGTTAGGGCATAGGCTACTCAGATAGTTAGATGTTAATAGATGTAGGTTAAAGTGCTAAGGGAGGCAAAGTCAACAGTTTAATAAAAGGAAAGGATAGGATTTACAAAGTTGCAAGTTAAAAGGTGTAAGGGGGGTTGTTAGGGGAGCGGGATAATGCTGTAGGTTATTTGTTATATAGTGAGGTTTAGTTTTGTAAGGCTAAGGCCTAGGGTGAAATTTGTGATGTGCAACAGTTTTCAATAAAGTGACCTTTTTCATACACTAAGACAGCAAGTATGTGGTCTGTGCTGGTCCCCATTATGCCAATGAAATGCAGAATGTGTCATAACCTTATTAACAGATACACTGCGGCTGCTTACAGAATGCTTTGATGTGTCATGACTTTTACAGAAATTATAGCCACTGTTGGTTAGTCTGAGACAGTGCTTAATTTGTAAAAAAGTAAGTGTCAATGGCCTTCTTATGAAGCCACCGCAACTTGCACCACTTATTGCTTTTGCCAGCGATGCCAATGACAATACCAACACAAATACTAACCATTGTACTCCTACAAGTGTGATAATTCAGACTATTCCAGGTCACCCAAAGTTATAAGAATGATGTAGAATAGTCTAAATTGTCATTTTTAATGTGTATTAATTTGTTAAAAACTGTTGTACTCATCTCAAATTGAACAGACAGTGCCACCATGTAGTGCACTGTCATTAGTGCTGGTGTTGAGAATTAATTGCTGGTGCCGAGCACTGGAAACCAACTGCTCAATTTAATTTTGGTCTGGCACTTCTGTTTCTTACACTCAACTACTGCAGTGAATTCTTGGAACAACTGCCTAGCACAGACAGTGAACACACAAGTCAGTTAACTAAAAAAAGCCATTTACATCAACAGGATCTCGCATTTGGAAGCTATTGGCTTTGACAATGGTTTTAGCAATGCAGCACAGACTAAAGAATTAATAAGCATTGGCAAAGCTAATAGGTCTTGTCTGTGCAAGAACACTTGGCTTTGCCAATGTGTTTTAGCCATGTTGAACACCAGCATGGCTGCTGGTCAGCATGGCTAAAAGTTAGTGGCATAGAGGAGGGTGGCGTGAAGTGGGGTAGAGTGGAATAGCAAAGAGTAGAGTTGAGTGTTGTGGAGTGGAGTGGCATAGCGTGGAGTTGCGTAGAGTGGCATACACTAAACTGGCATTGAGCAAATTGGATTGGTGTAGAGTGCATTGGCATAGAGTATTGCAGAGTATATTGGCGTAGGGTGCAGGGGCATTTAATTCAGCGGCGTACAATGCAGCATAGTAGAATGCAGTGGCATAGATCAGAGTGGTGCATAGTAGAGTATTGTGGCGTAGAGTATAATAGAGTGCAGTGGTGTACAGTGCAGTGGAATAGAGTGAAGTGGCATAGAGTACAGTGGTGCAGAGTGGAGGGGCCTAAAGTTGAGTGATGCAGGGGGCAGTGGCTCAGGGTAGAGTCGAGTGGCATAGAGTGCAGTTGTGTAAAGTGGTGCAGAGTAGAGGAGGATAGAGTAGTGCAGAGCAGAGTATAGTGCTGTACAGTACAGTGGCATAAAGTGAAGTGGCATAGAGTGGAATAGTGCTGAGTAGAGTGGAGTAGAGTTCAGTGGCCGAGAGTGCAGTGTTGCAAAGTAGAGTGTCAGAGTACAGTAGTGTTGGGTAAAATAGCATAGAGAGCAGTGGCGCAGAGTACAGTGATGCAGAGTAGAGTACAGTTGTGGAGAGTGCATTGGTGTGCAGTGGTTAAGAGTAGAGTAGCGTGTGGTTCAGTGGCATAAGGTGGAGGTGAGTACAGTAGATTGTTTTGGAATAGAGTGGAGCAGTGCAGGGTGAGTGCAGTTGCGTATAATGGAATTGAGTGTAATGGCATATTTTAGAGTGGTGTAGAGTACAGTGGCATAGAGTGCAGTGATGCAGAGTAGATTAGAGTGGTGTAAAGTGGATCAGCGTAGAGTGCAGGGGCATAGAGTTGAGTGTTACAATAGCAAAGTGCATTGGCGTAGAGTGTATTGGCAAAGAGTGCTGTGGCATAGAGGAGTAGAGTGCAGTGGTGCAGAGTAGAGCAGAGTGGCGTGGAGTAGATTTATTGATTGAAGGCTTTATTACCGCCTTTTGACTGTAGTGACTTACGATCCCCCTGACGTCCTTGGACACACACGTGGATTATTTGACTCCTACAACGATTTTTCTCTGAGCACTATCTCTGTTCTATTGGATTTCGTTCAAACTATATTTCCATGTACAACGCTGGTCAAGCTATACCATAATGGATGGCGCTATTTTTACCCGATCCTAGGACCTATACAGGTTTCAGCTCACTTGATCTTGCCCTGACGAAGCTCCCAAGGCTGGGGAGCGAAACGCGTTGGCTGTTTTTGTGCACCTTGCAAAAAGAAAAAAATAATAAAAAGAAAAATATTTTTACACACCACCTTTCACTTCTGCAAATTACTTTGACTTTGGTGCTGCCTCCACGTGTCTCTACACTTTCTTCTGGGAATCCAGTGGGACCTAACCACAGCAGGTCTCGGAGGTGATCAGCACAACACATTTAATATTGCTTGGGACTCTTGAAGTTTGAGGTGCTTTTTCGGTTGGTCCGCTGTGGAAACATTGTCTTTCTGATTGAAGGCTTTATTTCGATATAAAAATATCATAAAAGCGTAATACAATGAATTTAAAAGGCAATATTTAAACAAGCACATACTATTTACACAAATAAAACATTGTATGAGCAGTTTAAGACAAGCATTAAATTGACTAAAAAAGCCTTTTCGAACAAATTAACCAAGACCATTTTAAGAACTTGGACACACCACAGACAAACAAGGTACGTGTATCAGACATTAAAATGCGTAATGCCACATTATGCTGCTGAGTGCCTAGTGTCTACATAGTGGTTCGAGCCAGCACCGCCTCGGCGCTAGATAAGCCGGACATTCAAAGAAAATGTGGGCAACCGACTCAACTCGTGTTAGGCATGTCGCACAGAAAGGAGATCGCTGATG
This sequence comes from Lissotriton helveticus, assembly GCF_964261635.1. NCBI lineage: Eukaryota > Metazoa > Chordata > Amphibia > Caudata > Salamandridae > Lissotriton > Lissotriton helveticus. The sequence continues at coordinate 1,216,170,158 of NC_136070.1, read as the reverse complement.
GGAAGTTTTCCAGCGGGCAGTCTGTTCACTTACAAGTAACGTCCCTATTCTAAATTTAAAATACAGAGCGCGGTCTGTGGGGTTAGATAAAATGTCGAGGTACAGTTCATAGGCCACCACATCCTTAATCTTCAGAAAGTCAGTAGTGGATTTGCAATGTTTTGAATCAGTTGAGATTTTACAGGAGATCCAGTTCCAGTACAGCTTCTTTAAGACGGCTTTGGGAGGGGCGGTCCTGGATTCCCATGCATCACCAAGGCCTAGATCCCCTAACAACCGTTTCACATCCCTCAACCACTTAATCTTAGACCAGCCATCCATTAGCATAACCTCTGACAAACCATCTGCGCATGAGGTGAGCTCGGGCACACGCCACAGGCGCACCCAAAGTAGAAAGGGACGTATTTGGGCTTGGTCCTTAATCGATCTACATCCCAGGTCCATTAATACTGTTACTGTTGGAGTGCTCTGCGGCAGGGCCATCAAGTCCTTCAGAAATTTACTCTCTGATCTAGCTAATACTTCAAGGTTACACGTGCCCCACAGTTCCGCCCCATACAAAGCAGCACTAACCCCTCTTGCTTTATAAATCTCCATGACTGGGGCAAAGGGCTTAGTTGTAGAGGAGCGTTGCTCCTTAAGGAGGGCACCACCCACCCTTTTATGACCAAGTAAAATCTTTTGAATGTGTGAATTCCAATGCATTGAGTCTGTAAGGCAGATGCCTAAGTAATCAAATTCGGCCACCCTCTCCAAGGGCACGGAATTCAGCAATTTTTTGGGCGGGTTCAGAACCAAGTATTTGGTTTTAATGGTGTTAATAATCAGGCCCCTATGTGAGCAGAACTCCTGAAAGCTATTTAGGAGGCTCTGCAAACCCATGGGGGTCTTGGAAATAAGGAGGGTGTCGTCAGCGAAAAGTAATGTGGGGATGCGCCTGCCCGCCAGGGACGGTGCATCAGCAGGGTTACTAAGCAGATGCTCAACCACTCCGTTCACACAAAGGGAGAACAGAGTGGGAGCAAGCACACATCCCTGGCGGACGCCCCTTTCAACTGGGATCCTGTCAGTTTTCTCGCCGTGCATGGCCCACCGCACCTGCGCAAAGTTGTCAGCGTGGAGCCTCACCAGTAGGGACAGGATGTACGGGGGCAACCCCAACTCAGACAAAACCCTCCACAGCCCCTCCCTTGGTACTAGGTCAAAGGCAGTCTTCAGGTCTATAAAGGCCAGATAAAGACTGCCTTTGCCCAGCACCACCACCTTCCAATAGAGAAGGACCAGTCTGAAGGCCTGTTCTATAGTCCCTGTACCGGGGCGAAAGCCGGCTTGGTAGTCCGATAGAATGTTATTATCGTCTACCCACTGGAGGACCCTCCCCAAATTCACTTTCCCTGCCACCTTTTGTGTTGAGTCAATAAGGCTTATAGGCCTATAGTTGGCGGGGTCGTCCTGACAATCCTTTTTAAATATAGGGACGACCTCCGCCCCTTTCCAAGATTCAGGAACAGGTGCACCGTTGTTAATAGCATTTAGCAGAGATGAGACCAACTTCCCCCACTCTTTGTAGTTAGCGCACAACAAATCACCCGGTAACCCATCAGGTCCGGCAGCTTTGAGGGGCACCAAGGATTTTATTACGCTCTCGACTTCTCTTGGGTGAAGGGATCTCCCAATATGTCCCCCTGGGATTCGACTGGGTAGGAGCTACTGTCTAAAATTATCTGGGTATTCATCTCATTGGTGGTGTAAAGGGAGAGAAAGTGGTTAAACCAGGTTTGGGCCGGAATGTTGCATGTAATTAAGGTGCTGTCTGGTCTGTTCCTAGTTCTGATTAGATTCCAGAACCCTCTGGGATCTCTTTCCGCATTGCCGCCTTGATATCAGACCAATACCTGTCCTCCCACTCTTTCTTGGCTGCATTAATGGTCTGAGTGTACGCTTTCCTGGCAAACCTAATCTCTTACGGGGATTTACTTTTAACAGCAGTAATCAAGGCAGATTTTTCCCCCCTACATTTTTTAGTAAACCAGCCTGGTTGATTCTTCAGTCTCTTGTCTTTCCCCACTGGAGGATCTCTACTAGGGAGTAGGAAACAATTACCCAGGGCAGTGGTTAAATGACAAAAAAGGGCTGTCACTTCGCTAGATGTTTGGATGGACAAGTTCAGTTTAGACTGAGCTGTTGCTAGGAAGGCCCCTATGGCTAGCAATTTTCCCTCATCCATGGCGACCCTGCACCACTTCAGGCGCCTCCCGCAATTGGAGGGTCGTACTACTGAAGTAGAAACTGGATTTGGGAGCATACACACACCCAGTTCCCTAGACCACAAGGGGAGCAAGGTCAAAGAGAGGGGATTGTGGTCGCTATCGACTGTGGGTAAGACCTCCATATCCCGCACAGAGCTCCATAGCTTAACGTCGAGGAGAATGTAATCTATCCTCGACGTATGATTCGCCCTGTTGTAGGAGTGGGCTCCCAAGGGATCCGAGTGCGTCCTCCCGTTCGCTGCCCTCAGGCCAAATTCCAGGGTCAACGAATTGAGTTGTAGAGGCCCGTTGGGACCACCTCCTAATGGGTGGGATGGTTAATGTGGATATTCCACTCCTGGCATCTTCATCGGCAAAGCCCAGGATGTCCTCCATTGCAAGGGGCTCATACGTGCAGTTAAAGTCCCCTGTGACCAGGACATGAGATCTAGTCAGGCACTGACTAAGAAGATTTTCCAAGCCTGAGACAGTGGGTGACTGCAACCCTCTTTTTGACCCCCTAGCATAGATGTTAATAATGTCCAGGGTAAGCCCTCTCTGAGGCCCCTTAAGTGAGATTCTGAGTAGGTCAGGGGAATTGGTCGCGTGCTGCACAACTTGGCACCCAAGCGAGACGTCAACCCATATGAGAAGGCCGCCTGAGGGGCGTCCCTTCCCTGTGGAGGAGAGAACTGCAGGTATAAAAAATGATGAGTACCCCACCTTATGGCAGGGTTCCCTGCTCCACGTTTCTTGAAAAATGCAGATTGAGTGAGCCTCCACAAGGGTATTCCAATCAGGTAGGTCCAGCTTCCTAGAGATACCCGCAATGTTCCAGTTAAGAATCCTGAATACTGGATCCGCCACAGCCGGGACCATGCGGGACTCAGACCTAGGTATACCCATCTGCCCAAAAGTAGTTAGTCGCGAGCCCTCCCTCACGGACCTCCCGATGTTGGTAACAGCAAAACTAGGTGCCGAATCTGGTGACAACCTAGAGCTTAAGGGAGAGGAATTAGAGGGTTTACCTGAATCGGGCTGCAATAAAAAGTTGGTACTAAATGTACTAAGTGTACCCGGGACATGGGTCATGGGAGCAGCTACTGGGCTCAATCGAAAAAGTATGTCCCGGGAGCAAGTATCAGTTCAGTAACCAAACGCCCTCCTATGGTTCCCTGACAATGAAATTGGTGGATAGGAAAGAGGGTAATGGTGATTCTCCGGGAAAAAGGAGTCTAGCCTCCCACCCCACCCTTGATGGCTGACATTTGATATACCTAGTGGTCTAGCATAGACGTAGCTCAAGTCTACTAGTCCAATACCCTCCCCTCCTAGGCCTATCTACTGGTTGCAGATAAATGAAGCAACCCTGGCATCCTGCAATTCACCACTACACAGTCCCCCTGGAGTTGCTTGTGTCCGTTTCCTACCCACCCTACCCTCCTACCATTAAGTATCTGGCCATCCAGCTCGCTAGGGAGAGGTCCATTCGCTCTTAACCAGTGCATAGATTTGTTTTTAAGCGCCTGGTAAGGTTCATACTGGTCAGCCTTCAGTGGCGGAACATTGGTAAGGACAGCAACATAGGGTTGGCAATCCGGTGGAAGGTTTACGGGGGGGGTCTAACAGCCTCAAAGGGAGGCTGAGAGGGCTGCTGGGTGGTAGGTACGAGTTTAAGGCTGTTCTACTAGGTTGCTCTGGGAGACCTTTAGGGTCCTTCCTAGACCGCGGCGCTTTCACTCGCGTGTTATTGGGCCCCATTAAGTTTGTAGCTAGGGGAGCAGGACTGGCTGTTGCCCCGTAACCTTCGGGACACTGTTGCTGGGTAACAGCATACCAGAAGAAGAAGGGCCAACCAATGCTGCAGCCTGCTGCGCAGACCCAGAGGTGCAAGCCAATGTAGGGGTAGGCTGAGGCGGTACAACCTCGGGGGCTAGAGCATCTACATGAGTTCTAACCTGATCGCTATCTCTCAGGGTGTACTTGGCCTGTAATTTCAACAGAGATTTGAGAGAGAAAAAATTATCCAGAGTTGCCTGCTCAAATCTGTCTAGTCGATTAGCAATATCCTTAGCCCTTTGTAGTACAGGAAGGATCAGTGACCTTACCAACTTCTCAATCTGCTCTATGGGGGAAGAGGACGAGGGAAGACCAGTGGCAGGAGTGTTCACTGCTAGACCCTCCGGATGTGAAGCTAGGATGGACTGGTCAAGGGTCATGCTGTTTTCTGCAGATGGGTTCAAAGGATATGTCCTCGCCCTCCCTGACGCCGCAAGTTCCTCACCACCACTAGTAAATTTAGCTTTAGACTTTTTAGAGCGTTTGGCCGACCCACCCCTTGCCCTATTGGCAAGTCTTTTCCTTTTGAGGGCAAGATTTCTAGTACCCCCACCACCCACCACTCTCCCTTTTGAGTGTGAGGTGCAGGCGGCACTAGAGTCTTGGGGGTGGAAATTATCAGCCGTGGGAACCGCGAGCGGCACAGAGGGGGGAAGAGACTCTGGCGGCTCAGAGGGAACAGGAAGCTCTAATCTTGAGACGACTACCCCATTCAGCCTATCCAAGCTAGCCCTGATGGCACCTATGCTATCGCGATCAGTAGCCGGGGGCACTCCTACACCATGCACAGAGTTATTTGCTGGAGATGTTACCAGTGCTAGGGCCCCTAGGGAAGAACGCTTGTGAAAAAGAGGTTCGAGTGACAATCTGCATTCTGTGAAGGCAATTTCCTTCTCTAACACAGAGAAGGCTCGGGTTATAAAGTTGTCCAGGGTCCCATTTACACTCCCGCCCCCCCCACCCCCCCACCTTCCTACCCTTTCCAGATCTGGTTGTCATGGGCATGGACAGCGAGACAGCCTGAGTAGAACAACAGTCCCCCAGCAGTAACAATGGATTAAAGGAAAACAAAACAGTACTTGCAAGCAAAAGAGGAAATTCAAGGTAGTCGAAATGTTAGGGGGGTGGCCCAGCTCGGCCTTGGACGGTCCCGCCCTTCTCCCGGGACGCTCCCGCGCCGCGGGTGTTCAAGTCAATAAAATAGCACGTGAGATGTCCGAGGGCGGGGCTAGCTGCCGAACGCAGGACCAGCTGTGTGGGGTCAGGCAGGGACTCATGGTACTTGGAGTCCCTGCTGGCGTTCGGCGCGGTCTTCAATTAGCCCACTCGCCCCTCAGTGCACTCTCACACGGCTCCCAACCGGTAAGAGGCTCCCTCCGGTGACTTGAGCCGCAAAGCGGCACCCACGAAGCGGGTGCGGCAAGATGTAGTGTTCACCTCCCTCGACAGGAACAACAAATAGGAAGGGCTTCTCGCAATCAGGAAGTTTGTCCCAAGGCTGGCAATGGAGAGAGGGGTTTTGTCCATGGAGTGCGGGCGGGGCTTGCCGCCGAACGAGGGACCAGCTGTGTGGGGTCAGGCAGGGACTCCTGGTACTTGGAGTCCCTGCTGGCGTTCGGCGCGGTATTCAATTAGCCCACTCACCCCTCAGTGCACTCTCACACGGCTCCCACACGGTAAGAGGCTCCCTCCGGTGACTTGAGCCGCGAAGCGGGATCCGCGAAGCGGGTGCGGCAAGATGTAGTGTTCACCTCCCTCGACAGGAATAACAAATAGGAAGGGCTTCTCGCAATCAGGAAGTTTGTCGTAAAGTATTCATGGTGGGGTAGCACACTGCCGCAACAGACAAGAGATTTTCAGTTGAAATTACCATTACATTTGCACAGTTTTACTAATAAAGTTACATAGTGCACAAACAAAAATGTGTAGAAATTGCATCACCAAGTGTAATGATTTGTTTGATCATATTACAGTATTTATTTCCAACATACTTCAAAAATAACAAAAAATGTGCTTCATTTGTGTTCCTAATTCTGATATATTCTGAAATACTTGCACAGTTCATTTAAATGTTGTCATGTGCTAGAAAAAAACTCTTTCCTACCCCCAGTAGCCAACAAGATTGTCACATAAATCCTCTCACTTTGAAGTCAGAGAAAGAAAAGTAAACAAGCACCCTTGGAAGACAGCGCTTGACAGTTTACCTATGTCTTTGAATGCACAACAAATGTGATGAGATAAGACCAAGATTTAAAGGCCGGTTTACAGAAAGGGGGCCCACGGAAGAATACTGTAAATAAGGTTTTAGCAAGGGAAGGTACAAACTCAAGCTGGACAGCGTAAAACACACAAAGCCGACAAATGGAAAGGAAGGAAACATGAGTTACAAACTACAAAGCCAATGGCAAGCAACAGGCAGAATGCATTCCTAGGTCAACTTTCTAAATGTACCGAAGATGTCTTTGGCAAACCAGTAATCCTACAACTAAGTAGGAAAACTAGTGTCACAGCTCATCTTTCTGCCGTCCATTGGCTCCCCATATGCACACATTGGTTTCTGTCACAAAGCATTAGACAGCCTGCCTCAGTTACATGGAATCTCTTTTTACACCCCTGGGCACTGTCTTCGCTCCAGCACCTTGCTAATTTTCAGAAATCCAGGAAAGCTCGTATAAGCGGTCACTCTTTCCCAGTGGTCACCTCTCAAGTTAGGAATGCTGTTCATTTGCCCATTTGTGCAGAAAAGCATCTTCTCCCATTCCATAGGCTTCTCAAAACTCACATATTTTCTTCCTCCCCCCCGTGACACCGTTCTGTCAGCGCCAGGATGGCACTTGTTGGGGTATTTGCGCACTTCAATCAATCAACAGTGGCGCCATCTTGGAGTAAGACCTTCTCAATTTATTTTGAGAAGTATCCTGGCGATTGATACTACCGTTCATAATTAGTCCCATAACACTACATTTAACAGTAACTTCGAAGAATATGGTAATTACAAGCTGCCAGCAATGAAAAATGTTGGCACATTCTGTTGCTCCGATGGGCCCTATTTTCACTTCTTGTTTCTGCTGTAACATCACAATGTCTGTCCATTCATTTTCAATAAATGTATGTGCATGCCGAATTTTATTTCATATTTTACTCGTACTACAAGTCTCTTGCCTTATTACAGCAGCGCTTCTCTTATGCAACATATCAATGGCTCTACATACTTCAGTAGGTTCTCACTCATAATGCAATCTCACACCTTATAAACCAGCAGGATCTCACTCATACTAAGTATCAGTGGCCTCACATCAGCAGGACTTCTCACATACCACACATCAATGGTGTCATACACTTTAGCAAGGGTCTCACTCATACTACATATCACTGGTCTCACTTCAGCAAGGCTCTGCTCATACCACACATCAATGGTGTCATACACTTTAGCAAGGGTCTCACTCATACTACATATCACTGGTCTCACTTCAGCAGGGCTCTGCTCATACCACACATCAATGGTGTCATACACTTTAGCAAGGGTCTCACTCATACTACATATCACTGGTCTAACTTCAGCAGGGCTCCGCTCATACCACACATCGATGGCATCATACACTTTTGCAGGGTCTCACTTATACCCCACATCTTCGGCCACATATTCCAGCAGGGTCTCATACTACATATCACTGACTTCATGCACTCCAGCAGGCCCTCACTTATGCCCCATATATAGCACCAGGGTGCCAATCATACTATAGATAACTGGCCCCATATGTTCCAGCAGGGTCTCACTTATAACCCATATATTTGGCCTCATAGTCCACCAGGGTCTCACTTATACCCCGTATCTTTGGCCACATATACCAGGAGGGTTTCACTCATAAGACATATCACTGGTCTCCTACGCTCTAGAAGGGTCTCACTTATACCCCATATCTTTGGCCACCTATACCAGCAGGGTCTCACTCATACTACATATTACTAGCCTCATACACCCCAGCAGGGTCTCCATTTTACCCCCACATATTTGGCCACATATACCAGGAGGGTCTCATACTACATATCACTGGCCACATACACTCTGGCAGGGTGTATGTATGTATGTATTTATTGGCATACTTGTATAGCGCAATGACTGTCACCCAACGGGTATCCTGGCGCTTAGACTTCAGTAATCCATACAACGATGTTTCCAGCTACTGCCATGCTTACATTGTCCTAGGGAAAATATGTGTTTTTAAAGCTTTCTTAAAGGAAGGGAGGTCTCCCATACTTCTCAAGGATATCGGTAGAGAGTTCCACAGTCTAGCTGCGGTAAACCTGAAAGAGCGACCTCCCATAGAGAGATCTAGACGGGGTATACCAGGAGAACAAATCCTGCAGTGGAGACGGACCCTGACCATGTAGGGCCCTGAACACCAAACAGAGGGCTTTAAAGTCAATCCGCTGAAAAACTGGCAACCAGTGAAGGTCTGTGAGTGCCAAAGAGGAAGAGTCAGAACGCCGGCGCGAGAGGGCCAATTTAGCAGCGAAATTCTGTACTCGCTGCAGTTTTCCCACCAAGGTGACAGGCTGTAGGAAGGTAGATCCCTGACTATGGTTGCCCCCAACTTTTTGCCTGGTGTTTTGCTGGTTTTCTGACTTAGTTGACCTGGGGCCCTGCTATTCAGGACCCCAGGCCCACTGCTCTCTCTATAAAATGGATTCCATGTACCTTAGGTACATATCTAATTGGATACTGAGTCACCTTATCAGTCCCTGTACAGTGTACCTTAGGTACCCAGGGCATAGGTGTACCCAGGGCCTACCAGGGGCTGCAGCATGTATTATGCCACCCCTGGCTGGCCATCCAAATCTGACACAACTGGCTGCACGACAGCTGGGGCAAGGTGGTGTACTCACCCTTTGCTTTAGATATAGTATACCTATATCTAACCCTAAAATGGACACACAGATCTCCTATCAGTCACTCCTATGGCAGGCCTTAACAATCCTGAAGGCAGAGTGCTTGGAATCGTGTGAGATGGTGCTCTGGCATGAGCTGAGCCTGTCTGCGGCTTTCGGGATCTATCCCTTAGCCGTTTCCATGATATCGCATACCATATACTCTTAAGTGCATTATAATCCTCGCGGTTATATGCCAACTCTGGTATCGCTTTATCAAAACATGTCGAGTAAGGTGTCATACGAATTGGAATACTAACCCCTCGCCAATTCTGGCGACGGGGTTAGCATTCCACCCTTCTAGAGGGACACGACATGTATGTAACCCCTAACCCCGGTTAAAGTCAAACAGAGCATCAGCTCCACAAAATGGATGCTGCCACCGAGACACAAGTCTGCCCTCCTGCTGCTGGGAGTCCTCCCAGAGCAGGAGATAAGGACAAAGGGTTTCCTGCCAGGGGCGGTGCCAGCACCGTCCCAGACAGGATTTTGTGTATCCTAGGTAGGCAGGGCTTCAGAGGAAGGTGACTGCAAGTGGCACCCCGGTGCTCACTGTGCATAGGCCGGCTTGAACCAGTTCCAGGGACACTCCAGACCCTGAGCTGGGGAAAAGCCCGCCAAGGAAGGGGGTGTAACCACCCCCCTCCTGGTCCCACCCATAGGGCAGGACCTAGTCGCGTGCCAGCCCCCTTTTCCCAGATAAAGGTAGGAGCAGGCCCCCTTCCAAATTAGATCATCTTTGGAATCAAGACACGACTTTCTACGAAAGGACATCAAGATTTCTTCTTCAAGATTCTCCCTTGTGGCTAAGGAGTAGTCACCCTGCATCCGCAGGCACCATCTTAAGAACACTGCGGTCTGCTGCAAGTCCTTCCTCCGGAATCCGACTGCCCAGCTCGACGAGAACCGGCTTCCCTGGCACCTCTGACCTCTACCCACCTCTACAGCCAAGCTGAGAACCGTGGGTGCGACGAGACCTCGAGGGACCGGCCATCTTCAAGACTGCACGACTTCTTTCCAGCACGACCGCCGAGGGATCCTCTGGTGAGTGCTTTGGGGACCGAGAAGCCCCGACCCTGAGCAGCTCCAGCACCGAAGTCCAGCCTCCCAGCATCTCCACGATCTGCGCGGGGCCCTTCTGCTTTTTGCTGCTCACAGCGTTGTTTGGCTACTAGCCCGCTGGCTTGTGGCCTTCCTGACGACGCCCGACGACATCACTGCTGCTGGTCTGGTTGCTCCAGACTGGCCCTCGCTCCCTTCCAAAAGAGGAGCACCCCGGACCCTCCTGGTCCACTCCAGATGCCATTTTAGGTCCACCGCGTGGGCTTGAATTTGCCAAGACTTGTTGCCCCAATCCTGGGTCCAGCGACGTCGAGAGCATCATCCATCGTGGGACAGCTCGTACCTCCATCCTGGTCGCCGACAACGCCTCCTGGTCCGTGAGACTACAGAGCCCAGCAGCGCCCACTCACCTGACTGCGGTGACTTCGCCCGGTGCCATCCTGGTGCCCACTTAATCACTGGCTAGTGATTCAAGAACTTGGTCCCCTCTGCTTTCAGGTTTCTTCTTCCCTGATCCAGGCTTGGATCTCTTCGAACTTTTCTTCACTGGCCGCCTGCCAGCAACTTCTTCTTCAGGCTCCTGGTTCGTCTACGAGGATTCCCGACGTCTTTTGAGACCTATGCAGCTGCAGCCCCTGGGCTAGGTAACTTCGGCATTTCGGTGCCCCAGCATAGCCTCACTATCCAAGGGTCAGGATCCACTGTCGTTTTCTTCCTACCAGGTCGGGTTCGCCCGTAAACACTAACTTTAACTTTACTAGCTTCCATTGACTTTGTCCCGCATCCCGCGTGAGAGTGCACACTCTGCACCCGAGTCCCCTAGGCCTCCTAGAAGTAATCTAACGATTCTTTAGTCAAGTCCTAGCGATTCCAAAGCCTATTAGTACTGTACTTACCTGCTAGTAATTTCGCATTCCACTTTTAGAGTATATGGTTTTTCGTGCCCCTCGGGCATTTGTGTATACTGTGCTAACTTAAGTATTTTCGTAAGAGTTTTGTTGTGTGCCTAGCACCCTGTCCTCATAAAGAGTACAGGGCTGTTGTGATTCTAATAAATACACTGTTTATTTTCATAACACTTGTGTGGTGTCCTTTCACTGGGTGTTCAAGGGGTAATGTGATGGTAAAACAGCTGGCTTAACACGCCCTCTAGAGTCTTAGCCTTAGACTGCTCGTATCCATGCTACTAGGATAGCTGGTCTATAAGGTTGACTTACAACCAATCATCAATAAGGGTTGTTTGGACTGATATATAGTGATCACTAGAATAGTGAGCACTGCACATCAGGCCAACTTCTCACACAGGCGCCCCCAGAAGTAGTGCGTTACAGTAGTCCAACCTACTTAAGATGATGCTACGCACTACCTCTGGCCTAGCCCGCACGGGAAGAAGTGGTAGAATCTTCCGCAGCGTGCGTAGTAGTGCCATACAGGTGGCCACCGTTTTATTCACGGACACATCCAGCTGAAGGTTGGAACCGAACATCACCCTCAGGTTCCGAACGGAGTCAGCCGGGAGAATAGTGCCCTGAAATGAGGAAGGCCAAAAATCCTGAGGAAGAGGCCTAGGGGTGCGGTCCATTGAGCAGTGCAACACCTCGGTTTTGGAGCTATTAAATTGCAAGGAATTGTGACTCAACCAATCCGCCGTAGTTGTCATACAACGATGAAAGATCTCTTGTGACACAGCCTCCTTTCCCTCAAACGAGAAGATAAGTTGGGTGTCATCAGCATAGTTGGTAACTGCTATGCCAAAGGATTTTATCAACTTAACCAGGGGGCAGAGGTAAAGATTAAATAAAATAGGGCTGATGGCCGACCCCTGGGGCACGCCCTGCCCAACCCCTCTGATATTGGATTTGAAGGGTGTCTGTTACCAAGGTACGATACTAGCCAATCCAGGGCCAAGCCAGACACCCCCACTTCCTCCAATCTCCTGATCAAGATTGTATGGCTGACCGTATCGAATGCGGCCGACATGTCGAGCTGCACTAAAAAGGCTGCTCGACCTTGGTCGACACGCGTCCGAAGATCGTCCAAGACAGTCACCAATGCTGTCTCCGTCCCATGGGCTGGTCTAAAACCGAATTGAGCCACGTCCAGGCAGGCATTGGTCTCTAGGAAGCTGGATAGATGTTTTGTGGCCAATTTCTCCAGAATTTTAATTGGAAACGGAAGTAACGAAATCGGCCTGTTATTTGCTGGACAGGTGGGATCCAGTGTTTCCTTCTTCAGGAGCGGGGAGACCACCGCCAGCTTCCAGCACTCCGGGACCCGTGCCGAGCTGAAAGACTGACAGCATATGGCAAAAAGTGGCGGAAAGAGCTCCTCACGGAACAGTTTCCAGAATTTATGAGGAAGTGGATCGAGGGGGGAGCCCGAGGAAACACCATTAGCCAGTGTGCAGAAATCCTCAAAGGACGGAAGGGGAAAACTGTTCAACCGGATTAGCCTAGCATCCCTCTCCATAATAGTGTTGAAGAGGAGTTAGGCAGAGATTGAAGGTCTGAGCCAGGCGATGAAACAAGATTGTTCAAAATAGTAGCAATCTTGTCCTCAAAGGCCTGTGCCAAAGCATCGCACAAGAGTTGAGAAGCGGGGATATCATTTGCAGCGCATGCAGGACGCGACATATCTTTAACGATCTTGAATAGGGCCTGAGATTTATTCGCTGCTGACAATAGCGACTCCTCTAAAAATCTGGCCTTGGCACACCTAATCTGAGCTTTATAGATCGCCAGTGCCTGTTTAAACAGGGCTCTATCGGATTCGAGAAACTGTTTTCTCCAGGCACGCTCAGCCCGCTTGCAGTGGAGTTTAAGCTGAAGAAGGTCCCTTGAGAACCAAGGCATAGCGTGTTTGGTCCTATCTCTAGTTTTCCGCAGCGGGGCCAGTAAGTCCAGTGAAGCAGAAATTCGCTGACTCAGGGTCCCATAGCTTTCATCCACACTATCTCCCAGAGTAAAACCATCCGGAAGCAGAGTAGGCAGAGTTGACTGTTTCAGGAGCTTTAACCATTGTCTACCCACTTTTATAGCACCTGAACTGCCTCTCTTCACCGAGACGGCAGGAAGTGAGAGAGAGAAATGGACGAGCGCATGATCCGTCCAGCACTGAGGTAGGATATTCCGTATGGTCACCTGATTCACGTCTGCGAAGATCAAATCTAAGACATGGCCCCTTAGATGAGTCTGAGAGAGTACTAGCTGCTGCAGATGGATAATGCAACAAGCCTGTACCAGGTCTTTAAAAGCTGAGTCGGTGGGTCCATCCGGCCACAGATTGAAGTCTCCCAACACCATAAACCTGGTGTGGGAATTGGAAAGATCGAAAATAGGATCAATAAGCTCAGTCACAGCGGGCAGAGCGCTGGCCGGAGGCCTATAGCACAGCAGCCAAGTGTATGACACCTTCCTGACCATTTAAAGAGAACCCCAGCAGTTACAAGCCCGGAATTTCCTTAATAACAAGCTGGGAAAGATCTAGTGTCTCCCTAAAGATCAGACCAACTCCTCCTCCTCTAGCCCCCACCCGGGGATTATGTCTAATTTTATAGCCTGGAGGACAGGCTAAGCCCAATTCCACCGTGCTATTCACTCTGGTCCAGGTCTCAGTCATAAAGAGTATATCTAACTCATGAGACTCGATGAGTAGCGCAATTTCCACGTGATGTTTGCTGAAAGATCTCACATTCAGCAAGCCACAGGACAAGGACTCTTGGTGCCTACTGCTGAAAGATGGCTGGTGCCTACTAGTGAAATTAAGCTGGCAGTTTAGCGTAGCACCGGGGTTCAGGCTTAAGAGTTCATCTCTAGAATACATAAGGGGAACAGGAGACAAAGAGGCAGCATTGCCCGCACCCGGCGCATCCTGTGCGCGAACGGGCGCAGACGGGCTTACCTCTGGCGCACCTCCGGCGCCCTCCTGCTGCGCGCCATCGCTGCGCGCTGAAGGACTGTACATCTTAAATAACCGTACACGTGGGAGTCCTGCAAGGGAAACAACTAGTCCCCCAACAAAGATGGCGCCCGTAAATCGGCAGCCCCAGATTCCCCCTCCCAAGATGGGCTCCTGAAACGCCGCGAAGCGATGGGTATCGGTGCCTGACTGCCCTAAATCCTGCCAAGTGCAGGGTGAGACACTATTATAGTGCAGGTGAGAGCTACAACTACAATGTTGCCCTCAGACAGCCCAATACAAAGCCAACAAGCGCAGGTATGCAGCGCGATCAAATAAATTTAAAAATCCAGGGCAGGTATGCGGCGTGATTAAATTATAAGTTATAAGGGTTTAAAAGCAATGAACAACAAAGTGTGCGCTGCGGTAAGCAAGTCTACCTGCCAGCGGCCGAATCAGGGGTGTCCTTATACCCCATACATACCAGGAGGGTCTCATACTACATATCACCGGCCCCATACACTCCGGCAGGGTCTCCTTATACCCCATACATACCAGGAGGGTCTCATACTACATATCACTTGCCTCATACACTCTGGCAGGGTCTCCTTATACCCATACATACCAGGAGGGTCTCATACTACATATCACTTGCCTCATACACTCCGGCAGGGTCTCACTTGTACCCCAAATATTTAGCCACATATATCAGCAGGATGTGACTCATACTACATATTACTAGCCTCATACACTCCATCGGGGTCTCACTTATACCCCGTATCTTTGGCCACATATACCAGGAGGGTGTAACTCATACTACATATCGCCGGCCCCATACACTCGGGCAGGGACTCCTTATACCCCATACATACCAGGAGGGTCTCATACTACATATCACTGGCCTCATACACTCCGGCAGGGTCTCACTTGTACCCCAAATATTTAGCCACATATACCAGGAGGGTGTAACTCATACTACATATCACCGGCCTCATACACTCCATCGGGGTCTCCATTAAAGGCCATGTCTTTGGCCTCTTTGACCAGCAAAGTGTCACTCTGCCCCCCCCCCCGACCCCCCCACACCACACACACACACATATTGCAAGAGCCAATGTCGGTGTTTTACACCATGCTTGATGGTTAATGGACAGAAAGAAGACAGGCTGGCAGCTGGCCCCGCGTACGTGCCACACAGCCCCATACGTGTTGCCCTCACACAGCAGTGCCACGGAGGGCACGGGGAACCGACGCACCACGCCGTGCCCGAGACGGTGCCTCCCTCCACGCACCCGCCTGGCCCGCTCAGCTGCAGCACAACGAATGCACGCAGCAAACAAACCCTTAAAGTGGCCAAGGAGGCAGAGAAACGCTGCACGCACCGCACACCTGAATGTGTGACCCCTGACCTTCATTATCAGGTAAAACAATACCATTCCGAGAGACAACCAGGCAATGGAGGATTGGAAAGTGCGCCCCCTCCCTTCGGACACTCTACACCCGCTGCGTCATTGGCACAGAGGCGTCTCCGCTCCCAGCACACCTGGGCCAGGTGATGTCTGCCCTGCCCTTGTGCCCCGAACACTGGTGGCAGCCTCAATGCCCAAGTATCCAAGGAGACCGGAGCCTTTAAATAATGACGCCGGGCTGGCAGGAGCCACCACCTTGAACACTCATAAATAGCGCCTGCAGCTCACACCAGGACCCACCCAGCCGCCGCCTTAAGGTAAGAAGGACCGATTTTTATTCATCCAAGTGTGCTTGGTAGATTTTCATTGGGTGAACTGAATAGAAACACTGTCTGAGTGGTTATTTATACTACAATGTTGCTAGTGCGCTCGCATGGTGCAACGCATCACACCGAATAACTTCCAGGTACTGAAGCTGTGGGAGCAGCGCAAGCCTCCGCCGCTGTACTTGCGCGCCCGCGCAACCCTCAGTCAATAACCCCAAGAAACTTTCTCGTTGGGAGGTCCGGGTGCTGGGCCAGCTTTACTGTGACATAAAACAATTTAAAATCAAGACGTCCCCTCTGTAATATTTACTTTGCAGACAGAAACAGGAAGAAGTCTGAATTTTAAACTGTTCTGTCAGAGGCTGAATAACTTTCCTAGTGATACATCGGAGGCCCGATTCACAAATCTTGTTCCCGCCCCGTGGGGGAAGCCTTCAGCTACAGGCCTGAAAAGCGCCATCTATGACCGCGTTTTCCCAGATTCTCAAAACCGGAATATGTTGAATTTTACATGCAGTGATGTTATTTACTACTAGGAGGTGCTGTTTTTTTTAAATAACTCGCTTTATTTATGAAATCCGATTACAATTTGGCAACTTCACGAAATTGATATTTTTGTTTACTATGTTCGACAATTGCCTGAGAAGTACGACAAACGTGCAAAGAAAACATTTGCGCACATTTTTGTGCAAAGAGAAACTACACAAAGTAGCCTTGCAGAGAAGTCTGCATACATTTTCGATTCTGGCTGAGATTATTTAGGCGCCCTGAACCCTCCACTCTAGCAGCTAGAGGTGTGGTGGGTGTGACTCTCACCCCAATTTAGTACCCGAGTAAGGCACTTAAATGTTGACTCGTTCTTTGTTGGCTTCCTGTCTTCAGGTTTGCGGAACAAAGAAAGAAAAAGCAGAGAGGGAAGAAAAGAAATAAAGATAGCTAAATATGGTGAAAGGAGCAAGGGGAAAAAAGGAAGGAACGAGGAAAGATACAAGTATGGAAGGAAGGAAACAAGGAAATATGAAAGGAAGGGTGGAAAAGGAAGGGTGGAAGGGGACGTGAAAGAAAGGAAGGGTGCAAAGAAGGAAGTGTGGAAGGGAGTTAAAATAGGGATAGAAGGAAGAGGGTGGATGAAAAGAGGAAAGCGAGTAAGAGTGAAAGAAGGGTTGTAAAGATGAAAGGACGTGTGAAAGGATAGATTAATTGATTGATGAGTGAAAAGATGACCAGAAGACTGCCAGAACAAAAGGATGGATAAAAGGGTCAAAGATGGATTGAATGATGAAGAGTGCACAGAAGACATTTGGGTGGGTGGATGAGTTGAGAGAATGGAAGGAAGAAATGATGGATGAATGGATGGAACAGTGAAAGGATGGATGGAAGGGTGGAAAGATGGATTGAATGATGGAGTGGAAGGGATTTGGGTGGATGGATCAGTTGGGAATGGAAGGAAAAAATGATAGATGAATAGATGGAACAGTGAAAGGATCGATAGATGACACGGAGGAAAGGGCGAGAGGATAAATGCGTGAATAGATGGACAGTAGGTGAAAGGATGGATAGAAGAAAAATGATTGATAGAAAAACGGGTGGGTGAATGAAAAAGTGGAGGAGTGGAAAAATGGGTTATGGATAGGTGAAAAGGTGATTGAATAAATGGATTACTGGGTGGATGGGACGGGTGAGGACGGATGGGTGTATGAAGTGGAAAGGTCGGATGAATTGATTGATGGAAGGATGGGTGGAAGGGAGAAGGGGAGTTTCCTTAGGAGGATTGGGCTGGCTTGCCATGCTTTTTCAGTGTCATTGGTCATATGGTTCAAAGTGGCAGGTAGTTTCATTTTTTGCCACTCCCTTGGTTTAGGGATAACATATTTTCTAGTTCGAGGACAATTACAACTGTGAAGTAACATTTCGCACGAACAAAAAGGAAAGGAAAGTAGGAAACTTTGCGAACTTCACAAATTGCAAAAATAGGGAAGGTCTAGCAGGTGTAGGAATTTGCACAGTTTAAGTAGCATCTCGTGGGTGAACACAGAGGAGTGGTTCGTGCAAACGTCTATTTATTGAATTTATACGGTGCATTCAGCAGAGTGTACACTATTGTAATAAAATGAAATTGAACACAGACAACAATATACTCTGAACGGTTCATGAAGCCAGGGCTGGCATTAGTTCCTGCTGAACAGAGATATAAGACAGATGTGAACAACGAGGAGCCGGAGAATGCAAACCACTGAACTGAGAAGAGACAAGACCAAAACGAGAAGCGGCGCCAGGAGGATGAGGAACAGAAGGAAAGTACAGAGAGATTGTCTGTCGGGGTGGGAAAGTCCCTAGTATGCTGTTGCGAGTGTGCACTTTTACCCTGGGTGAAATGCAACTTTCTGCCGCGCCTTTCACTTTTTGACCTGTGTCTGTTTCCTGTTCTGTGTACATGGGCAGGTGGATTACTGGGGGCCACTCTGTAAAGTTCAGCCTCATCTCATGTGGCCGAGTCCTTTGCTAAAAACTATTTGCATGATAGTGCATGGATGCCCCATATGCCTGTATGTGTTCGAACTCTGGACTTTGCGGATGAGAGCTCAGTGGAAGACATCTTGGATTGCCACTGAGACCCTGTTAGAGTTGGAGGGTGGAGGTAACCTCGCATTCTTGAAACTTACTCCACCTCCCATCCTGCGACACACGCTTCTCTCTTTCACCTCTCATCCTACAGCTCTCCCTTCTCCAGACAGCTACACAGTTATCAACCTCTTTAGCCGTCTCTCACCTTCTCCATCTCACCTCTCCAATTGTAGGTCTCTCTCCAGCAGCTCTTCCTACTACTTCTGAAAATATATTCTTTCCTTCACTCCTGTTCCTCTCTTCTCTATGGTTCTTCTTGTGCCCTGTGACCTCTCCTGAAATTCTCCTTCATGTTAGAAGTTCTCCCTCTGCCCCTACAACTCTCACACTACCTCACTTTTCCTGTAAATTTCCTTCACCATCCTCCACTTCAGCCCACCACCTTCTAATCTCTTCCTTGCATCTTTTCCTGCACCCCTACACTCTCCTAAAGCTGCCCCCTCCTCTCCCCAACCTCTGAAGCTAAGCCTTCTCCCTACTGACATTTGTGTTTGTTGCAGCCCCTTTGAGTACTGTCTGCACCGAGGCCACGAGAGGTTAAAAGAGGTTAAGAGTGCAGGTAGCCTTAGGTACGGATGTGAGTTTGCACTCTCTCCATCGAAACCCTCACTCCGAGCTCAGTAGACAACAACATGAGAAGGTGCTCGGATGCCCTCACAGTTGGTAATGCTCTAGGGCTAGGCAATAGCCAGGCTTGGGTGGATATGGGTGCATCATATTATCAGTAGGGCTATCAAAGCTGCTAAATAGCATGGCTAGCGTGTGTCACACGTTATCAGCTCCCTTCACACGGTCTCCCTGTGAAGAGTCAATATATGGTGGAACACAATATGAGCTGAAACCTCAGCATGTAGGGCCCGATTCACAGAACTAACTTAAGACAAAATCCTAAACTTACTACCATTTTGGTATTCACAGAAGGCACTTACTCATTTTGGTATTCACAGAAAACACTTACTCATTTCGGTATTCACAGAAGTTAGGAGTCCTAACTTTAGGACTCCTAAATGCCTTCTGTGAATACCGAAAATCTTAAAGTTAGGATGTTTCTCAGTTTAGTAGTAGTAAAGTTAAGACTCCTAACTTTAGGACTCCTAAATGCCTTCTGTGAATACCGAAAGTCTTAAAATTAGGATTTTTCTCAGTTCAGTAGTACTAAAGTTGAGAATAACCCTAATTTTAAAACTTTTGGTATTCACAGAAGGCATTTAGGAGTCCTAAAGTTAGGAGTCCTAACTTTACTACTACTAAACTGAGAAAAATCCTAATTTTAAGACTTTCGGTATTCACAGAAGGCATTTAGGAGTCCTAAAGTTAGGAGTCCTAACTTTACTACTACTAAACTGAGAAAAATCCTAATTTTAAGACTTTCGGTATTCACAGAAGGCATTTAGGAGTCCTAAAGTTAGGAGTCCTAACTTTACTACTACTAAACTGAGAAAAATCCTAATTTTAAGACTTTCGGTATTCACAGAAGGCATTTAGAAGTCCTGACTTTATTACTACTAAACTGAGAAAAATCCTAATTTTAAGACTTTCGGTATTCACAGAAGGCATTTAGGAGTCCTAAAGTTAGGAGTCCTAACTTTACTACTACTAAATTGAGAAAAATCCTAATTTTAAGACTTTCGGTATTCACAGAAGGCATTTAGGAGTCCTAAAGTTAGGAGTCCTAACTTTACTACTACTAAACTGAGAAAAATCCTAATTTTAAGACTTTCGGTATTCACAGAAGGCATTTAGAAGTCCTGACTTTATTACTACTAAACTGAGAAAAATCCTAATTTTAAGACTTTCGGTATTCACAGAAGGCATTTAGGAGTCCTAAAGTTAGGAGTCCTAACTTTACTACTACTAAATTGAGAAAAATCCTAATTTTAAGACTTTCGGTATTCACAGAAGGCATTTAGGAGTCCTAACTTCTGTGAATACCAAAATGAGTAAGTGCCTTCTGTGAATACCAAAATGATAGTAAGTTTAGGATTTTGTCTTAGATTAGTTCTGTGAACCGGGCCCGTAGTGTTTCCACCCTGTGATTGTAGCCTCTGCACCTGCCGATGTTTATCAGGGGCGGCAGTCTCCTTGGGACACTGGTGGTAGCTTCAGAGGTTTTATTTATAATTTTTGGGGATGGTATGAAGGTTTGCCCCACCCCCACCCCCATCTCGAGGCCCTGCATGCCTGGATGGGCAGTAAAATGCCTAAAGCCCCATCCCATCACACTCGCCCCCCCTTACATGGTGAAAAGATTTCCAAGGTTGGCCGGTCTGGGGTATGCAAACTTTTTTTTAAATTCCAGAGAAGTTTTGTAAAATGAGCTATTTTAGCCGTGTGCAAAAGCTGTAGCGTTTTCTAGTTTATTTTTCCTTTCACCGGAGTAAAGTCTTTTTCCACATTTCAAGGTAGTTTCCATTGCTTATCCAGGTAATTTGGACTATAATCGAACTCAGCCAAGCTGGAAAATGTATGCAGAATTATTTCCTGCAAGTTTACCTACTGCTGTTCTGTCCTCGCCCTATAGGATGATGCAGGGAAAACCATAGTAAGCTGGAGGAGAAACGGGTCCTGCCCTCATCCAACTTCTATAGAATCCTTGTTAGATCGGTGCACAGTTGTCTTATGGCTAAATATCTAGTGCCAAATTTATCAACGTTTTGCATCAACCTTGCAAAAACAAAAAAACGTACCTGCCGGCCGCCTCCTCTCTTCCATCCTCTTCATGGCTTTTGTGTGTGATTGGTCTGACCGCCGCAGTTCGGCACTCAGCCAGGGACTGGTTGCCTGTGCATTTTCTCCACCCAGGCTGTATTGCAGTCTGGGTGGAGAACATGCAAAGTGCGCATGACTGTTTGGCCAGTACATGAGGGTCAGTCATTGCAGAGTGCCCTCCACTCCTTCCCCCTACTCTAAGATCAGAGCAGCCCGCCCGCCCGCCCGAAGAGCTACCAAGCAGATGGAACAAATAAAATGATAACGTCAAGTCATTATCATTTTATTTGTCCTTCTTTGCACTGCTAAAAGCAGTGGGGCGATGCTCTTTCGCCTTAGCGGAGGAGCCACCACTGGCCAAAGTATTTAGAAAATTGTACCAGAAAATGATTTGCTTGGAACATTTTTTTAAACATTTATTCACCTTCCCCAATCATCACTGGGAAGGTTCAGACTCAATTGATATAGAACTGATGATAAAACATTTTTCCAAGGTTGCTTGCAGGTTTCAGTCCAGCTCCTGCTGTTACTTATAGAAATAGTGAATACAGTTGTAACATTCCTGTCTAGCTGCCTGATTTGAACACAGTTTGAAGGAGGAAATACAAACAAATTTAATATAAACAAAAAATCCATAGTAAACAAATTGAAAACTGTGTGCTGGGAAAGGATGCTGCTTATTTAAACCCACTGAATATCCTTATTAACTAAGAATGCTAGAAATCTTCCCCCAATTGGACCAGTACCTAAATATTTGTATGCACATTTATCAACCTTTTCTTTTAGTTATCAAGAGTCTACCCGTTTCCCAAAGTCTCTCATGATCTACCTTACCAAAGACATTACTAAAGTTGCTGTACCAACAGTGGAGGTTGCCCATTATTGTCTCAATTGGCAATGGTGGTGAACATCATATTGCAATTCCAGGTACCAAGGCCATGCCAAAGGCCTACTTGATCCGAACCAAGAGCTTTCTGTTCAATAATCCAATGATTTGGCATTTGTTTAAAAAAAAGAATATATGTATTGTAAAAATCTTCCCCTCAATATTGAGAAGTGCTATTAAACAATAGGTTTTAACTTCTGAAAGTTGTTAGAGGATTTTCCAAAAGATAAGTTCTGATTAAAATATGATCACATTTATTGAGGAGTTTATTAAAGATAACGCTGTTGTTTTAAGGGATAAAGTGTTCATTAGACTTAAGGCCTCTTTCTTGTAATGGAAAAGTATGACATATCCCAAGGAAAAAAATTACTGGTGTCAAGTTAATGTTAGTGGAAAATTCAGTTTCTACCACAGAGAATTAATACAAATGCGTAGTTTCATTTCTTTTGTCCGTATAGTTCACCTATACTGACTGCATAGAACAGAAGTTGTATTGTATCCTAAACAACTACAGATTGCCAGTCTGTATTTTCAGTAATTTTATGATTGTTCATGTGAATATTTTTTTGCAATTTCTTTAAACAAATAATACTTCATTTAAGTTAAAATGAGTTTGTAACAAATATTGGCAAGTTAAAAACATACAGAAATATTATAATTTATAGATGTGATGATGGACATTAAATCCTATTGAGACCTTTCTTAACTTTTCCTGTTGTAATATACTAATTTTGAGATATTCATTTTTCTGGGTACAGACATATAACATTTTTAATCAACTTCCATGCATTATCTAATAATATCCATGATAAGCAAGAAATGCATAATTACGTTTTCTCATGGACACAGTGTAGGTGGCAAACAGGTAATGTGTCATGATTGGGTGAAAAAACGTATAAAATCGGTGGAGAACTGTTAGGAGACCCTAAGCATGACTAATGCACCCGACAAGCAGTATACCAGTGTTCACATCTTAATTTCACCACTTGGCAAGATTCTGTGTTGAACACTTTTGGGAAATGGCACCTTACTAAACTGAACTGGTTGGTCAGCTCACCACAACGTTCCCCATTGACATGGGTGTGTTGCTCTGCTTTAGCTGAATAAAGGAAGTGGGAGACTAAATGCATTAGTAAAGGAAGTGGGAGGCTACATGCGTTAGTAAGGTAAAGTTTTGCGAGAGTGAGTCTTGTCTCAGTAAATGAGTGGAGGCACAGCACAGAAACATAACCGAGGCTGAACATGACCAGATAGCACAAAGTCTTCTGTAGTACTCTTGTGCCCAAATAAACAAAGTGGACAAGTCCTTGGTAGGTGTAATGTTTCCTTAAACAACGATCTGTTGTTTGCGCTCCTTCTGCGTAGGTACAGGTCAAGAACTATGACCTTTACACCTACCAAGGACTTGTCCACTTTGTTTATTTGAATACTACCCCGGGAAAAGGACAAGTAGCCTTTCTATTTTTCCTTACTCTCTGGTTGTTCTGATATGTACTCTGTGTGCCCTACAATTTGTAGGCTTACCCCTGAGGATCAATAGCATCCTACTGAAACTAGGGGGCTTTTAAGCTCTGAGCTTCAATCGAGAATATGCAACAGTATCTGACTAAACAGATATTTCACCAATCATTATCAAATACTCTGCTGCAATGCAGTATTACCATAAACCTGTCTAACTTAGCTGCAAATGCCAAAAGTTTTAAAGATAAATTTCAATAACGCAAATATGCTGCTGATGTCATGTGATCAAGGGAATTCCACTGAAAGAATTTGGTGAGTAGAAGATTTTGTTGAGTCAAAGATATGCCATGCTTCCCCTGGCAGTATACATCCGTGCCATTGTGCGCTTTCTCCACGTCTGCAACTGGCAAACATACTGGTCACCGTCTGTGTCTCTTTTATATTCATGGTAGTCGAGGATTAACGTGGAATAAGACTTTGGGACAGATTTATCAAATTCTCCTGCAATGCAGCGCAGCCAAAAATGCTGCGTTGCGTGAGAAGAGAGCAGGAGCCCTGTTTCTACAGAGATGACACTCTCCTCCGCTCTCCTTAACTCCTGTGCCTATTTTTGCTACCGCGCGCCATGCTCACACCTATGCGCTATAGAGCAAGGGTGTGGGCTTGAGTCTAGCATAGATTTTGTACTGAAAGGGTACAAAATACTATGCCTAAACAACTTATTACACTTTTCCTACTTTGTATGTGTGCTGTGCACTGCAGTAAAAATGGAAAGAACATCCCGTCTGACCCAGATCAGGAGTTACACCGCCTCTCCAGGAGACCGGGTCCCAGTCATATCCGACTGCACGTGCAAGACATCCGTCGCCCATCGACCCTTGCCTTTTCACCCTCTCAACGTGATTTTTCGTCTTTATCACCGGACCCACCGCTCAGAACACAAACGCCGCTCACAGCGTGTTTTAGAAGAATTATACTGCCTGCTGAAACCGGTTGTGTAATCAAAAATGGCGATCCCTTACGGAGACGGGCCTCTCCAGTACCCGGCTCTAGTCTGTTAATTCTTCCCCACTCATCCCTGATCTGCAGGGTGTGTCTGATCGGGTTCATCCCCCTGCCCTTTCCGGATGCTGACAACCCACTGCAGGGTGGCAAAGAATGGACTGTGAAATCAAAATAGCAACTTAATACCGAACAACAAAACCTCCACGAACAAGAATGATTGTTTTGAGAAAGTGAAGATGACGCAGAGTTCTAAGTTTGCAAAAACTTTAAAAAGCAAGTGTGGCAGCCAACTGTGAACAGAGAAAACTACTAAGCCTGAAGCTGATTTTTCTAATTCAGATATTTTATTGTGCTTCCTACAGCCTCAAAGTAAAGAGTTCAGAAGGATTAAACAGGTGACGTTGTTCTAACCCTCTGGGACCCTTACCTGCTGTGCACGCTGTGGGCCACTCTTTTTGCCGTTGCTGGGTCTGTTTTGTCCCCCTCCCGCCGCCGCATCAACCATCTTCGCGGCCGCCGAGCGGAGGGGGGCACTTGACAAACAACAAACTACATCTCCCGCCTCCCCTAGCGGCGGGAATCCCGGCGACAGAGCGCGCCAGGCGCGCTTGAAAGAGGCGTCACCCCCGTGTCGCGGGAGCGCCCGGGGCGAAGCCCGGGCAAAGGGCGGGCCCTCTTAGGCCCTCAGAGGCCTGAGGAGACTGGACTGGGCTGGAACCCCTGGTTGCTTGTGTACATCCTTCCGTTGATTTTGAGTAAGTCCATTTATTTACGTGATTTAAAACTCTACAATGTCTACGACGGTGTTAAGTCCGGAGATTGTCATGTCAGAAAGACCTGGGGGCCTGTTAAATGGAACTCTGGATAACTATTTTATAAGAACTGCTGCTGAAGTTCCTAAAGAATGAACTCTAGAAGAGCGACGTATAGAATGTCGTCGTTCAATTGAAAATATGAAGAACAGGCCATTGGTTGACCTAACTCCAGAAGTTTACTCTACCATCGAGGTGACTCTTAACGGCAACGATGATATTGTATCTTTGGTTAGTGTGCCTCTTATACTTGGAGACTGCATGCCTACAACCAGTTCCTGCCATAATCAGGCCGTGAGTTGTACCTCACCCCATAACATCATAAGCTTATCCACTGTAACTGAGGTGCCAATCACACCAACACCTATGCCATGCAAAATTACACTAAACAAGACTAAGACAACTATGCCGCATAAAACCTATGGCCCACCCCCAACCAAAAGAAGACGCAAAAGGGTGGAACCAAATAAACAAAAGTTGAGCCATTCTGATTTCGGTAAAAAAGTAAAGCCTACTATTGTTAATGACCAATGCACAACAACTATTGCTGATAAAGAGGGAATAGTAACAACACCTTCACCACTCCCAGCAACCACATATAAAGACAAGGAGGCTAGTATTGATAAAATATTGGCAGACATTGCGCCGCAAGTAGCACACACTAGTGTTACATTGGATAGCATTGAATACATAATTAGGAGCTATACTCTAGCTATTGTCGAGAGATTAAACAGGGTGGAGGGAAGACTTGGGAAAATAGAACTGGAACTGGGAAGAAAGGAAATTCCTACTAGGGCAGTAGTAAATAATGTTGCACAAATCATTCCAAGGCCTATTGAAACCACCACATGTGCCCACAATCCCCCATCTAATCTGATAACAGCAGTACCTAAACCCTCTCAAAATACAAACAAAAATCAAGATAAGCCACCTCCTATAAAGTTGATAAATAAATCCAACTCTATCCCCGTTATCCCAGCTAGTAAGTCATCTAGGGGTCTGGGAATTGCCTTTTTGGGGACATCTAGAACGGAGGGGGGAAGCACTAGGCAGATTCGGGGGTCACTTAATAAGGGTCCACTAACAGAACTTCCACCGGAAGCAGTGCCTTTCGTGGTGGTTCTTACGGGGGTGCCAGAGCTGGAAGAGAATAAGCGGGAAGGATATGCCCAGCTGAAGAACAAAATTATGCACTGGCTGAGTATATACAGGCCAATTGCAAGTAGCATCAACGGCGATATAGTACATGTTTGCCGTCTTCAGTGGTTGGGTGGCAGACCTAAGGATATTGAGGGAGATGTGGTGGTAGTTAACTTTAGAGACCAAAATGCTGTCCATTACATACTTAATTGGCCTCCAGGCAATGGCAATAACTGCATTACCCCCCGTCCTTTAACGTATTTTTACCCGAGATCTATAGTGTTCCCGCCCCAACATCTACATAGACAAGCCCACTCCAACAATTATTTTCCAATCACACAGAACATATGGAACCCTTCACATGTGCACTACCCAGTACCAGCTCCTGATTTATATGGGTGGAATACTGTACCCCCCAGGTTCAATACAACTGCTCACAGGAGAATGAACCATCTAAAGCCCTTTACGCCACTGGAAACAACAAATAGGTACAATATATTAAATGGACTGGATGACTGCGATTGAAGTTCACAGAATAGCGGGGATGGGGGTGATCGAACATACATCTTTGGCCCAGAGGGTACTGATGAGGAAGATGAGGTTGAGGGAGATCTTAGGGCTAATATTATAACTGGTGTAACATGTCCATCCGTGAGGGGGATCAATATAGCCCCTTACATTTGGCCAGAACGTGGCACTCCAGTTTTACAAGACAAAGCGGTAAAATTATTACACGCTGACCTCCATAACATAGAGACAGCCATGGTCTCGGGGCCCAATCTGTCTGACATCGAGGACATGAACGCCTCAAACATCGACTTTACTAGAATGGGAGAAACAGCGATTGTCCAAACCAAATACAGTGTAGGTTTTGGTAATCAAATAACTAGTCCAACAGGAAAAACAGAAGTAGTTGCCATGGGTTTAAATGACAATCCTCAGAGGCCCATGGGGTCTATTGATTCCCCGGGATCAATCATTTTTCACGGGGAACCACGCATACGGCGCACCCAGGCCCAAAGTGATCCTTCCAACATCCTGGGCGCACAGTTCTTAGTATCCTGGAACGTGGCAGGCCTTAGGAACAAGATGGCCTCCACGGACTGGGCGAACTTTATTGATAAATACATGATAATTACCATGCAGGAAACCTGGGCAGTTGAACCCCAAAACAAATTGGGGTATTTACATTTTGCGATAGCCGCAACCCACTCCAACAAGGGAAGGCCAATGGGGGGTCTGACAACATGGGTCAGGCAGGATGATATATACACAACAACTCAGTTAGCAACTAATTCCAAAGATATTTTAGTGATAAAGTTAAAATCCCCTGCGTTTGGTGAATTAATAATTTTTAATGTTTACGCCAGGGGAAAACCGGGAGGGAAATCATCAGAGACAGTTGAGGCACTGGGCCACTATGTGAGAACATGGAGGGGAAATGCAAACGTTCTGATTTGTGGAGATTTTGATTGCTCCTTCGAGCCCTTGGATCAAAGTGGCTTAGAGCTCACCGAGGCAGAAGATATCTGCTGGCAAATTCCCCCACTCAATATCCCTCCAATAAAGAGGTGGACTCAAGCAGCTCTTCAACTCAAGATTTTTAGTCTTGAGTGTGGGCTCAGAGCGGTAAATGGGAGAACACGAGGAGATAAGCAGGGTAATCCCACATTTAATAATAGTTTGAGTACAAGTAGAATAGACTATATCCTAGTGAACTTGGAATTTTGGTGGTCCATATGTGACATGACCATCATCCAAAGAATAGAGAGTGATCACAACCCACTCAGCCTAGAGATACAGCTCCTTAAGGGCCAGGGAGAACCCGAAACAGATATAGCGGGTGACATTGTCCTTGCAAACGATACACGACGGCTGAGATGGGCCGAGTGCTTGGGCAATTCTCATTCTATTACAGAAATGGACGCCCTGGTAATGGGCGCTACTGCAGCTTTACAGGGCTATTTATCCAAGGATGATTACTAGACTAGGGGGACTTGTATTCATACGCCCCTTTTTTTGAAACTTGGTACATTTTTTAGTAAGTCAAGAAAAAATCCTTTGCGTAAAGGCAGACGGAAACCCGATTCTTGGTATAACAAAAACTGTAGGATAGCATATAAATCCCTAGCGCTGGCGGTGCGAACAAGTGATAGGGAGGCGATACTGGGCGCAAGGCGACACTATAAAAAGATACAAGAGGCAAAAAAAGCATGGGACAACAATTATTGGGAAGAATTATATGAGGCTATAAGTCCAGAAACATGACTGGCTTCTGGAACTTAGTGAGATGGGGTAAGGGGAATCAAAAACCGCAGCCCGCAAATTCTGTCCCTCCAGAGCGCTGGATATCACATTTCAAGTCCCAGTTTGCTAACACATATAGCGCCCCTATAGATGCCCTGGATTCAGTTAGTAATTGCATACCTACAACTACACTAGTGTTCAGTCGGAGAGACGTTGAATGTGCTCTCAACTCAATTCCAAGAGGAAGAGCCCCGGGCCCAGAAAAGATTCCGGCAGATCTTTTCTTACACAGTAGAGAGGTTTGGGTCCCGTACATAGAACTGCTGGCAAATGCCATTGCAAGGGGCTCGACCTTGCCGGAACTATGGAGGGGAGCCGAAATAATACCAATTTTTAAAAAAGGGGACCGTGCCGATCCTGCGAATTACAGGCCAATCAGCCTAATAGCATGTATTCAAAAGGTTGTGGCCAGGATGGTACTTCTCAGGATTCAGAACTTGATAGAGGATTCGGGGGTCATGTCCACGCTTCAGGCTAGCTTCCGCCCCTTTACTAGTACAGTGGACCAAGTTTTTAGGTTTTCAACAATATACTGGAAATGGGTGATTCTTGGGGGCGGCACACTATATGCAGCCTTTGTCGATCTGAAAGCGGCATTTGACCTCGTGCCACGAGATAGGTTGTGGCGAGCGCTTCAAGAACAAGGCATGCCACATGAACTCCTCGCAGTACTGATCAAATTCCATGAAAATAACTACGCACAGGTTAGGTGGGGAAATCAGAGCCAAGTTTCAGATAGATTTCCAACAGAAAGGGGTGTAAGACAAGGGTGCGTATTGGCACCAACTCTATTCACGCTATACATTAACCGGGTCATAGATTATTATAGGGATGCACACACAGACGCACCCAAACAAAATGGTATTCCAGTCCCCCTGCTAATGTTTGCAGACGACACCCTTTTAATTTCTAAAACAAAAGAAGGGCTCCAGAAAGCAATTGGGTGTTTTGAAAAATTCTGCAATGACTATGGCCTAGTTATTAACGTATCCAAGACGAAATTTATGGTAATGCACAGGCACAGGAAAATAAGGGGCAGAGTTTTTATGAATGGTGAATTGCTAGAACAGACAGACAGCTTTAGCTATCTGGGTATTACATTGAGATCCAGGCTAGAGTGGAAGCCACATATGTCTTACCTAACAACTAAGCATGCACAGCTGGCAGGTGTTTTACTGAGAGAGTTTAAGTCCTCAGTCACAAAACCAATAGCCCCAGCACTTAAAATATATGATACAAAAGTGAGATCTATGTTATATGGGGCGGAATTGTGGGGGGTCTCTGATGTTACGGCTCTAAAAAATGCACAAAATAAATTCTTGCGATGCACAACAGGGCTCCCACAATCAACACCAATTGTACCTCTGTATATGGACTTGGGCTGTCACAAAATACAGGATATATCCAGCTTCAGACCAATTGCTTATTGGAGGAGACTATGGGTCATGCCTGAACTCTCTCACTACGCTTCAGCGTTACTGGAGACACGAAATATGGACTCTGGGGGAAAAATAGTGTGGTTCAGAAAGGTTAAATCCTTATTTAAGGCCTTAGGGATGGGGGAATTATGGGAAAAACCTGAGGAGAACACCTTCCCATCTAAACAAACTCTAAAAGATGCTTACTGGGCACACGTAACCCAAGAGGAGTTCCAGAAACACACTGCTCCATCACTTACTAGGATTTTCTTGGAGCAGAAACATACCCCTGTGTATGAGAGATATTGGGACCTAATCACAATACCATATGACAGGAAACTGTTCCATCAGTTCAGGGCAGGAACCCTTCAAATTAATACATTCATTAGCAAATGGTCGAGTAACATAGATGATCATATGTGCCCTTTTTGTTTAGTACACCTTGAAAGCATAGCCCATGTGTTGTTTGTCTGCCCAGTGTATAAAGCTCCTCGCCATAAATGGATAAGGCCGATCTGTATACAAAAGGGTATTCAGAGTGGGACTGTAGCACTCAGAATTCTCAAAACCGATTGTTCTGAAAGTATGGTGGTTGTGCTTGCTAAATTTTTAAAGTGGATGTGGCTAATACGAAGGGACAAGCTGAAAGTATTGCAGCCTCCACAAATTTAATCTGGTATTTATGTAGGAAAACAAATGGAACCAATTTTAATGATTTTATCAAACACATTATTTTTTTTTTTTAATTAGTCGTGTTGGAACACCCTATATGTGGATAATATCAATTGGATGATTAAATGATGCATTTCCCTGTAAATATTTAAAATGTATGTAATAAGAATGAAACGTTGATTTTAATATGATTATGTACGTCTTTTATGACTAAAAGTCGAAATAAAGACTTATTTGATGATGATGATGGAAAGAGGGAACAGAAAAGAGAAATTAAAACATCTCATTTTAACGCCTTGTTTCAAAAGGTGTTATTTTTTTTACACAAAACCCGTTTCACTTTTTTTGTAGATAAGAGCTTTGCGTCAAAAACCATGGATGGTTGCATGGCAACACCCATGTACCACCCATGGAACATCCCCAAGGTGCTAAGTAAAAGCAAAACAGCGCGTCACGGTGCTTTGTGTATTTTTTAGATAACATTCCAGTGCAAAACAAGTTTTGTGCTTGAAAGTAAATAACAAAAAACATTTTCTGCTGGTTTGCGTCACTTTTATGATGCAAACCCTGCACGAAATGTTAGTAAATCTGCCCCTTTGAGTTTGACGCCGATCTTTAGTTTGGGACACCATAATTATATTGGCTGTTCCTTACCTTCCACCGTATGTACCTTAAACACTAATTTTCACTTTCGCCTTTTTTTCGCCATTAGCAAATAACTGAGGTTTCCAAAGCCTGAAGTAGTATCATTTTGATGCCCACTTTTAAAAAAACATTTTCAGTGCGCTGATTATGAAAACCCGAAAGCAATGTAAAGCTTGAGAACTGAAGTTAAAAAGAAACTTCTACCAATGAAATGGAAGTAGGAAAAGTGGGAACAATAATAACAGACTTACAAAATAGAATACAATTGGTAGCTAGAATAATAGGTGAATAAAAACACTTGTGAAATAACACCAATCAGTTAAGAAAAAGTTTATTAAATGATGCAGGGTGAAAACGATAAAATGCCCCTATAACCCAGCAAAAAATAAGTGACACAAAAAATAAAAATAAAGTTTCCCACTTAAACACTTGTTTCTGTTTATTGAATGAATGAGGGGTTTTTATAGCTCAACTTTTAACTAACAAGGTTGTCCTGGCGTTGTGGGATATCACGAATACAGTAATTAGAAAAAGATCTAGTTTTTTGTTGTTGTTTTTTTTGAAGGAAAAGTAGATAGTTGAGTTCAGACCGGATGGGTAAAATAAGCCCATTCCACTGCCTAGGTCCAAGGTGGGCAAAAGAGCGGCCATCTTCTTGTATTTTCTTAAGGATGGGCACTTTAATAAGAAGAGCAAAGACGTTGGGGACCATAGGTGGTAATGCAATATTGGAGATTACTGCAGAGGCACGGCTCTTTCAGCTGTATAATTCCATGTCGCTTCTTGCAGTGTTGGATTCCGCTCGCTCTTTGGAGAGGGCGCTGCCATGTTTCTTCGGATCACAGTCTGTTCCCTTATGGCCGTTGGATTCCTCTTGGCGCACTACGCAGAGGCAGGCTCCAGCTTCTTAAGCCCTGCTGATCTACACAAGCCACAGGTACCCTTTTTCAAACTTTCACCTTGAAAAATATTAGCCTGCATAACTTACCTGAAAAGAAAAGTGTGGTAACAAGTACGCATGCAAAATGTTCAGCGATTCTGGCAGTACCACTATTAATCCAGCACAAATGCCACCAAGAGGTGGGTGAGATTCTAGAGGCTTGTAGAAAGCATGAACAAAGAAGAGATGCATAGGAGGAAAAGATGGGGTCTAAATGAATTTCAGCAAACTTTAACAAATGGCCCATAGAGTCTAATCCTGTACTTGGGAAAAGATGAAGGGGGTAATTTACAGTTGACCGTTACCCGGGCAGCTATAAAAAAAATATCAATGGATGTTATGTATGTGCAGCTCTGAATTCGAGGGTCTCATTTAGAGGCAAGGGCAGTGGTGTAATTCCAAACTTCTTGGTAAGTTATTCTCCTGAGAGAATGGTGTTATAGTTTAGGTTGATTATTATTTTAATTTTAGGTTGAGCCTTCTATTTCATGCTAGCCATGTTTTCCCTCAAAGCGAACAACACCCCTATGTACGTTGTGTCAGATGGATCTCAGGTAAGCAATCGGGGAAAGTGTTGCCTCTATCGAGATGACAGATGACCATTGATGGTAGTTCTAAAGCCTGTTTCTGGGGAAAGGGTTTCACTTTGTGACAAAGACCAACTAATTGCAGAAGGTCTTTGTCTTGTGATCGGTGTGAATCAGGAAAAGGAGATGGGTGTTAATGTAGAAATCCCAGGGTTGGCGACGTTGATGAGGTGGGGTGGTTGAACATCTTGTGAGCCAATTCAGAACCTGCGGTCTGTAGGGATGGGCTAAATTCCTCCTTGGTGGAGTTCAGCTTGAGGTAGGACTGGTTATCCAGGCTTAGATAGTGATATCTTCAGCAGGTTAAGTTCTTTGTTAGCTAAGACCTTCACGTAACGTTGAATGTCATCCTTATATTGGTAAATTCTGAAGTTCTTGTCTACCAGAGGACACCAAGTGATTCCATTTGCATGATGAAGATGAGAGGCGAATGGGTGAATTAATGAAAGGTTTCAAACATAGACAATAAGTCGTTAAGGCAAAGCTTCAAACAGATTGAAGAAAAACATAGAAAAATATGGCCTAGCAATATTTATCTGCCAACAGATTTGGTGGGCATAATTTAGAAAGGTGATTGTACATGTTAGTTGCACTTTGTATCCAGAAACTGATCTTTTGAGTGGAAATTTCCATTCTGAGATTCATGATCAACAGAAGTTTTCATCTGCAGATCAGATTCACTCTTGCAAAAAAAAATGCTAGTTTGACTGATTGTCGGTAGAGTAAATTTCTGCTCAGAGAAAAGGTTTTTTTTAACAGCCAACATTTTGTGTTCATCCAAAGGTTATGGGCGTTGACAAACTTCTTCAGATCCTTTCCTCCATTCGAAGGTTACTCCCACTAATTGGAAAAGCAAGGTCCTTTCCAGTGTGGGAGATGAACTGCATGTTCCCATAATTCATGGGAGTACAAATGAAGGGTTTCCTCCTCTGGGGGAAAAAACTGTAAAAAAAAGAAAAATGTGATTTTGCACATTTCGGCAGAGGGTATGCTAGTAGACCTTTCCACTATGTTGACAAATGAGTAAAATTAAACCTTGACTTCTAAAAAGTTGTCTTAATTGCATGGCGTGATCGTCCTTTCAATGGAAAAATTGTGGGTGTAGATCTGCAATTGATTAAATTGGAGATTTTCTGTGAATTGGGCCCTATATCTACATTTTTAAAAACATAACCATCACACATCATAAAAATCATGAACTTAGATGAATATGGCTGGAAACGCTTATGTTTCGAAACCAGTGCCGCACCACTAAATTTATTGTTATCGCTATTTGCATTGCAGTTCTATCATGCGTGACTTCACAGCGTCATTTTTTCCATGTCCGGCTGGCTGTAGGTTGGAGCATGCATGCAAGGATTGCAAATGAGCGATTGAAGGGTGGGGTAGGTAGGAAGTATTTAATGTTGTGTGTGAGGCTGCTGGAAGTACCTGGTGTCATGCACAATGAAGTTGCGCATAAGATGGCTAGTGTTGAGAAGCCTGAGAGGCACAAAGTGCTGTCTCACAAATTAACCTGAGGTCCCTTGGATGTCCGTTAAATAGCTCTTCACAAATTAGCTGATTCACAGAACGAAGGAGGACCTCCTCCAATTAATAAAGGAAATAGGCTAAATACTCTACATAATTAATCAAATCCAGGTACTTTGCATGAGCTGCAACCCAGTTAATGTTTTTATTAATTACACTTGTGTGCATTATGCACTCCTATGTTCTAATCTCCAATGATCTGTGTATTTTTGGGTATCCACACTGCAGCCCAGGAAGCCTGCAAGAAAGATCATCCCCAATAACCCTCAGCGCCGGGAGACAGATGGTGTTTTCGATGTCTATGAAAAGCAACCAGGAGACGAGGAACTAGAAATTCGGGTTCGTATTGTCACGGTGTTGAACCCATTCTATTTTCATTGCTCTGTTTCAGCGGGCTGTGGAATAGATGCCACTATGTGCTTGTCCCCTTGTGTTGATTTGCAGGAGCAGGCTCATCTTGGCTTTGAGAATCACACACAGATCATTCATAATGTCCCCTGCCTCTCATTATAAAGATAAGCCTGGCACCTTCCAGTTGATATGCAAGGGTGCACTCATCTTGGCCTTGAGAGTCTTATCCAGGTCATTTAGAAAGCTGTGTGACTACCAAACTAAGCATAAGCCTGACCTCTCACTTTGATGTGTAGAGGCGGGTCCACCCGACAGCTGAATATCACATCCAGGTCATTGGAAAATCAGTGTCTTTGATTCAAAAACTATGCCTACTCCTATCAATAACATCACCTTCTGTGGCACTGAATGAGGGGGGGAAAGTCCCTAATGAATTCATGTAGAGGTTTATAAATAAAAAGTAACTGAAATCCTTAATAACACATTGTTCTGCTCCTGCATATGTTATTTAATTGAAGTAAACCATACCCTTTCTTTGTTGTGGATACAGTTGAGCAAGCTCTCACCTTCAGATTGTTAGTGTTTTTCAGCCATTTAGCTTTTTCCAGTTCCTGTATTTTGTCTACCAGATCACACTACACTGCTTTAGGTTTCTGTCCTCATTTGCAGTTGCTTTCAATCTCTAAGTCCTGCACTGAAAGATATCCTGTCATTTCATCCCAGTGTAATTCAGTGAAACCCAAATTCAAAGAAAACACTTAATTGTAAAACTACTTCACTGTAACACAAAGCCAGAGAAATATAATTCAGAACAAAACGTTTGATTGAAATTGGTGAATGATTGTGGTCAAGATTAGAACTAATGACAGCATTAGGGTTACAGTTATGGTAGCTGTAATGGCCAAGGAAAGGGCTAGGAACATGTCTTAGCTAGGGATGAGTGTAGGACTTGGAATAGGATCAAAAGTTATGGGTTGGGGAGAATCTTATATTTCAAGGTGTATGGCTATGTTTTCATTATAAAGTGTCTGTTCATTGAAATCAAGATTTGAAATGCCAAGTTTATCAAAATCTGGCTTTTTAACTGAAACAGGTTTCAACAAAACTTAGCTCTGAAACTGGGTTTCAATGAAATGTACTGAGATCAAAATGCGCCTTCTGAAGCCCGGCCTAGATCGCCTCCTTTAAAAAAAGTTTATTAAAATGTAAAAAATAAATAAGTATACAAAGTAAAAAAAAAATTATTTTGAATATTAATGTAAATTAATTTGATATATTTCAGTTAAATGTAGAGTAAATATGCTACAGCACTACTAACAATTTCCCGACAAATATTTAATTACTTTATTAATATTAAACTAAAATAATTTTTAAAGATTTATTTTAAGAAAAGCCCACATAACGTAAAATTGTTACATTTATAATGTATTAAAAAATATTACAATGTATGTAAAAAACATTTATTTTAACAGCAAAAAGTTTATATTAAAATTTAAACTAAACTAATGTTTTTGATTTCTATATACATTTTTTAAACACTTAATTACATATATATATATATATTTACAAAGTCTAAATAAACAATGTATTTAAACATGATTTCCTATTGGGTGTTTAAGTCCTCACCTCCATTTCTTTCTATGGGAGGATGCTGAAGTTCCAATGGCTAGCCATGTGTGGTCCTGGACTTGCTGCAAGTCTGATCTGGAGTACATGTACTACTGTTTTGGGTCTGTGTTAGCTGTAGTAAGTTTAGCAGCGTAGTTTGTGTATAGGAAGGAGCTTACTCTTACGTGGCTGGGGGTATGTCCGTCCCTAGACCTCCATTAACCCCTCCCTTTTATTTATAAATATTACCCATTTTCTAGCCACTCGCCCCTCTCCCTCCCACATGTACTACTAAAATGTAGGCTTATGTGTACATAGGTATATGCACAGAAAAGACAAGCATGTAGGTTAGTTATCAGGATTTTGTAGTAATACAAAAAGTAGTTTATTAATAAGCCCCATTGAGATTAATTCTAGGACCTTCCCACCAGATACTTTGTATGAAACCTCAACCCAACTAACAAATGTGTAATTAGTACTTGTAGAGCATGATTTGAGGTATCCGGGACTGTCATCGGTGGGCACCCTTTGTTTTGTGGCACAAGCAGGACACTGAGTCAGAGATATAAGAATAACTCAATGTAAGAAATCCACCAATGGGGATCATTATACAGGGTATATAATTACAGGGGTATATAATCCAAATGAAATATATAGCTTTAAATATTAATGGTCTGGGTGCAAGTCAGAACACAGATCCTTCCATAATGGGTGTCAGTCCAACATGATCGCTACTGAAAAGAGCGAGAAATAGGCACAATGCCATCAGCCTGAACTTTAATGCATGTACGGTGAGTCCTTGGTAGGTAGGATGTTTGCTGACTCCTGGCATTGATAAAGATTTTTGTCAAAATAAGATCAACACCGACAAGGGATATGGGTTAATCCTTAGTACTGAGGGCTACGCACTACTAAGTTATTCCTTGTAGGCTATCGGAAAGCAGCACAAGATAACCAGGTGTTTGTGCTTCAGGTAAATGAACAAATGACGAGACAAAAAACACAGCACTCTCTTCCATCTGTTGTGAGTGATACTGGCTGTAAAGTCCCTACTCCTCCCACTAGTATAACTCCGTTGCTAAAACCACAGACCGTAAAATTGTCTTTCAGAATTTTTGTCACCACGAAGGTGAAGATTTTAAAATTAATTCCCAGTTTTGTTTCCAGTTCAACGTGCCCTTTGAGATTGGAGTGAGGATGTCCGAGACCCAGTACCTGGATTACGGCCAGCTGCTTCAGGAGATTCTGCAGGGACTGTTCCCTGACAATACACCAGGTGAGCTCATGAACTGTCTTTTATACACCGAGGGGCATATTTTAGGTAGGTTTTGTGTTGCCCTTGCGTCATGCAAGGGGGTGCCTGGGCAACACGAAACCCAAGTTGGATTTATCAAACCATGCAAGGCCACTTTGCGTGGCCCCGAGTGGCTTGATAAATCCAGAGCAACACAGGGCAAATCGATGCGTTACTGTTGTGTTTTGATCATATGTATTGTTGTTCTTTGGAATTGTTTTCCTTCAATTTCGGTCATAGAGAAAGAAACTTTTGCAGTAGTTTGGGTTTTGGAACATTTCAGAAGTTTTGTGTGGGGTAAGGAGTGTACCGTCAGGTCGGACCATAAACCTTTGGTTAAACTTTTGACTATGGATGGTTTATTTAAGGCATCTGCTAGGATTGCAAGGATGTCCATGCGGTTACAGGAATATATTTACAAGATTGAATATATTCCAGGTAAAAGCAATGTTTTAGCGGATTTTTTATCTCGCATGCCATCTGAATTGCAGGATTGTTTTGTGCTAACTCGGACAAGGCTCTTATAACGTTAAGACCTGATATGTGTGAACCAATTGTTTCTGATGGGCCTTGGCATACTGTTGCTATTGACATCATGGGTCCTATTGGTCAAAATTCAAAGTTTATTATATCAATCTTCTTCTAATTCTCCTGAGACGTCTGTTAATACCCCTGAAATTTCTTCTGAAATTTCTCCTGATATGTCAGAAAATGTTTCTTCTGAAAATGTGACTGATAATGAAAATTCTATTTCACCTGCGGTTGCTAACAATACAGATAATTCTGTTGTTAATTCTGCAACTCCTGTCTTGCAATCTGCATTCAAGAAACATGTTGTGTCTAAACCTAAATGGTTGGATGACTTTGTTTGTTGATTTATTATTTATATTTTCTTTGTAGTTATTTTGTATTTATTTATTTTTCGAAAGGGGGAAGATGTGTTGTGTTTTGATCATATGTATTGTTGTTCTTTGGAATTGTTTTGCTTCAAGCTTCTGTCTCTCTGCTATTGCTTCAACATTCTATGCCGGTGGCCAAGGGACAGTTGCTGTGGGAGAAGACCTGTGTAGGCTGTGTCCTACCTTGCTCCTGTGTTCTTGCAATAAATCTTATTCTACTTGAATTACCAGTCTCCTGACTTTACAGTTAAGTTACTCTGCCCCAGGGAGACGTTCCTTGGGTGGAGCGTGGGTGTTCCCACGCATCCACCCATGGAACTTGCCACATTCCCAGATTTACCAACACAGTGCAACATATCTAACACAAATACTAACTATCTCTTCATGTATAAAACAGAATTCTGGATTCCAGAAAAATATAGCATAAACTTAAGGTTTGAGTGGAGTCGGATGTTGGAGGAATGTACTGTGCATCAAAGTAAATCTGATAAACAAGGCATGATAACTGCTGCATATATTCACGCGTGCAAGGGTTAGGAGACCTGCCCTTGTTAAGTTTTTGCTATATTTTTATGGCATCAATAATTCTGTTCATCCATGAAAAGATCATTAGTATTTGTGTTGTAATGTTATTAATTGGCCATGATGAATCAACGCAGGTCGAGAAACGTGTTTTGGCCCCAGATGGTCATCCTGCTGTGAGAAAATGAAACAAAGCTTGAACTTTTTCATCACCTACTTGTGGATGTTTATTGAACTATCAAGAGACCTCAAAACTCAGTCTCTTTTTTTGTACAAGAGGAAACGTGTTCATTTAAAAAACAAACAAAAAAACCACACATTGCATATGTGTTGTGGTGCCCAACACTCATTCAATGCATGGGATACCTCTGCATTTGTTTAAACACAGGAATTCACACTAGAATGGTATGATTCCAATGAAAATCCTATGCAAGACAGTACAACTCACCTAGGCACCATGGTGCGAAGCTATGCATCGTGCACGGCAGCCTTGTTTAAGCGCCAGCACAGGGAATGGCAGCAGGAGTAGGTCAATCTTCGTCAATATGGCTCTGCGTTAGTTATGTTTTGCCCTCATGCGATGCAAATTAGGTTGCTGTGCTGTAAAGCATAGAAAATGAGTAAATCTTGGCTCTAGTATTTTTTACAGAACAGCAACATTT
This sequence comes from Lissotriton helveticus, assembly GCF_964261635.1. NCBI lineage: Eukaryota > Metazoa > Chordata > Amphibia > Caudata > Salamandridae > Lissotriton > Lissotriton helveticus. The sequence goes on along the minus strand of NC_136070.1, from coordinate 1,216,130,374 downwards.
TCCCCTTTAGTTCAGATGGTCGAATGGAGTTGAACAGAGGTGTGCTGGCCTGAAAGTATTTTTTTTTGGGTGTGAAAAGTTTAGACATGTTAATCTTGTTCCAGTTTCAAAAGAACAAAACATCTTAAAGTAAAAACATATGATCCCCCCATCTCTCCCAGATCTTTTCACTTCATGTAACTTTTGTTTCGTATCCACCAGTGTAGCCAGGGGCTTGCTCCATTCATTGATACAGATTTCTCCTGGTCTTTGCCCTCCCAGACCCTAGCCCAGGACTTCTGGTTCTAGGAATTCTCTTATGCTGAAAAAATCTTACACTGCACCAACTCTTTAGGAATTTGAACGTCTTTCAAGTATCTATCTCTCTTTCTTCTGTGTGCCTATATTTAGATTCTAGCGAATTTCATCATGATCATTTAGTTGAGCCCATGTACAAGGACATCCCTGGGCTTTCTCCAAACGTGGTTAATTCTCAATACTGGAGAGATCCTGAAGAGATCATGGCAATGACATACAGAGGTATAAAACAACACTGTTTCTGATTGGTTTGTCCCTCCCTGTGCGGCCTGACATTTAATTTGCCCTGTCCACTATCTTGCAACTTCTGAAAATATATGTAAAAGATCCATCTGATGTTGTGTAGCTTTCAAAGTTCTGTTCTATCCAATCCAGACATCTCCTCAGAGTTCTTTTTCAACAACCTAAGTAGAGTATCTTGCACTGAGATGCACAGAGTTATTGTTGCTGCCTATCTCATCAGCCTGCTAGCCTTAATAAATCGCTCCAGCCTTTCAGGGATGTGACCACCAACTGGCAGCTTTTCTGTCACCATCAAGCAGGCATAAATCCCCTTCCGGCTCCTCCAAAATGTAATTTAAGAAGGAATTGAAGAACACAGTGTCAAGAAGTGATCCCTGTCGACCACCGCTTGCAGTCACTGTTTGCCATAAAATTTACTAACCACACAGCTATATCTTGCTTACTTGGCTTTACCACACTACTTATGATCCCACGCATTCGCAAGTTGTTTGGCTATTCTTTGTAGAAGGCAGTTGAAAGCTTAACTGAAACTAAGTATATCACAATTTATGGTGTCCTTTGAGATTATTCCCTGGTCACCAGATACAGCTTAGTCCGGTTTGTTAGTTTTCTCATTAAATTGTGCCTTGATCATAACACATACTTGATTCAGGAAATCACCTGATTTTTTAAAAATATAATTAATTCCAATAATTTCCTTACCAAAACTGGTAATGTCAGGCTGTAAATTGTGAATTACTCTGATTACATTTCAATGACCACTTGTATGGCGAATTTGATTTTCTTCACATTTGTACTATTTGTACTGTAATAACCGACAATTCCTGTTTTCACTTTCATGGCTCGACGACTGATAATTGTGCTTTTCTTTATCTTGAAAAACGGTGGCGCGGTCTATATGAGAAAGTGCAATAGTTTGTTGGGGGAAAAAGCCAGGCTGTGAAGTCTGAAGACATAACTCGTTGGTGTAGACATTGTTAAAAGCATTATGTAGGGCAATATAATGCAGACTAAGTGAAGGTTCCCTCTTCCTCATCCGTCTCTATTACGGATAGCTCACTCCCTTCTTTACCATGATTTGCTCTGCTCCCATAGCAAAAGGTTGGGAATAAAGCTGATGAGTCATAAAACATTTTCATCTGTGCAACATGGTAGTCTCTATATATGCACTCAATTTCACCCCACACCACACCCACTCTCTTCCTTTCATTGAACTCCTGCCTTTTCACACACAGGTCTATACCAGGAGAGAACAGAATGGGCTGAGGCCTGGTTGGTGGCAGTGCAGTGAGACCATCGGTTGAACACAGAGATGATCCCACTGTCTCAAACTGCATGCATCCCTCACCGCTGCTATAATACCTCTTGCCTTGGCATCGTATATGGAAGTAGTGACGGTTAGGGGGGTTAAGACCTGGCTATCACCATTGTGGTCTACATCTATGCCCTTTCATTGGCCTTTAGTTAACTACTGACCCACAGGTGTAGTGACCTTGCAGGAAGACTGCAAAATGTTGTAGAGCTGCGTAAGTTCAGTAAGACGCTCTCCTGATTGCTTTGTTTGGTGGCTGGCGACAGTCACTGTTGCCTGCTCCAGGTTGGGTGATCTTTTTTAAAGCTGTAGATGTCTTTTGTTGCTGGCAATAAGCATTGCTAAAAAATGTCATCATGGTCTTGAATACAGATGATGAGAGGGTTGTTAGGATGACAGTTCTCTGCCCATCTAAAATGAAAGGTTGTGAATGAGGGCAGTGGAGTACAAATCATGCAGCTCGTGTTTGTACATTCGGATTATAATTTTACCTGGTGCACCAATTTGCATTCTCATTTCAGGCCCGCCTGCCGAAAATGAATAGACACAAGAACCTGGAGAAGAAAGCCAACCAGTAAAAAGACTCATTGAAAGACACCCAAGAGATATTCATCTAAAGTACTCTCCTTGCTTTGTTTCCTGTTCCCTTGTCACGAAATGCTACTGCCTTGGATTAGTTGCCAGGATAGGTATTGCATGCCTTAAAGCCAATTGTATGTGATCCAAGATATGGGCAGGCAGAGCCTGAAGAAGGGCAGCACAGCAATACATTTGGCAGATTACACATACATCCTCGGCAGCAACGAGTGATGGCTGATTCAGTCCATCTGTTGCTCACTGTTCCCCACAATGTCTCATTTCAATCCACAAGGCTCAGACAAAACATAAGCTGAAAACAAGACCTTGTAGACCAAAAACGAATGAAGCTGACTTTGTTCTGACATACCTGTTATAAAATAAAAAACTCTGCAAATATTTTTTGCAGAACTGGTTCCTCTCACTGGCACACCGGGCAAACTTTGCAATCACAAGGCATGCCAAGTGTGACATCTTGGGGAAACACATTTGCGTCAATATACTAGGTTACACCTTTTCACTGTGGGCCAGTTCCGGAGCCAAGAACCCCCTACACTCCCCCGCCCGGTTTGTCCTTTCCATTATATTTGTTGTTCTGCCTATTGCACTGTATAAATAACAGAGTATGCCGAATGGAAAGGAAACTGCCACCAAGTAAAGGAAACGGTTGCTTCTGCCACACCCACAGCACATTTCTTCATGCTGAAGTGAATTCATGCTGCCTGCTGCCATATAATCCAATCAGCTCCCTCCCAGACCATTACAAGTGACATCTATCTAGAATCCACAACATCTGCCCACAGCGGTGGGGCTCATGCTGGGGGAGGATGTCTTCTTGATGATACATTGAGTAGCCACTCAGCGATCAAGGTGGATGTCAGCGGTAGGCTATCACAAACTTGAAACTTAAATGTCTCCACTCACATAACTCAAAAAGTTGAATAGGGTTACAGGGAGGGACATTCCTTATGTTTTGGGATGGAGGGTTAGGAGCTTCTTTTTCCAGCACTTTCTTTACTGCTCTCTAATCTATCCCAACATTAATGAGTTCCAAGAGCAAACTTGGCTCAGAAAAGGAGATGCGCCTCTAACTCCCTACAGGCATGCAATTAATAAATATATATTTGTTTACAGTGCCCCCTCCGGAAGGTAAACTACTTTGGCTTTGTAGTGCACTACATTGATTGGCCCCACTTTAAACGTCCACATAAAATACTTTCAGCAAGAAAGAGTTGTTAGGGGAACTGCTATCTATAAAAGAATAGATGCAAAAGCCATCAAACGCCACAAAGCTTGTGATGGCCGCGCCATGACCCTAGAAAAGTTCCTGAATACATTACTTACATTTCCTTCGGTCAACATTTCCTCACAAATCCTGAATTGGAGAGCCTGCCCAAAAACAAATGTATAACCCAAATGTAAGAAAGGATAACATTGCGGTTTGTAGATTCTTTTTAAGTTTTGTGAACAGAGTAGACCATTAGGAACTCGTAAAGATGGGTTCACACTGCTTTTCTGCCTTTCTTGCTGCGCTGTGTCCGAGTTATTCCCCAGGTTACGATGGTCTGCGATCACTTACATCTGCCTTGCTAATAAGAGGAATGAGTTACTGCGGAGAGTTCACTTCTTGCTATAACATTTTTAATAATTGCACTGAAATTATAAAAAAAGAATACAAAGTTGGGACCTAAAGTTCCCTGAATTTGAGCACCCTGAAAATAAATGTTTTTTTTAAAGTTCTGGTAAGGCCAGGACAATCGATCCTGAAAACGAAAGTCGAAAAATACTTCCTAAATTCATGGTTTCGTGATTGAGCAATTCTAAAAATAAAAAAAATCTTAAACGTTAGAGAAATACTTTGCAAAATGATTAAAATACTTTGAAAATAAAATTATGTTGTTTAGAAATGTGTTTTATTTGCGAAATCTAATTAAAAGAATGTGGCCAAAAAATAAGAGGTCTGGCTAATCGACAATGAAAACAACGACACTCCAGCATGTCCACTAGTCTTACTGTCGCTGTTCGTGTCCAATGTGACAAGGCGACTGCTTCAAGAAATGTTCTGTTAATGTTTTTTTAAACAAGATAAGAAGTGGTAAAACTGCAATGAAAGCATTTCTACCACAACCGGTAGTAACATTGTAATTGTAATTTATTTTTCCAACATATTGTAAATTTACCAACACAAATTGCCTCTAGGCGTGAGGAACCTAACAAGTACAACTGAACAAGCTACAAATCATTAGAAATATTCATTTAACAGGATAGCCCCATGGGTCATGACTTGCAAGTGTGACCAGAGAGGGTACATCGTGTGTGAAGAACCCCCGTTCCTCGGGCTCATGCATTGTGTACCATGGGAGCAACCATGATTAGTGGACCACTGGCTTTTCAGAGGCTAAGAGCTACACTTTCCTCCCACAATCCACAGACTCCAGATCTGAAGACCAGGGTCCTTTATTAGGGTGCGCTTTTATGGATTCAAGCAAGCACTCTACTAAAGAAGATTGTATAAAGGGGCCCTTTGAGGCGATGGGACCATCCGGACCATTCTGAATCATACATATTAACCACCTAATTTGAAATAGGGGTTGTGCAAGTGCACGACTCCCTTGAGGTGGCCCCTAGCAGTAACACGTACATGCTCGCCCACTTCCATAGTACCATATCGCCACTTACATCCAGGTCACAATAGTGCAGCTGCAGCAGTGCAAGAACGGAACTCACCAGAAGGGTACCAAATGGGAACATGGAAAAACTGACTGCAGAAAAACTCAAAAACATCTAATGCTAAAATATCTACCACACAACCACTTCGAATGTATTTTAGAGTTTCAACTTGCACTAAATTCTAAGATCTACCTAAGCTCAATTTCTACCTATTGTAGGATAGGATTAAGTTACTGCTCTAACTCAAGTTCTAGCATGTTGAAAAATAAGTGCTTGGCTGTCTTTTCAGCCGCATTAACTGTTTATGGTGAGGGATATTTATGTTTCCTAGATGTTTTCACTGAACGGTTTTGCAGTCCATGTTGTGTTGTATTATATTTTCATTCTCTAGAAGAACAGACTCCTTCTGGAGACCAATAGTCAGACTGCTGGTATCCTCCTCAGTCGTTTCCCAAACCAGGGGACCCCTTTCAGTTAGGATCGAAGGGAAGAATACCGCTAAGGTGTAGAAGAAGTTGCTATCTCACTAAAGTGCCTCACTCACCAGGCGCTTTTTGCTCCTGGCAGACACATCCACATTATGCATGACACCAAAACCCTGTGCAGTCAGTTATTCGGGTCCCTTTTCTTTTGCTACGGGATAGCAACAGTTATCCAACCCTATTTTAGGCTGTTGTCTACCAAGAACACCTAATGAAGCCCAAAGAGCAAGTGCACATATTGCAACCTAGCCTCTTGATAATACCAGATATCCTGCTTTCCTTGCCAGTAGCACGTCCAGGTACATAAGTAAACTATTTTGTTTACTTAATTCTGTGACCTGAGCATCTTTTCACCAAAACCCTGCCAGTCTTATAGAATGGAAGTGTCAGAACTGGACAGGAATTAGGGTCTAAAACCTGAGAGTAATGAAGGACCAAAAACATGACAATACACCAAGTGCAACCCACTAGCAGAAGGCCTCAATTCTTAAACATGCACTCTGCTTAAATATCAGACAGCTGTCTGACAGATACTTACAGACCGCCACAGGATATTATGCCCTCTGAGTCCGAACTGGACTCCTACACCTAACTCATCATACTAGCATCATGCCTGAGTCCCATAGCAGACTCCAAGCCATCCCACTCCCTTTCCGGTCTCATATAGGACATCTTCTGTTGGTGCCTGAATTGGTTCTTTCAGTTGCAGGTTGAGGTGTGTAGCAGCCCCAGAATTTTTCCTACAATGCAACATCAGCAAACATGCAAGAAACACTGTACAGTCGACCATGAGTAATATCGGGGATGGCACTCACACAACAGACAAAGGAAGGCAAACTCGATAATTCCTGGGGAAGAAGAGGGTGACTATGGCCAATGTTCCCTCTAATTTTTTTCCTCCGTGTGCGGCAGTGGAAGGTCTCTGTGAGCTGCAACCATGGCTATGTGCGCCAGGAACCAAACTGCGCATGTCTGTGGCGCCAAATGGCACTCAAAACGTTTACTTTAATAAGTAAAAAGATGGTGCATTTTCACACATACAGAGCCACAATAAGGGTCTTAACACTATCAATGCTACAGCAATTCATCCTCTGTGCTGCAGATCCATGTTTCCCATTGTTCATGACGAGCTCAGCTTGTCATGAGCACACAAGCAGTGTACTGCATGACGAGCTGAGCTCGTCATGAGCATGGAGGGGGTTAAGGGCAGTTTGCAAATGTATTGTATTGCCTGTATTTTCATTGTTGTGTCTCTGACTGCTGTTGTCTGTCTTCCCCGCTGCCTGTACGTGGTCCGTGCCCCTTTTTCTTCCCTCTGTTCCCCTCGCTGTCCCCGTGCTCTCTCTGCCGTTTTCCTTCTGTTCCCTTCTGCCCGTTCTGCCTTCTGTTCTCAGCTGCCCCTATATTTCTGTATTCTGCCTCTGCGCCATTAGTTTTTTGTGCCTTTCTGCCCTCTGTTCCACTTCGTTTTCCCCTCGTTTTTGTGCCCTTCTGCTCTGTTCCACTCGATTTTTGTGCCTTTCTGCCCTCTGTTCCACTCGTTTTTTGTGCATTTCTGCCCTCTGTTCCACTTGGTTTTTTAACCCTTCTGCCCTCTGTTTCACTCGTTTTTTGTGCCCTTCTGCCCTCTGTTTCACTCGTATTTTGTGCCTTTCTGCCCTCTGTTCCATTTTGTTTTCCCCTCGTTTTTTCTGCCCTTCTGCCCTCTGTTCCACTCGTTTTTTGTGCCCCTCTAACCTCTGTTCCACTCGTTTTTTTGTGCCTTTCTGCCCTCAGTGCCACTTGTTTTTTTCCTTTTTTGTGTGCCCCTTTTGCCTTCTGTTCCATTCCGGTCATTTCCCCAGCCGCTGTGCCCCCTGCGGCACCGCCCCCCTGACTGCCCACTGTGGCCTTTTGTTTAAGTATTGCTGTTAATCAGAACCCCTTCACGGGCTCCGATTAACAGCAATACTTAAACAAAAGGCCACAGTCTGCCCCACGCTTTACTAACAAAAGCGTAGTCAGTTTCCAAACACAGCGCGTACTTTAGCACACGCTGTGTTTGGAAACGGTCTGTACGCTTTTGTTAGTAAAGCGCGGGGCAGACCGTGGCTTTTTGTTTAAGTATTGCTGTTAATCGGAGCCCATGAAGGAGCTCCGAATAACAGCAATACTTAAACAAAAGGCCACAGTCTGCCCCGCGTTTTACTAACAAAAGCGTAGTCAGTTTCCAAACACAGCGCGTACTTTAGCACACTCTGTGTTTGGAAACTGTCTCTACTTTTTTGTTAGTAAAGCGCGGGGCAGACTGTGGCCTTTTGTTTAATATTGCTGTTAATCGGAGCCCGTGAAGGGGCTCTGATTAACAGCAACACTTAAACAAAAGGCCACAGTCTGCCCCGCGCTCCCACATAACCGCAAGCGCCGCAAGCCCCACCAGCACCCCCCGCCTCCTTACCTGCACTGCTCACGCCCGCTCCGCCGCCAGGAAAAGTGCCTCATGTTCGCGCCGCTCGCCTCTTTAAAGCGGCCGGCGGCGCGACTCTCTCTAGCGACGTCCTGTGTGCGCGCTCCACGCGAGGTGGTGCGCGCTGACGTCAGGGGAGGTGCACGCGCGCGTGCCCTAGAGGGAACAGTGACTATGGCACATCTGTACATGCTTTTGAACCTCTTCTATCAATCAGCACCCTTCTAGGTGGAAAACCAGGCTAATATTACTTTTCGCTATGCTGCAGACAAACAATTGGACCGTGAACATGCCTAGAAGACATAGAGGCCCTACTCATTGACTGGCAGTTATGCTCAGCAAGTGGCTGCTTGGTATGGTTGAACCTGGAGCTGGGAGAAACTGCTAAAAGGCAACTTAAAAGTCCTATGAAGGAAAGAAAGCAATGGGTAGCTTAAATAAAGCAGAGATCAGATTGTTTACCTTTGACGTTGCATTGCATCTGCGGCTGTTGGCAGGCAAGCAGAGTGTATTTTTGTTTTGTGTGTTTTTTACTTCAGCCCTCACAGAACAGAACTAGAGGGCCCATAGAGACCAGGTCCAAAGTTTTTTTAAGGTCAAAGCCTACCAGACAGGCTAAAGACATCTTAGGGACACTCAGACACATTCCTTGGGAATACATCCGCCCATTGCTTACCATTGGCTTTGTGGTTTGCAACTCACATTTTCTGTCTTTCTATTTGCTGGCTTTGTTTTAGGATGTCTAGAGTGAGTTGTTCCCTCTCAAGGAGCCACGCATTTACACACCAACTCCCCTTGTATTCTTCCACGAGTGCCCCTTTGTGTAAACAGGCCTGTAAATCTTGTTCTTATCTTGTCACTTTTGCTCTGCACTCAAAGACAGATGTTAAATCTTAGGCTCAGTCTTCCCAAGGAGCGTGGGGTTTATTTTTCTTTCTCGGACTTCAAAGTGAGAAGATTTATGTGACAATCTTGCTAGATACTGGGCGTAGGAAAGGATTTTTTCTCGCACACACCAACATTTAAATGAACTATGCAAGTATTTCAGAATTCGGAATGCACAAATAAAGCAAATTTTTTGTTCATTCTGAACGGTGTTGGAAGAAAATACTTTAATATGATTTTAAAAAAATCAATGCACTAGGTGATATAATTTCCACACATTATCATTTGTGAGCTGTATAGTTTTATTAGTAAACTGTATGTCTGTGCATATGTAATGGTTATTTCAATTGAAAATGTGTTGTCTGTAAAAACAAGTACTTACCTGTACACAGTGGTTCTCCAGTATTGATATCTTTTATAGATTCAAATGCTTGAATCTTCTCCGTTGTCATGGTGGGAGTCCCACGGTAAAAGAAGAAATAGCAGTAATAAAACATCACCATAGACCTCCATAGAACAGACAAACTCACCTCTGTAAATTTTCAGCCTCATTTTATAACATCCAAATTTCAGCCAATCAGAGCAGGGACCTCAGAGTTTCCTTCCCCACAGAGCCACCATACCGCAGATTTCTTACAGCACATTGTGCGATAGGGAGTCTCCCTAAGCTCTGCTCAGTTAGAGTATTTCTTCCTCAACTTTTGACCTCCAGTCTTAGCTTTTGCTACTCTAAAGGTATTTGCTGGACGTTATACTTTTGCCCTTCCTTACTGTTAAGATGCCAGAGTCTAAAAAAGGGCTGTTTAGGCCCTGTAAGACCTGTAGGCTATTTTCTGAAGACCCCCACAAACAGTGCCTATATTGCCTCTACCTTGACCACAAACCTAGGGAATGCAAGTATTGCCACACTTTTTCGGCCAAAACCCACAAAGACAGGAAGGGTAGGCTGCTTCAGACAGAGTCTGAACATGAGGAAAAGGCCCAGTCTTTCTCAAGGAAAAGAAAGGTAGGCTGTCCCTGCTCACATATTGGGACTCTATGAGATCTAAGTCCCAGGACAAAGCTGAACCAAAACATCACACGAAACCTCAGAGGACTCAAAGCCTTCTTCAGCTCCTGGGTCTGTTTCTATAACTCCTCTCAGAGATCAATCTTCTCGACCGTCGACGTCGAAGATTCCACTCTCAAGAAAACCTGTGGTACATGCACCATCAACGGCTTCGACGATCAAGACGTCGACGGCAGCAATGGCGACGGGACCTTTGACGACAGTATCGACGTCATCGTCGACAAGGCCCTACTCATTGACTGGCAGTTATGCTCAGCAAGTGTCAAGGATAGCAAAAGTGAATCGCGTCACAAAAACATTTTACCACCATCTACGCAACTTTAAAGAAATCATGCCCAAAAGGTTGCTCTTGCGCAGCAGCTTGCTGCCCCGAAAAGTTGCTCTTGTGCAGCGGATTTGTTGCAACAGAGTAACCTAGGGACCTTCTGGTAAAAACTAGATCCAGTTCGAAGAAGTACAGAAGTACGTTTACCAGCCTCATTGTTGGCCAAAGGAGCACTAACCACATGTCTACATTGATGCCGCTCTACGATCTCCAGTGACGTACTGGAACTAAGTCTGCTCTCAGCTGTACTTCCCTTGAAAAATGCTCCGAAGAGACCCTCAGGCTGTGATCATGAAACCTTTGTCCACTGTGATCCTATAAGTCCACCTATACTTTTCTTTATCTCAGTACCTTTTCACCATCTCGTCTCGCACTGATCAAGTTAGCTGTGTTGCGAGTACTTTAAAGTAGCTATTACGACACTATATGCACAAGTTACTACTTGTGTAACGATATATCTGTAAGAGACATTAGTTAGTGATAGATTCCTTACCTTAGAATATCCCCAGGCGTCAGACTGGATCCTGAAATTTTTGCGTAGCAATACCCCTGCGCGTCGGTAGGCGTCGGCTGAGGCTCCGCGTCCGTCGTCGGCATCGTTAGCGCCGGAATGACGTCGTCGGAGTACTTAGACGCCGCCCATGCGCGCTGACGTCAGTTCTGATACACAGCTTTTCCGCGCTAGATACGTAGAGCCATGATAGAACCAACACTGGTGCCAAGAAACTAGGGCCCTGAAAGGGGATGACCTTAACCCTAGATATCGGTTCGCAGAACGGGGAGGATCGGTAAGGAATCTATCACTAACTAATGTCTCTTACAGATATATCGTTACACAAGTAGTAACTTGTGCATCTGAAAGAGACACGTTAGTGATAGATTCCTTACCTTAGAATAGATACCCCAGCAATACCAACCCCGGTGGTGGGTCTGCGAACCAATAATCACACCAGAAAGTCCTGGAGGACGGAACGGCCAAAGCAGCCATACCTCCGGACTTGGCTGTCCAGCCAGTAGTGGCGTGCGAACGTGTGCAGCGAGGCCCACGTAGCTGCCTGGCAAATGTCCTGTAAGGGCACTCCACGGCCCAGGGCAGTTGTGGTTGCCGTGGCCCGAGTAGAATGAGCCCTCAATCCAACAGGGGGCTCCTTCTTAGCCATGGAGTAACATGCCTGGATACACAAGATGATCCACCGTGAGATGGTCCGCTTGTGTACCGCCTTCCCCTTCTTAGCACCCACGTAGCCAACAAAGAGTTGATCATCCACCCGGAACTGGCGTGTGCGATCCAAATAGAATGAGAGCGCACGTTTTGGGTCCAGACGGTGGAGCCGCTCTTCCTCTTTAGAGGGATGCGGAGGCGGAAAGAAGGTTGGCAAGGAGATGGACTGCCCAATGTGGAAGGCTGAGACAACCTTGGGCAGGAAAGATGGCTTCGTACGTAACACAACCTTGTCCGGATGGACAGAAAGGAAAGGTGGAGTACAAGAAAGGGCCTGGAGCTCACTCACTCTCCTGGCAGAGGTGATGGCAACCAGGAAAGCAGTCTTTAGAGTCAGAAGACGAAGAGGACAGTTGTGAAGTGGCTCAAAGGGAGCGCACATCAGGAAGGTAAGAACAAGGTTCAAGTCCCACTGGGGCATCACGAAGGGAACAGGAGGGAACATGTGCGTGATGCCCTTAAGAAATCGATTAACAATAGGGGACTTGAACAAAGAAGGCTGATCAGGTAGCCGTAAGAAGGCAGAAAGGGCAGAAAGGTAGCCCTTGACAGTGCCCAGAGCAGAGCCCTGCTGGGCAAGAGAAAGAAGGAACAGGAGAACCTCAGAAAGGGGGGCAGAGAGTGGATCCACAGCCTTTTCTGTGCACCATGCCACAAATCTGTTCCACCTGCAGGCGCATACCGACTTTGTGGAGGGACGCCTGGCTGCCAGAATGACATTACAGACTTCGGGAGGCAAGTCAAATGGCCTCGCCGCTCAATCTCCAAGCTTGTAGGTGGAGACTGGACAGGTTCGGGTGGAGGACCGTCCCCTGCTGCTGCGACAGAAGGTCCTCCCGAAGGGGCAGACGAATCTGGGGATCTACTGACATGCTGAGTATCTCGGGATACCAGTATCTTCGTGCCAGTCCGGAGCCACAAGGATGACTTGGGCACGGTCGCGCCTGATCTTCTTCAGCACTCTGGGCAGAAGTGGTATAGGCGGAAAGGCGTACAACAGACCGCAACTCCACTCGCGACGAAAAGCGTCTCCGAGCGAGTGCCGCCTTGGAAATTCCAACGCGCAGAACTGATGACATTGCGCGTTCTCTTCGGTGGCGAATAGATCTAACCAAGGCTCTCCCCATTGCTGAAAGAGGCCTTGCGCCACGTCCGAGTTCAGACGCCATTCGTGATCCATCATGCACCGACGGCTGAGTTCGTCCGCCCTGGCATTCAGAGAACCTGCCAGGTGTTGAACTATCAGGGTCACACCCTGACTTTCCAGCCACTGCCAGAGGCGCAGAGCCTCCTGGCATAGGGTCCACGACCCCACCCGCCCTGTTTGTTGCAGTACCACATGGCGGTGGTGTTGTCCGTGAACACCTGCACTACACTCCCCCGGACAGAGGGGAGGAATGCCTTCAGCGCTAGACGAATCGCCCGTAACTCCGACAGGTTGATGTGGAGCCGGGCCTCCGCCGGAGACCAGAGTCCTCTGATCTCCGCCTCTCCCATGTGGCAACCCCAGCCCTGGAGGGACGCGTCCGTCACAACTACGTGCTCCGGGTGGGGTAGGGAGAGGGATCTGCCACTGACCCAATCGCGGTCCGTGAGCCACCACTGCAACTGTCTTGCAGTGCCCTCCGAGATAAAGACGTGATCGGACAGGTTGCCCTGATGCTGGGCCCACTGAAACTTCAGGTCCCACTGCAGAGCCCGCATCCGCCACCGGGCGTGACGCACCAGTAGGATGCAGGAGGCCATCAGCCCCAGAAGCCGCAGCGTCAACCTGACCGAGACTCGGGATAAAGGCCGAAAGATGGGAATCAGAGCCTGAATATCCCGAACACGCTGTTCGGGAGGGTAAACCCGAAACTGCGCCGAGTCTAGAACCGCTCCGATGAAGAGGAGCTTCTGAGAGGGACACAGGTGCGACTTCGGCACATTGATGGAGAACCCCAGCAAATGCAGGAGGTCGGCCGTAGTCTGGAGGTGGCTGACGACTGATTGGGGCGAGCCCGCCTTCAACAACCAGTCGTCGAGGTAGGGGAAAACTGACACCCCTAACCTGGGCAGATGAGCTGCGACCACCGCCATCACTTTCGTGAACACCCGTGGGGTGCTGGTAAGGCCAAAGGGGACTTCCTCTTGCAGAAGTTGCAAGTGATCCCCCGACACGCGGTGGAATTGCGGTGGCATGGCTGGAGGGGTCGCCTCAAAGGGGAGGGAGTAGCCCCTTCGGACGATTTGCAGCACCCACCTGTCCGATGTGACAGTGCGCCAGTGGAAGTGGTGATGGCGAACCCTGCCTCCCACAGGCGTCACATGGGCCTGAAAGCTCGGACTAGGAAGGTTTGGAGGCAGGTGCTGCGGAGGGAGGTGTGGACTGGCCTCGCCGCTGACCCCGACCGCCGCCGCCACAGCGGTTTCCACGGCCGCCACCGTGCTGCTGGGTATTCTGCGGTGCGTGGCTGCCAGCACGTGTGGGGACGCCCCTTCCGTGGCCACGAAAGGAGCGAAAGGCACCCGATTGCTGGTGCGTGGCCGAGAGGCCTAAGGACTTGGCCGTAGCCCTGGAGTCCTTAAAGCGCTCCAGCGCATGGTCTGCCTTGTCGCCAAAAAGGCGACGGCCATCGAACGGCATATCCAGGAGGGTGGCCTGGACATCGGCCAAGAAATTGGCGGACCTCAACCAGGCGTGGCGGCGAACCGCCACCGTCGTTACCATCGCCCTGCCCAGTGAGTCCGTGGTATCCAGTCCACACCGGATAGAGTATCGTGCCGCATCTCGACCCTCCACAAGGGCTTGGGCGAGTTTAGCCCGGACCTCCTCGGGGCATTGTGGCAGCACGTCCGCGACCGTGTCCCACAGGGTGTGGGTATAGCGGCCCAAGAGACACGCGGTATTGACAGACCGCAGTCCCAAACTCAGGGACGAGAACACTTTCTTTCCGAACTGTTCGTATCTCTTGGATTCCCGATCGGGCGGGGCCGTCGGGAATGCGGTCTGGGAAGTGGAGGCCTGGATAACCAGGCTCTCGGGGGTGGGATGGGTGGACAAAAAGCAAGGGTCGCCCGGAGCCGGGCGGTAGCGTCTGGCCACGTTCCTATCCACAGGCGGACCCGTGGCGGGCTTGGACCAAGCGCCCACAAGAACGTCACATAAGGCTTCATTAAATGGCAGCAGAGGCTCACTGGAGCTTGCCTGCGGTTTAAGAACCTCAGTAAGGAGGTTAGTCCTCACGGCCGCAACGGGGAGCTCAAGGCCCAAGGCCTTGGCTGCCCTCGTTAACACTACGCTATAAGCAGCCCCCTCCTCCGTAGCCACGGTGGGAGGGGAGACAAATCCAGTGTCTGGCGAGGTGTCAATACCACTGGCCTCCCCAAGCTCATATGTCCAGTCCTCTTGAGACTGGCACTCCTGTGCCAGAGGGTCCTCAGAGCCCTCCCAATCACCTCCGCCACCAGTCTCCTGTAACTCAGGGTCAACAGACTGGGCCTCCTCATGGGAATAAAAATCTCCAAAGGCCGTCGGAAGCGGCGCCCAAAGGTGCCGTTCCGGAGGGAAGATTGGGGACGGCGTCCACAATGGGTGCCGGGGGCGACACCCTCGGGGTCGGCGCCGGTGAGGTCGACCGGCGACGACCTGGATCCGGAAGCGGGTACGGTGAAGCCCTGCGGCGCCGGGACCGAAGTCGCCGGCGGCGCCGGGGCCGAAGCACCCGGCGGCGTCGGGGTCGAAGCGCCCGACCCGCTAGGGCCTCCAGCCGGGACCGCTGGGCCCGAAGGCGCCGCGGGACCCGGCTGAGGAGGGAGCGACCTCACGGCCATGAGGTACCGCTCGACCTCCTCCGGCGTCGCGCCGTGCTCAGGGACCCGAAGGTGTGGGGCAGGCGGCGACGCTTGCGACTCTCTTGGAGCCGCGTGGGCGGTGTCGCCCGAACCCCCGGCCGCATTGTGCGAGCGTTGGGGTGGGTCGGAGGAGCGATGATGCCGCTCCGACCTCTCATGCCTCTTACCTGAGGACTTGGATCCCGACGACCGATGTCCACTCCCGGAGCTGCGGGGACTACGACCCCGCGACCGGTCCCTCGACCTCCCGTGGGACCGGGACCTGGAACGGCGCGAGGCCGACTGCCGGAGCTCGAGCCGCTTGCGGGACCGCTCCCGCCTAGCCTTCGACGTCAGGGCCCGGCAGTCGGAGCTGGTGCGGTCGTCGTGGTCGAGGCCTAAGCACTTCAGGCACCGGCAGAGGGGGTCCGTGACCGACATCAGTCGGTCGCACTTCGAACAGGGCTTGAACCCGGGCATCCCTACCGGCACCGTTGGAGTCGAAGACTCGAGTAGAAAAATTATCAAAAAGATCGAGAAGTTTAGTCAAAAAATGACTAGGGGTAGAGCTTCTCCGGATCTGCGCTAGCTGGCACGGAAAAAAGAACTGACGTCAGCGCGCATGGGCGGCGTCTAAGTACTCCGACAACGTCATTCCGGCGCTAACGACGCCGACGACGCGCAGGGGTATTGCTACGCAAACATTTCCGGATCCAGTCTGACGCCTGGGGATATTCTAAGGTAAGGAACCTATCACTAACGTGTCTCTTTCAGATAAATTAAATTAGTACCATTTAAATAAAAACTTTCAGTGTACAGGGACTGGTTATTAAGATGATTGACACTTCTAAGGCAACACTCTATTTTGATGAGTTCTCCAGGCGCTGTTCTTAAGAGGAGTGTAAAAAGATTTCAGAACAGCCTTGAAACTGGAAATGGAAAATTATGTTCTGCACTCTAAACAGAAAGGTTCAACGAATGGAACCTGCCACAGAAAGAGCTCTCTGCCCCTAGATTTAACCCCTTCGCCACGGGGATAATTCCCCCGCAGCGCGAGGGGAAGAGGGGCTGCGCGCGGCGCCGCCGCGATGAGCTCAGCTTGTCATGCAGCACAGTGGAGCTGTGCTCATGACGAGCTGAGCTCGTCACAACTCCGCCCACTCAATGGAACGTCCCGCACAGGAGGGGAATTATCCCCGCGTGGGCGTTCCGCGGAAGTTATGACGAGCTCAGCTCGTCATGAGCACAGCTCCACTGTGCCTCATGACGAGCTCAGCTCGTCATAAGTGCTGAAGGAGTTAAATGTATGCCTCAGGTTTGTGCGGAAGAAGAGTTCCTGACTGTTTAAGGAGGTGGCATAGGGTCTTACTCTTATGTAGAGATGGTGGACCCTGCTGATAATAGCATCTATACATCCAGCGCACTCTTCGGAAGAAATGCGTTACTTACCTGTAACAGCAGTTATCCAGTATTGGTGTCTTTCATAGATTCACATGCCTGAATCATTCCCCGTCGTCGAGACGGGAGCCTCCGGTATATAGAAAAGTAATGTCCTAAAGACATACATAAAGAAAAATAGGCCTAAGGACCTCCCCTTAGTAGCCTATCCTCGTCCTTATGCAAAAAGGACCAAACTCTTAGAGCCAGCCAATCAGCTATCACCTCCCTCTAGAACCTTCCCTGCTGGAGCCTCAGTCTCTCAGATTTTCGTACGCACCAAGCTAGGTAGGCGTAAAGCAGGTAGAGAGAACGTGAGTCCTTCCAGGGGAGGCGGGAGGGTTGCATGTGAATCTATGAAAGACACCAATACTGGATAACTGCTGTTACAGGTAAGTAACGCATTTCTTATCCAGTATTAGGGGTGTCTTTCATAGATTCACATGCCTGAATCAGAGTAGTTAGCAATACATTATGCACATGTCTGATGCAATGATGCCTTGTAAGCAGTTAGATAATACACTCAGAAGCATGCGACTGTAAGCATTAGCATACATCAACATAACCAAAGAGAAGAGATGTGCATACCAGGATGGCGGGATGTAGGAAGGCTCACCTCACTGGAACCGATGTCGAAGCACCGCCTGACCCACTGCTGCGTCCTGCAGAAGCTCAACATCCAGGCAATAGTGTCTGGCGAAGGTATGCGGTGACTTCCACGTCGCTGCTCTGCATATGTCCAGAATCGGCACTCCAGCGAACAGCGCTGCTGATGTGGACATTGCTCTTGTGGAGTGTGCGTGCACCGTGGCATTCAACGGCCGGCCGGCCGTTTCATGGCAGAATGCTATCGCCGAAGAGATCCACCTTGAGATACTCTGTTTCGTGAGAGGAAGACCAAGCCTTGGTGTGAGAAGTTGGCCTGATGTGCAGTGCTCACTATTCTAGTGATCACTATATATCAGTCCAAACAACCCTTATTGATGATTGGTTGTAAGTCAACCTTATAGACCAGCTATCCTAGTAGCATGGATACGAGCAGTCTAAGGCTAAGACTCTAGAGGGCGTGTTAAGCCAGCTGTTTTACCATCATATTACCCCTTGAACACCCAGTGAAAGGACACCACACAAGTTGTTATGAAAATAAACAGTGTATTTATTTATAACAAGACTACCCTGGCTCTTTATGAGACAGGGAGCTAAGCACACAACAAAACTCTTATAAAAATACTTTAAGTCGCACAATTTACACAAATGCCCGAGGGGCACGAAAAACCATATACTCTAAAAGTGGAATGCGAATTACTAGCAGGTAAGTAACAATTCTCAGAGGCTTTAGAAACGCTAGGCCTACAATACTAAACACTCAGGTTAGGAGCAGGAGGCCTAGGGACACCACGTGCAGAGTGGGAACTCTCACGCGTAAGGCGGGAAAAAGCCTATGGAAGCTAGAACTCACAAAGTTACTGTTCTCGGGCGAACCCGACTAGGTAGGTCGAAAACGACAGTGGATCTGGACCCTTGGATAGTGAGGCTATGCTGGGGCACCGAAATGCCGAAGTTACCTAGCCCAGGGGCTGCGGCTGCATAGGTCTGAAAAGACGTCGGGATTCCTCGTTGACGAACCAGGAGCCTGAAGAAGAAGTTGCTGGCAGGCGGCCAGTGAAGAAAAGTTCGAAGAGATCCAAGCCTGGATCAGGGAAGAAGAAACCTGAAAGCAGAGGGGACCAAGTTCTTGAATCACTAGCCAGTGATTAAGTGGGCACCAGGATGGCACCGGGCGAAGTCACCGCAGTCAGGTGAGTGGGCGCTGCTGGGCTCTGTAGTCTCACGGACCAGGAGGCGTTGTCGGCGACCAGGATGGAGGTACGAGCTGTCCCAGGATGGAGGTACGAGCTGTCCCACGATGGATGATGCTCTCGACGTCGCCGGACCCAGGATTGGGGCAACAAGTCTTGGCAAATTCAAGCCCACGCGGTGGACCTAAAATGGCGTCTGGAGTGGACCAGGAGGGTCCGGGGTGCTCCTCTTTTGGAAGGGAGCAAGGGCCAGTCTGGAGCAACCAGACCAGCAGCAGTGATGTCGTCGGGCGTCGTCAGGAAGGCCACAAGCCAGCGGGCTAGTAGCCAAACAACGCGGTGAGCAGCAAAAAGCAGAAGGGCCCCACGTAGATCGTGGAGATGCTGGGAGGCTGGACTTCGGTGCTGGAGCTGCTCAGGGTCGGGGCTTCTCGGTCCCCAAAGCACTCACCAGAGGATCCCTCAGCGGTCGTGCTGGAAAGAAGTCGTGCAGTCTTGAAGATGGCCGGTCCCTCGAGGTCTCGTCGCACCCACGGTTCTCAGCTTGGCTGTAGAGGTGGGTAGAGGTCAGAGGTGCCAGGGAAGCCGGTTCTCGTCGAGCTGGGCAGTCGGATTCCGGAGGAAGGACTTGCAGCAGACCGCAGTGTTCTTAAGATGGTGCCTGCGGATGCAGGGTGACTACTCCTTAGCCACAAGGGAGAATCTTGAAGAAGAAATCTTGATGTCCTTTCGTAGAAAGTCGTGTCTTGATTCCAAAGATGATCTAATTTGGAAGGGGGCCTGCTCCTACCTTTATCTGGGAAAAGGGGGCTGGCACGCGACTAAGTCCTGCCCTATGGGTGGGACCAGGAGGGGGGTGGTTACACCCCTCTCCTTTGGCGGGCTTTCCCCAGGCCAGGGGCTGGAGTGTCCCTGGAACTGGTTTCAGCCGGCCTATGCACAGTGAGCACCGGGGTGCCACTTGCAGTCACCTTCCTCTGTAGCCCTGCCTACCTGGAATACACAAAACCCTGTCTGGGACGGTGCTGGCACCGCCCCTGGCAGGAAACCCTTTGTCCTTGCCTCCTGCTCTGGGAGGACTCCCAGCAGCAGGAGGGCAGACTTGTGTCTCGGTGGCAGCATCCATTTTGTGGAGCTGAGGCTATGTCTGACTTTAACCGGGGTTACAGGTTACATACATGTCGTGTCCCTCTAGAAGGGTGGAATGCTAACCCCGTCGCCAGAATTGGCGAGGGGTTAGTATTCCAATTCGTATGACACCTTACTCGACATGTTTTGATAAAGGGATACCAGAGTTGGCATATAACCGCGAGGATTATAATGCACTTAAGAGTATATGGTATGCGATATCATGGAAACGGCTACGGGATGGATCCCGAAAGCCGCAGACAGGCTCAGCTCATGCCAGAGCACCATCTCACACGATTCCAAGCACTCTGCCTTCAGGATTGTTAAGGCCTGCCATAGGAGTGACTGATAGGAGATCTGTGTGTCCATTTTTAGGGTTAGATATAGGTATACTATATCTAAAGCAAAGGGTGATTACACCACCTTGCCCCAGCTGTCGTGCAGCCAGTTGTGTCAGTTTAGTTAGTCAGCCCAGGGGTGGCACAATACATGCTTCAGCCCCTGGGAGACTTCTGGGTGCACCTCAGCCCTGGGTACAGGGACTTGGAGAGGGCCCAGTGCCAATTCAGTACCCGAGTACAATTTGGATAGAGAGAACAGCTAGGCTGTGGGTCTGATTAGCAGGCCCACAGCCAGGGAAAGTCGTAAACCAGTGCAGCAAAAAGCAAAAATCTGGGTGATCATAGGATTGCAGACCCTACTCTCCTACATGACCCCCCCCCCAAACTTTGGGACAATAAACTAACCTTGACCAGGTGAGTCTTCTTGCTCTAAGTGGAAATACCTGGAGAGCCCATCAGCATTGCTGTGATCAGTACCAGGTCTATGCTCCACTGTAAAATCCATCCCCTGTAGGGAAATGGACCACCTAAGCAGTTTGGGGTTTTCACCCTTCATCTGATTTAGCCACAAGAGGGGCTTATGGTCGGTCTGAATGGTGAAGTGAGTGCCAAACAAGTAGGCCCTCAGCTTCTTCAGGGCCCAAACCACAGCAAAGGCCTCCCTCTCAATAGCTGACCAATTTTTCTCTCTGGGGGTCAGCCTCCTACTAATGAAAGCAATAGGCTGATCATTACCATCAAAATTCAGCTGAGACAGAACAGCTCCCACACCCAACTCAGAAGCATCTGTTTGGACAATGAATGGCTTGGAGTAATCTGGACTCTTTAGGATAGGTGCTGTGCACATGGCCTGCTTTAGGTCATTGAATGCTTTCTGACAGCTTGCTGTCCACTGAACTTTCTTTGGCATCTTTTTGCTTGTCAGGTCATTAAGAGGGTTCACTATGGACCCATAATTTCTGACAAACTTCCTATAGTACCCAGTCAGGCCCAAGAAAGCTCGAACCTGAGTCTGGGTGATTGGAGGAGCCCAGTCCTGGATGGCCTGTATTTTACTCTCCAATGGCTGAACCTGGCCTCCACCTACAAGGTGGCCCAGGTATACAACCTGTGTCTGCCCTATCTGGCACTTAGTGGCCTTGATAGTGAGGCCTGCCTTTTGCAGGGCCTCTAACACTTTCCTCAGGTGGACCAGGTGATCCTCCCAGGTGGAGCTAAAGACAGCAATATCGTCAAGATATGCTGCACAGAAGTCATCCAGCCCAGTGAGGACTTGATTCACCAACCTTTGGAAGGTGGCAGGTGCATTTTTCAAACCAAAGGGCATTACCACAAACTGATAATGCCCACCAGGGGTAGAAAATGCTGTCTTGGGTTTGGCCCCCTCAGCTAACCTGATTTGCCAATACCCAGCTGTCAAATCAAATGTACTTAAGAATTTGGCAGAAGCCAATTTATCTATAAGTTCATCTGCTCTTGGTATTGGGTGGGCATCAGTCTTAGTGACTGCATTGAGGCCTCTGTAGTCTACGCAAAACCTCATCTCTTTCTTACCACCCTGGGTGTGAGGTTTTGGCACTAGAACTACTGGGCTAGCCCAAGGGCTATCTGAGGGCTCAATGACTCCCAGCTCCAACATTTTCTGCACTTCTGTCTTGATGCAGTCTCTAAAATGATCAGGCTGTCTGTAGATTTTACTCTTGACAGGCAGACTGTCCCCAGTGTCAACATCATGGGTACACCAATCAGTTTGGCTGGGTGTTAGAGAGAACATATGTCTGAAGGATTGCAGAACTTGCCTGCAATCCTGTTGCTGATGCTCAGTGAGGCTGCCACAAAAGACAACACCATCTACTGACCCATCATCAGGATTCTGAGTGAGCAGGTCTGGGAGAGGGTCACTCTCTTCCTCCTGTCCCTCATCTGTGGCCATGAGCAAGCTCATGTCCTTCCTGTCAACATATGCCTTGAGCCTGTTTACATGGAGCACTCTGAGAGGGCTCCTGGGAGTTCCAAGGTCCACCAAGTAGGTAACCTCTCCCTTTTGCTCAATGATGGTGTGGGGCCCAGACCATTTGTCTTTCAGAGCTGCTGGGGCCACTGGCTCCAGCACCCACACCTTCTGTCCTGGCTGGTACACAGTCAGAACAGCCTTTTGGTCATGCCAAGCTTTTTGGAGTTCTTGGCTGGCCTCAAGGTTTTTAGATGCCTTTTCCATATACTCAGCCATCCTGGAGCAGAGACCAAGTACATAGTCCACTATGTTGGTTGCAGGCTTTTTGAGAGGTCTCTCCCATCCTTCCTTCACCAAACACAGGGGTCCTCTTACAGGATGCCCATACAGAAGCTCAAAGGGGCTGTAGCCAACCCCCTTCTGTGGGACCTCTCTGTAAGCAAACAAGAGGCAGGGGATCAGGACATCCCATCTTCTCCTAAGAGGTTCAGGTAGCCCATGAATCATCCCTTTGAGGGTCCTGTTGAATCTCTCAACAAGCCCATTGCATTGTGGGTGGTAGGGTGTGGTGAACTTGTAGTTCACACCACACTCCTTCCACATTGCAGTCAGATACCCTGACATGAAGTTTGTACCTCTGTCAGAAACAACCTCCTTAGGGAAGCCCACTCTGGAGAACACTCCAACTAGGGCCCTTGCCACTACAGGTGCGGTAGTGGTCCTAAGTGGAAAAGCTTCAGGATACCTGGTGGCATGATCCACCACCACCAGTATAAACTTGTGCCCTGATGCTGTCTGGGGTTCCATTGGACCAACAATGTAAATCCCCACTCTTTCAAAGGGAACCCCCACCACAGGTAGTGGTATGAGGGGGGCCTTTGTTGTGCCACCTGACTTACCACTGGCTTGGCAAGTGACACAGGAGCGACAAAACTCCTTGGTATTCTCATTCATGTGGGGCCAGTGAAAGTGTGAGACAAGCCTGTCCCACGTCTTTGTCTGACCTAAATGACCTGCAAGGGGAATCTCATGGGCCAAGGTGAGAAGGAAACCTCTCAGAGACAAGGGGATGACCAGCCTCCTGGTTGCACCAGGCTTGGGGTCTCTTGACTCAGAGTACAGGAGTCCATCTTCCCAGTATACCCTGTGGGCACCTGTGGCATTCCCTGCAGCCTCAGCAGCAGCCTGCTGTCTGAGGGGTTCAAGGGAAGGGCAGTCTAACTGTGCCTTCCCCAGGTCTGCTCTGGAGGGTCCCCCTGAGCCCAGAAACTCAACTTGATCAAGTTCAAGCTCTTTAGGCTCAGTTTCCCTCAGCTCTCTCAGATCAGCCTCCTCAGAGACCTGATCCTCAACCTGGGGCAAGGGGGAAGGAAAGGCCTTACCCTTACTGCTCTTCTTCTTGGAAGGTGTCTGGTCCATTCTTTCAGGATCCAGCACCTGTTCAGTGGGGCATCTTCTGGCCTGTGACCTAGTCACAGCAAGCACATGTGCTGGCAAGCCTAACATCTCCATGTGAGTCCTCTGCTCCACTTCTGACCATAGTGATGACTCCAAATCATTGCCCAACAAACAATCAACTGGGAGGTCTGAACTGACTACAACTTTCTTTTGTCCCTTCACCCCACCCCAGGAGAAAGCCACAATCGCCATACTATGACTGGTAGTGACGTTGCTGGCATTGGTCACCAGGAAATCTGTACCTGGCATGATCTGTCCAGGGTCCACAAAGTTAGGTGTCACCATGGTGACACTGGCACAAGTGTCCCTATAGGCCTGAGCCATCTTGCCATTAATCAAAGGTGTCTGCCTGTATTTGCCCAAAGTATTGGGACTTATATCAGGGGACATATCCATATCCCCTGTACAGACAAGGACAGCCTGAGTGAGTGTGCCAACTAAGTTGTCAGACCCCTCAGTTCCCAAGGTTAACCCAACTAATGCCTTGGGAGGTACACTACCACTACTGACTGTACTAGGGGGTGCAGTTGCCTTAGGGGCTGTAGTGGCAGGAGTTTGTCCTCCTCTTTTGGTGCACTCACTAAACCAGTGAGACTTACTTTTACAGTACTGGCACCACCTCTTTGACTGGCCTTCTTGATTCTTCTTCTTCTGGGAAGCCTGACCCCCACCCTCTTTGGTTTGTTGGGGACCTGGTGAAGACTTCTGGTCATTTTGTTCACTCTTAACATTACCCTTCTGGTCTGCTTTCTTCTGACCACCCTGGTTCTGGTTCTGCTTGATCCTTGTCCTGACCCATTTGTCTGCCTTCTTTCCCAATTCTTGGGGAGAGGTCAGATCTGAATCAACAAGGTGCTGGTGCAACAACTGGTTCTGACAATTGTTTAAAATTTGTTCTCTCATCATAAAATTATACAATCCTGTGTAATCTGTAACCTTGCTATCCAGCAACCAGCCCTCCAAAGCCTTAGTGGCACAATCCACAAAGTCAGACCAGTCCTGAGACTGAGTTTTCTGGGTGTCTCTGAACAGCAACCTGTACTGCTCAGTGGTTAAACCAAACCCATCAACCAGTGCATTTTTCAGGACCTGGTAATCATTAGCATCCTCCACTCTTGTAGTGAGGAGCTTATCTCTACCTTTACCATCAAAGGAGAGCCACAGTATAGCTGCCCACTGACTTCGGGGAATGCACTGCACAGTGCAGGCCCTCTCCAAAGCAGCCATCCATTTCTGGATGTCATCCCCTTGCTTAAAGGGGGGCACTATCTTAGTCAGGTGTTTAGTATCTAAACCCTTCTCTCTATCTCTTGGGAGATTGCTGCCACCAGTGGGAGCTAACCCACTCATCTGCTGCTCTCTAGCCAAGGCAAGCTTCTCTTTGGCCAGGGCAATTTCTTCCCTTTCAATCCTCAGAGTAGCCTGTCTCATCCTAGCTTCATGCTCCATTCTCTGAGGGGAAGTCAATCTCCTCTGGGGAGAGTTCCTTCTCCTCTGAGAAGAGGCATTAGAGTGCAGAGATCTATTGGAGTCCCTAGAAAGAGATCTATCTCTCCTAACTCCAAGGTTAGGCCTACTTAGGGTCAGTACCGGGGGTCCCCCAGATCCTAGCCCAAGTAAGTCTATGTTGGCCCTAGTTAGCCTTCTGACTACCTCAAGACCTTTGTCTACCTCATCCCCAGAGAGTTCCTCAGGATCCTCCTCCCCAACTGCATTTACAGTGTTGTGGAGGTCTGGATCCCCAGTGGTACCCTCTAAGGCTGGCATATTCCCATCTAGCTGAGAAAGCTTTCTCGCATCATAAGTCTCTAAGAGACCTATTAAAAAGGGAATGGTGGGGTTAGACCCCTGTTTCAGTTTTCTGGAGGTACACACTTGTCTCATCTCCTGAAAACTGAGAGCTGCATATCTTGATTTGACCTGTGGAGGGTCAACATCCACAAGGGGAGTCTCAGTAGATTCTCCTTGGGTAGACATGCTCTTTCTAGTGAGGTGTAAGTGGTGCACTTACCTACACTATATGTTTGCCTACTGATCCCTTGCTAGAGTTGTAGTTTAGGGTGTGCTAGGCCCTAGGAGCTACAACAGCTGGTTCAGTAGAACTCAGAGTATTCTAAGCTAAGTTATATGTACCTTTAGTACTTATGTGATCTTTCACAAGATATTCTTAGGATATGTGTGGTAAAACAACAGCAAGCTCAAATCCCAACCGCTGCTCACCAATGTGAGAAGTTGGCCTGATGTGCAGTGCTCACTATTCTAGTGATCACTATATATCAGTCCAAACAACCCTTATTGATGATTGGTTGTAAGTCAACCTTATAGACCAGCTATCCTAGTAGCATGGATACGAGCAGTCTAAGGCTAAGACTCTAGAGGGCGTGTTAAGCCAGCTGTTTTACCATCACATTACCCCTTGAACACCCAGTGAAAGGACACCACACAAGTTGTTATGAAAATAAACAGTGTATTTATTTATAACAAGACTACCCTGGCTCTTTATGAGACAGGGAGCTAAGCACACAACAAAACTCTTATAAAAATACTTTAAGTCGCACAATTTACACAAATGCCCGAGGGGCACGAAAAACCATATACTCTAAAAGTGGAATGCGAATTACTAGCAGGTAAGTAACAATTCTCAGAGGCTTTAGAAACGCTAGGCCTACAATACTAAACACTCAGGTTAGGAGCAGGAGGCCTAGGGACACCACGTGCAGAGTGGGAACTCTCACGCGTAAGGCGGGAAAAAGCCTATGGAAGCTAGAACTCACAAAGTTACTGTTCTCGGGCGAACCCGACTAGGTAGGTCGAAAACGACAGTGGATCTGGACCCTTGGATAGTGAGGCTATGCTGGGGCACCGAAATGCCGAAGTTACCTAGCCCAGGGGCTGCGGCTGCATAGGTCTGAAAAGACGTCAGGATTCCTCGTTGACGAACCAGGAGCCTGAAGAAGAAGTTGCTGGCAGGCGGCCAGTGAAGAAAAGTTCGAAGAGATCCAAGCCTGGATCAGGGAAGAAGAAACCTGAAAGCAGAGGGGACCAAGTTCTTGAATCACTAGCCAGTGATTAAGTGGGCACCAGGATGGCACCGGGCGAAGTCACCGCAGTCAGGTGAGTGGGCGCTGCTGGGCTCTGTAGTCTCACGGACCAGGAGGCGTTGTCGGCGACCAGGATGGAGGTACGAGCTGTCCCACGATGGATGATGCTCTCGACGTCGCTGGACCCAGGATTGGGGCAAAAAGTCTTGGCAAATTCAAGCCCACGCGGTGGACCTAAAATGGCGTCTGGAGTGGACCAGGAGGGTCCGGGGTGCTCCTCTTTTGGAAGGGAGCAAGGGTCAGTCTGGAGCAACCAGACCAGCAGCAGTGATGTCGTCAGGCGTCGTCAGGAAGGCCACAAGCCAGCGGGCTAGTAGCCAAACAACGCGGTGAGCAGCAAAAAGCAGAAGGGCCCCACGTAGATCGTGGAGATGCTGGGAGGCTGGACTTCGGTGCTGGAGCTGCTCAGGGTCGGGGCTTCTCGGTCCCCAAAGCACTCACCAGAGGATCCCTCAGCGGTCGTGCTGGAAAGAAGTCGTGCAGTCTTGAAGATGGCCGGTCCCTCGAGGTCTCGTCGCACCCACGGTTCTCAGCTTGGCTGTAGAGGTGGGTAGAGGTCAGAGGTGCCAGGGAAGCCGGTTCTCGTCGAGCTGGGCAGTCGGATTCCGGAGGAAGGACTTGCAGCAGACCGCAGTGTTCTTAAGATGGTGCCTGCGGATGCAGGGTGACTACTCCTTAGCCACAAGGGAGAATCTTGAAGAAGAAATCTTGATGTCCTTTCGTAGAAAGTCGTGTCTTGATTCCAAAGATGATCTAATTTGGAAGGGGGCCTGCTCCTACCTTTATTTGGGAAAAGGGGGCTGGCACGCGACTAAGTCCTGCCCTATGGGTGGGACCAGGAGGGGGGTGGTTACACCCCTCTCCTTTGGCGGGCTTTCCCCAGGCCAGGGGCTGGAGTGTCCCTGGAACTGGTTTCAGCCGGCCTATGCACAGTGAGCACCGGGGTGCCACTTGCAGTCACCTTCCTCTGTAGCCCTGCCTACCTGGAATACACAAAACCCTGTCTGGGACAGTGCTGGCACCGCCCCTGGCAGGAAACCCTTTGTCCTTGCCTCCTGCTCTGGGAGGACTCCCAGCAGCAGGAGGGCAGACTTGTGTCTCGGTGGCAGCATCCATTTTGTGGAGCTGAGGCTATGTCTGACTTTAACCGGGGTTACAGGTTACATACATGTCGTGTCCCTCTAGAAGGGTGGAATGCTAACCCCGTCGCCAGAATTGGCGAGGGGTTAGTATTCCAATTCGTATGACACCTTACTCGACATGTTTTGATAAAGCGATACCAGAGTTGGCATATAACCGCAAGGATTATAATGCACTTAAGAGTATATGGTATGCGATATCATGGAAACGGCTACGGGATGGATCCCGAAAGCCGCAGACAGGCTCAGCTCATGCCAGAGCACCATCTCACACGATTCCAAGCACTCTGCCTTCAGGATTGTTAAGGCCTGCCATAGGAGTGACTGATAGGAGATCTGTGTGTCCATTTTTAGGGTTAGATATAGGTATACTATATCTAAAGCAAAGGGTGATTACACCACCTTGCCCCAGCTGTCGTGCAGCCAGTTGTGTCAGTTTAGTTAGTCAGCCCAGGGGTGGCACAATACATGCTTCAGCCCCTGGGAGACTTCTGGGTGCACCTCAGCCCTGGGTACAGGGACTTAGAGAGGGCCCAGTGCCAATTCAGTACCTGAGTACAATTTGGATAGAGAGAACAGCTAGGCTGTGGGTCTGATTAGCAGGCCCACAGCCAGGGAAAGTCGTAAACCAGTGCAGCAAAAAGCAAAAATCTGGGTGATCATAGGATTGCAGACCCTACTCTCCTACACTTGGTCCACTGTAGGCCACAAAAAGTTGTGACGACTTCCTGAAGTCTTTTGTCTTGTCCAAGTAAAACTTTATACACCTTTTGAGGTCTAAGGAGTGCAACGTCCTCTCTGCTGCAGTGGTAGGGTCTGCAAAGAAGGAACGTAGAACCACCGGTTCATTAAGGTGAAAGTCTGAAGGCACTTTTGGTATGAATTTGGGATTCATCCTCAGCACTACTCTGTCCTGTTTAAATTGCATAAATGGTTCCTGAATGGATAGAGCTTGTAACTCGCTGACTCTCCTGGCAGATGTTAGAGCGAGCAGAAGAGCTACCTTCCATGAGATGTACTTGATGGGTGCTCGATGAATGGGCTCAAAAGGATGGCTCATAAGCTGGGTGAGTACCAAGTTTAGATGCCATGTAGGTGGAATCCTTCGAGGTCTTGGATACGATCTATACAAGCCTTTGAGGAACTGTTTAATAAGCCTGCTGGACCAAAGCGAAGGGGCCTTCGAGGATCTAGTGTAGCGTGAAATCGAAGCCAAATGAACCTTTATAGATGCATGCGCCAACCCTGACTCCGCCAAGTGTAGAAGGTATGGCAATATCTGTACAGGGGTAATCTGGAGAGGTGACAATTTGTGTTCCACGCACCATAAGCAAAACCGCTTCCACTTGAGGGAGTACGTTCTGTTGGTACTGTCCGCTCGTGCTTTCGCTAGGACCTCCCTGCATTCCTGTGGGATGTCTAGATGGCAGAATTCTCTGTGCTCAGGAGCCAGGCTGATAATCTGAGCGATGGTAGGTTCGGGTGTTGGATCTGTCCGTTGGACATAGTCAGCAGGTTCGGGTGCCGTTTCAGACGAATTGGAGTCCTGATGGAGAGGCGATGAAGGTCCGAGAACCAGTGCTGCCTCGGCCAGAACGGGGCAATTAGGATCATGGTACAAGGCTCTGCCTTCATCTTCCTGAGGACTCTGGGAATCATCGGGAAGGGGGGAAAAGCGTATGCAAAGACGCCGAACCAACTGATGGAAAGGGCATTTCCGAGTGACCTTTGTTGGGGACGCCAACTTGCGTAGTTTGGGCATTTGGCGTTCTCCCTGGTGGCAAAGAGGTCGATCCTTGGGATTCCCCATTCTGAGAATACCTGATCCAGTGTACCTTGGTTGAGCTCCCATTCGTGAGTGAGAGACGTCCGTCTGCTGAGTGCGTCTGCAATGGTATTGTCCTTGCCCGGGACATATTCCGCTTTGAGCGTGATCCCTTGGAGCACTAGCCAGTTCCAGATTTCTTGCGATTCGCGTGACAGAGTGAGCGAACGCGTCCCTCCCTGCTTGTTCAGGTAGTGCATCGTCGTGGTGTTGTCCGTCCTGACGAGCACCTGGGAGTTCTGGATACGTGGTAAAAAGGCCTTCAGTGCCAGGAAGACCGCTCGCAGTTCTAGAAGGTTTATGTGGAATTTCTTCTCCTGCTCCGTCCATTTGCCGCTGACTTGGAGGTCCTGGAGGACCGCTCCCCAACCTTCCAGGGATGCATCCGTGGTGATCACCAAAGGTGCTGCTGGAAGGAGGAAGGGTAGGCCTGTCGACAGATTCCTGTGGTTCATCCACCATTGCAGGGTCTTGGACATTTGTGGTGTTATTCTCACTGTGTCGTCGAAAGAGCCTGTACTTTGAGTCCATTGGTATGCAAGGGCTTCTTGCAATGGGCGCATCCTGAGGCGGCAGTGCGGGATGAGGAGGATACAGGATGACATCATGCCTAGTAGTGATTTGAAAGTTCGAACTCTCATGGTCTTTCTCGAAGCCACAGCCGTGGCCAGAGAGACGATCTTGTGTTTCCGTTCCTTCGAAGGAAATGCTTTTACGCATTCCGTGTTCAAGGTTGCCCCCAGGAAGGAGATGCTTCTGGTCGGGGTCATGCAGGATTTCTCGAGATTGAGAGTTAATCCTAAGTGCAGAAAGAGATTGGTGCAGGCGTTGGAGGATGAGGTAGCGCCTGTCGCTGAGGGAGCTTTTACCAGCCAGTCGTCGAGGTAAGGGAAGACCTGGTGACCCATTTGACGTAGGAAGGCTGCCACAGGAGAAAGGCACTTCGTGAAAATCCGCGGCGCGGATTTGAGGCCGAACGGCAGCACTTTGAATTGGTAGTGGCGTCCTGCCACCTCGAACCTTAGGAATTTTCTGTGCCCTTTGAGTATTGGGATGTGGTAGTAGGCATCCTGGAGATCCAGGGATGTCATGAAGTCTCCTCTTTCGAGGATGCCTAGTATTTCTTGGATCGTCACCATCCTGAACGACTGACTCTTTAGGAAAGAGTTGAGGGCTCTGAGATCCAATATGGGCCTCCACTTTTTCCCCTTCTTGCGAATAAGAAAGAAGCGGGAGTAGAATCCCTGTCCGTTTTGAGACGATGGGACCATCTCGATCGCTCCCTTTTTCAACATCGCAGATATTTCCAGGAGCAAAGGCCGCAGATGTTTGTGTGGCAGTTTGCGTGGCGGTGTTGGAGGTGGGATGGTGATGAATTCCAGGGAATGGCCGAATCTTATTAGTTGTAGTACCCACCGATCTGTGGTTATGAGATGCCAATTGTGTAGGAAAAGGGTCAACTTTCCTCCAATTTTGAATGAGGGAGATTGTGGCGGGACTGGCTGGAGTAATCGGTCACTGGCGTCCGCCAGCGCCCCTCCTCTGGTTCTTTCCACGGAAGTTCGATCTTCCATACGAAGTTTGGCGACTCTGCTGTTGCTTCTGCGGATACTGCGATTTAGTTTGGTATGAATATGAGGATCTATTCTGGAAGGACCCCCTGTAGGTGGGTTGACCTCTGGACCTGTTGCCCCAAAAGGACTGGTTTCTAGCCTGCAGCGTACCCAGTGCTCTAGCCGTATCGGTGTCTTTTTTTATGTTCTGGAGCGCTTCATCAATTGTGGCTCCGAAAAGATGTTCGCCGCCGAAGGGCATGTCTAGCACCTTTGTTTGAACTTCTTGTCTAAATGAAGTAGCCTTAAGCCAGCCCTGGCGCCGCAGGACTGCTGCTCCAGCTAATTGGCGAAAGCCAGTCATGGCTCCATCTATGGCACAGTCTATGATTTCCGCTGCCGAGGCTTGTCCTTCTGAGAGCAGTGCTTTGACCTCTTCCTGCATTGTATCTGGTAGCTCCGCCAAATAAGGGACTATGTCCACCCACAGTTGGCGATTATAACGTCCCAACAGGGCTATAGAGTTGGCGACTTTGATAGTCATGGCTGACGTAGTGGTGAACCGTTTCCCGATGGTATCCAACTTTCTTCCCTCTTTGTCCGGTGGTGCTGACAAGGGAGAGGAAGGGTTGCGGGAATTCTTCTGAGCTGCCTGGGTCACCACTGAATCAGGTTTCGGGTGCCCATTGAAACAAACTGCCGCCTTGGTGGGAGCTTTGTATTTCTTGTCCAGGCGTGGGATCACCGCAGGTATGGAGGCCGGCGTAGCCATCAGTTTCTTTCCCTGGTCCCAGAGAAATTCTATAATCGGAATTGATTTAGTGATCTTTTTTGTTTGTTCTTTAAAATCATATAAGAAACATTCTGTTTCCGTCGTTTCCATTTCCACGTGGAAACGCTTTGCTGCCCGTTCCACTAACTTATGGAACCCGCCAATGTCCACTGGCGGAGAATCCGACTGGCGTGGTTGGGGTGAAGCTGGGGAGGGTGCGACATACTCGTCGTCTTCGTCCTGATCCGTGCGATCCTCAGGGACTTCGCCTTCTTCCATCTCCTCAGCTTCCTCATCTGAGGATTCCACTACTTGAGGTGAGACTGCCTCATGGGAGGCCTGCGGAGGTGGTCGCGTCTGTCGTGGGGCTGCCGGTGGAGCAGATGTAGCCGGCGTTGGGCCCCTATCCTCAGCAGCCTGGGCCTCCGGGAAATGCTGCTTGTAGTCCAGGATGAGATGTTTAAGGTCATCCACGATGGACGCAGGAAGACACACCATTGGGGTCACTTCCGTCCGTACCTGCGCTTGGAAAGAGTGTTCCTGGTAGGTAAGCTCCTCCTGTTCAATTATATGAATTAAAGAAATAGGGCTAGGCACTCCTTGTCTTTGATTCTATATACCTAGTTTTAAACTCTTTTGTGCGTACTGCTAAGGTTAGCACAATGTCCAAATTGTGCTCTTCAACTAAACAAAACAACCTCAAGTGAAACCACTTGACCTTATGCGCACTGTTGCACTTCCTGCTGGAGAGCTACTAGTTAATTTCTTGACTTAAACAATAATAAGTCTTTAACATTGTATCATTAATTTCATGTACACAGACATTAAACAATTAGATCATCAGTTTTTTACTTTTTTCATTTTCCAAACTTAGAATTAAACATCACATTCAATTGGAAATTTCATTGAATTACAATTTTTCATTTGTTATTGCACATATACATTTCATGCTTTTCTTAATGCCCTATGCATTTCGGGCCCCTTGGCCCTTCCTCAGGGGCTGTATCTGAAATGGAACAGAGATATTCATACTATTTAATTTAATTCTTCAACGTATCAATGAATGCAGTCTAAAAATTTTTTTTAAAACATGGTGACAAGGTGTTAGTCAATGTAAACACTTGCTGTGAGTTTATCTAACAAACATGAAGTGCTAGTAAATGGAAAAAAGAGTAGAAAAGCGACCTGTGGGGTGATCTAGAAGTGAAGAAGAAAAGGCAAGAAAATAAATAGAAAGACCTCGGATGAATTTCGTGAGAGGAAAACGTAACCCGGACTGTGCGTGAACCTTGGTAGATTACATGTGGGAAATGATGTATATCATGCGTATAAAGGCGTGCCTAAGAAAAGCAATAGTGCATCGTTTTCGTTTCATGCCATTACCTTGCCTTACTAACCTTAACTTCAATAGATTGGATCATATGTAATTCAACTGTGGGATTGTTCTATGCTTAAGTCCTAAAAACGTGAAAAATGCCGCTGTGATGCATATAATTTTACTGGAGGGAATAACATGAGGTATCCTCAACATTAATAAAACTGTCCTACCTTCGCACTATGCTTATGGTCATACCGATGTTCGTTAAGGCAAGTCGTTGAGACGCTGAACCTTTTGCATATCCGTGCTGGAAAATATAAATAAAATGCAATTGTGTTCACACTCGGTTGGAACACTGGAAGCCGAAGGTTCTAGCTCTAATACGCATGGTTTTTACCTTACGAAGAAGCGAAAAACTCCCAAAACTCCACACCGGGATACCGCGGGTTGTACGAGGCTTCGAACAATTCTTGGGACATGCGTAAACGGGTCTTTACGTACTAGTACTAACGACGGACTATAACGCGGCTTACTGTTTATTAGGGGTTTGTACGGCGGCCATATTTCAGTGGGTATTCCCAAGGTTTAAGAAAACTAAAAGGATCAGTGTTAATAAAGTAAATAGAGAAAAATAGAAAGGAAGAAAAAGGAACAGTGGGGATGAGGTACGGGAATAAAACTGTGATGCATTTCTGTGTGTGTAAATATCGATATAAATATATTCCATGAACCTTAAGTAGCTGTGCTTATATTTGAACTACTTTTTCTCATTGGGCATGGGTTGCACGCAGGCAACGTCAGAGCAATATTTATAGGTAACATCCTAAATCAACTCGGTCATTGATCCCTTTTGGATCCTGTGAGTCTAATTTTCTGATCCAAAATATTTCTTTTTGTAGTAAAGTTTTAGTTGGATCCTTACCAGGGGTGGGTTTAACTACTTCAAGTACCTGGAACTTGAGCTGAGCTATGGTGTGTCTGTGATTGGACCAATGAACTGCTAAACTACTGTTGGGATTATTGTTACGTATAGTGCTTTTATGTTCTGATATGCGAGTTTTTATCTTGCGTTCGGTCTTTCCTACATAAAGAAGTCCACAAGGACATTTTATGGCGTATATCAGATTAGTTGAATTGCAGTCTGCATTGTGCTTTGTCTTGATGGTTTCACCTGTGTGTGGATGTTTGATATTGTCGCTCACAATTACGTTATTACACTGTACGCAGTTGTGACATTTCCTTGTTCCACTCAGGTTTTCCTGAGAAATTGTCTTGGGTAGTTTCAAAATTTCTTTGATGTTTCTGGACCTTTTATAGGCAAATATAGGTCTTTCTTTGAATTTTCCTTGAAAATCATTTTCATTTCTGAGCAGTTCCCAATGTTGATTGATGCTTTTTTTGATTTCTCGCGAACTTGTGGAGTACTTCGAAACAAATACTTGGCGACTTTTTTCTGTTTTGATTTTGGTTACAAGCAATGAATCTCTAGTTTTTTCTGCTGCTTTTTTAAAAGTATTCTGTAGTAGTGAATCTGGGTATTTTTTCTCCAAAAATTTTTCCATGATTTTTTCTTGGTTGCGTTCAAAAGATTGAGTGTCTGTACAAATCCTCTTCGCTCTTAAAACCTGTGAATACGGTAAATTCTCTATTAAATTTTTGGGATGAAAGCTGTTGTACATCAGAGCTGTGTTTTTGTCTGTTGATTTATGATAAACCTCAGTTTGAATGTCTTTATCCTCAATTTTCACCAATACATCCAAGAAGGATATTCTCTCATTATCATTGGTTTTGGTGAACTGCAGGTTTGCATCTTGTGTATTCAATTGGAGTATTTTTTCTTCCAGCATTTTTTTACTATTGTGCCATATCAGGAAAATATCATCGATATAACGACAATACAGAGATGTGTTTTCCATCCATTCAGAATCTGCCAATAAAAATTCTTCCTCAAATCTTGCCATCTAGGTATTGGCGTACGTGGGTGCACCAGAAAATCCCATTGATGTTCCTTTGTTTTGTAGAAAGAACTCATTATTATGTTGAAAGTACCCATGATGGAGACAAAAATGCAACATTTCTAGAAGAAATACTTTGTCTGCTCTTATTGCATCCTGTTTTAGAAGA
Source organism: Lissotriton helveticus (assembly GCF_964261635.1). Lineage (NCBI taxonomy): Eukaryota > Metazoa > Chordata > Amphibia > Caudata > Salamandridae > Lissotriton > Lissotriton helveticus. The sequence goes on along the minus strand of NC_136070.1, from coordinate 1,216,095,085 downwards.
GCCCATTCGACTGCATCAATTCCTCCTATGTGTGGGATTGAGGTGTAAAGTGCTTTTACATCCAATGTACACAATATCATTCCTTCTTTGTATTGAACGGTGGATAGTTTCTGTAGAAAATGGGTTGTGTCCTTTATGTATGAGTACCAAGTTTGTACGAATGGTTGCAAAAAATGATCCAAGTATTTGCCCAGGGGCTCGAAGATTGTGCCACACCCTGCGACTATGGGACGGAATGGAGGTTTCTGGAGGTCTTTATGGATCTTAGGCAGCAGGTAGATCTTAGGATGTTTAGGCTGCTGTACTGTTAGAAATTGTCTGGTTTTGACTGAAATCCATTTCATGTTTTCGGCTTGATCAAGTAGCTGATTGAGGGTTTTTTTAAGTTCTTCTATTGGATCTTTGTCTAGCTTCAAGTGTATTTCAGTATCATTAATGTGCTCTTGAATACTAATGTCATAAAACGATTGGTTCATGACTACTATGGCTCCTCCTTTGTCAGCTCTCTCGATTCGTATGTTGGGGTTTTCGGCTAATTCTTTCAAGGTTTGTCTATCTTGTTTGGTGAAATTCGTTGTCCTCTTCTTCCATGTGTTGATCTTTTTAATGTCATTCAATACTAGGTTCTCAAATGCATCTAGAATCTTATGTGATGTTGGAGCTACGTATGTAGACTTTGGTTTGAATTCCTCATATTCAGTTTCCTCTCCAGTGATTCCTGAATCTGGAATGTTCATGAAAAAATATTTCAGGCGTAGTACTCTCATAAATTTAAAAAAATCTATTTCTGTTTCCAGATGGTTAGTGTGATATGTAGGTACAAAATTGAAACCTTTGTTGAGTATTTTAATTTGTTGATTTGTTAAAGTTTGGGAAGAAATGTTCATCACTATGTTTGTTTTGTACTCCTCAGGTTTGGTTTTGTTATTTCTTTGACTTCTCCTGGTTTTCCTTTTGGTTTTCCTGGTGGCTGGCTTGAATCCCCGTCCTGTTGGGAAAAAGACGATTTACCGCCTGTAACTCCACTTGTACTAGCCTCTCCTGCTGCTCCTGAGGTTTTATCCGTTGTTTGTGTTGTTGGAGGAGCTCTACTGATGGTGGTTTCGCTTTCTGAAGTGACGCTTTCTTGAGATGAAGTGTTTGTTGTTTTTTTGAAGTGTGTTCTCCTTTGGGCGTATACTTCTGCCCATGTATACACCTCGTTGAGCTTGTAATCCAGGGTGTCTCGTTTATATTTTCTTAGTTTTCCTTCTTGTATGTCTTTTGTGTATACATCTAGTCTCGCATTCATTTCCTCAAGAAATGTAGTCCAGTCTGTGGGATCCATCCGGCTTTCTAGGTCAGTTTCTATTTGAGTTATTTCTTCCGTGATTTCTTTGATCACGATCGCCAATTCTTCGATGAGTAGTAACAACAAATCTAGGGAGCATTTATTTAGTACAGCATACCGTTTATCCATAAAGTCCTTTTTCATATGGAACCTAAATAACATCGGTTTTATGGGCATTCTTAGTCCTCTCGGAATTCTTTGAGCTCGATGATATTGCACTAAAGTGGACGCGTGCAATCGCTGGTTTATTTTCCTTTTCGTTAAGAATTCTAGCTGTTTCAACTGTTGTGGGAGGCTGCTTCCCTGTACATGGAAGGAGCGGATATCTTGAATTAATGAATATATTTCTGTGGCCTGTTCATTTGTATATGCTAGAGTTTTGGCTCTATTGTCTGTTAGCCCTGTTATTGCGTCGAATGAAATTTTTTACGAAATGGTGGGTGCTCTGGCTGTTAGGACAATTATATGAATTAAAGAAATAGGGCTAGGCACTCCTTGTCTTTGATTCTATATACCTAGTTTTAAACTCTTTTGTGCGTGCTGCTAAGGTTAGCACAATGTCCAAATTGTGCTCTTCAACTAAACAAAACAACCTCAAGTGAAACCACTTGACCTTATGCGCACTGTTGCACTTCCTGCTGGAGAGCTACTAGTTAATTTCTTGACTTAAACAATAATAAGTCTTTAACATTGTATCATTAATTTCATGTACACAGACATTAAACAATTAGATCAGTTTTTTACTTTTTTCATTTTCCAAACTTAGAATTAAACATCACATTCAATTGGAAATTTCATTGAATTACAATTTTTCATTTGTTATTGCACATATACATTTCATGCTTTTCTTAATGCCCTATGCATTTCGGGCCCCTTGGCCCTTCCTCAGGGGCTGTATCTGAAATGGAACAGAGATATTCATACTATTTAATTTAATCCTTCAACGTATCAATGAATGCAGTCTAAAATTATTTTTTTAAAACATGGTGACAAGGTGTTAGTCAATGTAAACGCTTGCTGTGAGTTTATCTAACAAACATGAAGTGCTAGTAAATGGAAAAAAAGAGTAGAAAAGCGACCTGTGGGGTG